>NC_142714.1:34818773-35443773 GCF_055471065.1 Atractosteus spatula
ACATTAGTCATGTGTTAAGCTCCTATAATCAGTGAAAGTTTAAGTGATTTGTGGGTTTACAACTGAAAAAAATGCCTGCGTTCTAAAAAAAACAAGAAGAACAGTGAAACAATGATGTTTCTTCTGCTAAACACTTGCAGGAAAACAAAAAACATATCATTTATTAAAAACCATACTGTAAGTATCTCAAACGCCTAACATGTGAAACTGAATTTTAAGAAAAAGGGTTGATTTGAAACATGAACCTGTTATAGTGACTTAAACCCCTATGGTCACGCCCAGAACTGTGGCAGCTTTCAGCCTAGGGCTGCAATGGGACAGTGCAGCATTCCCACAAGCGAGCACATATCTCCTGGGGCTCCGATTCAAACACACCCAGGCAACCTTTCAGTTCAACCTTCCCCCTACCAATCATCTAATTAATTAATTCAGATTCCCTATTTAATTCCTGAGAGGATACAAGAAAGGTGCTGACATTGATCTGCTGAGCTCCTGCTACATTCACCCCAACTTTAAGACATGCTAACAGTGAAACTGAAAAACCAGAAACTAGGTCCCTGCAACTTGAAATCTAAGACCCAAAAACCAAAAACCAGCCTGAATCTTGTTTATCAGTATTTTTACCATGGTGTTCTTTCCTGTCCATTCCTCCCCTATATCTTGATCCTGTCTGTATTCACCCAGTCAGCCATTTCTCACTTCTCCACGGCATACTCCGCCAGCCTCTGGAAAATGCGGATTTCCTCCAAATTGATTTCCTGCCTGCCTATGAGACACGCTGTCACCAGCAGAGAGCCATGTCATTACACCTATGACACTCAAAAGCACTGATATTTACCTTGACATTTTGTCTGACTTGTTTATTAGTGGAATGCACTGCCGTTGGATTAGACAATGTGTAGCCGGTGTTATGCCTGAGAAACAGAAATAACCTGCAGACACCACAGTTTTGTTGATGTTATAACACAGGATAATATAAAGGAAAATAATGCAATAGGATCTCTTGGGTGTATTAAACCACTTTGTATTATTCATTTTTACAATTATTATCTTTAATGCACCATATATTCAGCTATTGTCCTACTTCTTGGAAAGAATGAAGTGAAAGGGGAACTGCAATGTTTTTATATTTCAGGGTTAGAAAGAATCAGCATTGATGGATGCATTTCAAATCACAATAAAAGTAAAATGTACACAGTAACATGTAAAACCTCCAATTTACATCACAAAATAGATTTTACATTTCCAGGTATGCACAACACGTTTTTGCCATCATTGTGATGTAGAACAAGACAACAAAACTTCCACTGACGTGAAGCAGCCTTATTATATTTTAAACAAGCAGGCTTGTGAATACATCTCTTTTAACCCTACAGAGATATTACTCTCAGCTTTAAGACGGTTTTGCCTACAAATGTCTGCTGAACAACTTGTACTTATTTGCTCGTACAGTACATTGCATTACATTAGTTATTACTGTAACAAGTAAGCAGGAAGGGCCATTTCACATCGCAATTTGCATGAACTTTTGCTCACACCCGTGGTGAGATCAGCAGTTTGCGATGGTTCGTGACTTTGTGTAGCGGAGCTAGTTCTGATACGGTGACGTCAGTGCCCTCACTGCGCGTAGCAGGAATCTCAGCTGCCTGGGCTGGGGGAGGTCTCCTTTAGCTCACGCGGTTGGTTCCCTGTTGCGTTACGCTGGAGACCCGCGTTCGCGTCCCAGGTGTGCGGGACGGAACGGGCGGCAGGGGGCACGACACTGCGCAGAAGCGCAAAGATCACATTGGTGCCGTGACTCTGGCGGGAGTGTGGAGTGTCCTTTGCCGAGGCAAAGTTCAGCAGGGGAGGGTGTAGCGGAGCTAGTTCGGATACGGTGATGTCAGCGCCCTCACATCGCATAGCAGGGACCTCAGCTGCCTGGGCTGAGGGAGGTCTCCTTCAGCTCACGCGGCTGGTGCCCTGTTGCGTTACGCCGGAGACCCGGGTTTGCAACCCAGGTGCTGTGGTACGCAGCCACTGGTCGTGACTCAATTCTCACTGTACTCCTATATCTGATTTCCCATTACTATATTTATACAGATGCAGCCGTTCAGATTGTGCATCAAAACTCATTGCCGTGGAAAGCTGATTGAGTTGTACCGCATGTGATTTGACCAAAGAAGTTTGATACACTTGTGGCACATTAGACCTTTTAACATTTAACCTGTTGTCCTGCTTCTTAAAATCCACTTAATATGGAATCATGTAACTTAAGGGAAATTCTGAAAATAAAAATAAGATTCTGAATGTCATCAAGGATATTAAGTAATGATATCATTATAACTGTTAGTGGTTATTCAAAATTAAAAATAAGGTACACAACAATATTCCACTTTCGTCATGAACAATTTCCTGCATCAAATTCTTAAACTCAGTCACTTGCAATGGTTATTTTGGGAAAGTTTTGACATGCTCATTTTGATTCGATTTTGCTGTTGTTACTTCTGTAAAGGAAAAACGAAATGCTTGTAATTTATAATTTGTCCAATTAGAGTGACACTCTGGTTCAATGGTAAAATTCTTGCTTCTTGTGGATGGTCTGGGTTCGATTCCTGGTTTGTGCTTTTAACAATTAAAGACTTTTTCTCTAATAACAAAATATAATAAATAATATGTATGGTTCATTGACAATTATATTAATTATATATATATCATAATATGTTAAAAAATAAGATTAATAATATACTGTATAAATAACATGAATGAACATGAATGAATAAACTTGTGAATACTGTCAGTAGTGAGAATAAAAAACAATCCTACCTGTCAAACAATCTCCAGGATATTCAGAAAGCATAAGATAATTTTAAAAATGCCCTCAAACAGAAATCGCAATTGAGGTTTCTACATGTATATTTGCTTTAAAATACTAATCATTAAAGCCACTATGAAAAAAATATATATTTAATAATTCTCATCTAAGATAACAATTTGGCATTAAAAAGAAAATAAATTATAAACTATTTGTAGACTATGGAAATGTGTCTTATTTTCACTGTAGCAACATTAAATTAAACAACTGAATTAAATTAAATAACTTTTAACCAAAATTGTTAGCTCTGGACGGCAGTGTCCTGATGCCACAAGAAAAAAAATAAAACTCACATATACTGTAGGACATTTTCCTCCCAATTAGGACTTTTTATCTCCTAATTAGGACTTCATAAACTTCTAGGAAAGAAGTTGGTCATTGCAGACCTGGTTAAAAATGTAACTTACTGAACGTTGACAGATTCATTCAAAATGACTGTTCAAAACCTTTATTTTAATCTGCCCTCTTTTCTTTTTTATTAAAAATTATTTTGCTTTCAAATATGATCTGTTTTTAAAGCCATTGTGTCTAATATATTTTTATAATTAAAATCTTAAATAAATAAACCCTTTCTCTAATAATAAAATCTAATAATTATAGTCTGTGAAAAATACACTTTACATTCACTTTACAGTAAAAGCTAAAACTTTAACCATAATTAAGGACCAATGTGCTGTTCTCTTTCTGTAATAGGGTTATTCCCTGGTAATTAGACACAAGAAGGGCATGGACAATGTTGCGTGGATCTGCGGGAATTTTTCTGTAAACTGAAGAATTCCAGAGGAGACACGTTGTGTATCGCCTCTTTTTATATTTGTTAAAATGTCCCAATTTATATGCAATACAGAATATATTCTTAATATAATTAATTTATATTATTATTAATATTAATAATGAATGACAATGGACGAGCTGTAAACTGAAGAGTTATAGATAAAACACATTGAGTCTTGTCTTTGCAGCTTTGAATTAACCTTTTGAGCGATCCTTTTATCTATATTTTATACATACTTTAGCCAGATGTGTAAAAATAGTTTGTTACTGTAGCGTGTTGCGAACACGATGTGCCTCTTTCAGGTTTACATCTGCATTAAGAAAATCTATATTTTGTCTTAATACAAATTTCAGCAATGAGAAATGTAACTTTAAATTTTGATTAAGAAAACTATTTCACAAATACTGTACTGTAGTGGCTTTGTATAATATTGTATATACAGTATATCAATACAGTATACGAACACACTGCAGTTCATTGCCGTGTGCACTACTGTTTTGGTATTTCTGTGGATCTGACTTCATAGGATTGCATGTGTGGAACAGCGTGAGGTGAGACCCGGTAGGGGGGAATTGTTTTGATTATACTGTGAATGAGTCCCTGAGGAATATCGTCCAAGTTTTGGAGTTCTAAAAATTAAACTTCTGATGAGTTTGCACGAGAGAAAAAGTTACCTTTTCAGAAATCACGTACTGTGCAAAGTAGGTGAATTTGACAAACAGTTAATATTGCTTAAAGAATTTAAAATCTATCTGACTGTACTGTAGCTCTCACGTAATTGAGCAGAACGTCACCTTGCTCTCACAAGTGGCTCTGTTAGAGTTTGTGTTAACACACTGCACCCTTTTGAATGGATTTTTATCACCTTTATCACTTTTGTCTGTCTGTCTGGGTCATGGGGGTTGCATCCCCATCCTCATTTTAACATCTGATACGTCCCTAGTAAACCGAGAGACTAAAACCCACTATCGATAAAACATCTGCTTTGCGACATTTCTCAAATTGCTCCAAAGTCGGGCACAGAGTAAAATCCTCTAAACTGAAAGCCACGATGGACACCACAATTACCTGTCACACAAACTGTAGTACTGTAATACCTGTAATACAAAGGACCACTACAAACTAAAACAACCCCAAGTGCAGCAAGGAAAAACTATTGGCTCCACAAAACAAATCGAAGATAGATCCTAAACAAGCAACCAAATATACTACATCCCCACTGTAGTTACAGTAAGGTGAAAGTGGGAAGCTGATTGTTTAAACATGTTTAAAGAAAATCAAAAATAAGAAACAATGACATGTCCCAGCCTAATTTAGACGTTGCATGACTTTAAAAGTTTAAACTTTAAACAGTAGAAACTCAATTATATTCACAATTGTATTTCCAGTTTCAACAGATCCAAATCTTAACACAAATCCAAAACCTTTTAAAACAGAAGCACTACTTCACACCTGCATTTCAAGTTCTTGGTGTGCCCAGCAGCTTTTTTGTTTGGATTACATTATGAATCAATCCCTGAAGCATATCATCCAAGTTTTTGAAATTTAAAAAAAAAAATCTAATCATTGTATCTTTTGAGGAATCGTGTACTGACTGCAAAGAATCTGATTTTGACAAGCCTTAAAGAGCTAATTTTGCTTGAAGAGTTTAAGAGTCTGCCTGTATTGCAGTTTATTTCACTGAACTGTTTGGACAGCTGCGGAAATACTCATTTTAAATTTAAGGTCTGCTTCTTTCACGATTTTGTTGTGTGAAATGTTTTTACACTTGTTAAACTCAGAGATCCTGACTGCTTTGACTTTATATTTGCCCCATCAAGCTGAAACAGAAAAAGAAGACATTCTGTAGTTAATATTTTTTTAATTCACTTTATTATAATATTTGTTAATTATCATTAGTTAATAATAATTAGTGTTATATTATTTATTATAAAACCACTAACATCGACACAGATGCTGCTGCTGTTCATACCCTTTCATTAACTTAAAATGGGCTGAACTGTGCCACACAGTTTTTAACACCTTTATCACCTCTACCCCACTATGAGAACATGAATGTGAATTGAACATTCAAATACTTTGATATATAAAATGAATACCATGATACAACCAGCTAAATACATATATCTATATCAATAAATTAAAATCGTTAACGGCACACAGAAACTTGTTGGAAGCAAATTCTTCAGCTTCAGAAGCTTCATAACGTAATGATTGTTACACAAGGAAGTGAAACTTGACAATTTGTTATATTTATGATCAGGAGAATTTTTTAAAATTATTTTTATTATTTTTTATTTATTTGTGGCTGCTGCGGTTGTACCTTGGCTAGATAGTTAACCCTTCCAAATTGCTTTGTCAGTCTGTCCATGGGGGGGTGTGGTGGGGAGTGTTTCCTTGACATCTGACACTCCTACGTACGTTTAAATGATTGTGAATGTCAAGTAAATGTAATGTGATATATAGAATTAATACAAACGTCAATGTAAACATCATATTTACAATTGCTTTAATTTGTCATCGCACTTCAAACCTGGATCACAAAGAAAATAAAAATGGTTGCAAAGTTCTCCAAAACCTCAGTCAAGAACCGAGAGTTCAAGTAGGGAGCTGCATCAGCATGCGATGTGTAGGCTGCAAAGTAACAACTAAAGGTTTATTCCATGCTGAAAAGGGAAGAAAAAAATAACAAAGTTTCAGGAGTGAATTGTAGTCTAATTTTCAATTGCAGCCCAAACCTTCCCACTTATAGGATATACAGAAGTAAATAGCTTTATATGGTCAGGTGTTTCGAATATGTAGGAATAATAATTCTTGCATTATGAACTGACTTACACCTGTGTAGTATCCTCTCACGAGGCACCAGTAATGTAGGGGGTGTGCATTTACTGGGACAATTCTTAATTGTAGCAGTAAGTCACAAAATGATTCTTTTCATGGTATTAGAATCCAAGCTTGCGTGATAACTAAAACAATGCACACACACAGGTACCAATACACAATAATACATTTATTAATACATAGAATGTGCATATAAACATAACAGATCTTATTGTGAGGGTTAGCAGAATACAAAAGGTACAGATGCAACCATTCAAAACAAGCGGGCGATACCGCATTATTTTGCGGTGCGCTTGACGCAGTTTACTGTATTAATACCGTAAATTCTCACATAGTGGCACATGATACCACGTGGTACCGCAAGAAAAATAATAATATCCGGACTTTCCGCAAGGTGGAGCTAATAAAGCTCAACCTCTCATGTTTGAGCTGTCGC
Organism: Atractosteus spatula; assembly: GCF_055471065.1. Lineage (NCBI taxonomy): Eukaryota > Metazoa > Chordata > Actinopteri > Semionotiformes > Lepisosteidae > Atractosteus > Atractosteus spatula. The sequence continues at coordinate 34,825,680 of NC_142714.1, forward strand.
CATCAAAGTCTTTACCGAAGATATTACTAATAGTATTAATAATGAATGACCTTGGACAAGCTGTAAACTCAAAGTATTGCCCTGGTCCACATTCTTTTTTCATTAACCGTCTTTGTAAAAGTAACACCACACCATTTCGCAATCACGCATTTGTTTCCAATCATGCAAAGTACAGTAATTTTTTAGCATCTCCGATTCACCATGCCTTTCACATGCTCATAAAAGATATTGATTTAGGAACATAAACATATTACTGTATGCAAACTGTACTGTATACAGTATGTATATGTATATTTAATGTCTTTACTGTGCCTGTTTAAGTATTGAATATTTATATGGAATTTTACCACTGAAGGGAAATCTTAGTTTTGAAATAGCGTTTATAAAAAGTGGTAGTTTTAAGCTTTTATGCTAATATAATATGGAATCGCGTATCTAAAGAAATTAATAACGATATAATTATATTCGTGTACTGCAACACAGTAATACACGCTGTCTGTTGTCTGTTGATTCTGTATGTGTAGGGTTGTTTCACCTCTGCTCATGTGACCTTGCCGGTAGCCTGGTGGTCTAGGTGCCGGATTAGTAACCCACAGGTTGTGATCGAGTCCAGCTGGCGCCGCGCCTTTTCTTTTAACAAACATTTCTTTGAAAAAATAGAATACCAATATTATGGACAAATAATTGACTTTTTATATTTCTAAATATCACAACATGATCTAATGATTTAAGTCATTTTTATTAACAATGAATAATCACCTTCTTTCCTTCTGACAACTGTCCCTGCTTCTGCTTCCTGTTTCTATCGTGTGTGTGTGTGTGTGTGTGTGTGTGTGTGTGTGTGTTGTGTGTGTTTGTGTGTGTGTGTGTGTGGGGGGGGATTTTGGGAAAGTTGAGGAATACACTGATAACAAGAACACTTCCTAATGTAGTTAGGCATACTTTTGATGAAGATGATGAAGTTAACAGACTGTATGTTTACATAGATACTGAAATGAGGATTGTATTTTAGATTTTGTGTAGTTGCTAGCATTGAACTGTGTGTTGGATGCACATGAATTAAAGGAATAGGCAAACATAGCTGATGCTGATCCACAGAGCCAGCATATTAAGATGTTTATAATTAGAGGCAATTTGTTTAAATAACTAGGTATGGATAGTGATGTGCAAGAGAGGTGGAAAGGCTGTTTCTTTAAGCCAGCACTATAAAATATTTTATTCTCAGTGAGATGCTGCAATTTCATAGTAGGTTTCTAACACTGTGTATAGTTCCATCCACACAGTGCCTTTACTTCCATCCATTTTCTAATCTCTTTATCCAGTACAGAGGATTTGGAGCCTATCCCAGTAAGCAACGGACACAAGGCAGAATACACCCTGGACATAGCGCCAGTCCATCACAGGACAGACAGACACAAACACACACACACCAGGGCCAGTTTTCCCATAAACCAATTAACTTACCAGTATGTTTTGGAGTGAGAGAGGGAGTCATATCACACATATGGAGAAAAACCATGTAACCCAGAGAGAACATGCAAACCCCACACACACAGGACAACAGAAATTGAACCTTGGACCCCAGTGCTGCAAGATATCAATGCTAACCTCTTCGCCACCATTAGAAATGGACGGATATTTTAGTTATCTTTCTAGTTCACAGGTTTGCATGTATAATTTAATTTTGAAAGCCAATGAGACATCTGTTGTATTTATGAAAAAGAAACAAAACAAAAAGCATACTAATAACTGTGCCATCCTACTCCTTGGTTAATACATTTTATTATTTATAAACAGTTAACATCGTTAGCAAAATATTTTGAATTATATTTTACCCTATTTTTTCTTTAGTTTTGTATTTAACTTATTATATGATAGTCAGATTTAATGTATATTTGAACAATGAAAATATATTTTTACAAGATGCAGGGGAAAGTGCAACAACTTATTACAGTGCTAAATTTAATATTATTGATTACTAATAGTTTATGCTAACACCTACAGTAACTTTCTTAATAAGATGTATTTAAAACAGTGAACTAAGTATAACATAACATTCAGAAATACAATCGAGAATAGTTTTGTGGTGTTTGTATAGATGAAACATTTCTAAAATGTATAAAGTACCAAAATTAAAGACGATTAAAATCTGTAATCTTTCCACTTGTATGTTATTAGAAAGTACAGGTTTCTGCTTTGTCTAAGGATGGTATCAAAAAGTAGTCTAAGTGATGAGAAAGCTGTGCTTAATGATAATTAAGGGACTTAAAAGTAAAAAGAGATGCTTCATATTGCTTGATTAATTTTAAAATTAAAAGTTATAAATGCAGACGCGATTGGTGCATTAAGCGCTCCAGGCAGCAGAACTGAGCTCTACACCTCCTCCCTCTCTTGGTGCCGCGCCGGGTCTAAATATCTAAACATATGGATCTATATAGCAGGTAGTGTCACTGTATTCCACTTTCTTTGTAAACACGGAAAAACAGATTCACAACGCGACGCTGTGTCACTGTGTAAAAAAAAAACGGTTTGAACACCCTATATTGTAATGAGCTGCTGAGCTACTGTAAGAATAGGAGGGGGTGGAAAGTGCCCACGGTCATTTAATTAGTATTACAATTCGCACTGAATTGAACACATTCAGAGCCTACATTACATTTTAACATTTCATTCAGAGCAGAAACCCTCACACCTGAAGAAGGCTTGAGTTTTCTCTCTTCTCTTTTAAACATGTGTACAATGCTGTAATACAATTTAAAATAAAAGTTTAAACAGTATCAACTAAACTCCATTAATATAAGTATTGAGTGCTATTAAATAAATACAGCTTTTTAGTATAGATTACACTTTTCTAAAATGTATTTAAAAAATAACAATTACAATCTAATCTTTCCATGTTTGATCCCAAAATCCCAAGAAAAATACATCTAAACGGGGAGAAAGCTATGCTGAAAGTTTATTAAGATACTTAGAAGACAAAGATAACAATTTATGTTGCATTTATCTGATTGTGAATAAAAAAATACGTATAATTAAACATGCGTTTGCGATTTAAATCAAAACGCGATTTAAATCAATATAAATGTTTATATTGTAACGCATACTGTACAGCCTCCATTTCTCTATAAAAATTTAAAAGATCGTTTCTGCAGCCTAAGAGGGGGGGTCTACTCTCAGTGACAGCTGACAATCCTCCATACACTCAAGTGAAAAATTAATAATGCCAATGTAAACGTCGTATTTACAATTTGTTGATAATAGAAATGTTAAATTCTCTAAAGCTTTGTGATAGTTTACCCAGGCAGCAAAATATCAGCTACACTGAGAAGATGCGATACCGAAGATATGATTAATAACCTTTTAAATCTGAAGGGAGATCTAAAGGGATCCCCACCCCCCCACACACACACACACACCACACACCGCACACACACACGATAGAAGCAGGAAGCAGAAGCAGGGACAGTTGTCAGAAGGAAAGAAGGTGATTATTCATTGTTAATAAAAATGACTTAAATTCGATCATGTTGTGATATTTTGAAATATAAAAAGTCAATTAATTGTCCATAATATTGCTATTCTAATTTTTCAAAGAAATGTTTGTTAAAAGAAAAGGCACCGTGCCAGCTAGATTCAATCACAACCTGTGGGTTACTAATCCGGCACCTAGACCACCAGGCTACCGGCAAGGTCACATGAGTAGAGGTGAAACAGCCCTACACATACAGATTCAACAGACAACAGACAGCGTGTATTACTGTGTTGCAGTACACGAATATAATTATATTGTTATTAATTTCTTTAGATACGTGATTCCATATTATATTAGCATAAAAGCTTAAAACTACCACTTTTTATACATGCTATTTCACATGTTAAAGACTTTGATGCTTAAAATGTTTAGGGAGAAATGGAATACTGGTGTGTATTTTTTCTTTAAAGTACCGAGACCAGCCATATACTGTATGTTTATGTTCCAAAATTAATATCGTTTATGGCCTTCACACGCGTTACAGTATGTTCCTATTCTTTTTATGCTCAGCTACTAAGATTTCCCTTCAGTGGTAAAATTCCATATAAATATTCAGTACTAAAACGGGCACAGTAAAGATATTTAAATGTTTCTACGACCGACCAACGCACCACGAGTGCTCCTGTAGGTCAACCAATCATGTACCGCGTCATCGCGCGTCACGATGCATGAGGATGTAGCCAATTACCCGCGGTACGTGTCTGTGCCGCACACTTTGAATGGCTGCATCTGTATATATCCAATCACGAAGAGTTACAGATACCAATAGGACATACGTTCAGTATATCATTCATTTAGACCGTTTCGTAAATGAACTTGGTTACAACTTCTACATTAGATACTCAAAACAAGTACATAACTCTTAGAAATTAAATTGATATCAACTGGTTGGGATAACAATTGAATTCTCGAGCGGTAATGCAGAATGTTGAATACTCATCCAATCTCTGGGGATTCAGATCTCCTGCAGGCACAAAGAAACAGTTGCAGGCTTGTTGCTGTCCAATCCGCGTTCTCTGGCTTGGTGCCAGGCAGTGCTCGTTGCGGTTTGCGACGTGGTGGAGATTCCTGCGGTGCTACTGATGCTTCTCTGAAAACCAACTAGTTAGTGTTGGCTGAAACTAGCAAGAGTTTGTGCACAGGAGAAAAAGTGACTGTGGGTCCCAGCAGGTCAGGAAGAAGACCGGTTCATTCCCAATGAAGTGCTAGTTTTAAATAGTGTTTCAGCTGTCCACAGTTCCAACCTGTTCACGAGGCTTCCTGCTGGTGATAACCTCGGGTGGATCCTTTGGTTACGCGCTGGCAACCTCCGCTCTCGACTCTTAGAACAAAGGAAAGTTCTGCACTCTGACACACTGGCCATTATGTGGTGGTCCGGGCTGAGTCTGAGGATGCTCAGATGGAGCCCTGAGGCTCAATGTCCAGGAGGCACGGTGCGAGAATGTCCTGCGCTTGGGAACTGTGTTCCCTTTGGAACTGTTCTGCCCAGCGGAACTGTTCTACAGTTGCCTGTTTTTACCTGGAGGAACTTCAGGTCGTTCATTGGCTGAAAGTTTCATGGGCATCAGAGACCCGCGTGGTGTTACCACGCCCTGCCAGTCCCTGATTGGTTGATCAAGGTGAGATATGAGTCACTTACCCCTGACACTTAGGAATGCAGTCCAGATGTCCATCTGGCACTCCCTAGACAGATAGGCGCCAATGGATGACCATTGATCATGATAGCCAGGCTTAGCTAAGTGCATCCCCATTTGGGAGCTGTCCCTTATCAAAAGAAAACACCTTAAATCAGCCTGCATGAATAGCTTCTCTGTGGCTGCACCACAGAGATAAAGAGAGAGATGGGGCCTCATTTGGGAAAGCACAGCAATGCTTAATTCTATCTTATTAACAAGCATTGCCGCTACACCTGTGATCCACTTTATTCAAAATAAGGTTTTTGAAAATGGAACCAGGTACTAGATGTTGTTTATTAAGAGCTTTTTCACAAATTGTGATCTTTAAAATGCCTGTAGTTTGAAGAGTCTGAAAACAGGTCACATAGGAACAGTGCCAGGTTGATCTGTCTGCCAGTATGGAAAAAAAAATGATGATGCAGTTGGAGTTTTGAAAAAAACCCAATAATTTACACTAGTAAAAGAAGCACAGAATATTATGAAATCCAACCCGAGGCTACTGAGGAAGTCACCAGAGGCCTTTTTCTAATGTGGGTAATGGTATAGAGGGGAGTGCTTCCAAAGATTCTTGAGTGCATTGTCTGATTGTTGATATTCACTTAAAAGTGATTGAAACAGAAGACAAATGTTTTTTTTTCTTTCTTTCCCATTTTTATTACTGCTTGTGCTTCTGGAGGTTCTAACTTGAACTCCTTTTTTTGCCAGAACATAGCTTGATTTTGATGATGCAAAATATTTATTACAATAAACTGAGTCCCTTGCTCTCCCTTGCTTCTGGAGACATTCAAGGCATTATGGAATGCACAGAAAACTGACTAAGTGTGGGATTTTTCTTGCGGTGATCTAAGCTTTGAATTTAGGCCTTTTTAAAGGTGATCTGATCAGGCCTCACTGCACAAGCATTAAAACAAATTGACAACTTTTTGTGAAAATACATAAGCTATGAATATAGTATTCTCAGTCCAGAAAATGTTGCATTTCTTTTTTCTATTAGTATAGTATTGAAGAAAGATATAAGATGTGAAAAAGGGGTTAACTGATTTCTTTCTGCACTAAGACTTCTTGTAACACAAGACATTCCATGCTTAGGCTCCTTTGAGTTATGGCAAGGATGGGAGTTAACAGGATGTTCCATGCTTAGGCACCTTTGAGTTATGGCAGGGATGGGAGTTAATTGATATGAAATTCCAAGTGCAAGATAAAGACCCCCCTAACTAAGGAAAGAGAAAACCGACCATTAAAAATGTTCAAGGTCTTGGGAATGTCCAAACATAGGTGGCCCCCCATTACTATGGTAACAATTTGCGTCAGAAGCGGGTGAAATTTGCTATATAAACTGGAAGTTTTGTACCTATATTTCGAACAATACTATGGTCTTATTGTTCCTTGCATGCAATAAACTCAGTTGTTCAAACTTCATCTCGGGTTCAAGTACTTATTTGTCTATTTCTACAGTATAAAAACAGAAAAGAGTAAAATAGCTCATTGGAAAAGGTGCTCAAATGAGATTGTCTGTTTGACATGGAAAGAATTTTTAAGAGGAAACAGTCAAGTCTATCATTAATGTGAAAGACTCTTTTTCTTTTTACCTACCTTTTTTTGCAAACTGCGGGATGAGAAGACTCTACCCAGTCTAACAGGTAAGGCTGAATTATAGGTCACATGTATTCCAAATACAGATGATTCCAAAATCTGTATAAATTGCACCTAAAGCATGATCTGATCTTCATCTCAGTAATTAAAACAGATAAACACAATCAGATAAAATAAATAAAACACAGACTATTGTACTTTTTCATGTCTCCATTTATTCCAATTACCCCCTATAATTGAGGTCATTATTCCTAGAGGTCCACATACTTTTAAAGCATAGACAGTGAATGTTTAAACAATATGTTCAATATAGACAAGAAAAAGTACAATTGTGTGTGCTATTTGTTTAATCAAAGTGTGTTTTTGTTTATTATGACATAGATGAAAGTCAGACCACACAATTAATGCAAGAACACGAAAAGGTTCACAAACTTTTTCTCACAACTGTATAGAACTGTTAAGTTTTGGCAATGACATTCTTCACATTGTTGAAAATAAAAAAAAAATGATTGGATTTTTTCGGTCTCTTCCTAATTATAGAATATGTTTTTAATGTTCATGATACCTTAAAAATATAGATATTTAATTTCCTTTTCTAAACATTTATTTCCATCTTCAGAAATCTTTCTTGGGAGAAGCAGAAACACAACCATCAGCACTCTTTATTTTCAGTTTGCTCTCTGCCAACATTTACTGATAAGCAGTAAGCTCCTGCCATAGCCCCTGCTGGCTGATATCAAAAGTGAAAACTGGCATACCAATTTTGATTGCGACTGAACAGATTCACGCACAACACTGCAAAAATCGTGTCCTCTCCATCATGGAAATGGTGTCATTTGATTTTTCTGGTTTATTGCTGTGCAGCGATGTGATCTCAACCAGTCATTTCTTCAGTGTCTTTCCCAAACAGCGGTTGGCAAGGAAATCAGAATCAGTACAATTTAGCTTATACACATACAGTACATTTATCACTGCAATTACCTATACCTGCATTCAAGCACATTGATCTAATCTCACACATGAACATAACACTTACTTTTAAAAACACAAAGTAAACCCTACTGTACAGATGCAGCCATTTAAAATGCACGGTACAAACATGTACCACATGCAACTACCCACAAGCCACCGCAGTCTACCGCGGTAAGTGATTGGCTGGCCAAAATGACCGACAGGGGCACTCGTGGTGCACTGTTCGGTAGTGAAACGATTTAATCGTTTAATCTCTTTACTGTGCACATTTTAATCTGCTTAGTATTGAATATTTATATGGAATTTTACCACTAAAGGGAAATTTTAGTAGCTGAGCATAAAAAGAAGAGGATCATAATGCATCTGAAGGTCATAAACGATATTAATTTAGGAACATAAACATATTACTGAATGTAAACTGTACTGTATATGGCTGGTCTTGGTAGTTTAAAGAAAAAATACACACCAGTCTTCCATTTATCCCTAAACATTTTAAGCATCAAAGTTTTATGAAACGGTCCCCAAATATGCGATTGCTGTATAGAATGAATTTTAATTAAAAAAAATTTAACACAGAAATTAAGTTGTTTACGTTCCTCCGCCTGAGAATATAGTCACTCGTTGCTACGCAACGCAGAAACACAGCCACAGGTAACTAGCAAAGAGAGGACATTAGCTAACTAATGTGATAAAGGAATAAATGATTTTTTTTATTTCTTTTGCACATTTATTTGAACATTTCCAGCGATTGTACAAGCACTTGGAAACTGTCCAATCCCTAGTTCGTCTGCATTTTCTTTTACGCTCCGGGTATGCTCCCAGTCTGGCGCCGGTCTGTGTCTTCTAGGATATAATGCCGGCAATTTGTGTTAAAATTGGGTTTCCAATAACGCTGCAGCAAACTCTTGTTTTTATGTCCACTATAACGGACAATCTCCCTTGCTTTTTACCGAGCGTTTCATAATTTCCTAAAATGAAAATGCGACAGAATTCTGGGGAGTCCCAATACCAGAGATTACGGTAGGCTTCAGAATGGTGATTAGCTGACACCATCTGAGACTCCTCTGATTGGAGAAAAAAAACTTGCTGATCTGTTCTACATAGCAGGAAAAAACAGCATATGCTGCTTCTATTCGAAATGCGTATTTTAAAAGTTTAATTAGGAAGCAAAAACCTTACAGCGTTCACAGATTTCTAAACTGATCAGGAGGAAGAAAAATCACCTGTGTTTCACGCATAAAAAATGGTTATTAACTATCGAAAACCTGTTTTATTTATTTTATTTTTATTTAGATTAAGAGTTCCCGTCACCCCCATTTCCATTTAAATCACAAACCCGTGTTTAATTAAATATTTTTATTGATTCACAATCTGGCAATGCAACGTAAATCGATATCTTTGTCTTCTGCATAATAATGTTCACCTCTCTGTCCAGCAAATTAATAATAAACTTTATTTTTGTCATTTCCGCTTTAAAGGTACCCCTGTCGCGGAAGAATTTGACCTCGGAACGTTTACCCAGCGTAATATTGTATTTCATTGCACTTTGACAGATTGTCTTTAAATCATTTGTTGTCAGAATATCCCCACCTCTAAACAAGAACAAAATTGCAACGATTTTATTAACTGGTTGTTTCAGTAACTTAAAGTATATATTTAAAGTAATAATTTAACAATATATGTAATTTTTTAAAGATATGTTTATGTTGTGAATGTCTGTAGATTGTATCTACAGACAGCCGATAATGTCGCCCCCCTTTAGGCCACCCCGCTCCCGTTTCCCGACGGCCTCCGGAGTCCCCGGGGCTGGGGGAACCGGCAGTTCTCTGAATCCGACATCATCGGCCGTTCACTGTCCATCCTTCTGCTTCTGACACCAATGTAATGAATTTGGGTTCATTGAGGACGAACACAGAGACTCAGACTTGTGGAGTTAAAAACTGCACTTTATTTCCTCTCCGTCACCACCCACCAGCAGCACTCCCGCACCCAGACGAGAGAGAGATACAAGACAAGCCCGCCAAGAGTGCGGGCCTGAGAGAGAGAGACAGAGAGAGAGAGAGAGACACCAAGGGGTGCGGAACCAGGGAACTATTTAATGGGAAACGGGCGATCTCCCCAGACTGTACGCCCATTTCACTGTTACCGGGATACCTCTTGGGGGATATCCTCTATATCCTCTTGGGGGGAATATCCTCTTGGGGGATATTCTAACAACAAGTGATTATAAGACAATCTGTCAAAGTGCAATGAAATACAATATGCTGGACAGTATGCTTCTCAAAGCGCTTTACAGGATAACAACAATAACAACAACAATTTTACAAGTCCTGGGAGGAAGAATATCATCAATATTAATAATAATAATAAACTTTATTTTATATAGCTATAAAATAGTTTTTTTTAAATGCATTTGCAATTGCACACAGAGCAGTGTTTACTTGAACATGGAGATGCCATACTGAATAATTCCTGCACACAACCATTGCAGCGGAATTTGCATCATTTGGCAGGGCTATGATTCATACAAGTGGTGGTGGATTTGGAGACAAAATGTATTTACATTGGGTTGCTGTAAGTGGAGCACTAATAACCCCAAAGCTCTACTTATTATTTTACAAGAGAATGCACCTGACAAGCTGGACAGTATGCTTCTCAAAGCGCTTTACAGGATAACAACAACAATAACAACAACAATTTACAAGTTCTGTGAGGAAAAATATAATCGATATTAATAATAATAATAATAATAATAAACTTTATTTTATATAGCGCCTTAAAAGGTGGCTCCTCAAAGCGCTTTACAGGATAACAACCGATGAAACAACAGTGGCTGGAGGTTAAAAATATCTGTGAAACCGGTTTGTTCACAAACAATGTACTGTAGACACAGAGACTCAGTAGCAATAGCAATTAGCAATATCAAAATAGCAATATTATGGACACACAATTGACTTTTTAAAAAAAAAACTTTTTTGATAGCTGGTTTTTGTTGACAGCTTGACACAAGTTAAATTAAACAGAATCCACCTGCGATTGGGTGTTAACAAAACATGTTTACAAAGAAAGTGAAATACAGTAATACTACCAGCTATATAGATACATAGATTTAGATATTTAGATCCTTCCCAGTGGGCATTGATTCGTCGAATATACGTATATTTACGGCGAAATTACGGCTATACGTATATATACGTCGCCTCGACGTATAATCAACGTCGAATTGCAACCGTAAAATCGACGACATGAATAAACGCATATATAACGTCGAAAACACATCTAACACAGTGCGTGAGGCTTTTTACTGTACAGTATGTATCGTGTGTGCCGCAACTAGGAGTATACGGCACTGTGCACAGTGTACGAAGTAAATTATTTTCGCAGTAATTAATTTATTATATTTACTATATTTATTATACACGTGTAAATTAATTACTGCGAAAATAATTTACTTCGTACACTGTGCACAGTGCCGTATACTCCTAGTTGCGGCACACACGATACATACAGTAAAAAGCCTCAGGCACTGTGTTAGATGTGTTTTCGACGTTATATATGCGTTTATTCATGTCGTCGATTTTACGGTTGCAATTCGACGTTGATTATACGTCGAGGCGACGTATATATACGTATATTCGACGAATCAATGCCCACAGCTTGGCATACATGGGTTTTGCGGAGGGGGTCTTGCCACCTGCCTGAAAAAAAACAGTAAAATGTTTGAGTGCCTATAGAGTTTCTATTTTTATTTTCTTGGGAAAAGTTGATACCATTTCCTGGACACCCTGTCCCCCGATCAGTGCGCGGTGCCCGGGGAAAAATCTGTAGGGGGGCGTCTGAAATTCTGAGGGGGGGTGATATTTCGGTTGAAACGGAGCTGTACGGTGCAGCTACCCAAATGAAATCTCGCAGCTATGCCATTGGTTAGTGCTTTATGATAGAAGACGACTAGCAATCTGGTATTTGCGATGAAGTTCAGTTTCACATTTTTCGTCACTCTCACGGTTTGTATTGCCTGGAGCGAAAAGTACCATAAGCGTTCATGTTTGCAGCTACATGGACGTTCTGAATCGTTAAGAAAAAAATGTTGTAAAACCAACAGAAAGCACAGACTGCTATAACTAGTCCTAGTTATATAACGATTTTAAGTATAATGATAAACTACTGCAAGGAATCGGTCCAACTGAGCAAACAGGATCGTAATGTTGACACTCAATAACGACACTGATATGTGCAGTTCCTGGACGGATAGCCCTCCTGCCCATCAAACAGTCCGAGTGACTGTTAGTGTCATTTAGTGTTGTCTGACCATTGACAAAGTACAACTATTTTTTTAGGGCACAAGTTAAGTTAAGTAAATCCTTTTGCCCAAAACTGAAGGGACGACACTCCTCCCCCCGTGACGCCAGGCCTGTTCCCAATCCTTTTCCATAATGTCATTATACTGTATATAATAACAGTGACCGATCCTTACTAACTGTATGCGTTAAAATTGCACATCAGCACATAGCAGGGGGCACATAGCCGCGATGTATTATCAATGTTAAATTTCAACCATAATATCGACAACATTAATAAACGCATACGTTGAGAAAATATCTAACCCAGCATATTTTCCGGTTATATACCACAATGCATTGCTAGTATTCGTTGGTCGCCATTTTGGACACGTTTTTCAAACGTAGAAGTATATCCGCAAATATCTCAGCAATCCTCTTTTGACGAGTAAGTATAAATAATAATAATAATAATAATACTATCTGAATACATACAGATCTTACTTAATATTATTTTGATTAAAATAGTATGTTAATAAGCAAAAAATGGCACATAAAAATAGTGTGAAGGGGAAGATTACACAAAATCGTTTTGCTGTTTCTCTAATTTTATCCGTTTTTTTCAGCTTTGAGCTTAGTAAACCTTAATGGTTCATTTTTTAGATTATACTCAAGAAGATATTAACCATCATTTATTTGAGTAGTAATATTATATAATTTTCTCCTAGCTGCAGTGCTGAAGTCCCACCCTACATCAAAAGAAAAAGATATAAAGGAGCACGCAATGCGTTACTTGAAGAATACATATGCAAGGCAGGGGGCCAGGAGATCTGGACACTGAAAATAATAGGTTTCTGGTCCTGTTAGGACAATTAGACAGGGTTTGCAAATGGTGGACAAAAATCGTCTTAACTTCCATTGTAATATTTGTTTTTTTTGGAAATATATAAGTTGTACATTTTAAAATTTATATGTGAATCAAAATGTGGTTTTGAGTTAGTGTGTTAATGTAATTAGTTTGTGTTTGTCATTACTATACTGTATATTGATGTTACCAGAATTTGTAGTTGAAGTTTAAGACTAGTTGTGTTTTTTTATGATTATTGCCCATATGTTGATTGTTGATTGATTGCATACAATGTATAATTTAATTTTTCAGGTGTGAATGTGTATTTTCAGAATAAATTTCTAAACCAAATCATTGGCTTGGTTTACTTGTTTCTACACCTATATAACCTATCTTTGATGTATAATAGACCTCTACCCATATACGTATAATAGACCTCTAAAGTTATCCGTATAATAGACCTCTAACCATATACGTATAATAGACGTCTAAAGTTATCCGTATAATAGACCTCTAACCATATACGTATAATAGACCTCTAAAGTTATCCGGAACTCCAACCATATATGTATAATAGTCCTCTAAATTTATCCGTATAATAGAACTCCAACCATTTATGTATAATGAACGTCTAAACATAGACGTATAATTGACGTATAACTTTAGACGTATATTAGAATTTCATTCTAGACGAATTTTTAGACCACATTTAGACGTCTAAGGTATGCATTTAATAGACGTATATTATACGTCTTTTGCCCACTGGGTTAAATTAATATAATTATTAATTTCTTTAGATACGTGATTACATATTATATTCTCGATCATAAAACAGATAATTCCGGTCCTGGAATCTGACTGGCTGACACCCTTCTGAAGCGGTACCATAATCTCTGGTATATGGACACCCCAGAAATTTGACTTTTTACTGTGTGATAAATTTTAAAGACTACTTCTTAGCGTAGATAAGAAAGCGTAGATAAAAAAGCTTGGATTCTCATGTATCTGATACAAGTATCTTTTAATACAGTCTTTGTTGTGCTCTTGAGGATCTTGTGATATTTTGAGCTCTGGTTGAATGATAATTGTCGCAGTTTAAATAATTTTCGTTGTTAGAAATTATGAAACGCTCTGTTAAAAGCAAGGGAGTTTTTACGTCTGTTTTCTAAAAGAAAATGCCCGACAAACTAGGGATTGGACAGTTAATGAACAATTATTTAACATTCCTCAAAATGTGCAATTTTACAATACAACTATATTTGAAACTTTAATGCTAATGTGTGTACCCTGATGGATATACAGTAACTAAATTCAGCATTTTCACAGCAGCAATATGGACATTAAATTTGTGTACAACAATCATCACATCAGTTGTTTTTATAATTAAATAGTAGTTGCAACGTATTGAAAGTACAGAAAGTGCATCACATGCTGTCTGCTATCCTTTTTTCGAATATTTAAACCACCTTTCTAAATCATGTTGACATGTTAAATGTGCTGTAGACAACAGACCGGTAGTAGGAGTTATAAATCTAAACTAATTTGATTTCTTGAATCCAACCATCCATTTTCAATAATTCTTCAATTACAGAGTCAGTGAGCCTGAGAAAAACTTGGAAGACAGTTGGCTTTAGATAAAATGCACTAAGAATGGGACACAGAATCACAAATTAACCACAATTGAAGGATGCCTTTGGACAGTGGGAGGAAATTGGAGCACCTGGTAAATCCCAGATCCACAATCCATGTTTGTCAGACTAAAAACACACTGTTTGTCTTTTGATTGAATGTTCTGATAATCATAACCAAGTTGTGCAGGTTTTTCTCCACTATTACTAACAACCAAATGAGCTTACATATTAATTCCTGAGGGTTTTCTGCTTACAAATTATTCCAAAATCACTGCAGTTTCTAGATTAAAAAACCTATAGGCATGCTTTTTCATATATAAAGAAAATAGATGCTTCTGATAATCAATTTCTCCTAAAATAACAACCATTCAGCAATCAGCACAACAAGGCACAGACAATAAAGAAAAAGTAATGCTGTTACAGGCCGAGGTAAGTGACAATGGAAGTGTTTAACAATCTAAACTGTGTAACACCTGGTGGTATAAGCATTTCCAGCTTCAAAACAGAGGGGATGTTTGCTGAGATGTAGGCTGTTCAGAGTCTGTGATCAAAACAACCCTAAAGTTTACCATAGTTAATTACATTCTGGGTAAATGATTAGGTGTTAATCAACAGTCCAGAAACACACAATATAAGATCAGAACTGGAAAAAAGGAAAAAAGAACAGACCACAAGAGAGAGAGGAGAGGGAACTTGAAGTTTGTGCCAGGCGATCATCCTAAAAACCCAATTGCAGCTAAGTATCTGAATCTTGCTAAGGGAGCTTCTGTAATCCAATTCTGTAACTTGGATTTCCTGAGTGAAGAATCCCCTAGATCTGTGTTATGCATTGTATGGCTCACGAGCCAATTGGAGGCTCCTGTCCATCAATAGTCTATAACCAAATATTGCATCAAACACAGTGCACTTTGCGAAAAAGGTTTTTTTGAAGCAGCCAATATATTCGGCATAATATGTGTCTTATTCAGTAGGTGGCAGCATATGAAAATTATATTACGAATTCCATAACACCGTACGGTGGTGAGCAAATACTGTTTCTCTTTGCTTAGTGGGGTTTCATAGTTAGCAGTGTGCTCTACCAAGGAAAACCATGAATCGATTTGTGACATTATATTGACATTTTTTGAATTTGATTAATACGGAATATAATATGGAATCGCCTATCTAAAGAAATTAATAATGATATGATTATATTCATATACTGTAGCTCAAATTCTGATAAACTAAAAATTAGGCACAAGAAGAGTATTATTCGACAATGTTGTGAGGCTCTGATGGAATCCTGCGCAGTGACGTCACCATCTTTCCCTTTGAATCACTGCAGTAGCAGGAACCTGTACTGTGTGGATCCCTTTAGATCTCCCTTCAGGTTTAAAAGGTTATTAATAATATATTCAGTGTCGCATTAACATTGGAATGTTCTTCCAAGTGTAAAAAGAGGCGATTCTCAACATGTCTCCTTCATAAATTTTCAGTTTACACACCGTACAAGATCATTTTTAATGAATAATGTCTTCCGTATCCATTAAAATCGGAAAGCTTTTCACAGGTGTAAAGGTTATATTCACAGGTTATTTTCTAAGTGCTTTATCCAGGACAGGTAACAGTTTCACAACTCATCCTTCCCCCTGCCTGTCTGACTTTCTTTTTAACCCTTCTGTGCCCGAATCGCAGCGGGTAAGACATTTTTCCAAGAAAGATCTGATGACGAGGAAGAAAAATCACCCGTTTTTCATACACAAAAACTGGTTATTAACTATGGAAACCTGTTTTTATCGCTTTTAAAGTCATGCAATTTCTAAGTTAAGCAGGAACACATCATTACTTCTCATTTTTTATTTTTTTTAAATAAAAAAAAATCAATTGCCCAGCCTAAGGGGCATTTATAATATTGTGGCATTATTATATAGGACGGACACGGTGACTCAGGCACTCAGGTGCTTTATTTTTCAGTACAGCTGAGTACAGAGAGACACACACACTTTTTCATTGACAAAAAGTAACGCCACACTGTCTTGTTTAACGCACACAGGCAGCTGAAGCACCACATCTTTTTCCGTTAAAAGTCTTTGTTTCCATACTATGGCCGCTGTAATGCAGGCTCGCTGAGTTTTTTGTAATGTGGACTCAGCCCAATCCCTTGGTGTATTTATATTATATTCTTATGTACGAGTAGAATAAGTTCATTGTCTTCCAATGAAAGACAGGTTCCTTTCGGCCAAGACAGACAGGTAAAAGTAGAAACTCGCAACACCCAGACTGTTACAGTAACTAAATCAACTTTAATAGGCTTGGAAATGAGCTCACACAGTTGGATATATACTCGATGCTCCAGAGATGTCACATTTTACTGTACACGTGAAACTGGTTGCTTTCTATTGCAGATGTGCTCCCGCGGAGACTTTTTTTCCTCAAAGCACTTTACACTTAGTTTAAACTACTGAGTGAAATGGGTTTAATACAGGTGGATAGCCGCGTACAGCATGCATAGGCTGCAAAGGAGCAAGTAATATGTTTATTCCATGCTGAAAAGAGAAGAAAGACAACACAACGTTTCGGCCGTTTCAGGCTGCGCTATTCTGCTTCCTATGGTGATATACGGGTTTTTCACAAGAAGCCGTATTGAGCAGAATTTCTCACGTTGTGACCATGTGTATACAGTGGTCCCCCAGGTTTCAGTTAGTGTGTAATTATGCATCAATGAAAAACCAGAGGTTTAAAAAAAGAGAATTAGCTCACTGATTATGTGGAGGCTGTGAAGATTTTCTCATGTCGTGGTCTTTAAAATGCATTTGGTTTGAAGGCTTTTTGTGTTTCCTTTCCAAAGATATGGACAGAAGAATATTCGAGTGTGGTCAAAAAAAATGGCTTAAAAACGACATAGTGAAGGCTGTGAAAACAGCCACATGTACTTTGTACACACAGCAAGTGTTTTTGTAACTCTAGGAGGTTTCGTGAAAAAGCTACAGGCATGCTAATTGTAATCGTTTTTATTTTTAAATACATTTTAGAAAAGTGTCATCTATACAAAAAAGTTGCATTTAATACCACTCAATATTAATATATTAATAGAGATAATCTCTCTATTAAAGCTCAGATCAAAGATCTAGCACAGATCAAACAGCAAGATCTCACACACTGGGACTGATTTGTGATCTCTGATGTGGTTGAGTGTGAATTGAGGTGCTCTACCAGGTTGAAAAAATAAATAAAAACCAGTTTAACAACTCTTACGCATACTGTTTTTGTTAACACATGTTTATCAGTGAAAAGGCCAGGGGCATTTTTCCTCCCCCCTACATTCTCAGAGTAGAATAGAATTTATTATTAGTACAATTTATTACAGTGCTAAATTTAATATTATTGATTACTAATAGTTTATGCTAACACCTAACTTTCTTAATAAGATGTATTTAAAACAATGAACTAAGTGTAACATAGCATTCAGAAATACAATCAAGAATAGTTTTGTGGTATATGTATAGATGAAACTTTTCTAAAATGTATAACAAAATTAAAGACGATTAAAATCTGTAATCTTTCCACCTGTAATGTCATTAGAAACTACAATAAGTTCCTGCTTTGTCTAACAATGGTATCAAAAAGTAGTCTGAGTGCTGAGAAACCTGTGCTTAATGATAATCAGGGACTTAGAAGTCAAAGAAAATGATCTACGTTGTTTAATTTTAGTAAATGCAGACGCAATTGGTGCTTTATGGCCATTGTGCAATACTGAGCTCAGCGCTTCCTCCCTCTCTCGGTGCCACCTCCCCCTCTGACGCAGCGCAGTGGGTGGCACGCTGTTTTCAGAGCATGTGATTGAGGAAAAAAAGACCTGCTGATCTGTTCTACATACCAGGAAGACAACAGAATATGATTTTTTTCTATTCAAAATTGTATTTTAAATGTTTAATTAAGAAATAAAAGCCTTACAGCATACACAGAGATTCTAAGCTAATCAGGAGGAAGAAAAAGCACCTGTTTTTTGTGCATAAAAAGTGATTATTAGCTATCGAAACCTATTTTTATAGCTTTTAAAGTCGTGCAATGTCTAAGCAGGAGCACATCATTATATCTTGTTTTTGCTTTATTTTTAAGAATTAAAAAACAACCTAATTTTAAAGACATCTACTTGTGAAAGTTTTCGCAGCCTGTACATAAAACTATATACATGTAGTGTGCTCTCACGAGGCACCAGTTCTGTAGGGTTTTGGGCATTTACTGGGAAAATTATTAAATGTAGCAGTAAGTCACAAAATGATTATTTTAATGGCCTTAGAATCCAACCATGCGGTATAACTCAAACAACGCACACACACAGGTACTGATACACAAGAATACATTTATTAATACATAAAATATGCATGTAAACCTAACAGATCTTATCATGAGGGTTATCAGAATACAAAAGGTATATATTCATTCAGTTACGAAGAGTTACACATATCAAGAGGACATACGTTCAGTATATCATTCATTTAGACTGTTTCGTAATTGAACTTGGTTACAACTTCTACATTAGATACTCAAAACAAGTACATAACTCTTAGGAATTAATTGATATCAACTGGTTGGGATAACAATTGAATTCTCGAGCAGTAATGCAGTGAAGTTGAATACTCATCCATTCTTTGGGGATTCAGATCTCCTGCGGGCACAAAGAAACAGTTGCAGGCTTGTTGCTGTCCAATCCGCGCTCTCTGGCTCAGTGCCAAGCTGTGGCCATGCGGCTGGAGAGATTCCTGCTGCGCTGCTCTCTGAAGACCGGCTAGTTAGTGTTGGCTTTAACTAGCAAAGTTTGTGCACAGGAGAAAACTGACTGTGAGTCCCAGCAGGTCAGGAAGAAGACCGGTTCATTCCTGATGAAGCGCTAGTTCTGAATAGTGATTCAGCTGTCCACAGTTCCGACCTGTTCACGAGGCTTGCTGCTGATGCTAACCTCGGGTGGATCCTCTGGTTACTCTCTGGCAACCTCCGCTCTAGACTCTTAGAACAAAGGAAAGTTCTGGCACTCGGACACACTGGCTGTTATGTGGTTGTCCGGGCTGAGTCTGAGGATGTTCAGGAGGCGCGCTGCGAGAATGTCCTGCGCTTCCCAACTGTTCTGGCCTGCAGGCTGTCCTGCCCTGGAATTGTTCTTCCCCTGGAATTCTCCCCCTGGAATTCTTCTTCTCAGGCCCTCTGTGTTGCCTGTTTTTACCTGGAGGAACTTCAGCTCATTCATTGGCTGAAAGTTTCATGGGCATCAGAGACCCACGTGGGTTACTCTGCCCTACCAGTTCCTGATTGGTTGATCAAGGTGAGAAATGAGTCACTTACTCCTGACACTTAGGAATGCAGTCCAGATGTCCATCTGGCACTCCCTAGACAGATAGGCGCCAATGGATGACCACTGATCATGATAGCCAGGCTTAGCTAAGTGCATCCCCATTTGGGAGCTGTCCCTTATCAAAAGAAAACCTTAAATCAGCCTGCATGAATAGCTTCTCTGTGGCTGCACCACAGAGATGAAGAGAGAGATGGGGCCTCATTTGGGAAAGCACAGCAACACTTAATTCTGTCTTATTAACAAGCATTGCCGCTACATACACAATACTGCTGACAGCAAGAACATTCCTATTTTTTACTTAGCAGCTTATTAAAAACAGCAGCCATGGTGTTCAAACCTTTTTTTTTTACACAGAAGAGTGACACAGCTTCGCATTGCGAATCTGTTTTTCTGTGTTTACAAAGAAAGTGGAATACAGTAATACTACCTGCTATATAGATACATATATTTAGATATTTAGATCCTTAAATTAATATCATTATTAATTTCTTTAGAAATTGAGGATCCTTGTTTGAGCTCTCGTTGAATGAAAAGTGTCGCATAGTTTAAATCATTTTTCATTCTTAGAAATGATAAAACACTTGGTTAAAAGCAAGGGAGATTATGTCTGTTATAGTGACATAAAAACGAGAGCTCGCTGCGGCATTATAGGAAACCCAATTTTAACAACAAATTGCTGGCGTTATATCCTAGAAGGCACTGAGACCAGGACCAGTATGAGCGCTCCCACAGCGAAAAAGAAAATGCCGGGCGAACTAGGGATTGGACAGTTTTTCAGTGCTTGTACAATCGATGGAAATGTTCAAATAAATGTGCTAAAGAAATGAACAAAAAACAAGTCATTTATTTGTCATATTGGCTAGCTAATGTCCTGTCCTTGTTAGTTAGTTACTTGTGGCTGTGTTTCTGCGTTGCGTAGCGTCGAGGGACTATATTCTCAGGCGGAGGAATGTAAACAGCTTGCATATTTGGGGACCGTTTTATAAAAGCAAAAAGGCACTCGAGACCTGTGCTATATCGTGGATATAGTCACAGTTAAAAGGGTTGCCGGCCCTCTGTATCACGTCGGGCCTAACAACACCTTTTAACTGTGACTATATCCATGATATACAGTAACACGGCCTCTCGTGCCTTATTGCTTAAATAATTAGATTCTGAAAAGTATGAGTTTCTTTTACTGTGATAACGAGTGCAATTATTCATATAAAATGGTAATCACTTAACTCACTTTGAATGTTTTGCGATATTTAGAAAGACCAACAAATTCAATATAGTGTTGATAATATTTAGTCAGTAATAATATCAATTTTCACAAAGTATATAAACGTACAGTAATATGGTCAGAAGGAGAACGTAAAAACGTGTGTATTTTTTCTTTAAACTACCAAGACCAGCTATATACAGTACAGGTTACATACAGTAATATGTTTATGTTCCTAAATTAATATCTTTTATGAGCATGTGAAAGGCCTACTTTGTATGATTGGAAACAAATGCGTAATCGGTTCAACGAAATGCTGTGGTGTTACTTTTTGTCAATGACAAAATAAAGTCTTTTCATTTACAAAGATGGTTACAAAGAATGTGGACCGGGGTAATACTTTGAGTTTACCGCTTGTCCAAGGTCATTCATTATTAATACTTATAGTAATATCTTCGGTAAAGACTTTGATGCATAAAATAGTTCTGCATAATTAAAAATATTTATGATAAAGGTGGTAGGTTGTGTACTTTTGTCCAACTGAGCAATCTTGCTTTCATAAAATATACCAACTTTTTAATGTATAATGATTAACATGCTGTAATACACAGTTTAAATTTAAAAGTCTAAAGAGTATACAACTTAAACTCATAATTGAATAAGATTGTCCCTCAGCACTGATCGGGATTCAAGACCAGATGTTTTCTGGTGACAGCTCAAATGCTGTACAGGAGAGGTTAACCTTTATTAGCTTGCCGGTTTTACAAGGTGATTCCGGATACTATTAACATAATCTAATTTGCATACGGTATAATACGGTATACTGCGACACGCTCACAGCGTTGTACTACAGCATACCCCGCTTGTTTTGAATGGCTGCATCTGTAGATCTTAGGTCTCAAATACTTAGAGACATAGGTCTCTGAAACGCCTTGTCTGTAAACCTGTAAATATAATTACTTGTGTATTGTATATTTATGTTGTGCGTAGTGTGTGTCACTGTCATTGTTAATAAATATGTTTAACCCAATGTACCTGAATTGTTACTCCTTTCATCAAAGCTGTGCTTGGGTTTCTCCTTTCTATTTTTCATCATGGACTTAACCTTTACTTGTTCTATATCAGTAAATATGTAAAATTATTTTCTAATAATAATAAATCACTCAACACAACACATACACGTTTAATTTACTCACCCTTCATTCTTCACCTTTCATTCTGTGACTGCAGCTTGGAGGTTAAATATTCCTCTTTGATTTAGTGACACATAAGATGTGAAAGTAAGAAAATTGACTTGTTGTAATGAATAAAATAATGAATAAAGAAAATCCAATGTTTAGCTGTCACTGTAATGCTACATTTATCAGAAGCCAAGAGAAATCAAAACATGTAAACATGTAACATGTCTCTTCTCAGTTCAATGTGCATAGAGCAATTGCTGACAGACTCAGTCAGAAGTTGTTGACCAGCAGTTTGGACTGCATAAAGCACTCGTGGCAAATATTTAGGAGTGATTAATCACAACGGTATACATTTTCAATTGGTTCCAAAGAACTCAGTAAACCACAGAAACAATATATTGGACTTATAGAATATGTGTCAATTTTGTCTTTAATGTTAACTAGTAGATATACATCAATGTTAAAGATAAATCTCTGGTTGCCCACGTCTTCTGTGACCATAACTTGCTAAGTTTGATTTCAATTAGATAATTACATTTAATTGAACTGTGTGATTAATATAAAATGTACCTGTATATTAATAATAATAAATAAATATGTATATTTACTTTACTTAAGAATAATAAACTGTGTATGTTTTAAAATAATACATGTTTTTAACAACTTATGCTGCAGTTGTATCTTTTAACATATACAGTATGCCAATAATACAATGACCCACAATAAGCATGTAGTTTGGCATTAATTTATCTTATATAATGTTATGATTTTTTGAAAATTTAGCATTTACTTGAAAAAATGATTAATAGCTAAATTAGATTGTGTACTACAAACTGTCAATACAAAATTGTTATAAGTACTTCTGAGTACTTATAACTAAGCTAAACAATAGAACAACATTGCTTTAAATAAGTAGCTTTTACTTCTGACATTTTTAGCAGCTAAATACCATTTAGCTTCATTTAAACAAATGAAGAAATTAGGATAGTAACATTTGCACAATTATTGGAAGTTAGCAAATGTTATTAATTAATTATTTAAAAGACATTAATACTTTAACTGTGATTTACAGAATCTAGTACATTAAATAATATGTATCTGACTCTAAAGCATATATTAAGAAACATTTAGAAAAAAAAATATGAATGCACATTAAGTCTCATCAGAGAATGTTGAAAAAGCTTCCCTGCCACTGCTGGTGATGACATGTTGGCAAGTTTCTTCATTCCTCTGATGCCAAATCAGGCATTTCTCCAACAACTTTCTGGACCAGCATTTGGGGGGTTATTACACTTCTGTGGCTTTAAATTGGCTTCTCAGTACTCAAGGTCTTTATGTGAAATGTTGTAGTAATTAGCACTTACATCTGGTATGTTAAACAGCTCAGGGAAATGTTCATAACACAGTGAAATATTTTAAGGAAGCCAAAACAGATTTAGTTTAACTTCTAATTAAGTAAAAAAATCACAATGTCATATTTTATTGATCATTTTCTTTTAACAAGAATAATAAAAATATTGCAAATTCTATAGATTATTTTTCATAAATATTAGAAGCTGTTTCACAAAATATGTCTGTTCTCATTGTAAATATTCAGTTGTATATTTAGGCCTTTTCATTTGCTCAATTATTTTCTAGAAGTGCATACACTACTGAAAAAGTAATATTTATTTTATTAGGAATGATGACACCCAATCAGAAAATATGTTATGAATGTTGATTAGAAAAATTAGACATAGAGAATTTTGACCTAATCCATTAGGTTAACCTCAATTAACGTCAGTTAAAATTTTCCATGTACAGGTGACTTAGTCCACATCGTGTGAACAAATACTAAATAGCAGAGTAAATTAGTTAATTAAGAAGCATAAAAAAACAAAGGTAAAAGTAAAGGAGTTAAAAAAGTTATGCATCATAAAATGACAAGGAAACATTTTGTGGATAATCAAGTTTCAATTCTTCATGCTGCCTACTTGTTAAAAACAATCATTCTATTTTTTTTTGTTTACAAATGTGAAACCAGACATTCCATAATTATTATAAAGATCTTCCACCTTTTGGCAACAGGCCAGCTCAATGTCTGTAACAATTGCACAAAAAAATAATTTGAATGGAAGCAATTTTCTGTTGTTGCATAAATCAATCTAGCCAAATATGTAAAGTCAAATTTATTTGTGAAACTATGCATATAGAAACAATATACTGCAAAATGTTCAGTGTTATATTAGCAGAAATATGTTTACTGCATTTATTGTACAAAGATATATACTGTACATTTTATATTCATAAAATAAACAACCTTTTATATATGTCCATCTATTTATTTTAAAGTTGCATTACCACTAAACTTGTAATCATTTGCTAGATAGTTCACCTTTTCACAAAAGCTTGTGTTACAGTAAGATGACCCCTTAAACAAGAATTATTCCTGCCTCATGTATGACTACGCAACCCAGTAAATACAAACGGGTGTTAGGGCCCCTCTACTTTGCCACAAGGTCTGTTTGTCTCCCAGAATTACAAATGCACACATAAACCAGCAACAAACACTAGTATTGTTTAAGTGCTCTTTTTATATTTTCCAAGCACATCAACATTTACTATTACCCCAAGAAGAAAAAAAAACAGCTTCTGCAGAAACAAAAGGTAACTCCAAAGGTTACACTAGATTCCAGAAGGTCAGCAGTCCATTTAGGTAATGAGGGAATGGCACTAGGAAGTCCTTATTAGTCTGCAAAAGTACATGATGTTACATAGCCATACAAAGAAGAAGGATGTCCCTTAGTCCAATTTCCCCAATTTCAAGTATCTGGGCTGTAATGAAAGTCCTCCATGTGTTCCACTCAGTTCAGTGGATTTAGAAACCCCAATGAGAAGAGTGTTACAGGAGTCAATTCGAGAGAAGAGAAATGTGTTCATCAGGTTTTCAGCCACAGTGATAACATAGGACGTAGTCTAGCAATATTTCTGAGGTGAAAGAAAGATGTTTTGACAATATGCTGCACATGTGGGTTGAATCTCAAGCCTGAATCAAATATCATCCCAAGGTTTTTCAATTTTGACTAAAGCTCAAGTACAGTACCATCCACAGATAGGGTTACAGCATTGGCTTTACAAAGTTGATGGGGGGTGCCAATAAGAAATTTTGAGTTATCCAAGTTTTTATGTCAGAGATGCAATTAGTTAGACTAGAGACAATCACATTAGTTTCAGGTTTGGTATAAATTTGGTATATTTGAGTATCATAGGCATAGTAATGATAGTTGAGGCCATGTGATCTAAAAAGCTGACCAAGTGGAAACGTAAATGCTGAAAAATAAGGGGCCCAGTATTGAGCCCTGAGGAACACCAGACTTAACGAGTCCAATTTCAGACCTAAAACCGTCAAGAGAGACCAAGTGACAGTGATCAGTGAGGTAAGGCTTGAATCATTTGAGAGCAGCGTCAGAAACTCCAAACACAGTCTCAAGATGAGAAAGTAAGAAATCATGGTTTACAATGTCGAAAGCTGCACTGAGATCAAGAAGAATGAGGATAGAAAGAAAACCAGAATCAGAAGCTATTAGAACATGGTTACTGACTTTGACCAGGGCAGTTTCTGTGCTGTGACGTTGTCGGAAGCCAGATTAGATTTGCAAAGGTTATTTGCAATGAGGTGGTTATGTAACTGAAATGCGACAGCACATTTTAGAATTTTTGCAAGAAAGGGTAAGTTGAAGATGGGGCGAAAATTGATCAGATTGTCCGGAGCCATGTTAGGCTTCTTTGGCACAAGGGTAATGGCAGACGTTTTGAGGACCATTGGTACAACACCAGTGCTCAAGGATTCATTTGTTATATTGAGGACAACGGGGTGGAGAGAAGTGAAACAGGACTGAAAAATATTGATCGAGATGGGATGATAATATACAGGTGGTGGGTTTCATGTTTGAAATCAGTTTACTGATGGATGTAGAGTCAAGAAGAGAGAGGCTGAAGGGAACCAGAAAAGTTGGGCAAGCAGGGAGGAGGTATGGAAATGATATGCGTTGTGGCAAGAATGTGATGTCGGATGTTGTCGATCTTGGAACTAAAGCAATCTAAGACTGTGTTGCAAAGTTGCGATGAGGCAGGTAATGTGGTGGGGCAGTCTGTTGATGGTGGAGAAAAGATGCCTGGGGTTGTTATGGTTATTTTTAATGATGTGAGAGACGTAGGTGGATCTAGCAGACTATCATATCCTTATATTCAGACAAGTAGTCTTTCTTAGCCTGATAATGTACGTTAAGTATTGTGTATCTTAATAAAGAGCTGTTCTTATATTCTTTTGACTGTTTAATTAACAACACAAATCACACCCTTACACCATATATTCCCGCCTTCTACTCTCTCGTTCTGTTGTCTCGCGATGTCTACTCACAAAACTTCATCCCCTTCTTTGTTGTTTTTAAAGTCCATAACTTTACCATACAATTGTAACAATTCTATATCAACACACAGGAAATTATTATTATTATTATCTATTACAACAAAATGTATGTAAAACCTTCCATTTCTATTCAACACATTCAACTTTTTTAACAACAATTTCTATGCATAACAACTCAAATGTTAGTTCAATTTCTACTTAACTCACTTCTAAATATCACCTCATTTCTAGTGGTCTAAGCAACATCTACATGGATAACACAAACAAAATAGGGCAATTTAACATTTGGAAAGCTATGCAAGTCCTATATTTTTAAGTGTCTCTGTAATGAGCCAGTTTCCTGATAACCCTGCCACTTATGGCTGTTACTTCACTTCTGGGTAAAGTTACTGGCTCTCCTACGGATGTACTCTCCACTGTCTGAGGATTCTGCATTTCCTGCATGTCAGAAAGTCCAGTATTCTCAGCATTTTCTGTTTCTGCAGATTCAAAATCAAGATCCAATGGAGGAGCATGTCGAAGATGTTTCACATTTCTCATTATTTTTGAGCCATCTTCCACATTCACTAACTCAAAAGAGCTACAAGGGGTGTTCCTCAATAACACATAGCGAGTGTCTTTGAACTAGGCATCCAATTTACCATTGTCTAGGCCAGCCAAAAACACTACATCACTGACCTTGAAGTTGTGATCCCATGCTCGATATGTCTGGTCAGCATATAATTTAATTTTGTGTGTGTACTCCTCATGATGTCTATGAATATCTTTTGTCTTTTGAATGTCCATCGGCCCTTCTTTTTTCTTTTCCACGTTTGGTAGTTTAGTCTGGATATCACATCCAAAGATAAGATTAGCTGGGGTTTCACCAGATGCCCTGTAAGGTGTTGATCTATATGCCAGAAGAATCTTAGGGAGTTCCTCTCTCCATTTTTTTTCCTTCTGTCGCAACTGCTCTTAAGGACTTCTTCAGGTATTTGTGAAATCTTTAATTTTGCCATTACTTCTCAGATAATAACGTGATGCATGGATGTTTTTAACTCCACAATTAGTCATAAATGATTCAAACAACTGTCCTATGAATTGCCTGCCATTATCTGTTACTACCTCTAGTGGATAACTAAATCGTACAAAGATGTTCATCAGCTCTCTAATAACTGTGGCTGAAGATATGTCTGATACAACAATAGCCTCAGGGTATGAAGTATAATAGTCTATCACAGTCAATATGTACTCATTCTTAATGGGACCTACCAGGTCAATGTTCAATTTTGTCTAAGGCCTTGGTGGTAATTCAAGTGGTTGGAGAGGTTGATCCTCCTGCAATGGTTGATTCAACACACAAGTGGAACAATTCCTGACTAGTCTTTCAACATCACTGTCCATATTGGGCCAGTAAAATTTGCTTCTCAGGTACTGTTTTGTACGAACCACACCCTAATGTGTTTCATATGCCATTTTCAGTGCTTGTCTGATTTTTGTTTTCGGTAACACAATCCTCTGTCCTCTCAAAAGCAGTCCATCATATGTAGATAACTCCAACCTACACCTGTGATATGGCTGCAGTTCTTTTGGAATTGGATTAGGCCATTGTCCTTTTTCCACTATGGACATCAATAATTTCAATGTGTCATTTTTGTTGGTTGCTTGTTTAAGTTTCAGTGCATGCAGTTTATAAGTGCTGATGGAAAGCACTCTATCAACATAGGTTTCTACATAACCATTGTCTTCTGTGTCTGGTAAAGGAAGAAGTGACAATGGGTCTGTGACATTGGTTTTACCTACTATGTGTTAAATTTTGTAATCATATGGCTGTAATCTTAATCCAAGTCTTTGTATCCTGGGTGGTAACAGTGTTGCCTTTTTGGGATTGAACATGTAAATGAGGGGTTTACGATCCATTTGAAGTGTGAACTTGCCTCCCCAAAAATATGTCCTAAAATGTTCTACTTCCCAAACACAACCCAAGGCTTCACGCTCTATTTTTGAGTAATGCCTTTCTGTTGGGGTAAGTGAACGACTTGCATTTGCCACTGGCTTGTTCTGTGCATCTTCTTGTCTTTGTAGCAATACTGCTCCAAGTCCTACAGGACTCGTGTCACTGATCACTACTGTTGGCGCATCTAGTTTGAAGTATGCCAGACATGGTTCAGTTACAAGTGCTCTTTTCAACTCAACAAAGGCTTTCTCGGTCTCTGATGTCCATTCCCACTTCTGTCCTTTTCTCATTAGTTTTCTAAGGGGTTCTGATATACCTGCATAATTAGGAATGAATTTCATCAAAAATCCACAAGTGCCTAAGAGCGAGCGCAAAAGTGCAACATTCTCAGGTCTTGGTGCACTGCAAACAGCTGTCACCTTTTACTGAGTCTGGTTTTATTCCTTCTGCAGTGACCAAATGTCCCAGTATCTCAATCTCTTTTAGGCCAAAAATACACTTATCTGTATTTAAAGTTAAGCCTCTTTCTTGGAATTTTTGGAATACTTGCCTGAGCCTCTGTTCAAGTTGTTCTTCATTTTCCGCATGTACTACAACATCATGCATATACCATACAACACCTGGCGTTGCACACAACATCGAGTCCATACCCTTCTGATAGGCCTCTGGGGCACTAGACAAGCCAAAAGGAACTTTTCTGAAACAGTAACAACCCCTGTGTTTGATGAAG
This sequence comes from Atractosteus spatula, assembly GCF_055471065.1. NCBI lineage: Eukaryota > Metazoa > Chordata > Actinopteri > Semionotiformes > Lepisosteidae > Atractosteus > Atractosteus spatula. The sequence goes on from NC_142714.1 coordinate 34,854,993, forward strand.
GTAGTCAGGTATCTTGATTCCAGGGCCAACTCAACTTGCATCTAACTTTGCAAAAACTTTGGCTCCTTGCACTGCTTGCAATATGCTGTCAACCGTTGGTACTGGATGTCTCTCTCTGATAACTGCTTTATTTACTTCTCACAGATCCACACATACAGATGCAGCCATTCAAAATGGGTGGGGTATTTCGCGGTATACCCCGGTGGGCGTGTCGCATCAAAATGCAGTATCACGCGGTATATCGCGTCATTTGACGTCATGCCGGAAAGTATCCGGAATCACCTTGTAAAACCGCCAGGAGGAGCCAATAAAGCTTAACCTCTCATGTACAGCATTTGAGCTTTTAAATTTAAACTGTGTATTACAGCATGTTAATCATCAGTCATTAAAAAGTTGGTATATTTTATGAAAGCAAGATTGCTCAGTTGGACAAAAGTACACAACCTACCTTTATCAGAAATATTTATGCATCAAAGCCTTTACCGAAGATATTACTAATAGTATTAATAATGAATGACTTTGGACAAGCTGTAAACTCAAAGTATTATGCTGGTCCACATTCTTTCTAACCGTCATTTTAAACAAAAATACTTTTAGTTTTTTCTTTGACAAACACCACAGCATTTCGTTGATCTAACTAATGAGGACAGGACATTAGCTAGCCAATACGATAAAGGAATGACTTTTTTTTGCTAATTTCTTTAGCACATTTGTACAAGCACTTGGAATCTGTCCAAGCCCTACTTTGTCAGGCATTTTCTTTTACTGCAACAGACATAAAACTCCCTTGCTTTTAACAGAGCATTTCATAATTTCTAACTACGGAAATTATTTAAACTGCGACACTGTGTTTGTGTGGGGGGATCCCTTTAGATCTCCCTTCAGATTTAAAAGGTTATTAATCATATCTTCGGTGTCGCATCTTACCAGTGCAGCTGATCTTTTGCCGCCTGGGTCAACTATCACAAAGCTTTAGAGAACTTAACATTTCTATTATCAACAAATTGTAAATACGACGTTTACATTGGCATTATTAATTTTTCACATGGGTGTATGGAGGATTGTCAGCTGTCTCTGACAGTAGACCCCCCCTCTTAGGCTGCGCACACGATCTTTTACATTTTTATAGAGAAATGGAGGCTGTACAGTATGCGTTACAATATAAACATTTATATTGCTTTAAATCGCATTTTGATTTAAATCGCAAACGCGTGTTTAATTATATGTGTTTTTTTAATCATAATCAGACAAATGCAACATAAATTGATACAGTATCTTTGTCTTCTAAGTATCTTAATAAACTTTCAGCATAGCTTTCTCCCTGTTTAGATGTATTTTTCTTGGGATTTTGGGATCAAACGTGGAAAGATTAGATTGTAATCGTTTTTATTTTTTACATACGATTTAGAAAAGTGTAATCTATACTAAAAAGCTGTACACCACCTGCTATATAGATACATATTGTAATACTTTCGAGTTTGGATAGGACGGACACAAGAACTCAGACTTGCGGAGTTAAAGGAAGTGAAAGCCTTTATTTTTCTTCTTTGTCACCACCTGCTAGCCCGGCTCTCCTGCACCCCCGCCCGCCAACAGCACAAGCCAACACACCGCCCGCGCGCCCGAGAGAGAGAGAGAGAGAGAGAGAGGAGAGAGAGAGTATCTCTTTCTCTTTTAGTATCCTAAGCAGACAATACACACTAGCTGAATATTTGAACAAGATAAGAAACAACAAACAGAAACAGACCCTGACGAAGTACAGGCTCAGTGACTACAGCCTAGCCATAGAAACTGGGCGACACAGGCAGACCTGGCTGCCCAGAGAGGACAGGCTGTGCTCCCACTGCCAGCGGGGAGAAATAGAGACAGAGGTGCACTTCCTACTGTACTGTGACAGATACTCTGGGATTAGAGAAACATTCTTTCCTAAATTCAGAAATCTAGTCCCAGAGTTCCCACACCTGCCAGAATCACAACAGGTCCCAGTCCTACTGGGAGAGGGAGGAGGGAACTCAGTTGAACTGGCAGCCCAGTATGTGATCTCCTGTCACAGCCTGAGGAACAGTGAGTCTGTCTGCCAATAATGCTCCAGCCACCTACAGTATATGTTAATATTTTATAATATGTCTTTGTTGTAAATGTCTGTAATATGTCTGTAGATTTTATTTTACTTTTATTTTTTGTTTTGTTTAATGTAAATATCATTACTTTCATTTGCTTTGGCAACACTGATTGTACCCATCGGTCATGCTAATAAAGCACCTTGAATTGAATTGAATTGAGTAAGACCCAGGGATGCAGAAGCAGGGAACTATTTAGAAGGAAAATGGATACCTCCCCAGACTGTACGCCCGCTTCACTGTGGGACAGCCGCACTGGTCAGCGGCCTTCCTAAACCCCGCCCTGACCACTTTCACTCCTGTCCTGCTCTTCCCTGCGAACCCCAGCCGGGCGCTCTTCGGCCTCTGCCCGGGGCGAATGTATATTTTGATATTTAGATGAATGGAAAGGGGCACTTTAATGTTCTGTACGCCTAATATTAAAGCCAATACTTTAATATTCTTTTCTGTATGTTTAACAATACTGGGTACTGGCCTAATTCGGCCCTGCACCCATTGTTAGGTGTTAATGTGTTGTTGTTAAGTGTGAATTTGTACCTGTTTCCCTGAGGTCTGGCTTTTTTCTGGAAAACCATAACTCTGGTCTTGTCCAGATTGACTGTCAGCACCCAGGTCTGACAGTGCTACTCCAGCAGTGCCAGGTTCTGTTGCAGCCCCTGTTTTGTGGGCGACAGCAGGACCAGGTCGTCCGCAAAGAGCAGGAACTCGATTTCTGTAATTAATGCAGATCAGTAAATCAAGGAACAAAACAATTATTGCGCCCGGCTCCTCAATGGGGTTTGACGTGCTAATGCGTTGGTTTCACAGTCCAGGTGTGGCAAGCCTCTAATGTCTCCCGACTTCGAAGAGAGAGGTGAAACAGCCCTACACAGCCCTGTCGCAGTACACGAATATAATTATATCTTATTAATTTCTTTAGATACGCGATTCTTTTAATACAGTCTTTGCTGTGCTCTTGAGGATCCTTGTGATATTTTGAGCTCTGGTTGAATGATAAGTGTCGCAGTTTAAATAATTTTCGTAGTTAGAAATTATGAAACGCTCTGTTAAAAGCAAGGGAGTTTTTATGTCCGTTACAGTAAAAGAAAATGCCTGACAAAGTAGGGCTTGGACAGATTCCAAGTGCATTTTTGCAATTTACGTTGCATTGTGCATTGTGCTGCTGTAATACAGTTTAAAATAATTAAAAGTCTAAACAGTATCAGCTTTATTTATGGGTTGCAATTTAAAAAAAGTCAAAAACCGCACTCAAAATCCAATTTAGAGCTTTCTGGCAAGAGGAGACACCCAAATTAATAATGTAACATGCCACTGTTTGTGCATGAATAAGGTTATACTGCTATTTCCTTAGATACACGATTCAAAAGAAAAAAAAATTGAATTCCCGGCGGAACCGGGCATCCATAAGAATCAAGTAATAGGTTTATTCCATGCTGAAAAAAAGAAGAAAGAAAACACATTCCATAAGAATCAGCGCTTTTATATAGCGCCTTTAAAGGTGGCTTCTCAAAACACGTTACGGGATAAAAACAACAATAACAACAACAACAATATTGTATTTCATTGCACTTTGACAGATCGTCCTTAAATCAATTGTTGACTCTTCTCTCTTTACTACTTGTATGGAGTGACTGAGCTCCGCTCTGTACCACACAATGATCCCCCCAGAGTCTCTGCACCGAGTGATTTGGGTTTTTTTGACAGAGGGCAAAAAACTCTCTCTCTCGCCCCCCCCTCTCTCACTTGCCCTCCCCCCTGTGTATTGTCTGTTTAGGGCAAGCGAGAAAGAGAGAGAGAGGGGGGTGGGCGAGCGAGAGAGAGAGTTTTTTGCCCTCTGACAAAAAAACCCAAATCACACCTTGCTAATACATTTGCGGTCTTTTCAAAGTATGTGCTGTCCCTTGACAAAACAAGGCTCGCCAGATAATATGAATCGAAACCTGTTTTTCTAGCTTTTAAAGTCGTGCAATGTGTAAGCAGGAACACATCATTATATCTTACATATGAAAACTACATAATATAGCTCCCAAACAAATGCAAACGTGTTTTTAATAAAATGCTTTTATTCACTCATAATCTGACAATTTCAGGAAGACTAAGGAAGGACTAAGGAAATTGGCATTGTTGTTGTTGAAGCTCTATGAGCTCGGTGACTTTGAGACCACTTGTTATCCCAAGTTGTTTGAATCGCCACAATTCAAATAGAGAAAAAATGTTTTATGATAATGTCGCTGTTGTGAATGTTATTTGCCTGTCCTGGCTGTGCTCTCTCGCTCGCCCCCCCCTCTCTCTCTCAATTCAATTCAATTCAAGGTGCTTTATTAGCATGACAGATGGGTACAATCAGTGTTGCGTATTTACTTTGTAATCTGTGGTCCTTTTAACTGTTTTTACATCTACTGTATTGCTTTGAGATGCCACTTTTAAAGGTGATATATAAAATCAAGGCTTTAACTTGCTTTAACTACGCAAGTTTGAGTTCTTGTGTCCATCCTATCCAAACCCGAAAGTATTACAATATGTATCTTTATAGCAGGTGGTGTACAGCTTTTTAGTATAGATTACACTTTTCTAAAATGTATTTAAAAAATAAAAACGATTACAATCTAATCTTTCCATGTTTGATCCCAAGATCCCAAGAAAAATAAATCTAAACGGGGAGAAAGCTATGCTGAAAGTTTATTAAGATACTTAGAAGACAAAGATATCAATTTATGTTGCATTTGTCTGATTGTGAATCAAAAAACACATATATTTAAACACGCATTTGCGATTTAAATCAAAACGCGATTTAAATCAATATTAATGTTTATATTGTAACGCCTAGGTGACTATTCATTGTTATTAAAATGACTTAAATTCGATCATGTTGTGATATTTAGAAATATAAATTTGTTTGGTGCGAGTGAAGTTTTATTTAATCTCTGACCCAGGGAAAAGTTTTATTTTTTCAAAGAAATGTTTGTAAAAAAAAAAAAAGTCATTGCTCCGGCTGGATTCGAACACCCAACATGGGATGTGTGAGTCAGAAAGCTAACCCACAGTGCCACTGGCAAGGTCACATGAGGAGTGTTGAAAAAGCCCTTCAGAAACATTATCAACAGACAATGTACAGAGTTTACTATTCTTGTGTTGCGGTACATGAATATTATTATATCGTTATTAATTTCGCGATTCCATATTATATTCCCTTTTAATCAAATTCTAAAAGTATGCTTGTTGACTCCGGTATCATGTTAGTTAAAGACTTCGATGCTTAAAATGTTTAGGGAGAAATGGAATACTGGTGTGTATTTTTTCTTTAAAGTACCGAGACCAGCCATATACTGTATGTTTATGTTCCAAAATTAATATAGTTTATGGCCTTCACACGCATTACAGTATGCTCCTATTCTTTTTATGCTCAGCTACTAAGTTTTCCCTTCAGTGGTAAAATTCCATATAAATATTCAATACTAAAACGGGCACAGTAAAGACATTTAAATCTTTCTACGACTGACCAACGGACCACGAGTGCCCCTTGTCGGTCAACCAATCATGTACCGCGGTATTTTGCGTCATCGCGTGTCACGATGCGCGAGGCCGTAGCCAATTACCTCCGGTACGTGTCTGTGCCGTGCACTTTGAATGGCTGCATCTGTAGTCTCACATCCTCGGTGTCTTTTTTAGCTATTATCAGAATATTTGAGATCCATTCTGCACCTTCATTCACGTCTTCAATAATTCCACCATCCAGCATTTTATCTAACTCCTGATTAACAGCTTCTACATTTTCCTGCCATTTCAGCTTTGCCTTAAAGTAGCCAACACACTGAAGTTGACTAATTTGTGCATAGGCATAACATTTCTTCTGAGTCTGCTTAAGTTTAGTTCTGTGTGCAAACACTTTCTTGAAAAGTTCTACTCCAATTAAGTTTCTTCCACTAACTGTATCTGTCACCGTTTTTATCTCTTGGCCATTTATTCTAACAGTACTCTGGGTAAACGTTCCGAGGTCAAATTCTTCCAGCACGGGGGATACCTTTAAAGCGGAGACGACGGCACCAAAATTTTTGGCGCGCCATCTCTTTAAAGCCCTGGCCAAATATGAAGACAGTACGTACAGTTATAATTCAAACGGAATTAAAAACTACACATCCCAGTTACCATGGTGGTGCTTGTGATCATTGTGTTTAACCAACGAAACAGGGCGAAAAATCAGTCACATGACTTTGGGGCAGAGTTTCGAAAGCTTAACCTATCAGCAACAAAGCGAAATTTACACGATAGGCTACCTCAAACTGTCAGTTACACGACTGTGTATGTCGCTTAAGCCACTCCTATTTGGCATTTTAGTTATGGAGGCGAGAAGACGCCCCCCCCCGGGTGCCTGATTTGCCGCCATCTTTAACCGTTCCGTGTCCAAATCGCGGTAGCTACGCGTTCGAAATAAAGTTAATCCCAGCTACAAAACATATATATTTTTGTGGTGAGAGGGAGAAAAACATCAGTATTTACTGCTATTAATTAGTGTATGATTTATAGTTGAAATCTGAGCCTAAATATAAAGTTAAAATCTCGACAAAGCAATGTAGGAAATACAGAGAAAATAAATCCTGTCTGACATCTAAAATCAGTTTCGATCAAGGTCTCTAAAACGAACAAGAAAAAGAGGATTTTCGGAGGGCAATTACGCTGTGTTTATATAGAATAAGTGATTTATGAGCAATCTAATTTCTTGTTCATTTAAAACAGTGAAATGTCAGCTGCAAAAGATCGCACCAGAAACAGCACTCTCTCTGCCTGTCATAGACATTCAGGAAAGGGTGAATGAAGTCATGTCAAGTACAATAATTCGGTGATCAATAATAACAGTTGTAGGACAAGAAAGAAAAGATAGTGAAAACTTAAGCTTTTTAAGGCTAAAACTCAAATTCATTCTACAAATTAAGGCAAATGAAAATTCAGGACGTTAAAGTGCTAGAGGTGTAAAAAATACAAAAATGCACATGAGCAAAAAAGTTTTAGAAATGGAGCAGGTGTTGCTTTGAAATAAGCAAACAGAAAAAAAGCCATGACTATAGTGCAGAAGAGGGATGCAGGAACACTTGCTTAGATATACAAAAAAATCACAAAAAGGTGTATGTTACAAAAGAACATGCAAACATGTTCATCATGTACATGAACATGTACATCAATTTCCCTTCAATAAAGTCTTATCTATAAACATGAAACAGAGTGAGGAATCAGAAAATTAGCATGCATAAAAAACAGCAATTCTGTCAGTGAGCCCTAAATGAGTTAATAGCAACCATGGTTTCATGGAGGGCTTCTCAGATAGTTGGGCATTCAGGTAAATTGCCAGGTGAAAGGATTTGTAAACATATTTTGTTAAAGCAAGTCAGTTTTTTCCGCAACACATAAAAGACATTTTTCCAAGAAAGTTTAGCCTTTGTCACTAATGAAACCACTAAATAAAGACATAAATATAGAAATCTTAAGATTTTTTTTACTCAATGTTGGTAGCAGGATGAACTGTCAGGTTGAGCTAAGTGTATATTTTGTCGCAGAGTTGCTGCAAGATGTTAACAGTGAAAAAAGGTATTTAGAAATGAGTTATTTCAAGAAGAAAATTTTCAGAATAATTGCAAATCAAGCAGGATAGAGAAAGCACAGAAAACAGGCAGTTAGATTGATCAGATCAGTATGAAAAGTCATTTAGCAAAGGGAATGAGAAGAGTGACAAACTAGTATACTTAAAATCTTTTTTTCTGAACCAGGGAAAATCTGATCATGTTTCTCTATAACAATAATAAAAAACTTTATTTTATATATCACCTTTAAAAGTGGCATCTCAAAGCAATACAGTAGATGTAAAAACAGATAAAAGGACCACAGATTACAAAGTAAATACATATAAGAAAGACAAGCAGTTAGAGGTGCTACCAAAATTAGAAAATGAAGCAGATACAGACACTAAGTCTTCTGAAAAGAAAGGTTCTGAGGTCAGATTTAAATGCACTCAGGGTACGTGACTGATATCACTGGGAATACAAATTGAGAGCTCTGGGGTGAAGCTAGAGAAGACCCTGTCACCCACAGAATGTAGATGGTCTTCAGGACAGCTAGAAGACCAAACTCAGACGGACAAAGGTGGGGAGTAGACAGATAATAAGCCATATAGGTACTGAATGAGGATGAGGATTTTGAAGTTGACTCGAAACCTGATAGGTAACCAGTGCAAGGACTTGAAAACAGGTGTAATGCATCCCTGATAGGATTCTCGCTTTCATATTCTGAACATATTGAAGATTGCTCAGTGTGGATTTAATTTCACCAGTGAACAGGATGTGCATTTATTAATTCTAGAAAAAAAAACACCTTTCTTGATTTCTCTAGTTCCCTTTAAAATAAACTATTATTCCACAATGCAGAGTATTACATGGCCAGTATTTACACATGATATTTGTGATTTAAAGAAATTAACACAAGCAGCTTTTGGGGATTTAAGTGTTGGCTGAGTTATTGCAGGATAAAAGACTAGAGCTGTTGGTAAGAAGATAATTTTGGGAAAGCTGAGGAATACACTGATAACAAGAACACTTCCTAATGGGGTTAGGCATACTTTTGATGAAGATGATGAAGTTAACAGACTGTATGTTTACATAGATACTGAAATGAGGATTGTATTTTAGATTTTGTGTATTTGCTAGCATTGAACTGTGTGTTGGATGCATATGAATTGAAGGAATGGGCAAACATAGCTGATGCGGATCCACAGAGCCAGCATATTAAGATGTTTATAATTAGAGGCAATTTGTTTAAATAACTAGGTATGGATAGTGATGTGCAAGAGAGGTGGAAAGGCTGTTTCCTTATGCCAGCACTATAAAATATTTTATTCTCAGTGAGATGCTGCCATTTCATAGTGGGTTTCTAACACTGTGTATAGTTCCATCCACACAGTGCCTTTACTTCCATCCATTTCTAATCTCTTTATCCGGTACAGAGGATTTGGAGCCTTTCCCAGTAAGCAACGGACACAAGGCAGAATACACCCTGGACATAGTGCCAGTCCATCACAGGACAGACAGACACAAAAACACACACACCAGGGCCAGTTTTCCCATAAACCAATTAACTTACCAGTATGTTTTGGAGTGAGAGAGGGAGTCATATCACACATATGGAGAAAAACCATGTAACCCAGAGAGAACATGCAAACCCCACACACACAGGATGGCAGGAATTGAACCTAGGACCCCAGTGCTGCAAGATATCAATGCTAACCACTTCGCCACCATTATAAATGGATGGATATCTTAGTTATCTTTCTAGTTCACAGGTTTGCATGCATAATTTAATTTTGAAAGCCACTGAGACATCAGGTACTACTGTTGTATTTATGAAAAAGAAACAAAACAAAAAGCATACTAACAACTGTGCCATCCTACTCCTTAGTTAATACATTTTATTATTCATAAACAGTTAACATTGTTAGCAAAATATTTTGAATTATATTTAACCCTATTTTTTCTTTAGTTTTGTATTGAACGTATTATATGATAGTCAGATTTAATGTATATTTGAACAATGAAAATATATTTTTACAAGATGCAGGAGAAAGTGCAACAACTTATTACAGTGCTAAATTTAATATTATTGACTGCTAATAGTTTATGCTAACACCTAACTTTCTTTATTAGATGTATTTAAAACAGTGAACTGAGTGTAACATAACAATCAGAAATACAATCGAGAATAGTTTTGTGGTGCTTGTATGGATGAAATGTTTCTAAAATGTATAACGTAACAAAATTAAAGACGATTAAAATCTGTAATCTTTCCACTTGTAATGTAATTAGACAGAACAACAAGTTTCTGCTTTGTCTAAGGATGGTATCAAAAAGTAGTCTAAGTGGTGAGAAAGCTGTGCTTAATGATAATTAAGGGACTTAAAAGTAAAAAGAGATGCTTCATATTGCTTGATTAATTTTAAAAACTAAGTTATAAATGCAGACGCGATTGCTGCCATAAGCGCTCCAAGCAGCAGAACGTTCGTTCTGTACTGCGGAGCTCCGCGCCTCCTCCCTCTCTCGGTGCTGCGCCCCTCTCTGACGGAGCGCAGTGGGCGGTACGCTATTTTCAGAGCCTCTGATTGGGAAAAAAAGACCTGCTGATCAGTTTCACACAACAGGAAGAGAAAAGAATGGGATTTTTTCTCTTCGAAACGTGTGTTGTCTTTATGAAATTCGTGTATTTTAAACGTTTAATTAAGAAGTAAAAACCTTACAGCGTACACAAAGATTCTGAGTTGATCACGAGGAAGAAAAATCACCCATTTTTTGCGCATAAAAAGTGGTTTTTAACTCTCGAAACCTGTTTTTATAGGTTTTAAAGTCGTGCAATGTGTAAGTTAAGCAGGAACACATCATTATATCTCATTTTTTATTTATTTTTAAAAAATTTTAAAAATCGTTTGCCCAGCCTACTAACAGATTCTTTACCTTCAGGGTCATTGGAATAAACAAATTCATCTGAGTCTGAAGAAGGTTCTTAAACTGCTCTTACTGGTTTATCTGTTGTTTAAAGTTTTGTCCCTTCCTTATTTGCATCAACTTTCTTTTCCTGATGGGAACTGTCTTTCTTTCTACACACTCGTGCATAATGTCCTGTTTTCTTACAGTGTAGATATTTTACTATTCACGCCCCGCATTCGTCTGCTTTGTGCATTATTAGTCCGCACCTGTAACATTTAATGTCAGCCGTCCCCTGTTCTTCTATATCTGTAGCTTGACTGTGTCCTGCTGCTTGGCTTTTGTTTGTAAAGTTTAAGCGAAGGCCCAATTCAGTGTTTCTTGTGAAGTAAACATGACTCTCTCTAGCTTTGTCACTGTGGTCAGAAAGCATTCTTGATTCTGCTTGAGCTGCTTCATAAATTCTAGTAACTGTAAGAGCTCTTTCAAAAGTCAGTCCTTCCTCCTGCAACAATTTATCACACAGTCCCTTATGTGCACATTTTTCCAGAAGCTGATCTCTTAACATGTCAGCTTCTAATACTCCAACAGAATTTGTGAACCTAGGGATATCACTTGATCGCCAGTTGTGGAAATTTACAGAGCATGAGGGGGAAGTGTTAGAAACAGATAATACCAGATTGAAAAGAATAGCTAACTGGTCAGAGAGGCCTAGTTCAAGGGAAGAGAAGTGGGAAGCAACAAAAAGACCTTGAGTTAATATGTATATTAAAGTCCCCAAAAATAAGGATCCTCTTAAATCTGAGACATAAAATGAAAGTAAATCAGCAAACTCACCTAAAAAGGCTTCATTAGGCTTGGGTGGTCTATAAACTGTGGCAATGATGGTAGAGTGCAGAACAGAGACATTTAAAACAAGACATTCAAAAGAGGAGAGAAGAGGTGCAGTAACAGGACTTAAATTGTAAAGAAGACCATAAATAACAATGATGCTTCCACCTCTGCCTGAAAGACGAGGGAGGTCAAACAACCTGTACCCCGGAGGGACTAGTTGGTTGAACAGGAGATCATCGTTTTGTCTGTGCCAGGTTTCGGTTAAGCACAGAAAGTCAAGTTTTTTTTCTGTTATAAAGTCACATATAAGAAGAGCCTTATTGTTCATGTAGCCGGTGTTTAGTAGTGCTGATAGGGCCAGTCTCGGGGATCCAGGGAGAGTAATTTTTTTAGGTCAGCACCAGTACGGATAAAGACTCCACAGGTAGACGAATGAAAGAAACAGTATCCTGTGTTCCGATTAATGTAACACTTTGGTCGTTAGATCCCAATATTACAGCAATAATCAAATTTGTTTTTTACCAGGAAATAATTCCGTTTCAGTTGCAGTCGTTGCAGTGAGGTGTACCTTAGAAGCATGTTGATGGAATCTGCGACGATGCAACAAAAAAAGGGAAGGAAATCTTGAATCAAGGCAGTAGCAGGTGGTTAAACGTCCTTAGTTGAACAATTCCATCTGGGACAAGTCGACAGTAGAAGCAGTAGTTACAGTGGAAGTGGAAGTCATGTTTATAAATTGCAACACAGAGTGGAAAAAATAAGTAATTAGAAACCAGGGTGGCAGAGAAAGAAAAAAAAAGTAAAAAGTAGATAAAAAATAAAAAGTGAAAACTGGTGAGAGGAACGGCAGCCAAACACGCCAGCGTTCCCTCTAAGCTGGAACCGGAACCATACTGGAACATGTATCTATACTGGAACATGGATCTATAGGCACAAGCACAGGTCTTTAGGTCCTCTGCCATCCGAGGCCAGTAAAAACGTCAGCGCAAAACCAATAGGATCTTCTGACTTCCAATTGTCTCCTATTGAGACCACTTGCCTCATGGTATTCTTACAGAGCTTGTGTATATATCTTGGGGGACTCTAGCACTAGCACCCCCCCGAATCTACAACTGGCTAAAGAGGTTGAGATTCTTCTGGAGCCCTTCTTGTCAACCCTGTTGCTTCACTTCCTGGCTGTGTTGCCCCTGATCAATTCCTTCCCATTTTACTTGCAGGGTAGGAGTCTTGCTGTTGGGACCCTCAAGCATAGAACTGCAGAGGTAATCCAGTCACTGCTCCTGTCTCTTTTGGAACTGCATGCTGTGCTAAAGCTACCACTATGGCAATACCTGTGGGTCTCCTTGACAATATATCAACCTCATGATTGAGTACCCCTGGTCTTTACTTAATGTCAAATGAAAAGTTTGCTAACTGGGCCACCCACCTCTGTTCAGTTGCACCAAGGTGGACCCTTGAGAACTGGGGTTAGGTTTGGCCTTTTGAGGCCACCATAGGCTGACTCACCCCGGAAGTACTGACACCAAACAAACAGTGAGTAACATCCATTTTGAGAACGCTCTCCATTCACACCATAATACTCACTCATACCTGTGTTTTTGAATGTATGTGAAATTAGGTATGTTTATGTACGTGAATGTATATGAAATTAAGTAATAGCAGTTACTAGTCAAGCCCTGAGTGTGCGCCCTCAGGAACTTATCTAGCAACCGCTCAATGAAGGTGTATGAATGTTGTAGTTTCTATGCTGTCTGTACCCCGTGACAGACTCCTCTGTCACAGGAATATATCATCAATGAACACCGTAACCTCTGCTCCCCACACGTAGTCCTTAAATTTCTCTGTGACTGCCCACTTCAAAACCAGCAGCTCAAGCTTGAACAAATTATAGTTCTGATAATTTCATTTTGCAGGTTGGAGACTATAGCTGGCATATGTAATGACCCACTCAACTCCTTGCTCTTGGTCCAGCAATGCCCCAGGCCCCCAAAGCTGGTATCCATGTAAAGCTTAATTGGCCAGCTGAAATCTGCATTGTCTAGGATTGGGGCACTGAGAAGTTTCTCCTTTAGTGTCTCAAAAGCCTCCTGGCAGGCTGGTGTCCAATCCACTTCCTTTCTCTTTCTCCCAAGGGCAGCTGTGCCACACAATTAGGCATTCAATGGGGCCTCAATCTATGAAAACCGTGGGATAAACCTGTAATATCCCACAAAACCCAGCGCAGCTGGCGTACTGTCCAAAGAGGTGGCCAATATTTCATCGCCAATGTTTTCTCGGGGTCAGTCTCAACCCCAGATTTACTGACCACATGCCACAGGTACTTTATCTTTTTGAGAAAGAGTGCACATTTCTGTTTTGAGTTTTGCAGCACCTCTTCCAGATGCTGTAGGTGAGCATCAAATGTAGGTGAGTTCACAATCACGTCATCTAGATATATCAGCAAATGGGAGGTTACATAAATGCTAAAAATCAGGAATTGACTGAGTGGTTTAGTGAATAAGTAAAATAATTCTGCATAACCCCCAACTTGTATGTGATTTCACCGGAATATACCTGAGCAGTTGGTATAGTTGAAGGTACGTGAATTCTTTATTCACTTTTTTTTAATTTGGTTTGGATTTTCATGAAGTAGGGGTACTCGCTTGGTGCAAGCTTCAAGTCCCAACTCTTCCAGACCCTTGTCTCTCCTCTCCTTCTTCCCTGCTTCATGTTTTTTCCTTTCTCTGTGCTCTTAATGTGATCTTATATTGTGTGTGTCTGTCCTGCTCCTTGCCAATCATTAATCCACAACTTACCTAGGTATACTAAGGTAAACTTTACAATTGTTTCAGTTCACGGGATCCCCCCCGCCCTCAGCAAACATCCTCTGTGCTTTGAAGCTAAAAGTGTTTACTCTGCCGATTGTCACAAACTTTATCTGAAATCAAAGAGACACTTCACAGTCACCTAAAGCTGTATCAACTAATTTATCATTGGCCCAAGGCAGTGCTACATCAGGTGCTGAAAGGTTGCAGGGGAACCCACTCAAGCTCGTATAACCCCAGTGGAGTGCCGAAGGCAGTCTTTTCCCTATTCTGTTCACTAACCTGGACCTGCCAGTAACTACTGGCTAAGTCCCGATTAAAGTACCACTCTGCATGTGACAATATTTTCAGTGACTCCTCAATGCAAGGGAGTGGAAAAGCATCTTTATGGGTCACTGTATTCAATGATTGCTCATAATGTCATTATCATAAAGATTGCTCAGTTGTTGTGGTGAAAGTGTGGTTTCCTTAAAAATCTTTTACAGTGAAGACTTGTATCAGCTACAATGCAACATGCAGTACATAACTGCAAGTCTTTCTTTGAAAGTCATTCATATTACTATTTAAGTGTTTATTTGTTTTTAAATATAATGATTTTAAAGTCACTATATAATATATTCTAAGAAATCAAAATGTAAAATAAAATCATGTTTTCTAATTACTATTTATGTAGTAATCCAGGCCAATCAGCAACCAGACCACAAAGTTCAAATACCTGAAGAAGTTTAGATTCCATTAGCTTTCGGTTTCGGATAGCTTCAGCTAGTGTTCGTGTTTGTTCGTTGGTAGCTTCAGCTTTGTTCGCTTGTTTGTTTTGATTACCTGTGTTTTATTACCTTGCCTGCACTTGTTACTTTCCTTTTACCTTGCTTGTGCCCATTTGTTACCCTATTACTTGCTTATGGGCATGTGCCACTCATGTATTTTGGTTCTGGTTAGTTCAGTGTAGGGAAGTTAGGGCACATGAAGACGCCGAAGACCCTTTTGATTTTTGTTTGTTTGGGTTAGTTAGGTTAAACCTCACTGAATTATCAAGATCTATTTGGTTTTGTTTTCTTTCCTTTGGCACCACTCAAGTCCCTTTTCACTGTGTGTTATTGTGTCCTGTATACGCACCAGTCACTTATTCACTTTTTAAAAATAAATCACTTTTGCACAAACTTTTGTTTTCACACTTCCTAAGTGCCTCACCAGAAACCCACCTGCATCCAAACCCACCTTAAATGTTAAACCCCTTTACCCCTAAACACCTGGGGTCGTAACATAGTATAACTGCAATTATACATTCAAATACACTGATCTCTGCTATTATGCGTGTTTCCAAAATGTGAATTAGCTCATACGTGATTGGTAAATAGGAGACAGATTTCTGTATAACTCTAAACTTGTGTTGGCTTATACATGATTTAATCCCCGACATGTTTTTGTTTTGCATAGTGGAGTAACACAACTGAACACGACGATTCTGTGGAGGAATACACATGATGCTCAGTTGTCCCAGATGCTTTGTTTTGGAAGTGTTAATTGGGAGGTGCTCCTCAATTCTCGTGCTATTTTCACTAAATCTTCTGTATTGTTGTTGTAGCAGCAAGGCTTATTAATAATATAGGAATTAAGTTTGCTGTCCCTTGCCAGTCTCTCTCTCCCTCATCTTAAAGGTGCTGGACACAGAGAGGCCATTCCATTTGGTTCAGATTTAATTTTTCTATCTGATAGAGTTTCCTGATAAGAAACAACTCCCAAGGCTGAGATTCTCCAGCCACTCTAATGAATGGTCATCTCTGGCGCCTTACTGTCTGGGAGATTTCAAGGGAGAGACTTATCCCAAGGTTTACAACCCTAAGGTCAGAGAGCATTGTTACTCATCCTCCACCTTGATCAGCCAATCAGGAACTGGTAGAGCGAGGTAACCCCACATGGGTCTCAAATGCCCGCGAAAGTTTCAAAAAATGAACAACCGTAGTTCCTCCAGATAAAAGAGGCAGCACAGGGTCCAGAAGATGCCCCTCCAGGACATTCTCAGACTCATCTTGAACAATCACGTGACGGCCAGTGTGTCCGAGTGCCAGGACTTTACTTTGTTCTAATAGTCCAGACCAGAGGTCGCCCGCACGTAGCCAAAGGTTTCGCACGAGGTTAGCCTAGCAGCAAGCCTTGTGAACTTGATGTCCCTGATGTCTTGGCGAAAGCACACCAGGATAATTAGTATACACCTCGGTGCAGGCTGGAACCACTGTCAGGGTTCTGTTGGGAGATGGGCTTAGGGCCCACAGGCTGACCGCTAGCTAACATTAGCTATGTAAATGTTTTATAGGAAATTGTACTTGGTTGGTTGATGTTTACCCCTGTTTTCTTCTCAAGACCCATATCCACCCTAATGTTGTTTACGTGTTCCCTTTGCTGCCCTTGTGTATTTAAGTTTTGTTCAAGAGGTTTATGGTTTCTGTTGCCTGGTAACAGGCTGATGGAGGCCTGTAATAAAGGATGCATGTGCTATCTCAATGTCTCGTTGTTGCCTACATGAATCCCATAAGCCCTGTTATTTTTATTGCACGTTTTTGCATTACGCGAGGTTTTACAGGAATGCACCTATCGTGTTAAAGCAGAGACACATGTACATGAAAAATATCAAAGTTGCATGATAAAACAATTTAATTTTAATTTTCGAATTTACATGCAAATCATTTTATTGAGTGGTGTTTTATCCTCACATATCAGACCACAAATGGTGAATCTAAGATATATAGAATTATGTTTATTAAGTAATTTCAAATGAAGAATACATATTTTTTTCTCTTTACATTTCTAAGTAGGATATACTTAGAATAGGAAAACACATTAACCTCTTGTGTAGTCAGATTGATCGTTTTTCTTGTGATCATTATAATCTGATACACTTTCACAAATATGTTAAGAGTGGTCATGAATCAATTGAATAATGTCTATAGTACATAATGAGTACAGTACTGAAACAAATAATCGTGAGCTAAACATGGTGTACTGAATTTAACTCATACCTTTTAAAGTTCATTGTTCACTTGAAGAAAACTAAATATTGTCTTATTGGTCTGTATTTGGGGATGGGTGGGATGGATCTGCAACTTTTAATTACAATACTGTATTTTCTCTTTTGAAAGCTTAAAACGTATAACGTACAGTATCTTTGCTGTATTGCTGATATGTGTAACATTAGTAGAAAAGGAAAATGCTTATTAAATTTATTGCCCATATATTCTAATTATACTAAAGTTTCACCATTATTATTAACATTTTTAATAGAACAAATTGATTTAAAACTGAAGTGATCAATAAATTGCATAGTGTATGGATTCAAATGAACAATTTAACGATTAAAAGGGATAGCTGATCCCTGGTAAGTCTTGATATGGTGTATTTTCACTCATTTTCCTATTTTTCTCGTTATAGCTGTCCTATAACGAGGATGCCAACAGATACTATGGGCATAATCCACTATCAGAAAGACAGTTTTAATGGTGAGGGTCACAGCAACTCATAAACTTTCTTGGAAGCAGAGTGCAGAAGGTATGATTGAGAACATGACTTCCAGTCTTCCACAGGGCCACAATAGCAAATCAAATGCAGCCGCCTTATTTTTGGGAGGTAGAAGGAAGTCAGAACACCTGGAGAAAACCCAATGCTCCACCAATGTTTTTCTTTAGATTAAACTGTAGTATTAAAATTTAAAAAAATCTCAGCAAAGACTAACAAGATAATTCTTTACATCTGAAATCATGTTGTGGAGTTAAATACACTTGCATTTTGTTTAAAAAATATTGCTGTCGATTTTTAGAGGGCTGAATTTTGCTCCATAGAAGACTTTTTCCCCCAATTTACATGTTTTTCATAGATGATTAATTTTTATGGATTTTATTCACAGAGAAAAAAAAGGATCAGACATGTCCTAGAGCAAAATGTTTAGAATGCTTTACGGCAAAATATTTGGAAAGCTTTTGCACAAGACCATTTAGATTTATATTTAAGCAGACATTAAAAGTAAACACAATTTAGAAAAATAAAAGCAAGCAAACACAAAACATTTAATTTGTGTTTTAACAATCAGTCTGTTTTCTAACTGTTTTATCCAGTTCAGGGTTGCAGAGGAGCCTAAGCCTTCATCAGCAAGCAACAGGATCAAGGTGGGAACACCCTGGATTGGGTTGCCAATCCATGGCAAGCCACACACAGAAAAACACACACACTCATACGAGAGCCAATTTTCCCAGGAGCCAATAAATCTAAAGTATGTCTTTTGACTGTGAGAGGAAACCAGAGCAAATGGAAGAAACACACAAGGACACAACGAGAACCTACAAACTCCATCCAGATAGCACCCCAGGTCCAGAATTCAACCTAGGTGCTGCAAGGCAGTATTGCTAACCACTGCATCACTGTGCTGTCCTGTTTTTATAATAATTCAGTTATTGCATGTATTTATTATTTATTTTAAAAAACAAACAAATAAACAGTACAGTGAATTTTTAGTTTAAGCTTTTGTTTGGATTTAAGAGTTTCTAAGGTGTTATTAATGTTATTGAATGTTAATTAAATGAAAACTAGACACAAAAAACAAAAAACAACTCCAAAAGACACACATTCAAACCAAAAAAAGTATCCAACTGTACCCCAGTTACCAAAATCCTGCAGTCCAACACTTCTGTCATCTGTGCGGTCCTTTGGTTGTTCTTAGGCATCTTCTGTGGTCCTGGCTAAACCGAACAATGTCATTCCCTCATGCCCCCCGATTTCTCCAAGTAAAATGTCAGGTAAGGGGGAGGAAGATGATGCTGGAGCCTTCCTCACCTGTAGAGTCCATGGTTTCAGCATTCTCTCCTTGGCCCAGTGTTGTGATCTTTCCTACAATCCTTTCTGCTTCCAGAAAATAAAAACTTCAGTTTTATATGACTGGGGCTATTTCAAGCCTTCTTCACAAATGCTCTGGACTCTTCCCTGGACTCACGGGTGGAAGCATCCGTAAGATGTGTGGAGAGGATGCCAGCAGCCCCGGGCTCATTCAGGTTATGAGCCCTTTCTCACACCTGAAGAAGGCTCCACGGCCGAAACATTGTGCTTTCTTCTCTTTTCAGCATGGAATAAACCTATTACTTGTTCCTTTGCAGCATACGCATAATGACGCAGCTACCCACCTGAACTACTTCAACCTACATCTGCTGCGACCCACTATGCCTTTCTCCACATCTTTTTCTAGATCTCTTCATCATTCCTTCTCTATCTCCCTCGGTCACTTCCCCCGCTTCTTACTAAACCAGCTTTCCGTCTCTTCACAGAAATCTGTTCCAAGACCAGGCTTTCTAACCACCTTCTATTCCTTTACAGATGTCGTCAACATAATATCATTCCTAAAGGATTTCGCCTGAAATTAAATATTTTTTCTTCTGACTCTGATACCACTCAGAGTAAACTTCACTCAGAAACTTCTATTACAATTTTCTAGGAAACTAATGCTTTCTACCATTTTCGCCCTCAAAAAACAGATGATCCTTTCTGACAACAACATCAAAGAGACTAAGGAATTTCTACAGCTGACAGCTCCACATCATCTTTCCTTTATAACTAACCTAATCAGATCTCTCAACTCCAAATTCTACCAGTTTCTCACTACAGAGAAGGATAGAAAACTCAGTCATCTTCTACAGAAGAAAACCATCAACACCACCAACACCTCCACCAATCCTAACTTTGTTGTCACTATACCTTCTGACCTTTCCCTTTCACAGGATGAGCGATCCCTCCTCTGCAAAGGCCTCAGTTTTGTACCAGTTCCCAGGAAGCTGGACATCCCCCAGACCCAAGTCGACCTCAACCGCTTTTACCGCAGGATCTGGCTCAGAGCACATTTTGCTGACGATTCCTCCTCACAGGTAGCTGACAACAATCCGGTTATTGATGTCATTAACAATATTAACAATATTAACAGAGCTGTTGGACTCCCCCCTCCACCAGTCGATTATTTCATTAACCATTGCACCAATCAAGATCCCAAGACACTCTATACCCAGTAAACACAGGTCTAACCTCACCCAAGTAGAAATTCAGGCACTCCAATCTCTCTGCAACAGGGATGATATCGTCATCAAACCAGCGGACAAAGGAGGCACTGTTGTGGTGTGGCATAAGGACCTATATATTTTCGAAGCCTCTAGACAACCGGCACTTCTGCCTACCTCCCTCTCCAACAGGACCCTACCACTGACTACCAAAAGGAAATCAGTAATATCAATAATATTAAATTTAGAGCTGTAATAAGTTGTTTCACTTTCCCCCACATCTTGTAAAAATATATTTTCATTGTTTAAATATACATTCAATCTGACTATCATATAATAAGTTAAATACAAAGCTAAAGAAAAAACAGGGTAAAATATAGTTTAAAACGCATTTTTAATAAAATGCTTTTATTCATTCAGCAGAGAGAGAGAGACACATCCAGCAGAGAGAGAGAGACACACACCGGTTTTTTAAAATAAATATAGAAAAGCACATATTAAATTTGGGATATAGTTTTAATATGTAAATAGTTCCCTGGTTCTGCACCCCTGGGTGTTTCTCTCTCTCTCGCATGTTCGCTCGCCCACCCCTCTCGCTTCCCCCCCTCTCTCAATTCAATTCAAGGTGCTTTATTAGCATGACCGATGGGTACAATCAGTGTTGCCAAAGCAAATAAAATAATGAAATTCACATGAAACAAAACAAAAAATAACATTAATATAAAATCTACAGACATATTACAGACATTTACAACAATGACATATTATACAATATTTACATATAATGTAGACAGAAGGAGCATTATTGGGAGACAGGCTCACTGTTCCTCAGGCTGTGACAGGAGATCACATACTGGGCTGCCAGTTCAACTCAGTTCCCTCCTCCCTCTCCCAGTAGGATTGGGACCCGTTGTGATTCTGGCAGGTGTGGGAACTGGTACTAGATTTCTGAGTTTAGGGAAGAATGTTTCTCTAATCCCAGAGTATCTGTCACAGTGCAGTAGGAAGTGCACCTCTGTCTCTATTTCTCCCAGCTGGCAGTGGGAGCACAGTCTCTCTCTCTCTCACCCTCCCCCCCCCCCTCTCAATTCAATTCAATTCAAGGTGCTTTATTAGCAGGGCTCGGCGTGTGTCTCTCTCTGGTCGGGGCACGGGAGAGCTCGCTGGCAGGTGGTGACGGAAAGAAAGAAAATAAAGGCAGCTTTTAACTCCGCAAGTCACACACCAATACTCCATTTCTCCCTAAACATTTTAAGCACCAAGGTCTTTCATGTGGTTTTCATCACTCTCTGCGGGAGTGCTGGCTGTGATGAATTAAACCAGTTTCACAGGTATTTTCAAGTGGTCGAGTCTTCAGCGGGAGGGGGGAACAAGCTGCCCAGCCGTGTGGAATGCCACAGAACCCCAAACAGACAATACACACTAGCTGAATATTTGACCAAGATATCCAGACACAGCTGTATGAACTCCACCAATAAAACTCAAAGTATTACACTGGTCCACACAATTTGCAACCGTCATTTTAAATGAAAAGATTTTATTTTTTCATCGACAAAAAGTAACACCCACCACAGCATTTCGTTGATCTAACTAACAAGGATGGGACATTAGCTAGCCAATATGATAAAGGAATAACTTTTTTGTTTATTTCTTTAGCACGTTTATTTGAACATTTCCATCGATTGTACAAGCACTGAAAAATTGTTCAATCCCTAGTTCGTCAGGCATTTTCTTTTACTATAAAAGATATAAAAACTCCCTTGCTTTTAACAGAGCTTTTCATAATTTCTAACAACGAAAATTATTTAAACTGCGACACTTTTATCATTCAACAAGAGCTCAAAATATCACAAGGATCCTCAAGAGATCAACAAAGACAACAGAAAAAGATATGTGTATAAGATACTGTCCATGGGAATCCAAGCTTTTTTATCTACGCTAAGAAGTAGTCTTTAAAATTTCTTCATTACACAGTGAAGTCAAAATTCCGGGATGTGCCTATATTAGTACACTGGGCAAACATTCCGAGGTAAAATTCTTCCAGCACGGGGGTACCTTTAAAGTGGAGACGACGGCACCAAAATTTTTTGGCACGCATAAAAAACAGCAATTGTGTCAGTAAGCCCTAAATGAATTCATAGCAAAAATGGTTTACATAAAAGACATTTTTCCAAGAAAGTTTAGCCTTTGTCACTAATGAAACCACTAAATAAAGACATAAATATAGAAATCTTAAGGTTTTTAAAATACATGACTTTGCTAAAATGTTTTTAAAAATAAAAACGATTACAAACACCAGCGGAGAGAGAGAGTGCTTACTTTGTCAGCACCCAGACAAAAGCAAACGCATTTTTAATAAAATGCTTTTATTCATTCTTAATCAGATAATGAGAGTAAAGGGGGAGCGATAAGGTTGAAGGTGCGGAAAAAGAAGTAAAAAAGAGGGAAGCTTAATTGACTAGAACAGGGGAGGGATATTGGTTTTGCATAAGGGGCGGGACTATGGAAATGAGGTCTATTTGGGAATGTGGAGTTACATGTTTTGGCTGTGAATTATTGTTGTTGAATATGGAGTGTTGAGGTATTGATTTTGTGTAATGCTTTATGTTGAAAATTGAGATGGATTTTGTTTATGATAAAGAGGATAAACTGGGATGGGAGGAGGGTTTGGTTTTGCATAAGGGGCGGGATTATGATAATTGGAATTTGAGAGAGTTTGCGGGCTGTTTTTAGTTTGTATTTCGAATAATTTGTACAAGATATTGAGATTTGTTGATAATTGGAGGAAGGTTTTGTTTTAATGGTTTGATATATTTGATTTTGTATTGTGGTTGTTATCTATGTTTTTGGTTGGTATTATGTTCATATGGTTGTTTTTGTTGGTTGTTCGTTATTATGGTTATTGTGTAATTTTTGATTATTGGATGTAATCCAATCTCGCGCCAGCAGAGAGAGAGACATACACACACACATTCAGGAATGTGTGTCTGATTAAGAATGAATAAAAGCATTTTTACACCACCTGCCAACTGGCTCTCCCGCGCCCCAACCAGAAAGAGACACACGACCATCCCCCCAAGAGAGAGAGAGAGAGGGCGAGAGTGTACCTTCTTTTTAGTTTTGTAGCCAAAGGGCCTTGCAGATCAGATCAGATTCTCTTCCCCCCACGGAAAGACAGACACGTTTTCACAGTTTAGATGTCGCTATTCAGACGCAGGCGAGCAGCCCCTAGATAAAACATAAACTTTATTTAAACTCCAACGAAAGTATTAATGGTTTTTAATTACTGTACTCTTATGGAACATGCCACCACCCATCTGCATCGAACGATTACAAATAAAAACGATTACGATTGGCACTCCTGTAGCTTCTTCACGAAACCTCCTTTTTCACGAAACCTCCAACAGAGCTGTACAACCGGTTTTTATCGGGGACCTCTTATGTCAGGCGTAAGCTATAAATATACAGTATTTAGCTGAAAACCTGTAGAAGACATTCTACTCATTGCAAAATCGATGCAAAATCGATGCAAGACATTTCGTTACTCTAGGAGGTTTTGTGAAAAAGCACATTGTGCTGCTGTAATAGTTTAAAATAATTAAAAGTCTAAACAGTATCAGCTAATTTATGGGTTGTAATTAAAAAAAAGTCAAAAACCGCACTCAAAATGCAATTTAGAGCTTTCTGGCAAGAGGAGACACCCAAATTAATAATGTAACATGCTACTGTTTGTGCATGAACATAGTTACTGTATACTGTTATTTCTTTAGAAACGCGATTCCATGTTTTTTTTTAATCCCTGGCGGGACCGGGCGTCCATAAGAATCGAGTAATAGGTTTCATTGCGCTTTGACAGATCGTCTTTAAATCAATTGTTGATTTAAAGTTTGACAGTAAATGTTTATATTGTAACGCATACTGTACAGCCTCTATTTCTCTATAAAAATCTAAAAGATCATTTGCGCAGTCTAAGAGGGGGGCGAATGCACTACAATAGATTAGCATACTGTAGAGGAAAACAGTATAGGCATCGTTGATATGAGGACTTTAATATGTGCTTTTCTATATTTATTGTCAATTAATTGTCCATAATATTACTATTCTATTTTTTCAAAGAAATGTTTGTTAAAAGAAAAGTCATAGCACTGGCTGGATTTGAACAGCCAACCTGGGGGGTTATTAATCCAGCACCTAAACCACCATACTACCAGAACAGTCACATGAAAAGTGGTGAAACAGCGTATACTATTCTTGTGTTGCAGTACATGAATATAATTATATCGTTATTAATTTCTTTAGACACGCGATTCCACATTATATTCACTATTAATCAAATTCTAAAAGTATGCTTGTTGTATCGAGCGTATTTGCAGAAAAGCTTAAAGCTACCACTTTTTATATACACATTATTTCACATGTCTGTTAAAGACTTTGATGCTTAAAATGTTTAGGGAGAAGTGGAATACTGGTGTGTATTTCTTCTTTAAAGTACTGAGACCAGCCATATACAGTTTACATACTGTAATACTGTATGTTTATGTTCCAAAATTAATATCGTTTATGGCCTTCACACGCGTTATGCTCCTATTCTTTTTATGCTCAGCTACTAAGATTTCCCTTCAGTGGTAAAATTCCATATAAATATTCAATACTTAAACGGGCACAGTAAAGATATTAAATATACATATACATACTGTATACAGTACACTTTACATACAGTAATATGTTTATGTTCCTAAATCAATATCTTTTATGAGCATGTGAAAGGCATGGTGAATCAGAGATTCTCAAAAATTACTGTACTTTGCGTGATTGGAAACAAATGCGTGATTGGATCAACGAAATGCTGTGGTGTTACTTTTACAAAGACGGTCAATGAAAAAAAGAATGTGGACCAGGGCAATACTTTGAGTTTACAGCTTGTCCAAGGTCATTAATTATAAATACCATTAGTAATATCTTCGGTAAAGACTTTGATGGCGACAGCTCAAACATGAGAGGTTGAGCTTTATTAGCTCCACCTTGCGGAAATTCCGGATACTATTATTTCACTTGCGGTACCACGTGGTATCATGCGGCACTATGTGAGAATTTACGGTATTAATACGTTATACTGCGTCAAGCGCAGCGCAAAATAAAAATAGCCCGTATTATGCGGAACTATGCGAGAATTTACGGTATTAATACCGTAACTTGCGGTACACCACATTAAGCGCACCGCAAAATAATGCGGTATCGCCCGCTTGTTTTGAATGGTTGCATCTGTACAACAAGGACACCAACCACACGCTCCGACTTTTTTAATGATTTCCAATTTCAGGGCCCCAAATGCTATATTTTTACCATGGACATCACATCTCTTTAAACTGTCATTCCTATAATGACGGTCTTACAGCCCTCAAGCACACGCTGGACAAACACACAGTGCTTGATCCACCCACCCACACCCTAGTACGTCTTGCAGAATTGGTTCTCACACTGAATGCTTTCTCCTTCAATAACCTATTTTATCAACAGGTTAGTGGAGTCGCCATGGGCACCAGAATGGGACCCAGCTATGCCAATATTTTTGTCGGTTTGGTGGAGGAACACTTCTTCGTTTCCTACACTGACTTTGTCTCTAACCTCTACAAGTGATACATTGATGACTGCATCGGTGCTGCCACATGCTCTAATGACCAGCTTGAGCACTTTCTGCATCATTTCACTAAGTTCCACCCGTCCCTCAAATATACAGTTAACATATCTTCCACTACTCCTCCATTTCTAGACATTAACTTCTCCATTAACTACCCCCCACTCTCTACATCTGTCTATTACAAACCTACTGATTCACACAGCTATCTCCTGTATAGCTTATTTCACCCCAAACACATTAAAACTCTCCCTTTTTCACAGTTCCTTTGGCTATGATGACATTTTGAAAACATTTTGATGTCATTTTTTAAGATTATATTGTCCTTACAGTGGTAATGAACATTTAAATGCTCATAGACTGTAATATAGCACATTTTACCCAAGTGGCATTCAGCACACCTGTTAAGACAAGTGGTTTCTATTCCATAGAAAGTCGTTCAAATCCTGGTCAGATCAATCTTTTTGGCTACATTTTTTACATAGCCAGATGTATGAAAATATTTTATTATTATAGCTTGTTGTAACTGTGATGTGCCTCTTTCAGGTTTACATCCACATTAAGAAAATTTATAATTGTCTTAACGCAATTTTCAGAAAAGAGAAATCAGCAATTTAACTAACTTTTGATCATGAAAATAATTTCACTTACACTGTAGTGACTTTAAAACCATACGGTATCATTCTGTATATACATTTTATTTATACGATCACACAGCAGTTCATTGATGTGTACGCTACTGTTTCGGTGTATCTGTGGATCTGACTGGGGATTAAAGAGAGTGAAGAAAAGTGAAATTAAAGCCCACACCCAGTTTCCTTCCCCCCTACTTCGAGGTGATAATTCACTAGCTGGCCAACACAAAACAATTCCTCCCATGCTCTTTCCCAGCATCATAGAGATGATCTGGGGTTAATTTATGTTATTATATTATTATGCATTATGCCGTATGCAAATTAGATTATGATAATATTATCCGGAAGCACCTTGTAAGACCTTGTAAAACCGCCAGGTGGAGCAAATAAAGCTTAACGTCTCATGTACAGCATTTGAGCTGTCACCAGAAAACACTGCTGAGGGACAATCTTTTTCCAGTTAAGAATTTAAATTGTTTACTTTTTAGACTTTTATTAATTTTAAACTGTGTATTACAACATGTTAATCATTAAACATTAAAAAGGCGGTATATTTTATAAAAGCAAGATTGCTCAGTTGGACAAAAGTACACAACCTTCCACCTTCATCATAAATATTTTAATTATGCAGAAATATTTTATCCATCAAAGTCTTTAACTTGGTAATTTACATGGATTCTGGTTTTAATGTGATTGTTCTAGCATTATTACAAATATTCTGTACTTCATAAAAAGTTATGACATTTTTTTTCAAATTCTGTTTATTAAATATCACAGCAGAGACATCAATATTTAAACTTTTACATTTTTTTAAGAGAATAACAATGAATGTAAGAAAAAGAAATGAAGAATAGAGTTAAGGAAAAAAATGAGAGTGAAAGAGGAAAGAAGAAGAAAAAGAGAAAAAAAACAAAATAAAAACAAAAGCAGGTACAGTCGCAGCTATATCAGAGTTTTCCATTTAAAGGCATAAAGGTTATAACATAGTTATATATAATGGCTTAGGAATATATACTGAGCTCCTCTTTTAAACCTAATGCTCTCAAAGGCTTATCCCACAAATCTTTAAAACGGTCCAGCTCACCTTTTAGGATGAATCTTAACTTTTCCAAAGAGATCAAGTGTCTTATTAGTGATTCCCAGAGAGCTAGAGAGGGAGGCTCGTCACCCACCCACCTGGTCATGATTGCCTTTCTTGCCAGCATCAGGGCAGGCTGGACTGCTTCTCTATGGTTCAGCAGCTGAACAGGCAAGACTCCCAAAATGCATGTGAGAGGATTAGGATCTAACTGTATTACAAAGATCAAATATATTTTTTTACATACCTCCCACCAGAACCTCTGGACATATGTACATTCCCATAGACAGTGAAACAGTGTTCCAACCTGGGTTTTACATTTAGGACAGTTTGGTGATGCGCCTGTGCTAAATTTGCTATAGATCTGTGGAGATATATATGCTCTATGTAACAAACTGTTCTGCATTTCTTTATACCAGTTACAGATGGAGATTGTTGAAGGCAATGAAAGAATAGTTTCCCAAGTGTTATCATCTATACAGCACCTCAGTTCCTGGCTCCAGATTGTCTGTAAAGATTTTTGGAAGTCTACCTCATGCCTAGACAAGAAAGTGTAAAACTTGGATAGAAATTTCTTTGAGTTCCCGTTCTTTAGAAAGATTTTTTCTAGTGTGTGCGAGCTGTTGAATAAATCAAGACCACCATTCTTGGTACTCACATAATGCCTGATCTGAAGATATTTAAAGAAGTCTCTTGTTGGTATATTATATTGTGCTTGAAGATGCTCAAATGATTTAAATAACCCCCCTTCAAATAAGTCAAAAATTCTATTTATACCTGCTGTTTGCCAATTAGTAAAGTGGGAGCCTGTCTTTTCAGGAGGTAGGTCCAGGTTACCCACAGGTGAAGATAGCATATAAAGAGAGGGATAATAACTAAAGAATTTAGTTATCTTGCTCCATGTTCTCAGTACATTTATTATTAAAGGGTTCTTTTTAGCTAGTGGGGGTACATTAGTCATTTTCCTGCCTAAGAGGTTTACAAGAGAGGCTGGTTTACCGTGTTCAGCCTTCATATCCACCCAGGTGGAGTCTGGTGGTGCATGAATCCACTGCTGGAGGATTCTTGCTTGTATTGCCCAGGTATAGTATTTCAAATTTGGCAAGGCACATCCACTGTAATCCCTGGGTAACTGCAAAGTCTTATATTTAATTTTTGTTTTTTTTCCTGTCCATACAAATGTTGATATTGCTTTATTCAGATCCTTTATGTCAGCTTTACTCATGGGAGTGAATATCATAGATAGAGGATAGAGAACTTTAGGTAATATTATCATCTTTACCAGGTTAATTCTGCCCAGGAAAGATATTGGTAAATTTGTCCACCGGTTCATGTTGTCCTTTAAGTGTATCAGTAGAGGTCTTATATTTACAGAATACAGATGTGAGATTTTGGGGGTCACCTGAATTCCAAGGTATGTGATACCAGTGAAATGGTTTAATATAGGCGGGTTCTCCTTTTCCCATGTTCCCTAAAGGCATAATCTCAGATTTACTGAAATTGACCTTATATCCTGATATGGTTGAGAACATTTTTACACTAGTAATAATTTTAGGTAGGGAGTGAACAGGGTCCGTTACTGTCATTATAACATCATCAGCATGCAGCATAATTTTGTGATGTCTTCCCCCCAGTTGGACCCCCTTGATGTTTGGATTACATCTTATATATATAGCCAATGGCTCAATTGCTATAGCGAATAGCAAGGGTAACAAGGGGCACCCTTGCCGTGTGCCCCTGTGCAGCCTGAATAGGGGGGAGATGAAACCGTTAGTTTGTATTGTGGCTTTAGGTGCACTATATAATAACTTAGTCCATTTGATGAAGTCTTCACCTAGATTAAATCTCCTCATAAAATCAAAAATATATTCCCACTCCACTCTGTCAAAGGCTTTCTCCGCATCCATCGACACAAGGAGGCTTGAAACCTGTAGCTGAGTACAAGTGTAGTCAAGATGGTGCATTATGTTAAACAATCTCCTGGTATTATTAAATGAGTTTCTTCCTTTAATAAACCCAGTCTGGTCTGGGTCAATAATGCTAGTCATTATCCTCTCTAAGCGTGTTGCTAGTATTTTAGCTATCACTTTTATATCAACATTTAGTAAATTTATGGGTCTATATGAGCTACATAGTTCAGAATCTTTTCCATTTTTTGTGAATAACTGTTATGTTGGCAATATTCATAGATTCTGGCAGGGAAGATTCTTTAATAGATTTGTTGATGGCCTTGAGATAAATGTCACAGATCTGATCCTTCATCATTTTAAAAAATTCTACAGGGTAGTCATCTGGTCCTGGTGTCTTTCCTGACTGTAGTGATATGATAGCTGTTTTAATCTCTTTACTGGAGACAGGTTTATTTAGAAGTTCCTTCTGTGTATCACTGACTTGAGGAATGTCTATGCCTTTTAAAGAAGTGCTCTCCTGAAGCAGTTTTTTATCTGTTTCTGAGCTATATAGCTTCTCAAAAAAATTCTTAAAGATGCCATTTATTTTCTTATTTTCCAGTGTTCGCTGGCCATTCTCATCTTTAATGGCAGAAATAAAATTTTTGGATGGTGCCATCCTTGCCAATCTTCCAAGGAGGCGGTTTGGTTTATTGCCCTTTTCAAATAGACGCTGTCTTGCATATAGAACATCTCTTTCAGCTTTTTTTGTCACTAGGTTATTAAGTTGTGACCTAGCTTCTTTAATTTCAATTAGAATTTTCTCAGATTTAGCAGTATAAAACTCTTCTTCCAATTTTGATTTTTTTTTCTCAAGTGCTAATTGCAAAGAGATTTGTTCCTTTTTCTTTTTACTGGTATAAGAAATTATCATACCTCTCATGTAAGCTTTATAAGCCTCCCATACTGCCCTAGGATCGGTTTCTTCAATGTCATTGCACTGTAAATATAGCTTTGTTTGTTCATTAAGAAACTTTCTGAATTCATCGTCCAGCAGATTAAATGGATTTAGTCTCCTTACAAGAGAACGCTCCACTGGTCATGGAGAGGACATACTCATTGTCACAGCAGCATGATCTGGTATAGTAATTGGATCAATACCTATATCTGTTACTAGATGGGCCATATGGCTGGATAGGAGGATGTGGTCAATACGAGAAGCTGTTTGATGCGGTGAGGAGTAAAATGTGAAGCCCCTAGCAGTTGGGTTGAAGAATCTCCATATATCAATAACATCTATTTCGCTGCATAAAGTTGTCACTACTTTGGCATCTTATCTAACCTAGGACAGAAAGAAAAATTAAAGTCTCCTGCAAGGATAATATTGTTACAATCCATAATAGTGAGTTGTCCAAACACATCGATAAAGAATTGTTCGTCTTGTTCATTAGGGGCATATATACATCCTATCACCACTTCTTCCCCATATAGTAATCCTTTAATTATTACCACTCTACCTTCATTATCCACATAAGTTGAGTTGACTGGAAATGGGAGATTCTTATGAATGAGAATAACCACACCTCGTTTTTTGGTGGAGAATGATGAGTAATAAACTTGACCTACCCATTCCCTTTTAAGTTTTTTATGCTCCAGATCATTCAAGTGAGTTTCCTGTAAAAATGCTATTTGAATCTTATCTCGTTTCAGGCCATTCAGAATCTTTTTCCTTTTAAGTATGCTATTCACCCCTTACATTCCAAGTGCGTATCTTAACATTATTCATGGTGTTTTTTTTAGTTGTAATACGGTAACACAGTGGCTAAATTGTAGTATAATGCAACATAACAGTGAATAGCAAATAGAGCAGCTGCACGTACATGTTCCATACATTTTAAAGAGAAAAGAGAAGACGGAAAAAAAATAAAACAATGTCTTGGAGAGAGAAAACAAAAATTCCGTTTGTGACCACTTACAGTACATAAGGTATAAGCACTTGTCAGGTATTTAAAAAAGAAACAAAGGAACTTTGTTAATCTTCTGAACATTGATTAACGGTGATAAAGACAGAAAGAGCAGTCTTAGAACAAGATTGCTAGGCTCAGTCTGCAAACTAAACTAAGAAAAGGTCCAACAAAATTGTTTAGCTTCTCTGCATATTTAACAGAGAAGTGAAACTAAAGGTTGCCGCTAGTCACACAGCTGCGGCAGTCAGCAATAAAGTACGCTCAGTTATAGGGGGTTCAACTATTATACTAAAACAAAAACTGTCTACTCCTCGCCAAAATAATTTGTTACAGTCTTAAGTTTCAATACAAAACAGTATCATCTATATCTCAACATTAACATTAATAACAGAATCTTAAAGATAGAAAACATTTAAAACGTCAGAAAAGGTTCTAAGCGCAGGCATAACCGCTCAGTTCTCTGCTCGATCAGTTCTACAAACTAAAGCCAAGGCTGCTTATTTATCAATGGACCTCTCACATTCTATTCAGACGTGGAGGATTGCTGTTGAATATTTTTAAGGAAGTTCTCTGCTTCTTTTAAGCTGGAAAGAGTAGTGGATCCCCCTAAGGCATCAAACACTTTAATGATCGCTGGATACAGGAACGAATACCTCAGTCCAGCATCACGCAGCCTCCTTCTCACTTCGGCTGTTTCCGCCCTCTTTTTCTGCACCTCGACCGAGAAGTCTTGAAAGATGGAGACTCTTTTCCCCTCCACAATGATTTCTTTCTTGGCCCTGGCCACTTCCATTACCTTCTGCTTATCCCGTTGTGCAGCCTCACCAGCACGGCCCGGGGTACGGGTGTTCCGCCCTCCCCCGACTTGCGCCGGGATCCCGTGCGATGGCAACGTTCCAACTTGATTTTGTCCCCCTTCATTTCCATGTCAAGGGTTTCAGGGATCCAGCTCTCAAAAAACACAACTGGGTTGTTTCCTTCGATGTTTTCTCTTAGGCCGAGGATTCTCACATTTTTCCGCCGGCTTCTATTTTCGAAGTCTTCAAGACGATCCAATGCCTTGCGCAGGTCTGTCTCAAGCACCCGTATCTTGTTGCCTGCCGTTACACTGCTGTCTTCCAGGTCCGAAACTCGCTGTTCCACTTCATCTATTCTTTTAATCACTATGTCCATTTTAGTGGATATAGCAGCAACAGGTTCTCGAATCGTTGCGAGTTTTGAATCTAATATTTCGGTGATGTTTGATGTTACTTTTTCGATAATTAAGTTGGTCTCAACTGTACCGTCTCCCCCAGTGAAGTCGCCATCTTGCTCGCCTTCTTTCTGTTGTCTTCGTGTCTTTCTTGACGCTTTTGTTTGGTTTTGGGCGAGAGGGGTTTGTCCAAAATAGTCGGCAAGTGACATTCTTACACTGTAAAAGTGTTATGTTGGTATTTTGTGTTAAAAGACTGTATTTTTATGCCTATTTTACTAAATTCGGCGAGGAGCTCGACAGATACACGTCCTTCTCCTCTTAGTGCATAGCCACACCCCCCCAAAAGTTATGACATTTTATCCGTTTCTAAGACTACGTAGTAAGAACTTCACTTGCTGTTGTTTTAAAAAGATAAAAGTTGTAGTGATGTTATAGTGATTTATTAATATAGAATCGTGTAACTAAGTAGCTAAAGTATCACAAGTGGACATTTTGGAAACATTTTGACATTCATTTCTTTTAAAAAAAAACTTCAATTGTCCTTCTAGTGGTAATTAGCACTGTAATGTAGTGAGCTGCAGCCAGGTGGTTTAAAGCACGTTTAGAGAATTACTTTGTTTCTTACATAGCCAAATATATAAAAATAGTCCACTATTATAGTTCAGATTCTTGGGCTTGTGCCCTAACTGCTCCTGCCCCAGTTCACCCTTCATCAGATGGACTTAAACCTGGGTCTCCTGTGGTGCTCAACATAAGTTTTTCCAGCTGAGCTACAGAAGACCTCCTTCAGAAACAGGCCAGCAGCCCTGTTATGCACAGGGGAGTAAAGGGCTGTACTGTCACCACACTGCAACTGGCTTGTACCATCTATATGCCTGTCATTCATTACAATATTAATAATGAATAATAATGAAATAAGCACTACCAGCCTTTTTTCCTTCCCTCTGGTGTGAGATGATAATGCGCTGACTGGCACGAAACATTCCCTCAATTTTTCATCATTCTGTGTCCGAATCAAAGCAGGTCAGAGAGAGTAGGAAGAGACACAGAAAAAAATGTATCCTGTCTTAATTTCAAATGATATTTTACCTTCATATTTTTACTTTATAAGTTTGTATTTTACTTATTTTCTGATAGTCAGATTCAATGTATATTTGAACAAATTAATTAAATTAAATTAAATTAATGTTTTTTACAAGATGTGGAAGAAGTACAACAAATTATTACATTGTGAATTTTAATATTATTGATTATTAATAGTTTATGCTAACACCTGACTTTATTATTCAGATGTAAATAAAATATTGAATTAAGTGTGACATTCAGAAAAGCAATTGAGAATAGTCTGTGGTATTTGTATAGATGAACCTTTTCTAAATGTTTTTTTTTAAATAGAAGCTGTAGAACAGTCTTTACAGTTAGTGGATGGTGTGCTATTTTGTCAGCAACCTGCTAATCTGTTTAACATTATTTTATTTCTGTACAGAATGTGTGTTGCGTTAACAATGTTTAATTGTTTAAAATGTTTAATAAAGAAGTAAAAAGAACTTACAGCTTATACAAAGACTCTAAACTGATCGCGCAGAAGAAAAATCACCTGTTTTTCGTGCATAAAAAGTGTTTTTAACTGATTTATGTAAATAAAGTATTTTCATATTGATTTACGTGTGCTTTTTCAGTTGGATTCCATGATTATTGTTATGATTTCTCTATTATTATCGAATCCCTAAACTCGTTCACTTGTGATAATTTTGGAAATATTTTGACATGTTCCTTTTAACTTGGAGTTTATAATGTTGGGCGCTCTGAACAAGTTCAAACGAGCTGTGATGCAGTTCAAATAAATGTATTTCCCACAAGCTATACTGTAGTGGCTTTAAAACTATACAACATCACACTGTTTGCATGTGGCATGTCTTTGCTCAAGTTTTAAAACTACAGTATGGAAAAACAAGTGTTAAAAAAACTACATTTAATTGCTGGTTGCCTTTTGTTAAACAGCAACAATGACAACAGTGCATGCTACTGAAAATTCCTTCCTGTCCCCCAGAACTGTCTGTTCTACATAGCATTACACAGCGGGGTGTTAACACTCCTAGCCTTTGTGAGAAGTACAGAGCTGCAGTACATAAAGTAGCTGCAATGGAATATACTCGTAGGTAAAAGTTAATTCCAAGATGGAAAGAAAAGTCACAATGTGTCTCCTCTATAAATCTTCAGTTTACAGACTTTCCAAGGTCATTTATTATGAATATTTTCCATATCGCATTAAAATTGGAACATTTTTCACAAGTGTAAATCCACCTAGTTTCTAACCGCTTCATCCAGGACAGGTAACAGTTTCACCTCTCCCCCTTCCCTCTGCCTGCCTGACCTGTTCCCATTTTTAACATTCTGTGTCCAAATTGCAGCAGGTGAGAGAGAGTAGGGAGAGACAGAAAAAAAGTGAACCCTGGTTTTTTGATAGTCAGAAGGCTTCAACTGATGCATAAAAAATATAGCATAATGCCTTCTCACATTATGAAGTCACTTGCACCTTGGATCCGCTTTATTCAACTAAGGTTTCTAAAAATGCAACCAGGTACTAGATATTGTTTAAATAAAAGCTGTGAAATGTTTCTCAAATCGCGATCTTTATATCTGTAGGTTGCAGGCTGTGTCATTCAGGTTTTTTTTCATTAATAATATCTCTTAATATTGAATATGTTGTAATATATGTAATATTTGTGTGCGTCAGCAGTGAAACTGCATGTTGATTGGTGGAGGGCTGAGCGGGAATAACGGTTACTCAGGGTCACAGGTCATAGTGAATGTAGGAGCTAATGGGTTCTGAGTTACAGGTGAAATAAAGAGTTTGTTCAAGTGTCACATCGTCATCCTGGGTTGTTAATTTCTACACTATACGTGTACGAGAAACAAGACATGGTGTCAGAATAAATAGGATTCACATCAGGAGAAAAGATTTAAAATGAACGTCGCTGGAATTCCCGCACCACGAATGGATTGGGAGGCAAACAACCTGCCCGAGGCTTGGCGCAAATTCAAGCAGCATGTGGAGCTCATGTTTTCGGGTCCGCTCAAGAAGACAGGACAGGAAAAGCAATGCAGTTATCTTCTCCTGTAGGTCGGAGAAAAGGGCAGAGACATTTACAACACATGGACACTTGACGAGGAGGAGGCAAAGGTACTCAAAACCTATTATGACCGTTTTGAAGTGCACGTTAAGCCTAAAACAAATGTTATATTTGCTCGATATAAATTTCACGAGAGAGTACAGGGAGCTAACGAACCGTTTGAACAATTTGTAACAGAGCTGCGGCTCCTTGTGAAAGACTGTAATTACTCTGATAGCGAGGAGATAGTAAGGGATCGCATCGTTTTCGGAATATATTCACCGAGAGTGAGAGAAAAGCTGTTGAATGTTGGTTCTGAATTGACGCTAGACAGGGCCATAGACATCGTTAGGTCTCACAACTTAGCACAAACCCAGCTGAGAACGATGGGCAGCAGCGCGAGCAGCCCGCGCAAGAGCGCAGTACTCGCAGTTCAGCGGCAGGCGCCGAAACAGGCAGCTCGCGGAGTGCGCCGTGTCAGGGCTGAGGAACCCGCCCGAACAGGAGACGCTAACCGGTGTGGGGAGCAAAGTGCCAAAAAGAGTTTGGCTACTGCGGAAATAAGGCTCACGGTGATCAGGACGTTTGCCCAGCAAAAGGCAAGCAGTGCCTAAAATGTGGAAATTTAACCACTTTGCAAAAGCGTGCCGCTCCAGACAAGGGAAAGGAGTGCACTCCGTGGCAGAGAAAAAAGCAAGTGGTGAATCTGAAAACGTTGAGCTGTGTGTCGATTCAGTGTCACACGAAAAACAGACCTCTGACATTGAACAGATTTTTGTAGACATTAAAATAAACGCACAAAAGGTTATAAAGTTTAAGTTAGATACAGGTGCTCAAGTTAACGTCATTCCTCTGCATGAATATGACAAGTTTAAAAGTGACGTTGTGCTACAGCCCACATCTCGCAGACTGTCAGGGTATGGTGGCGAGCAACTTGCTGTAAAAGGCGCATGCACCCTGAAATGCAAGTACAAGGACAGAGAATTGTGTCTGGACTTTTATATTGTAGACACTCATGCACCTCCAGTACTCGGACTAAAAGCATGTTTAGACATGGACCTTATTAAACTGGTCTTATCTGTGACCAACCCCCCCCCCCCCCACTGAGACAAAGCCAATCTTACAAGATTTTGCAGATGTCTTTACAGGAATTGGGCTTTTTGCAGGTGAATGCACTATCCACCTCAAACCAAATGCAGTTCCTGTAGTATACCCACCAAGACACATATCTCTTGCACAGCGGAGCCATCTTAAGGAGGAGTTGCACAACATGGAGAAGTCCGGCATCATTGCCAGAGTCACAGAGCCAATGGAATGGGTTAATGCACTTGTGGTGGTGGAGAAACCTCGCACAGGTAAACTCAGAGTATGCCTTGATCCAAGGGATCTGAACAAGGCTATCAAACATCCACACTACCCCTTGCTAACGTTTGAGAACATTACACCAAAGTTGGCTTGAGCACGCTATTTCAGTGTCCTGGATGCTAGGTCAGGTTATTGGGCTGTCAAGTTCACAGAAGAGTCATAAAAACTAACCACGTTCAACACGTTGTTTGGGCGCTACAGATTCCTACGCTTGACCTTTGGGGTAATTTCAGCTCAAGACGAGTTTCAGCGAAAAATCGATGAGACATATGAAGGCCTCGAAGGCATTACAGCGATTGTTGATGACATCTTGGTCTATGGGAGAACCAAGGAGGAACACAACAGGAACCTTCACACTATGCTACTACGGTCCCGAGAGCGAGGAGTCTGACTCTACCCAGAGAAAAGCACGATCTGTGCCACTGAAGTCAGCTACTTTGGACATCTCCTCACCGTGGATGGGATCAAGCCAGATCCAGCTAAAATCGCTGCTCTGAAGATCATGGA
Source organism: Atractosteus spatula (assembly GCF_055471065.1). Classification (NCBI taxonomy): domain Eukaryota; kingdom Metazoa; phylum Chordata; class Actinopteri; order Semionotiformes; family Lepisosteidae; genus Atractosteus; species Atractosteus spatula. The sequence continues at coordinate 34,892,617 of NC_142714.1, forward strand.
ACCTCCCAAAGACAAAGGAGAGCTTGAAACAATACTAGGCATGGCAAACTACTTAGCAAAATTTGCCCCTAGCCTGTATGACATCAACGCCCCACTGCGTCACCTCTTTAAAGAATCCAGTGAGTTTGTTTGGGATGCGCAGCAGGAAAAGGCTTTCCAGAAGATGAAGGACCTTATCACAAGGGAACCAGGTCCAGTTCTGGCATACTTTGACCCCACCAAAGAGCTCCGACTTCAAGTGGATGCATCACAGCATGGCTTGGGTGCTGTTCTGCTACAAGAAGGCAAGCCCATTAGTTATGCATCTAAATCCCTCACAGAAAGTGAAACAAATTATGCTCAGATCGAGAAAGAGTTATATGCTATCCTGTTTGGATGCAAGCGTTTCCATCAGTATGTCTATGGTCGTCACGTTGTTGTGGAAAGTGATCACAACCTACTGGAATCCATCATGAGGAAACCATTAGCAGCTGCACCCCCTAGACTACAGAGGATGATACTACAGCTCCAGAGGTATGACCTCACAATCCTCCATTGCCCAGGGAAGAGCATTTGTCGCAGACACGCTCTCCAGGAAGTCACTATCCTGCCAGGACAACAGCCTCAGTGAAGGAATGGATGTGCAAGTGCACACAGTGTGCAGCAGTCTACCAGTGAGCGACACAAAGCTGAATGAAATACGTGCAGAAACTACAAAAGATGCACAGCTCGCAAAGCTCAGAAAAACTATACAGGAAGGATGGCCTGAGGAGAGGAGAAGGTGTCCCCAGAGCATTACGGAATTTTGGAATCACAGAGATGAACTGTCACAGATGAATGGCATCCTTTTCAAAGGCGAAAAAATCATTATTCCTGCCTCACTCAGAGCAGAGATGTTGTCACGCATTCACACAGGGCATATGGTTATGGAGAAGTGTAAACAGAGAGCCCGTGACATCATGTTTTGGCCTGGGATGTGTAAACAAATTGAAGAAATGATTGGTAAATGTTCCATTTGTCTTGAATACCGCCCAGCACAGGTAAAAGAGCCCATGATCAGCCACAGGATACCAGACAGGCCATGGCAAGTTATAGCAACCGACCTCTTCACTTGGGACAATAAAGAGTACATGGTTACTGTGGATTACTATAGCAGGTACTTCGAGCTTGACAGACTTTACAGTACCACGTCCAAAGCCGTAATACATAAGCTAAAAGCAGCTTTTGCCAGACATGGCATCCCAGAGTCTGTGATATCCGACAATGCCCCCCAATACACATCTGCCGATTTTGAAACTTTTGCTAGTGCATGGGGATTCACCCACATTACAACAAGCCCACATTATCCTCAAGGTAATGGCCTTGCAGAGAAACATGTGCAAATTGCAAAAGCCCTGATGGAAAAGGCCAGATCTGACAAAAGAGACCCTTACCTCAGTCTCTTAGAGTACCAGAACACCCCAATTGACAACTTCAAATCCCCAGCACAGCTACTGATGAGCCGTCGCCTGCTTTCAATACTCCCAAGCACCAACCAGCAACTTCAGCCCCAGACCATCCGCTACAAGGATGGACTTGCGAGGAGGACACAGAGGCAGCAGCACCAGCAAAGGTATAACAACAGGTCAACCAAACCACTCCCTCTGCTGCAGGAAGGAGACATTATTATTATTACTCATCCAGGAAACCGACTGATGGAAGCCAGCAGTCGTCACTCAGCCAGCCAAAACTGAGAGATCATATTATGTGCATACTGCAGAAGGTCGGGTGTACAGAAGAAACCGTCGCCATCTGCTCAGCACAAAAGAAATACACAATGCGCACACTGACACAAGGTTTGACTGTGATGAGCAGTGCAACCCCCAGTACACAGATGCTTATCCCAGACGTGCCAAAGACAAATTCACACTCCGCCTATTACTGCACTAAATCCGGACGCATGGTGAAGCCCAGAACCATACTGGACCTATAAATGTAAAGGGTGTAGGCGGATGGCTGCCCTAATCATAATAACAAAAAAATTGTAATGCAAATGTACTGATATATTATGAAAAGTTTTGGTGGTTGTTGTTGAAAGGTTTTAAGTCATTACATAGGAGTTAAAATATACTGATGTCAGCAAGTAGCTGAGTGATAGCCACGTTAAATTATTGTAAAGAGTTGTTTTTATAGCGTGATGATCCTGATGTTAAGTGAAGAGCACAGTAAGCATTGCTTAACCACATTTTTGCAAAGTAGCTCATTAGGACTACAAGAGGTTGTTATTATTGTGTTAGTCATTAACTCAAATTAAAAGAAAGGGGACGTAATGTTTGTGTGCGTCAGCAGTGAAACTGCATGTTGATTGGTGGAGGGCTGAGCGGGAATAACGGTTACACAGGGTCACAGGTCATAGTGAATGTAGTAGCTAATGGGTTCGGAGTTACAGGTGAAATAAAGAGTTTGCTCGAGTGCTACATCGTCGTCATGGGTTGTTAATATCTACACTATACGTGTACGAGAAGCAAGACAATATATAAAAACACAAAAAATGTTAATGTAGTGTACATAATATTTACTATTTAATTTTTTAAAAGTCTTTGTTAGAAGAAAAACTTTTGCCCAAAACAAGTATTGAACTCTGATCAGCTAGACAGAACCCCTATTAGCAAAGCCACTGTACCAACAGGCTGCTCAGGAACACAGCTGAGATGAACAGCTTAAAAATGTTTCTAAAGTAATCATGCATGAATGAGTCAAATTAAAAATAAAACGTGTTTACAAAGACAATGGATTACAGCTCTACTACCACCTATATAAATACATATATTTAGATCCTTAAATTAATATTGTCATTAATTTCTATAGATAAGCGATTTAATATTATATTCCCTATTTAGTGGATTGTAAAAAGTATGAGTTTTGTTTACTGCGATAACAAGCACAAGTATTCATAGAAAAGGTTAAAACATTTAATACAGAGGGAGTTTCAAAAATTAAACAAAGGTCTGGAACACCCTGTCTCAAAATACACGTTTAATAAATTGAAGTTTGTGAAAACAGTGACAAATCACCCCAAACAAAATACAATTTTAAAATACAAGCAGTTTGAAATTATTAGATATTAATAATTAATAAATCGCTTTGAATGTGTTGCAATATTTAGGAATACCAACAAATTCAATATAGTGTCGATAATATTTACTATTTTAGTTCTTCAAAGAAATGTTTATTTGTTAAAAGAAAATTCATAGAAAGAGCTGGGTTTGAACCCCCAACCTCCAGCATGCAAGTCATATACCAAAGCCATTACACCAACGTGCCACTTGACACCTTAAACTATAGCTGAAAAGGGCAGGCAAAAAGTTTCCAAGTAATTGCGGGTGAATGAGTCAAATTGATACAGATGTTTACAAATAAAGTGTACTACTGTGACAATTTTAGCTACTACCAACCCTATACAGTATGTATAATATATCAATATGCCTAAATTAATATCGTTTATGATGTTTAGAGACGTTATGCTCTTATTGTTTTTATGCTTAACTACCAAAAGTTTCCTTTAGTTGTAAAATTCCATATTAATATTCCATATTAAGCAGATTTATACATGCACAGTAGATAGATTAAATGAAGAAACCGTTTCACTAACATCTAATACACCAGAAGTGCCACCTATTGAATATCTTTGGCCAGTGAATCCATTATAAAGCGCAGCACAGTGTTATGGGTTTTAACACACATTCTGAATGGCTACATCTGTATGATAGTTTTCAGAAAATATGGCCAGTCTTAAGTTACCTGTACTGTGCCTGCAACTAATGTATAAAACCTAAATGGAGGTTGCTCATAACTCTGGAAATTGTGTTATGGTTGATCTTTCACAAATCTTTCCAACTGAAAAATGAAGCCATTAAAAAACCCATTATTGCAACTTGAAAAACATCATAACTTTTTTATGAAGAAAAATGCTGAATTTAACCATTTTATTTTAACTGCAGTACAAGTATAGGTTCCGATTCTTCATTTCATCAAAGTATTTTACTAAACGTTCCCTCTTTTATTTCTACAGATGTCAATTTAATATGAACATGTACAGCGTTATTTTTAGACTCCATTTCTTGTTTTTATTAAATGAAACCAGATTTTATTCCTCAAATGTCATCTTAGTGTTCAATTATTCATGAAAAAATCATAAAACAAATGTTGTTTGCCCAAAAAAACAAAAAAAGAAGCAAAAAGGAAAACAAAAACAGCTTTGTAAAATGCCTTTACTAAAAAAATGATGCACCAAAAGGGGAAAAAAGTAATTCCCTATGCTTTAGATGTGTCACCTGTTTTTTAACTTGCCATTCTGCATGATGTGTGAGTTTAGTAAGTCAGTTTGCAGCTGTGATCTTCCTTTCCATTTACAAAAAGTAGCTATCAGCATTAAATATACTGTAGCAGCATCTTGGTGAGAAGGGACGAATGTGAAATGGGACTAAAGCTCTGGAGATATAGGGCTATTTTCTCTCACAGGTATGTAACTGAGATGTACAGTACCTCATTGAATGTGCACATATCCTACTTGAAACTGGTGTATGCCCCTTCTTTTAGACTGATCCATGCATTTTCTTTGAAATGTTTTTACCCTCTTTAAAAGACAGATTTGTTTAGTGTTCTAGTCTAGTGTCCGTTATACTGTTTCTCACCATTATGTTTTTGTAAATTATTTTTTTTAAATGTGGATTTGTTTTTTTTTTAACATTCCCCCATGTATCCAGGGCTGAATTTTTCTGTTGATTACTACAAAAACAGAGACTTTCTTCCTGGTTCGAATTGAATTTGTATTCTCTTTTCATTGTTTGTTCCTCCATTTACTTTCTTCTGACCTTTTGTTTCAGGTTAAACAAAATGAAGGAAAATGATTAGGAGAACAAGTCATTTCAATTATTTTTATGTCAGGCTACGCCATAGTCTCTACATTGGCCTTTAACCTGTCTGCCTGCAGTTGTACCAAATGGCACTTTATGAATGAGTTCTGTGTATTCCGTGTAACTGTGTTCTGTGTTTTTATGTGCCTTGCTAGAGTACATTGTATGCACTTGTGTTTCTGTACACCTCAATGCCTTGGCATAGTTCAGTAGCGTCATACACTCCTTATTCCCTTTATGCTCCTCTATGAACTACATGTTACCATATTCCAAATTGTTATTCATATAGACATTAAAAAAGGAGAGTGCAGAATACAACAAGTTAGGAACAAGAAGTTATGGGTAATGAGGTTAAATAACAGTTTCACTACCATTGTGAAGATGTTCTTCTGCAAAAATGAACAACACTCTAATCTAATCTATTTTGACCCTTACCACACATTTAGTCCTTTGGAGTTTAAAACTGCCAGCGTCATCTGTGCACATTTTTAGGACTGAGTCCTTGTGTCCATGTTAGATGTCTTGTCAGATATTACCTTCATTCTCCAAGTCAAAGTCTGTTCCTCTTGGCTTTCCCTGGGTCTTTCCATTCATCTGCACTTATCCAAAAGCCTCAGACCTGCTCTTATCATGCCTAAACCTTCTGCAGCTGCATCTTGTCATGCTCCACCTCCATCATGGTACCACTCTTGTTCAATGTCATGTTCTCTATGTGGACACAGCAAACATCATAGAGAATGTTCACCTGTCACCCTGCCAACAATGACTTGTTAAGCCACACTGAGCTACTTGAAACTCAACAGAGAGATCTGTAGGAACAGATATTCATAGCAGCTTATTGTAATAGGCTCCCCTTCAGGTATCCTCTAGGAAGATTCACCCTAGAAAGCATCTGTGCATGTCAATATCCCCCTGTTCCAGACATGTCAAGAGGCCTTCAAATGCTGAGCCTCAACACTCCACTTAATGGCACTATTTCTATTGCTGCTGAGAAGCTGAAACGTGTATTTCCATATTTCCCCTATCTGACACAGTAACCAAAGGGGATTTGATCTCTATGCAAGGGTAACATTCAGTATGTCTCACTGGCTTTCCATCCATGGACTTGGAGATGCTCCTCCTTCTGCCAGATTTAAACAACTGTTTGTCCAACTACGCAGTGTCATTTGATTGAGTCCTTTGTTACTGAAGTTCAGGCTGCTTGAGCGCTGAACACCAATAGTATCCTTGGGATTTTCCAGGCAATATTAATCTGGAAATGTCCATTTTATTTCCTCATCATGCCAGGCTTCTACTTGTGGAGATCCTTAGATTAATGAATGACTCTGCCTACACCACTGGTAAGAGTCTTGTGACTGTTACATTGGGTTGTCATGAGCAATGTCTAATACACTTGCATATCCCAGACAGTGAAATACTGTTCCTTTTAGACAACCTTATTATTCCAAGTCTTCTCTATTATAAGCTTCCTCATCCTCAGAGTCTGATAGGTGTGCTGAACCACTAAGTCCACTATAAACATAGTATATGAGTTTAGACTCAAAGTAAGGCTTTCTGTCACAATTGCTATTTAAATCCTGTAATTTCCTAGCCCTCTCATAGTCATTATAACCATAATGCCTGCAAGAAAAATGTATGGCCTTCAAACAAATCCCCAAAATAACAGAAATGTATCATCAATAATAATTAATAATTCCTTAAACTTATATAGCACTTTTCTGGATACTCCATTAAAGTCACTTTACAGGTAATGGGGATTCCCCTTAACCACCACCAATGTGCAGCACCACCAGTATGCTCACCACACATCAGCTATCAGTGGGGAGGAAAGCAGAGTAATGGAGCCAGTTAGATGGGGATTATTAGGAGACAATGATTGGTAAAGGCCAGTGGAAAACTTGGCCAGGATGCTAGGGTAACTCTTTTCGAGAAATGCCGACAGAGAGTGGGGCCTTTTTACACTATTGTGTCCCGATCACTATACTGGGGCATTAGGACCCACACAGGCCACAAAATATATATATATATTCTGTGGCCCCTGTGTACCAGACTAATCAGAAGACCCGAGTTTTTCTCTCTCACTGACAGAGCACTCTTTCCAATTACAAATCATCCACTGACAATGTTACAGTCTATCAGGCAGAGCACTCAGCAGTATCTGTTCTAGTTATTGTGATGGAATATGGGGAAAAGTTGTAGGGGTAATAAATAATAAGCCTAAGGTATGGCAAAGTCTCTACTTCCTTTTTGTGTTTGTAGTGGAAAGAGCTGAGAAAGAGCTCAGTGTACAGCCCTACACTTTATCTAGCTGGGTTACTCCACATATGTTTTTAAGGTTTTACCATAGGGTAGCTGGTCCTCTAAGTATTTCTGTGGCCACCTCTTAGAGATAACACTGTGGTCTAGACCTGATTTATAAATTCCAGTCTTGGTTGCACTCCCTGTACATCAACATTTCGCACCTGGCCTACTAGCAACTGTGTTTACATGCTATCCCATTGGATGATGCTCACTCTTTAAAATGAAATGGAATGAACATACAGAACACATGAATGTTCACAAAGACAAGGATCTACTAGTACCATGGAGACAGCAATATTCCATTAGCTGGTGGTTAATTTTTATCATTCAGTTATAGAATTACCCTTATATTTTCACCTTTTGTAATGTATATGTTTTTCAAATCTCTGGTTAAGGGGCTACAAAATAATTAAATTGGAAACAAATGCTCTTACTTTTACTCTCATGATATTTAAAGGGAAACGATATGGAATATATTAACCTCTCTACTGTGAAATGACCTTTTGTTTAATAAAGTGAACAAAAACTTTCAGGAAAGTTCCGTTTTACCCACTAAACTTCATCAGCACAGTGAAACAAGCCACTTAGATTGCACAACATACAGATAATATATAATTCTGAATTCCAAAACAGACAATTTTCTAAAAAAGTCCACATTAATGAATACTACTTTTTATTGATATAAGTTGATGTTGAACAAAAATAGTTAACTCTGTCCATTCATTTTCCTTATTTGTCATTAACTATTACATCAAAAGTCCTACAACATACTGATACGTACTACATCTTAACAATGGATTAAGTACAAAAATAAACAGTTGTCCAGGCTTATAAAAGCTGTTGCCTTATTCCACATTGATTTTTAGAATATAAGTGCAAACATACAGAAGAAGGAAAATAAAATAACGAAAATAATTAAATGTAACATTCCAGTAATCATCAAATAAAGTAAATTCTAAAAGTGTCTGATGAGAACAAACAAGAACAGTATGTTTTATTTTACTTATACCATAAGACTGAAAAGTTTTTTTTTAACTATTAGAGCTATAACTGCTCTAATCACTGTCCTGAAATTATTCACTAGAAACACATTTTTGCCATCTTAATTTTAAGTGTACAGTATTGTGATAACCTGTATTTTTACATTATTATCTCCTTGCCTTGTATGCCTGGCATACAGTGTTTGATTATGGTTTTCACAGTAGTTCATTGCAAGCAAACAGCATCGATTTCTCATGTGTGACCACCTGACCAGTTGTTACTGGGCTCTTCTTGTTCTTCTTTTTTGCTCAAAAGGCACAATTAGTGACTAGTTAGAGGAGTGAGAATCTTAGTGGAAAGTTGGCTATGCAGCAGTGTGTGGTGTTGAATATTTGATTCAAATCCTTCTCCCTGTGCCAGCAGAGAAACACAACTCCCTTTGCAAGACTCTGAATATACCCGAGGCTAATTACTTTTTCATTTAGTTTTTCTTGTTCATAATAATGAATTTCAATCACTTTCTCCTTTGGCAAATAATGTGGTGCTCTATTATGGAGAAGTTCATACAATATAAGAGAGGCTTTGTTGCTTATTTTTAATGCCAATTTAAAGTTTGTATTGCACTCTGATCCAATATATCCCCCTACTTACAAAGTGACTATCAAGCTTTGTGACTTCCTTATAGAAAAAAAAAACAGTGCTCAAAATGCAAACTAGATACATGCACATTAATTGAGAAATTAAACTATCCAGAAAAAAAAATGAAAGTCTGGCTCTGCTCCTAAGTACTATAGATACAGATGCAGCCATTCAAAGTGGGTGGGGTATTTCGCGGTATACCCCGGTGGGCGTGTCGCATCAAAACGCAGTATCACGCAGTATCACGCGGTATATCGCGTCATTTGACGTCATGCCGGAAAGTATCCGGAATCACCTTGTAAAACCGCCAGGAGGAGCCAATAAAGCTTAACCTCTCATGTACAGCATTTGAGCTTTTAAATTTAAACTGTGTATTACAGCATGTTAATCATCAGTCATTAAAAAGTTGGTATATTTTATGAAAGCAAGATTGCTCAGTTGGACAAAAGTACACAACCTACCTTCATCAGAAATATTTATGCATCAAAGCCTTTACCGAAGATATTACTAATAGTATTAATAATGAATGACTTTGGACAAGCTGTAAACTCAAAGTATTACGCTGGTCCACATTCTTTCTAACCGTCATTTTAAACGAAAATACTTTTAGTTTTTTCTTTGACAAACACCACAGCATTTCGTGGATCTAACTAACAAGGACAGGACATTAGCTACCCAATACGATAAAGAAATGACTTTTTTTGCTAATTTCTTTAGCACATTTGTACAAGCACTTGGAATCTGTACAAGCCCTAATTTGTCAGGCATTTTCTTTTACTGAAACGGACATAAAAACTCCCTTGCTTTTAACTGAGCGTTTCATAATTTCATAACTGATTTTTCATAAAATCAACGCTTTCTTTTCCGTATACCAGATATTATGGAACCACTTCAGAAGGGTGTCAGCCAGTCAGATTCCAGGAATCGGTACTTTAAAGAAAAAATACACACCGGTATTCCATTTCTACCTAAACATTTTAAGCATCGAAGTCTTTAACTAACATATGAAATAACGTGTAAAAAAGTGGTAGTTTTAAGCTTTTCTGCTAATATAATATGGAATCGCGTATCTAAAGAAATTAATAACGATATGATTATATTCGTGTACTGCGACATTTCTTTGAAAAAATAGAATAGCAATATTATGGACAATTAATTGACTTTTATATTTCTAATATCACAACATGATCGAATTTAAGTCATTTTAATAACCAGGAATAGTCACCTATGCGTTACAATATAAACATTTATATTGATTTAAATCGCGTTTTGATTTAAATCGCAAACGCGTGTTTAATATATGTGTTTTTTGATTCACAATCAGACAAATGCAACATAAATTGATATCTTTGTCTTCTAAGTATCTTAATAAACTTTCAGCATAGCTTTCTCCCCGTGTAGATTTATTTTTCTTGGGATCTTGGGATCAAACGTGGAAAGATTAGATTGTAATCATTTTATTTTTTAAATACATTTTAGAAAAGTGTAATCTATACTAAAAAGCTGTACACCACCTGCTATAAAGATACGTATTGTAATACTTTCGGGCTCGGATAGGACGGACACAAGAACTCAGACTTGCGGAGTTAAAGTAAGTTAAAGCCTTGATTTTATATATCACCTTTAAAAGTTGCATCTTAAAGCAATACAAATTACAAAGTAAATACCCAACACTGATTGTACCCATCTGTCATGCTAATAAAGCACCTTAAATTGAAATGAATCAAGAGAGGGAGGGGGGGAGCATGTTTGAGCTGTCGCCATCAAAGTCTTTACCGAAGATATTACTAATAGTATTTACAGTATAATGAATGACCTTGGACAAGTTGTAAACTCAAAGTATTGCCCTGGTCCACATTCACCATGCCTTTCACATGCTCATAGAAGATATTGATTTAGGAACATGTATACTGTACTGTATACAGTATGTATATGTATATTTAATGTCTTTACTGTGCCCGTTTATGTATTGAATATTTATATGGAATTTTACCATAACGTGTGTGAAATCCATAAACGATATTAGTTTTGGAACATAAACATACAGTATGTAAACTGTATATGGCTGGTCTCGGTACTTTAAAGAAAAAATATACACCAGTATTCCATTTCTCCCTAAATATTTTAAGCATCGCAGTCTTTAACTAACGTGAAATAACGTGTATAAAAAGTGGTAGTTTTAAGCTTTTTTGCGAATACGCTCGATACCGGAGTCAACAAGCATACTTTTAGAATTTGATTAATAGGGAATATAATGTGGAATCGCGTATCTAAAGAAATTAAAAACGATATCATTTGGTTTCTGTCAAAGCGCAATGAAATCTATAACTTGATTCTTATGGACGCCCGGTCGCGCCAGGGATTAAAGAAAAACATGGAATCGCGTATCTAAAAGCGCTAAAGATGCAGCCATTCAAAATGCGCGGTAAAAACCCGCGGTACAGTAACCTACCCAGAAGCCACTGCAGGGCACCGGAGGGCACCGCGGTAAGTGATTGGCTGGCCAAAATGACCGACAGGGGCACTCGTGGTGCATTGGTTGGTAGTGCAAAGATTTAATCATTTAATGTCTTTACTGTGCACATTTTAATCCGCTTAGTTTTGAATATTTATATGGATTTTACCACTAAAGGGAAATTTTAGTAGCTGAGCATAAAAAGAAGAGGAGCATAACGCATCTGAAGGTCATAAACGATATTAATTTAGGAACATAAACATTACTGTATGTATGTAAACTGTACTGTGTATGGCTGGTCTTGGTAGTTTAAAGAAAAAATACACACCAGTCTTCCATTTCTCCCTAAACATTTTAAGCATGAAAGTTTTATGAAACGGTACCCAAATATGCGATTGCTGTATAGAATGAATTTTAATTTAAAAAAATTATTTAACACGAACATTAAGCTGTTTACATCTTCCGCCTGAGAACAGTCACCCGTTGCTACCCAATGCAGAAACACAGCCACTAACTAGCAAAGAGAGGACATTAGCTAGCCAATATGATAAAGAAATAAATGATTATTTTGTTTATTTCTTTTGCACATTTATTTGAACATTTCCATCGATTGTACAAGCACTTGGAAACTGTCCAATCCCTAGTTCATCAGGCATTTTACCGGTCTGGCGCCGGTCTGTGTCTTCCAGGATATAATGCCAGCGAACTCTTGTTTTTATGTCCACTATAACAGACAATCTCCTTTGCTTTTAACCTAGCGTTTAATAATTTCCTAAAATGAAAATGATTTACTTTATTTCCCTCACGGGATCAATAAAAGTATCTATCATCTGTCTAAACTATGGGACAGAATTCTGGGGTCTCCCCATACCAGAGATTATGGTAGGGCTTCAGAATGGTGATTGGCTGACACCATCTGACACCCCTCTGATTGGAGAAAAAAGATGTGCTGGTTTGCTATACATACTGTACCAGAAAGAGGATTTCTTTCTATTCAAAACGTGTATTTTAAAAGTTTAAGAAGTAAAAACCTTACAGCGTACACAGATTTCTAAACTGATCAGGATCGTTATCTTTGTCTTATGCATAATAATGTTCACCGCTCTGTCCAGCAAATTAATAATAAACTTTATTTTATATAGCGTTTTAAACGAATAAGTAATTAGATTGCTCATAAACCTAATCACTTGCTTTTTCTTTTTATTTAGGCTCAGATTTCAACTATAGATCGTATTATTAATAACCATAATAACAACCAACCAACAAAAACAACCATATAAACATAATACCAACCAAAAACATAGATAACAACCACAATACAAAATCAAATATATCAAACCATTTTACTCTCGCAAAGTCCTCCAATTATCATAATCCCGCCCCTTATGCAAAACCAAACCTTCCTCCCATCCCAGTTTATCCTGTTTATCATAAACAAAATCCACCTCAATTTTCAACATAAAGCATTACACAAAATCAATACCTCAACACTCCATACTCAACAACGATAATTCACAAACAGCCAGAACATGTAACTACACATTCCCAAACAGACCTAATTTCCATAGCCCCGCCCCTTATGCAAAACCAACATCCCTCCCCTGTTCTCTCCCTCCCCTGGCGGTTGTAATTGTTTTTATTTTCAAATAAATTTTAGCAAAGTCATGTATTTTAAAAATCTTAAGATTTTTATATTTATGCCTTTATTTAGTGGTTTCATTAGTGACAAAGGCTAAACTTTCTTGGAAAAATGTCTTTTATGTAAACCATGTTTGCTATTAATTCATTCAGGGCTAAAATATGTTCATTGTCTTCTAATGAAAGAAGGGTTCCTTTCGCCGTAGTCGGGTTGAAATTAGAAGCTTGCCACGCCCGGACTGTTACACCAACGCATTAGCATGTTAAAGCGATTTCATTGAGGAGTCTAGCCTTTAACTAGTAAGTACTGTACTTACTGGGTTTTTGAGGGGGGGGGAGGTGTCTTTCGCTGGAAATCTCGCCTCCTACTTTGAAAATACCCGTGAAACCGGTTCAGTTCGTCACAGCCAGCACTCCTGCAGAGAGGGGGGTTGTACTTGCAGTGTATACAGTACAGGCGTTATGCTCTTCGTTAATGTCTAAGCTGGAACATATCATTATATCTCATTTTGTATTTCTTAAAAAAAAATCTTTTTACCAGCCTAACAGTATTGTTTTTAACCTGTAAAGCGCTTTGAGGAGCCACCTTTAAAGGCGCCATATACAATAAAGTTCATTATTATTACTATTGTAAATTTGCTGGACAGAGAGGTGAACATTATTACACAGAAGACAAAGATAGCGATTTACGTTGCATTGTGTATCGTGCTGCTTTAATACAGTTTTAAATAATTAAAAGTCTAAACAGTATCAGCTTTATTTATGGGTTTTAAATAAAGGTGATTTAAACGCGATTTAAATCAATATAAATGTTTATATTGTAACTCATAGGTGACTATTCATTGTTATTAAAATGACTTAAATTCGATCATGTTGTGATATTTAGAAATATACATTTGTTTGGTGCGAGTGAAGTTTTATTTAATCTCTGAGCCATACTGATTCTTCTGGAAGCCAGTTTCCGCCAGGGAGTAAAAAAAAAAAACACACTATGGTATTCTCTCCAATGCAGTGCAGTTAAAAACATACCTCTGATGCTGCTCCTTAATGAATATCGTTTATGACCATCAGAAGCTTTATGCTCCTTTTCTTTTTTCTAGTGGATTGAACAGGGAGAGGCATTTCATGATGTACTTTTCACTGATGAAACAACAGTGGCTCTGGAACAGTTTTCAACCATGTCGTTTTATAAAAAGGGGAGATATGTACACGTTACTGAAGCTAAAAGTTTAGCCTTTGTCACTAATGTAACCACTAAATAAAGACATATAGAAATCCCTACGTTACAGACTGTATATGGCTGGTATTGGTAGTTTAAAGAAAAAATACACACCAGTATTCCACTTTCTCCCTAAACATTTTAAGCATCAGAGTCTTACATGTGGTTATTTCGGAAACGTTTGTACGTGCTCCTTCTGACCATGTTACTGTTTACTGTTACTGACCATATTAAGTTTAAGTGCCTGTGGGCACTTTTCCTGTCCGTGGGGGGTGGACCGTCTTTCATTAGAAAGTTAGTCTGTTCTACTCTGAGAATGTAGAGGGGGTGGAAAGTGCCCACGGTCATTTAATTAGTATTAAAATTCGCACTGATTCCCTTGCGAAGATACGGACATAGGAATATTCGTGCGTGGTCAAAAAATGGCATAAAAACGACAAAGTGAAGGCTGTGAAAACATTCACAATGTACTTTATACACAAAGCAAATATACCCCCCCCCCCTCTCAATTCAATTCAAGCTGCTTTATTAGCATGACAGATGGGTACAATCAGTGTTGGGTATTTACTTTGCTTTGAGATGCCACTTTTAAAGGTGATATATAAAATCAAGGCTTTAACTTGCTTTAACTCCGCAAGTCTGAGTTCTTGTGTCTGTCCTATCCGAACCCGAAAGTATTACAATATGTATCTTTATAGCAGGTGGTGTACAGCTTTTTAGTATAGATTACACTTTTCTAAAATGTATTTAAAAAATAAAAACGATTACAATCTAATCTTTCCACGTTTGATCCCAAAATAAATCTAAACGGGGAGAAAGCTATGCTGAAAGTTTATTAAGATACTTAGAAGACAAAGATATCAATTTATGTTGCATTTGTCTGATTGTGAATCAAAAAACACATATATTTAAACCCGCATTTGCGATTTAAATCAAAACGTTATTTAAAGCAATATAAATGTTTATATTGTAACGCCTAGGTGACTATTCATTGTTATTAAAATGACTTAAATTCGATCATGTTGTGATATTTAGAAATATAAATTTGTTTGGTGCGAGTGAGGTTTTATTTAATCTCTGACTCAGTGATGGCCTGGCATGGTGAGGTGCGCTGGCAGCTATGTGGTGTTACGCAGTGGTGGCCTGACACGGTGAGGTGCCCTGGCAGCTGTATGATGCAGTGGTGGCCTGGCACGGTGAGGTGCGCTTGCAGCTATGTGACGCAGTGGTGGCCTGGCACGGTGAGGTGCGCTTGCAGCTGTGTGATGCAGTGGTGGTCGGGTATGTAGAGGTGCACTGGCAGCTGTGTGTTGTGACGCAGTGGTGGCCTGGCACGGTGAGGTGCACTGGCATATAATGAATATATTCATGTGCATCCAACACACAGTTCAATGCTAGCAACTACACAAAATCTAAAATATGAGCTCTACTTGCCACTTACAATACCAACAGTACCAGCTAACTTTAGTAGTGACATTTTCATGGATCTTTTTAACAATAAAATTTACAACATCAGACTTCAGACACAATTAAACAGGCCTCAAAAAAGTCTGGTACAAACATTTTCAGCATGGTGAAACATGGTGAACATTTCCACCACTGCGTCACACCACACAGCTGCCAGCGCACCTCACCGTGCCAGGCCACCACTGCATCACCCAGCTGCCAGCGCACCTCACCGTGCCAGGCCACCACTGCATCACACAGCTGCCAGCGCACTTCACCGTGCCAGGCCACCACTGCGTCACACCACACAGCTGCCAGCACACCTCACGGTGCCAGGCCACCACTGCATCACCCACCTGCCAGCGCACCTCACCGTGCCCGGCCACCACTGCATCACACAGCTGCCAGCGCACTTCACCGTGCCAGGCCACAACTGCGCCACACCACACAGCTGTCAGCGCACCTCACCGTGCCAGGCCACCACTGCATCACACAGCTGCCAGAGCACCTCACCGTGCCAGGCCACCACTGCGTCACAACACACAGCTGCCAGTGCACCTCTACATACCCAACCACCACTGCATCACACAGCTGCCAGCGCACCTCACCGTGCCAGGCCACCACTGCGTCACATAGCTGCAAGCGCACCTCACCGTGCCAGGCCACCACTGCATCATACAGCTGCCAGGTCACCTCACCGTGTCAGGCCACCACTGCGTCACACATATTTCAGCGCCATATATTTCATGGATATTATGGAATATAATGGATGGATATCTTAGTTATCTTTCTAGTTCACAGGTTTGCATGCATAATTTAATTTTGAAAGCCACTGAGACATCAGGTACTACTGTTGTATTTATGAAAAAGAAACAAAACAAAAAACATACTAACAACTGTGCCATCCTACTCCTTAGTTAATACATTTTATTATTCATAAACAGTTAACATTGTTAGCAAAATATTTTGAATTATATTTAACCCTATTTTTTCTTTAGTTTTGTATTTAACTTATTATATGATAGTCAGACTTAATGTATATTTGAACAATGAAAATATATTTTTACAAGATTTTACATTAAGCACTTAAAATTAATATGGTTAATAATAGTAAACTGTAACATGCTGTAACAAGATCGGTTAAACTGCGAAGAAAATGCTTTCAGAGAAAATGTTTCAGGTGTGAAGAACATAGATCTCCAATGCAATTTCAACCAAACCTGTTCCCACACACCCTGCCCCCACTACCATTAGAATATACACAAAGCACTCAAATCTTTCGAGCTAATGATCAGGTGACCCGAGAGAGAGCGAGAGAAACACCAAGGGGTGCGGAACCAGGGAACTATTTACATGGAAAACGGGCGATCTCCCCAGACTGTCCGCCCGTTTCACTGTTACCTGGATACCTCTTTATTTAGAACTCACTAACACTGATTTTTAGTTTAGAAGGATTCAAGTAGGGTTTTAGATGAAAGGCAGCGACCTTAATCAAGCCCAAATCATAATTGAACCCATTCAGAGCCTACATTACATTTTAGTGTTTCATTCTGAGCAGAAGACCCTCACACCTGAAGAAGGGGGAGGTGTTTTTCGCTGGAAATCTCGCCTGCTTCTACTTTACAACCGGAGTGCTGGCTGTGACGAATTAAACTGGTATTACAGGTTTCAATCACAGACCATGTGACATGGGAGTCAGGAAACTAACACACAGCGCCACCGGATTTGATAACGCTATAAAAACGCTATAAAATAATGTGACTTGGCACAGAACAAGTTTACAGCACAGTAATAATAAATGCTGACCATGACTTTAGAAGCATAAATTGCCTTACACTCAATTTAAACACAAGCTGTCTTTAGCCCTCTAAGCTGGTTCATACAGAAATGTAGAGATCCAGGCTCAGAACACACAGCTTCATTAGCGAATACATATGCAGGACAACTAGAGAAGACGTTTTACAGAGGATGGATTTTTAGAAACATCCCATCAGTGACATCACTGAAGTCAACTCCTAGGTACTGTAACTGTCGTGTGGATAGTTTCACAAGAATCAGACAAAGGTTTAAGCATCGCTTGTTCTAGATAAAACTGCAAAAAAAAAAAACAACAACCCATAATGTACTTCTTTGCGGCTCTGTTTGCCCAAATCATATATTCACAACGTGAAATCTAGAAAATAATATTACGTAACCAAAATCCGCAATATGGAAACAGAACCTGTGTAATTGTTGATAGATGATGTACTCGTAACATTTTTTCAAGACGAACTACAACATTTAAAAAATGACTTGTATGTACTTGATATCTCTAATCAATCCACGGGTCCCAGCACAAAACGAAACTAAAACGCATACCGTTTCGCACTTCTTATTAGTTGCTCAAAAGTAATTTGACCGTATGAAATGCATAATATAAACCTAGAAACATATACGTGAGCAGTACTTAAGCACTGTAGTATCGGTGTTAAGACATACCTCTCAAATACTGTAAATCAAGTTAAAAATATCTCAAGACCGATTCTGGTCATAATGAAACCATGTTTCGTGTATGTTTTCTTTAAAGTACCGAGACCAGCCATATACTGTATGTTTATGTTCTTAAATTAATATCGTTTATGGCCTTCACACGCGTTGCAGTATGCTCCTATTCTTTTTATGCTCAGCTACTAAGATTTCCCTTCAGTGGTAAAATTAGATATGAATATTCAATACTTAAACGGGCACAGTTAAGACATTAAATATACATATACATACTGTATACAGTACAGTTTGCATACGGTAACATGTTTATGTTCCTAAATCAATCTCTTTTATGAGCATGTGAAAGGCATGGTGAATCACTGTACTTTGCATGATTGGAAACAAATGCGTGATTGCGAAATGCTGTGGTGTTACTTTTACAAAGACGGTCAATGAAAAAAAGAATGTTGACCAGGGCAATACTTTGAGTTTACACTTACAGCTTGTCCAAGGTCATTCATTATTAATACTATTAGTAATATCTTCGTTAAAGACTTTGATGGCCACAGCTCAAACATGAGAGGTTGAGCTTTATTAGCTCCACCTTGCGGAAATTCCGGATACTATTATTTTGCTTGTCGTATTATAGGATAATTTACGGTAACTCGCGGTATTTACCGGTAGCTTGCGGTAGACTGCGTACAGCGTATCGCAAAATAATGCGGTATCGCCCGCGCATTTTGAATGGCTGCATCTGTAAATTGCATTTTGAGTGCGGTTTTTGACTTTTTTTAAATTACAACCCATACATAAGCTGATACTGTTTAGACTTTTTTTAAAAACTATTACAGCAGCGCAATGTGCTTTTTCACGAAACCTCCTAGAGTAACGAAATGTCTTGCGTTGTACAGCTTTTCAGCTAAATACTGTATATTTATCACTTACGCCTGACATAAGAGGTGCCCGATAAAAACCGGTTGAACAGCTCTGTTGGAAGTTTCGTGAAAAAGGAGGTTTTGTGAAAAAGCTACAGGAGTGCCAATCGTAATCTTTTTTTTATTTTTAATCGTTCAATGCAGATGGCTGGTGGCATGTTCCATAAGAGTACAGTAATTAAAAACCATTAATACTTTCGTTGGAGTTTAAATAAAGTTGATGTTTTATCTAGGAGCTGCTCGCCTCACCTGCGTCTGAATAGCGGCTTCTAAACTGTGAAAACATGTGTCTGTCTTTCTGTAGGGGGAAGGGAATCCGATCTGCAAGGTGTCTTTCGCTGGAAATCTCGCCCCCTTCTGCTTTGAAAATACCTGGGAAACCGGTTTAATTCGTCACAGCCAGCACTCCCGCAGAGAGGGGGGTTGTACTTGCAGTGCATCGGTATAGATGGGAAAGCCAGAGCCGACCGCTATGCCGCCCACGTGTTATGCTCTTAATAACGTTAATGTCTAAGCTGGAACACATCATTATATCTCATTTTGTATTTCTATAAAAAAAAATCGTTTGCCCAGCCTAACACTATTGTTGTTATTGTTTTTATCCTGTAAAGCACTTTGAGGAGCCACCTTTAAAGGGGCCATATACAATAAAGTTCATTATTATTACTATTGTTAATTTGCTGGACAGAGAGGTGAACATTATTACGCAGAAGACAAATATAGCAATTTACGTTGCGTTGTGCATTGTGCTGCTGTAATACAGTTTTAAATAATTAAAAGTCTAAACAGTATTAGCTTTATTTATGGGTTTTAAATAAAGGCGATTTAAACGCGATTTAAATCAATATAAATGTTTATTTTGTAACGCATAGGTGACTATTCATTGTTATTAAAATGACTTAAATTTGATCATGTTGTGATATTTAGAAATATAAATTTGTTTGGTGCGGGGTGCGGAACCAGGGAACTATTTACATGGAAAACGGGCGATCTCCCCAGACTGTACGCCCATTTCACTGTTACCTGGATACCTCTTGGGGGATATCCTCTATATCCTCTTGGGGGGAATATCCTCTTGGGGGATATTCTTACAACCAGTGATTATAAGACGATCTGTCAAAGTGCAATGAAATACAATATGGCGGACAGTATGCTTCTCAAAGCGCTTTACAGGATAACAACAATAACAACAACAATTTTACAAGTCCTGGGAGGAAGAATATCATCAATATTAATAATAATAATGAACTTTATTTTATATAGCGCCTTTAAAGGAGGCTTTTAAAAAAAAATTAATGCCTTTGCATTTGCACACAGAGCAGTGTTTACTTGAACATTGAGATGCCATACTGAATAATTCCTGCACACAACCATTGCAGCGGAATTTGCATCATTTGGCAGGGCTATGATTCATACAAGTGGTGGTGGATTTGGAGACAAAATGTATTTACATTGGGTTGCTGTAAGTGGAGCACTAATAAGCCCAAAGCTCTACTTATTATTTTACAAAAGAATGCACCTGACAAGCTGGACAGTATGCTTCTCAAAGCGCTTTACAGGATAACAACAACAATAACAACAACAATTTACAAGTTCTGGGAGGAAAAATATGATCAATATTAATAATAATAATAATAAACTTTATTTTATATAGCGCCTTTAAAGGTGGCTCGTCAAAGCGCTTTACAGGATAACAACCGATGAAACAACATTGGTTGGGGGTTGAAAATACCTGTGAAACCGGTTTGTTCACAATGTACTGTAGACACAGAGTGTTACACCAATGCATTAGCATGTTAAAGCCATTCCATTGAGGAGCCGGGCGCGATAATTGTTTTGTTCCTTGATACAGTATCTGATCTGCAAGGCCATTTGAAACAAAACAAAAACTAAAAATAAGATACAATCTACAGACATTCACAACATAAACATATCTTAAAACATTTACATATATTGTTAAATTATTACTTTAGATATATACTTTAGGTTACTGAAACAGCCAGTTAATAAAATCGTTTTGTTCTTGTTTGGAGGTGGGGATATTCTGACAACAATTGATTTAAAGACAATCTGTCAAAGTGCAATGAAACAATAATTACGCTGGGTGAACGTTCCGAGGTCAAATTCTTCCGTGACAGGGGTACCTTTAAAGCGCAGACGACGACACCGAAAAATTTTAGCGTGCCCTCTCTTTTAAGCCCTGGCCAAATACGAAGGCAGTACGTACAGTTATAATTCAAACTGAATTAAAAACTACTCCTATTTGGCATTTTAGTTATGGAGGCAGAAAGATGCCCCCCAATCTCTGGGTGCCTGAGTTGTCGCCATCTTTAACCAGTTCCAAGTCGCAGCAGGTAGAGACATGTTCGAAAAAAAGTTCATCCCAGCTACAATACATTACTTTTAATATTTTTGTGGTAAGAGGGAGCAAAACATCAGTATTTACTGCTAGTAATTAGTGTACGATCTATAGTTGAAATCTGACCCTAAATAAAAAGAAAAAACATTTTCAGAGAGCAATTACGCTGTGTTTATGTAGAATAAGTGATTAGGTTTATGAGCAATCTAATTACTTATTCGTTTAAAACGCTATATAAAATAAAGTTTATTATTAATTTGCTGGACAGAGTGGTGAACATTATTATGCAGAAGACAAAGATAACGATTTACGTTAAAAGACAATTAAACTCGGGTTTGTGATTTAAATGAGAATGGGGGTGACGGGAACTCTTAATCTTAATAAAAATAAAATAAATAAAACAGGTTTCGATAGTTAATAACCACTTTTTATGCACGAAACACGGGTGATTTTTCTTCCTCCTGATCAGTTTAGAAATCTGTGTACGCTGTAAGGTTTTTACTTCTTAATTAAACTTTTAAAATACACGTTTCGAATAGAAAGAAATCCTCTTCCTGGTACAGTATGTATAGCAGATCAACATGTCTTTTTTCCCCAATCAGAAGGGTGTCAGCCAATCACCATTCTGAAGCCCTACCGTAATCTCTGGTATAGGGAGACCCCAGAATTCTGTCCCATAGTTTAGATAGATGATAGATACTTTTATTGATCCCGTGAGGGAAATAAAGTAAATCATTTTCATTTTAGGAAATTATTAAAGGCTCGGTTAAAAGCAAAGGAGATCGTCTGTTATAGTGGACATAAAAACAAGAGTTTGCTGCGGCGTTATTGGAAACCCAAATTTAACAAAAAATCGCTGGCATTATATCCTAGAAGACCAGACCGGAAGAATGCCCGCACCGTAAAAGAAAATGCCTGATGAACTAGGGATTGGACAGTTTCCAAGTGCTTGTACAATCGATGGAAATGTTCAAATAAATGTGCAAAAGAAATAAACAAAATAATCATTTATTTCTTTATCATATTGGCTAGCTAATGTCCTCTCTTTGCTAGTTAGTGGCTGTGTTTCTGCATTGGGTAGCAACGGATGACTATGTTCGGCAGAAGATGCAAACAGCTTAATTTTCGTGTTAAATAATTTTTTAAAATTAAAATTCATTCTATACAGCAATCGCATATTTGGGTACCGTTTCATAAAACTTTCATGCTTAAAATGTTTAGGGAGAAATGGAAGACTGGTGTGTATTTTTTCTTTAAACTACCAAGACCAGCCATACACAGTACAGTTTACATACAGTAATGTTTATGTTCCTAAATTAATATCGTTTATGACCTTCAGATGCGTTATGCTCCTCTTCTTTTTATGCTCAGCTACTAAAATTTCCCTTTAGTGGTAAAATTTCATATAAATATTCAATACTAAGCGGATTAAAACGTGCACAGTAAAGAGATTAAATGATTAAATCTTTTCACTACCGACCAATGCACCACGAGTGCCCCTGTCGGTCATTTTGGCCAGCCAATCACTTACCGCGGTGCCCTGCGCTGGCTTTCCCATACCGCGGGTTTGTACCGTGCATTTTGAATGGCTGCATCTGTATCACATGTGACATGACAAATTTTCAATTTACAACTTCAGCTTATCACAGTAAAGGTCTGAAATCATTTGCAAGGTGGATTATTGAGGCCAAATTAAAACATCTTAAGAGATAAGATGTTGTGTATGTAACTTAGACATGGCTAAACTTGCAGAAATGACATCCCACATAGATAACTTATAGATAACCTTTATTGCATTGATTTACAGATGCCAGGTCTAATTGTTTGAACATATTTTGTTTGTTCCGTAATAATAATAATTTCCTACACTCCACTCAAACCGTTTTACAGGTAATGGGGACTCCTCTCCACCACCACCAATGTGCAGCACCCTGGATGATGTAATAGCAGCCATAGTATGCCAGCCAGACTACAGCTATCACTGGGGTGGAGAACAGAGTGATGAAGGCAATTCATAGATGGGGATGCTTTGGAGGCTATGATTGGTAAAGGGCAATGAGAAACTTGGCCAGGACACAGGGGTTACAACCCTACACTTCTCAAAAAATGCACTGGGATTTTTAATGTCCAAAGAGAGTCAAGACCTCGGATTACATCTCATCCAAAGGATGGCACATTTTTACAGTACAATGTCCCCATCACTATACTGGACCAATAGGACGTACACAGACTGCAGGATGAGCATCTCCTACTTGACCCAATAGCACCACATCCAGCAGCAATCTTAGTTTTTCCCAGGAGGTCTCCCATGCAGGTACTGACCAGGCTCGCACCTGCTTAGCTTCAGCAGGTTGCCATTTGTGAATCACAGGGTGATATGGCTGCTGGCTATTATCCTACCATAAGCTTGATTTTAAATGAAGAACACCCTCGTACTCTGGCAGAGTTCTTAATCATTAAAATTTAACTGCATTAAGCAATAATTGCAACATCTGCATTACATCACAACGGGCTACATGGTAATTTGCCCAAATATTAGGAAATATTACTATCTCATGGTGCCAGTAAATACATAGCTGGCTTGAGCAGTATAAGACTTCCATCGCCTTCCCTGGTCAGAACAATCCACAGATTGTAGTCCTACAGAAATCCTATGAGATCTTTGGAACATTTTGGAACATGGAGATACACCAATGCCTATGTTTCCTTGGCAGAAAGGGATGTGAGGGATTTAATTCCCATTTTATTGAACCAGATAACGATCAAGTCCTGTTGTCTGATGGGTCCAGCATCAAGGTGCCAACCAGTCAACTCTCAAAAGGTTAGCAGTTCTGCAATTTAGAACTTAATTATCAGTTCTAAAATAATTGTTTTAAAATGTATTTTTATTAGTGGAAAGATATGAACTATCCAATACCTAAGCATGGCTACCAGCTCAGCTCAGTTTTATCAAACAATAAGATTGATTTAAAATAATATCAATAGGATTAACATGATGTATATCAGGGGCATGCTGGCACTATGATTAGCAGAGCTGTGGGGCCCTGGGTTCAATTTTTGAGGTGCTATCTGCTTGAAGTTTTTATGTTCTCCCCGTATTCATGTGGGTTTCCTCCAGGATATCCAATTCCTTCCTGCAGTTCAAAGACATACTGGTAGTTTAATTGGCTTTATATAAAATTGGTGTGAGTATACATTATTTTTACGTACTGTTTTCTTCCTGGGGTGTTAATATTAATATTAAAAGGATTTCTACACTGCTCAAATACACTAGGGTTGATTCATTGTTAATCTCACCATTCAATAATACGGCTAAAGTATTCTTTCCCCCTGCTCAGTACAATATAATATTAAAAATAAATAAACATGCCTGGAGCAATGTAAGGCAGTATTCTTTTACAAGTTTTGTAAAGATTGCATTGCTTTACAAACAAACCCCAGCATGACCTTTTTTGTTTTTCTTTTCTCTCCATGTATTAAGTAATGCTGACCAAAAAAATATTTTTTTCTGACTGTGCTTGTGCTGCCCCCTTTAGTTCAAATTGTAAAAAATCTTTAAAAACTCTTAACTCTTAAAAAAACCCAGATAAAAACGGTTGAGTACTTGTAAGGAAAGGTAGAAAGGTAACCAGAATAAGAAAATCATACACTAGCTGATCATTCTTGTAACCATCCACTAAACACAACAAACTGTGCAGAATTAAGATATACACTCTATGAGCATCATGGTAATGTAATATCTAATGAAATGTAAATGTTTGTATGGCTTAATAATAACATATGCATGTAGCTGTTTTCCATCACTAACCGGAAAGGATGCAATATAAAAATATGGTGAAAGTTCTTTTCTTGCTTTTGTTTTGTATTAAGAAAAGATCTCACTTTCGTTGCATGTTCTTTTCATCACGTGAAAAAAATAATGCAATGGATCTATGCTGTGGAAGATGGAAAACATTTAAAATAATAGTTCCAGACTGTATTCTTGATAGATCTGGATCAGAAATGAAATTAATTCTCAAGGGACTCTATATAAAAATATACCTTCATAATTGATAATGAATCCTAAAGATAATAGCTTTGGATTTCATGGGAATTTGCCCAGACATACCTCTAGATTGTAATTTTAGTGGAATTTAACACAAAACAGGAAATATATATGCTACATTGAGAAACTGCAACAAATACTGTAGCTTGTATGCTGTAAGTATTAAACAAAGCAAACACAAAAGGGGGTTGGGCTCACATTAGGTATTTTGGAATACATTTACTGGAGGATATGAAGGTAAGATATTGTAAAATCTAAATCCTAAGAATAGTTCAAGTTCAAAGCTATACAATATATTTTCTCAGGGTAACAGGCATTAACATAAAAAGTTGGTTTATTATTTAGATGCAATTGTATAAAAGATTGTATTGCAAAAATGAAATGTATTACATTCTTTTAATTAGGGACACTTAAAATTTAGCAATTGTTAATAGATTCCTCTTCAGGTGTAGAAATGTGGGTTGGAAAATTATTTTCGTTACAACAATTATATTCAATGGCCTCTTTACCATCACTTAAGCTTTGTTCAATTCCCCTTTTCCTAGTTTTTAACATAAGTACTTCAGTTCAAAATATCTGGAATTTCATGAGATGTGTAGAAGTAGAAGTAAATTACTGTGTAAAGAATAATATGGGATACAGTAAACTAATTAATTAAAACATTCATTAAGACTATGATTCTGGGAGATGCTCTAAGCAATTCTCATAGATGTTTTCTTTCAGCACATACAATGTTGACCAGAACCAGACTGAAATATCTCGTCAAAGAATAATCAATGTTGCTGTGTAGACCAACTTTGTACAGTATCAGGTACATTTCTGCATTGCTTACATTGTATGTATTATAAATATAGCTATAGTTACACAGGATTAAACTGTCCTAAATTATCTCTGCTTTTTTTTTCTAGAGAGATTAAGAAAACCAACTAATGTAAAGTATACTGTAGCACACTCACAACATTTATTACAATACAATAGCCTTTCAGAAGATGAGGTATTGGACAATACACTCAGAAGAAGGGAAAAGTGCAAACAAAATAAGTTAATTTTTATAAAGTAACAAAGATAACACTTTAAATATGAAAATGTTTCTCTCTTCAATTCATCTTTGATATGTGCTGGACTGCAAAATCCTTTCAGTCTTGTTCTGATAACGAGCAATACATATATACTGTAGCATTTAGATAGATAAGCACTAAAGAGCAGTAAATATATAAGATATTGATTGATAAATAGGGCTAATGTTTGTGCCTCCAGAATTTTAAAAACAGTAGAGAATAAAATTAAATTATAATATAACAGTGATAGTGATAAAGAGCAGGAAAAAATAACTAGAGGAGCTAGATTTAAAAAAGCTGGTAGATTTGAAAAAAGTAGAACAATATATTAAACACTAGGGGCTAAATATTTTATTTTATAGCAACAATGGAATGTTACATTCAAAAGATTACAATCTTATTCCAGTCATGATAACAAAAGCCTCCCATCAGCATCATTTGTTGAGAAAAAAAAAAGAAATCAGACAGATATGTTTATTTGTATAGCCCTAGGAAAGAAATGGAAAGGCTCTGAAATCACAATACACTGAATAATTGGTGTAGTCAGAGCCTTGATGAAATTTTGGAGGTGGTGCAATTATTTTACCCTTGTCAATATCAATGAATCCTCCTCTATATAAACTTGGTAATGGGTTTCTACCCTGTGTCCATGTCCCTTTTCTTCTTTTATCAGCAGTTTTGGCTCCCTGGGGATTGGTCTGTTTTACAACACTGTCTTTGACACAAATGCTTCCTGATACATTTCTCTTTGTCTAACTCCCCTCCAGAATGGAATTGGAGGTGATGTTAAGAATTGAAATTCCCATAGTTTTTAATCTAAAGCAATAATTTTGTAGATTTTCAAATTACCAGGTAACTACAGATGCAGCTATTCAAAACACATGGGGTATTTTGCTGTACACCGCGGTGGGCGTGTCACATCAAAACGCAGTATCACGCAGTATCACGCGGTGTAACGCGTCATTTGACGTCATACCAGAACGTATCCGGAATCACCTTGTAAAACCGCCAGGAGGAGCCAATAAAGCTTAACCTCTCATGTACAGCATTTGAGCTTTTAAATTTAAACTGTGTATTACAGCATGTTAATCATCAGTCATTAAAAAGTTGGTATATTTTATGAAAGCAAGATTGCTCAGCTGGGCAAAAGTACACAACCTACCTTTATCATAAATATTTTAATTATGCAGAAATATTTTATGCATCAAAGCCTTTACCAAAGATATTACAAATACTATAAATAATGAATTACTTTGGACAAGCTGTAAACACAAAGTATTACGCTGGTCCACATTCTTTCTAACGCCATTTTAAACAAAAAGACTTTTATTTTTTTCATTGACAAACACCACAGCATTTTGTTGATCTAACTAACGAGGACAGGACATTAGCTAGCCAATATGATAAAGGAATAAATTACTTTTTTTATTCATTTCTTTAGCACATTTGTACAAGCACTTGGAAACTGTCCAAGCCCTACTTTGTCAGGCATTTTCTTTTACTATAACGGGCATAAAAACTCCCTTGCTTTTAACAGAGCGTTTCATAATTTCTAACAATGGAAATTATTTAAATTACGACACGTATTAGCCAGGACAGGAGGGTCTACTGTACACAGAGAGGGGCGGGAGGGGGGAACAAGCTGCCCAGCCGTGTGGAATGCTATAGAACCCTAAACAGACAATACACACTAGCTGAATATTTGACCAAGATATCCAGACACAGCTGGATGAGCTCCACCAGTAAAACTCAAAGTATCATGCTGGTCCACATTATTTGTAACTGTCATTTTAAATGAAAAGACTTTATTTTTTCATCAACAAAAATTAACACCACAGCATTTTGTTGATTTAACTAACAAGGATGGGACATTAGCTAGCCAATATGATAAAGGAATAACTTACTTTTTTGTTTATTTCTTTAGCACATTTATTTGAACATTTCCATCAATTGTACAAGCACTGAAAAACTGTTCAATCCCTAGTTCGTCGGGTATTTTCTTTTACTATAACAGATATAAAAACTCCCTTGCTTTTAACAGAGCGTTTCATAATTTCTAACAACAAAAATGATTTAAACTGCGACACTTTTATCATTCAACGAGAGCTCAAAATATCACAAGGATCCTCAAGAGATCAACAAAGACAACAGAAAAAGATATGTGTATAAGATACTGTCCATGGGAATCCAAGCTTTTTTATCTACGCTAAGAAGTAGTCTTTAAAATTTCTTCATTACACAGTGAAGTCAAAATTCCGGGATGTGCCTATATTAGTAAATATAGGACTTCTTTGAATGTATGTCAGGCAATCAGACTTCAGGACCGGAATTATCCGTTTTATAATGGGGAATATAGTGTAAAATCCTGTGTTCGGTAAAATGTTTCAGGCATTCATGTGAAGAACAACAGAGCTTTCACTGGCCGATTATCATTATTATCATTATTATTAATAATTATATTAATTTAAGGGTTTAAATATCTAAACATATGTATCTATATAGCAGGTAGTATCACTGTATTCCACTTTCTTTGTAAACATGGAAAAACAGATTCACAACGCGACGCTGTGTCTGTGTAAAAAAAAAAACGGTTTGAACACCCTATATTGTAATAAGCTGCTGAGCTAAGAATAGGAATGTTCCTGCTGTCAGAGGGGTTGGAAAGTGCCCACGGTCATTTAATTAGTATTACAATTCGCACTGATTCCCTTGCGAAGATATGGACATAAGAATATTCTTGCGTGGTCAAAAAATGGCATTAAGCACTTAAAATTAATATGGTTAATAATAGTAAACTGTAACATGCTGTAACAAGATCGGCTAAACTGGGAAGAAAATGCTTTCAGAGAAAATGTTTCAGGTGTGAAGAATATAGATCTCCAATGCAATTTCAACCAAACCTGTTCCCACACACCCTGCCCCCACTGCCATTACACAAAGCACTGAAATCTTTTGAGCTGATGATCGTGCCCAGAGAGAGTGAGAGAAACACCAAGGGGTGTGGAACCAGGGAACTATTTACATGGAAAACGGGCGATCTCCCCAGACTGTCCGCCCGTTTCACTGTTACCTGGATACCTCTTTATTTAGAATTCACTCTCCCCCCTGGCTGTCTCACTTCTTTTAATCCTTCTGTGTCCGGATTGCAATGGGTAAGATGTTTTTCCAAGAAAAAAAGAGAAATTTCACCAGAGCCTATTCTCTTCTTGTCTAATTTATAGTTTAGAAGGATTCAAGCAGGATTTTAGATGAAAGGCAGCGACCTTAATCAAGCCCAAATCATAATTGAACCTATTCAGAGCCTACATTACATTTTAGCGTTTCATTCTGAGCAGAAGACCCTCACACCTGAAGAAGGCTTGCATTTTCAATCTTCTCTTTTAAGCATGTGTACAATGCTGTAATACAATTTAAAATAATTAACAGTTTAAACAGTATCAACTAAACTCTATTAATATAAGTATCGAGTGGTATTAAATAAATACAGCTTTTTAGTATAGATTACACTTTTCTAAAATGTATTTAAAAAATAAAAACGATTACAATCTAATCTTTCCACGTTTGATCCCAAAATCCCAAGAAAAATACATCAAAACGGGGAGAAAGCTATGCTGAAAGTTTATTAAGATACTTAGAAGACAAAGATAACAATTTATGTGGCATTTGTCTGATTGTGAATCAAAAAATACATTTAATTAAACACGCGTTTGCGATTTAAATCAAAATGCGATTTTAATCAATATAAATGTTTATATTGTAACGCATACTGTACAGCCTCCATTTCTCTATAAATATTTAAAAGATTGTTTGCGCAGCCTAAGAGGGGGGGTCTGCTCTCAGTGACAGCTGACAATCCTCCATACTCTCAAGTGAAAAATTAATAATGCCAATGTAAACGTCGTATTTACAATTTGTTGATAATAGAAATGTTAAGTTCTCTAAAACTTTGTGATAGTTTACCCAGGGCAAAAGATCAGCTACAGTGGGAAGATGCGACACCGAAGATATGATTAATAACCTTTTAAATCTGAAGGGAGATCTAAAGGGATCCCCCCTCCCCCCCACACGATAGAAGCAGGAAGCAGAAGCAGGGACCGTTGTTAGAAGTAAAGCAGGTGACTATTCATTATTATTAAAAATGACTTAAATTCGAACATGTTGTGATATTTAGAAATATAAAAAGTCAATTAATTGTCCATAACATTGCTATTTTATTTTTTTAAAGAAATGTTTGTTAAAAGAAAAGTCACGGCACTGGCTGGATTTGAACACCCAACCTGTGGTACAGAAGTCAGGCACATAGACCACAATACCACCCGCAAGGTCACATGAGGAGTGGTGAAACAGCCCTACACATACAGTATTAACAGATATTGTACAGCGTGTACTATTGTGTTGCAGTATATGAATATAATTATGTCGTTATTAATTTCTTTAGATACGCGATTCCATATTATATTCGCAGAAAAGCTTAAAACTACCACTTTTTATACACGTTATTTCACATGTTAGTTAAAGACTTCAATGTTTAAAATGTTTAGGGAGAAATGGAATACTGGTGTGTATTTTTTCTTTAAAGTACCGAGACCAGCCATAATACTGTACAGATGCAGCCATTCAAAATGCGTGGTACAAACCCGCGGTACGGTAATCTACCCACAAGCCATCCCCATCTATGAATTGCCTTCATCACTCTGTTCTCCACCCCAGTGATAGCTGTAGTCTGGCTGGCATACTATGGCTGCTATTACATCATCCAGGGTGCTGCACATTGGTGGTGGTGGAGAGGAGTCCCCATTACCTGTAAAACGGTTTGAGTGGAGTGTAGGAAATTATTATTATTACGGAACAAACAAAATATGTTCAAACAATTAGACCTGGCATCTGTAAATCAATGCAATAAAGGTTATCTATAAGTTATCTATGTGGGATGTCATTTCTGCAAGTTTAGCCATGTCTAAGTTACATACACAACATCTTATCTCTTAAGATGTTTTAATTTGGCCTCAATAATCCACCTTGCAAATGATTTCAGACCTTTACTGTGATAAGCTGAAGTTGTAAATTACCAATTTGTCATGTCACATGTGATACAGATGCAGCCATTCAAAATGCACGGTACAAACCCGCGGTATGGGAAAGCCAGCGCAGGGCACCGCGGTAAGTGATTGGCTGGCCAAAATGACCGACAGGGTCACTCGTGGTGCATTGGTTGGTAGTGAAAAGATTTAATCATTTAATGTCTTTACTGTGCACATTTTAATCCACTTAGTTTTGAATATTTATATGGAATTTTACCACTAAAGGGAAATTTTAGTAGCTGAGCATAAAAAGAAGAGGAGCATAACGCATCTGAAGGTCATAAACGATATTAATTTAGGAACATAAACATTACTGTATGTACGTAAACTGTACTGTGTATAGCTGGTCTTGGTAGTTTAATGAAAAAATTCATACCAGTCTTCCATTTCTCCCTAAACATTTTAAGCATGAAAGTTTTATGAAACAGTACCCAAATATGCGATTGCTGTATAGAATTAATTTTAATTTAAAAAAAATATTTATCACGAAAATTAAGCTGTTTACATCTTCCGCCTGAGAACAGTCACCCGTTGCTACCCAACGCAGAAACACAGCCACTAACTAGCAAAGAGAGGACATTAGCTAGCCAATATGATAAAGAAATAAATAATTATTTTGTTTATTTCTTTTGCACATTTATTTGAACATTTCCATCGATTGTACAAGCACTTGGAAACTGTCCAATCCCTAGTTCATCAGGCATTTTCTTTTATGCTGCGGGCATTCTCCCGGTCTGGCGCCGGTCTGTGTCTTTTAGGATATAATGCCAGCGAACTCTTGTTTTTATGTCCACTATAACAGACAATCTCCTTTGCTTTTAACCGAGCGTCTAACCCCTCTGATTGGAGAAAAAAGACGTGCTGGTTTCCGATGACATACAAGTGGAAAGATTACAGATTTTAATCATCTTTTTTCTGAACCAGGGAAAATCTGATCATATTTCTCTATAACAATAATAAAAAACTTTATTTTACATATCACCTTTAAAAGTGGCATCTCAAAGCAATACAGTAGATGTAAACCACAGATTACAAAGTAAATACCCAGACAAACGCAAACGCGTTTTTAATAAAATGCTTTTATTCATTCAGCAGAGAGAGAGCGTAAAACCAGGGCGTAACAGCTGTTCCTTTTTCTGATCACTCGCTCTCTGGATACACGTCTCACCTGTCCTGTTCTTTGTTTTCCTAATTTGCTGATTATGCCTTCTGCAATCCACTCCTGCCCTCACACCTAAAGAAGACTATTTTAAATTTCTTTGCGCGGTCCATTGTGCAATTAACCCTTGTATGTGCTGTCCTTAAGGTGATATCACATAAAGGTGATATGTAAAATAATGTTTTTTATTATTGTTATAGAGAAACATGATCAGAAAAAAAGATCTAAAGTATACTAGTCTGTCACTCTTCTCATCCCCTCTTTGCTAAATGGCTTTTGAATAGAGTCACATGAAGAGAGAGGTGAAACAGCCCTACACAGCCCTGTCGCAGTACACGAATATAATTATATCTTATTAATTTCTTTAGATACACGATTCTTTTAATACAGTCTTTGCTGTGCTCTTGGGGATCCTTGTGATATTTCGAGCTCTGGTTGAATGATAAGTGTCGCAGTTTAAATAATTTCCGTAGTTAGAAATTATGAAACGCTCTGTTAAAAGCAAGGGAGTTTTTTATGTCCGTTGCAGTAAAAGAAAATGCCTGACAAAGTAGGGCTTGGACAGATTCCAAGTGCATTTTTGCAATTTACGTTGCATTGTCCATTGTGCTGCTGTAATACAGTTTAAAATAATTCAAAGTCTGAACAGTATCAGCTTTATTTATGGGTTGCAATTTAAAAAAAGCCAAAAACCGCACTCAAAATGCAATTTAGAGCTTTCTGGCAAGAGGAGACACCCAAATTAATAATGTAACATGCCACTGTTTGTGCACGAACAAGGTTATACTGCTATTTCCTTTGATACGCAATTAAAAAAAATATATAAAAATTTTTGAATCCCCGGCGGAACACATTCCATAAGAATCAGCGCTTTTATATATCGCCTTTAAAGGTGGCTTCTCAAAACGCCTTACAGGATAAAAACAGCAATAACAGCAACAACAACAATATTGTATTTCATTGCACTTTGAAAACCAAGTAATAACTTAACTATATGTGCAAACGTTTTATGATATGTCACTGTTGTGAATGTCTGCGGAGTGTATCTTATTTGCCTGTCTGTCCTGGCTCTCTCGCCCGCCCTCTCCCCCTCTCTCCCTCAATTCAATTCAATTCAAGGTGCTTTATTAGCATAACAGATGGGTACAATCAGTGTTGGGTATTTAGTTTGCTTTGAGATGCCACTTTTAAAGGTGATATATAAAATCAAGGCTTTAACTTGCTTTAACTCCGCAAGTCTGAGTTCTCGTGTCTGTCCTATCCGAACTCGAAAGTATTACAATATGTATCTTTATAGCAGGTGGTATACAGCTTTTTAGTATAGATTACACTTTTCTGAAATGTATTTAAAAAATAAAAACGATTACAATCTAATCTTTCCACGTTTGATCCCAAGATCCCAAGAAAAATAAATCTAAACGGGGAGAAAGCTATGCTGAAAGTTTATTAAGATACTTAGAAGACAAAGATATCAATTTATGTTGCATTTGCCTGATTGTGAATCAAAAAACACATATATTTAAACCCGCGTTTGTGATTTAAATCAAAACGTGATTTAAATCAATATAAATGTTTATATTGTAACGCCTAGGTGACTATTCATTGTTATTAAAATGACTTAAATTCGATCATGTTGTGATATTTAGAAGTATAAATTTGTTTGGTGCGATTGAGGTTTTATTTGATCTCTGACTCAGGGAAACTTTCATTTTTTCAAAGAAATGTTTGTTAAAGGAAATTCATGGCTCCAGCTGGATTCGATCACAGACCGTGTGACATGGGAATCAGGAACCTAACCCACTGCGCCACCAGCAAGGTCACATGCGGAGTGCTGAAAAAGCACTACAGAAACATTATCAACAGACAATGTACAGCATGTACTATTCTTGTGTTGTGGTACATGAATATAATTATATCGTTATTAATTTCTTTAGATACGCGATTCCATACTATATTCCCTTTTAATCAAATTCTAAAAGTATGCTTGTTGACTCCGGTATCACGTTAGTTAAAGACTTCGATGCTTTAAATGTTTAGGGAGAAATGGAATACTGGTGTGTATGTTTTCTTTAAAGTACCGAGACCAGCCATATACTGTATGTTTAAGTTCCAAAACTAATATCGTTTATGGCCTTCACACGCGTTACAGTATGCTCCTATTCTTTTTATGCTCAGCTACTAAGATTTCCCTTCAGTGGTAAAATTCCATATAAATATTCAATACTTAAACGGGCACAGTTAAGACATTAAATATACATATACATACTGTATACAGTACAGTTTGCATACGGTAATATGTTTATGTTCCTAAATCAATCTCTTTTATGAGCATGTGAAAGGCATGGTGAATCGATTCTCAAAAATTACTGTACTTTGCATGATTGGAAACAAATGCGTGATTGCGAAATGCTGTGGTGTTACTTTTACAAAGACGGTCAATGAAAAAAAGAATGTGGACCAGGGCAATACTTTGAGTTTACAGCTTGTCCAAGGTCATTCATTATTAATACTATTAGTAATATCTTCGTTAAAGACTTTGATGGCAACAGCTTAAACATGAGAGGTTGAGCTTTATTAGCTCCACCTTGCGGAAATTCCGGATACTATTATTTTGCTTGTGGTATTATAGGAGAATTTACGGTAACTCGCGGTAGACTGCGTAAAGCGCACCGCAAAATAATGCAGTATCACCTGCGCATTTTGAATGGCTGCATCTGTATGTTTATGTTCCAAAATTAATATCATTTATGGCTTTCACACGCGTTATGCTCCTATTCTTTTTATGCTCAGCTACTAAGATTTCCCTTCAGTGGTAAAATTCCATATAAATATTCAATACTAAAATGGGCACAGTAAAGACATTAAAACCTTTTTACAACCGACCAACGCACCACGAGTGCCCCTGTCGGTCAACCAATCACGTACCGCGCGGTATGAAGCGCAATGACGTAGCCACTTTTGAATGGCTGCATCTGTAACTGTTAGATCTATAATCTAATTCTGATAAATTTATTTTATTTATTATCATAATGTGTTGTAGACTGCTTCACAGTTAATCCAATGGTCATAAATGGAGTATGCACTTAAACATGACCAAACAGATCCAGTTCCAAAGCATGTGATACAGAAAGTCTTACCCAGTAAACAACATGTTTGTTCAATAAATTGTGGTGCTCTGTATGTTAAAATACTGAAGGGAGCAGATTTTTATCTAAATTTTCTTATTTTGTGTTGTTCTTTCTTTTCCTGTTGAATGTTTTTTTTCTTCATATTTCTTTGTTGACTTCCTGCTTAGATTAACACTTGCTTCATAGCATGCTTTAAGATAAACATCAAGGGCTATTAACAGTTTTCTAAGACTTTCAGAAACTTGTTTTTTTTTCTGTAATGTATAGTAATAATATATTAATAATAATTTCATGGTAATATATTGTTGGCTGTTCTCTGTTACTACTGGAAATAAAAATAAGTACAGCTCCAACTTTTAATCATGCACACTAAAAAAAATGTTTCCCAACCCTATCCCTCAAACTACAGTACAGGTGTTCTTATGTTATCTTTGACCCATTATTTGTGCTCTCAGTCCTTAGGGAAGAATGCACACAACACTTCCAGTACTCAAAGTATTATCCATTAAAGCCTTCTTCTAAGGTTACATTCCTTTTCACTATGGCAAATTACAATATGGAAATATGTGATTTAATGTGATTCATCTGCCTTTTCCTGAGTGCAGCTAAGATTGTGCTACTTGTAATCCTTATGGTATCAGTAGGGCAACTTTATCCATTTTCTCTATTGTGCACAACCATGTCAACTTGAACTTGAAGCTGTTGCTAACAGTTTTTGTCTTGTTTAGTCTTTGTGTATTATTTTTTTCATTGCCAGGCTCTTGGGATGAAAACTGACATTTGCCCTATGTTTCTTTCTCAGGTGCTTTGCATAGAAGCCTCTTGACTGGGCAGTTTGTGTCATACTGCTGGCAGAGTTTGACATTTACAATTTGTACTATAGCCTGTCTCAAATGAAAAACAAGAGAGTCTGTTTAGAATTCACATTCATAGCACTTTCAGTGAAGTTTGTAGTTCAAACTTTTTAGTTGATGACTGAAAACTAAAAAGTCCAGCTTTGTAGCTCAGACTTTTTAGTTTTCAGTCATTAATAAAATACTCAAAGTGTGCATTATTTTCATTTTTTTTCCATCCTAAAAACTAATGTAATAAATCTATTATAAAAACCCTAAAACTTCCTGATGTAAATGTATACCTGATATGGCATTGAGAAAATATCTATTATAAATACAATTTTGAGGATGAATGCTGAATATATTTAAATAATTAAAATGACTAATTTAATTAGAAATCAGTATATGATACCTTCATTAGGAAGGCTATTGTGTAGTATAAATTCTCAATCCTCCAAGAATGTTCTTGGCTTTAAAATAATTGTAAGCAAATCCAAAGCTCTTGTTCAATTTTCCAATTAATATTCTTTTATGTCTGAACACTGCATGTTCAAAGCTTGTAGTGGCTCTGGCTCATTATCTGACTGTGCTGTAGGCTTATTTAAATATTAGATGATCAGCTTCATTTCCGGTAAAGAGGCTTACATTAGCCCTGGAAGTTGCTTGTCAATAGAACACTAAGTGATTCATTACAAACTTTCACAAACCAAGTGTAGCGTGGTGCCACAGTGATCCAGTTCCAGTGTTATCTGTGTGAAGTTTTCCCTGTGTTCACATCTGTTTCCTCCAGGTACTCAAGTTTCATCTCACAGTCCAAAGGTATAGTGGTTAGTTATTTGGTTTCTGGGAAAATTGTCACTGGGGTGAATGTGAGTTTGTGTCTATATAAACCCATCCCCATCAAGGATGTATCCTGCCTTTCTTCTGTTTCTTGCCGGGACAAGCTTTGGCTCCCTGCAACCCTGATTTTGGACAAGGCAGTTAGAAAATGGATGGATGGATTTTCAAAATGAAAATGCAGCGATTGTCTGACATCAGCTGGACACCTATATAATGTTATTTAGTTTTTAAACTAAGAGTAAGTTTTGTAACTGAATAATTTTCTCTTTTAATGTCTAAATACTGGCCCTGTGATATTATAACACCAAGTTCTCTGTGTTTGGAATTTTAATTGATTTAAAATGGGTTGATTAAGCATCTGTATAAACTTCCATCAAAACAGACAATTTTTAATTTTAATTCATGCAAGAGCTGACCTCAACTCAACTTAGTAATGAAGATCAATTTGAAACTATTGGCATGATAAGAGGCTCTGTAACAGTTACCCAGAAAATGATATTGTCCTGCTTTTGTAAAAAGCACACTGGTATAGAGAAATTATGAAACCATATTTTTATGGCTAAGATTCACCATGACCAGTCAGATCAAAATGATCTTTTGCATAATAGTTTCAGGTAATGTTGACAGCTAAGAGAAGGAATCATCTTCTGGTAGTCAAATACAGATCCAACCATTCAGATTGTGCAAAGCATAATATACCATAATGCATCATACACGCTGTGTTACAATGTGCTGTAATGCCCACCACATTTTTTAATTTATTAAGCTGTTGCAGGATTTTGTACATTTTGTAAATTTTCTTGTATTTTGTAATAATATAAGAAAACCCTGTTTATAAACTCAGGCAATTAACTATTAGTCTAATTACAATGACTAACCTAATCCACATGTGGATCTATGACAGATTACTGTAAAAAAGATTAAAATTAATGTTTTAATCAGTTTTTCCATTACTTTCTATAGTGGTTTGGTCAGATCTTGACTAAGTCTGCAAATGTATACACACACTGTACTGTAGTGGCTTTAAAACTGTACAGTATCATGCTGTATTTACTGTATATACAGTATATTTATACAGTATACAAATCGTACTGCAGTTCATTGACTTGTTGTTTCAGCATACCTGTGGATATGACTTCATATGATTCTCACATGTGGCATGTTGGAAATTGTAGTCTTTGTTCATGAATTGATTCACATGGCCGACATTTTAATATAGCAGTACACTGAAGAAAATATGTTCATACCATCTCATAATAATAATGTAGATGGACCACCTTTAGTAACACAGTGTTCTATAGAAAGTAACATTTGTGGTGCTTTTATCTAGAGACACTTTTTGCTGAGGTCCTGAGGTTTTAGGGCAAGCCAAGCTCCAGGCACAAACTCACAGAGGATCCTCCCTCTAGAGTCTTTGGACATGCATTTGAGAGGTGATGAAGTAATAAAGCAGGCTGATTAAAAGTGGAGCTGTATGAGTAATGCGGACTGAAAATAGGCTGAACTTGAATATAGTTGCAGCTGTATCACCCTGCAGCTCACAACTGGCAACCCACTACGAAGTAAGTGTGAGCTTGGCCAATACTTTGATGTGAGTAAAGCTAAAGCTGCTGATGGAAGAAGTGTTAGTTAACAATATGTAGGATAAATGATGTCGCAAGTAAAAAATGTACATTTGTTTTATTATAAAATCACTAACATCAATACAGGACATGCATATTTTTTCAGTGTGAAAACACTAATATTAAACCTGTTAATAATAGTACACACGTAAACAACACACGTCTATGGCTCACCGTATTATTATAAATCATTGTATTTACAGTTAAGACAGATAAACATTTTAAAACAAATCTTAAATATTTTAAGACAGAAGTTATTATCCCAACTGTAATTCACTCCTGCATGTGAGATCATGGTGTGCAGAGCTTTTGCTGTGTTTTGATTACTGAGTGTAAAGATTCAATGAGGACCAGGGGACAAAGTAAGATTACTCAACAAGATAACTTTAGTAAAAGTTAGTTATAACTTCAGGACGTTTTCTGTGTGTTTGTGTGAATAGTAAAATAAATCTATCTCCAAAAACAACAAGAGATGCCATTTTAGCCTTAAAAGGAACAATAGCAAACAATTACATTTTATTAAAAAAGCCTTTAAAAAGCATATTGTAATACTTTGTAGCTGTGTTGATATTTTTTTTTAAAACTGAAGACGTAATGTAATCAGTTTCTCATTGAATTATTAAACAAATAGACAATTAAAAAAACGTTGAAAGTTTCAACCAGCCTGTCAAGTCACACATTTAAAAAGGCACTTTGTACTAAGTTTTCCTATGTAGTTATTGCATTATCTTGCAAATGCACTCATCTAAAAAAACAATTGGGCAGTAGGTGGCACTGTGGCTAAGGATCTGCGCCTGTGGCTGGAAGGTTGCCGTTTCAAATCCCGTGGACAGCAGAGGAATCCTATTCTGTTGGGCCCTTAACTAGGCCCTTAACCCCAACTGCTCCAAGGGCGCTGTACAATGGCTGGCCCTGTGCTCTGACCCCAAGCTTTTCTCTCCCTGTCTGTGTGCCTGTGTTTCATGGAGAGCAAAGCTGGGGTATGCGAAATAACAAATTCCAAATACAAGAAATTGTATAGGGGTAATATAGTGATCTTATCTCTGCAACACTACAATCTTTGTAGTGACTGGAAAGTTACCTCCAAATTGCTTTCTCAGTCTGTCCAGGGGATGGGTGGGACAGAAGTTTATTTCTCCTGCTCCTCTTCCTTAGTTTAATATCTGATATGTCCCCCGGACCTAGTAGCTGCTATGGGCTTAATAGATCAAGAATGTTGGATGAATATTTAATATGTGATATAGATTGTTACACCTATAGGTGAATAGGAAGTGCCTCAACGAGTTTAGATGGAGTTTGTGACACCTGGCAGAATAACCCAGTGGGCAGTGATTCGTCGAATATACATATATTCACGGCGAAAATACGGCTATACGTATATATACGTCGCCGCGACGTATAATCAGCGTCGAATTGCAACCGTAAAATCGACGACATTAATAAACGCATATATAACGTCGAAAACACATCTAACACAGTGCCTGAGGCTTTTTACTGTATATATCGTGTGTGCCGCAACTAGGAGTATACGGCACTCTGCACAGTGTACGAAGTAAATTATTTTCGCAGTAATTAATTTACACATGTATAATAAATATAGTAATGAATATATTAAATAAATGAATTACTGCGAAAATAATTTACTTCGTACACTGTGCAGAGTGCCGTATACTCCTAGTTGCGGCACACACGATATATACAGTAAAAAGCCTCAGGCACTGTGTTAGATGTGTTTTCGACGTTATATATGCGTTTATTAATGTCGTCGATTTTACGGTTGCAATTCGACGCTGATTATACGTCGCGGCGACGTATATATACGTATAGCCGTATTTTCGCCGTGAATATATGTATATTCGACGAATCACTGCCCACAGCTTGGCATACAAGGGTTTTGCGGAGGGGGTCTTGCCACCTGCCTGAAAAAAACAGTAAAATGTTTGAGTGCCTATAGAGTTTCTATTTTTATTTTCTTGAGAAAAGTTGATACCATTTCCTGGACACCCCGTCCCCCATCAGTGCGCAGTGCCCAGGGAAAGAATCTGTAGGGGGGTGTCTGAAATTCTGTGGGGGGGGTGATATTTCGGTTGAAACGGAGCTGTACGGTGCAGCTACCCAAATGAAATCTCGCGGCTATGCCATTGATTAGTGCTTCATGATAGAAGATAATGACTAGCAATCTGGTATTTGCGATGAAGTTCAGTTTCACATTTTTCGGCACTCTCGTGGTTTGTATTGCCTGGAGCGAAAAGTACCATAAGCGTTCATTTTTGCAGCTACATCGATGGAGGTTCTGAATCGTTAAGAAAAAATTGTTGTAAAACCAACAGAAAGCACAGATTGCTATAACTAGTCCTAGTTATATAACGATTTTAAGTATAATGATAAACTACTGCAAGGAATCGGTCCACCTGAGCAAACAGGATCGTAATGTTGACACTCAATAACGACACTGATATGTGCAGTTCCTGGACGGATAGCCCTCCTGCACATCAAACAGTCCGAGTGACTGTTAGTGTCATTTAGTGTTGTCTGACCATTGACAAAGTACAACTATTTTTTTAGGGCACAAGTTAAGTTAAGTAAATCCTTTTGCCCAAAACTGAAGGGACGACACTCCTCCCCCCGTGACGCCAGGCCTGTTCCCAATCCTTTTCCATAATGTCATTATACTGTATATAATAACAGTGACCGATCCTTACTAACTGCATGCGTTAAAATTGCACATCAGCACATAGCAGGGGGCACATAGCCGCGATGTATTATCAATGTTAAATTTCAACCATAATATCGACAACATTAATAAACGCATACGTTGAGAAAATATCTAACCCAGCATATTTCCCGGTTATATACCACAATGCATTGCTAGTATTCGTTGGTCACCATTTTGGACACGTTTTTCAAACGTAGAAGATTGAAGTATTTATCCGCAAATATCTCAGCAATCCTCTTTTGACGAGTAAGTATGAATAATAATAATACTATCTGAATACATACAGATCTTTCTTAATATTATTTTGATTAAAATAGTATGTGAATAAGCAAAAAATGGCACATAAAAATAGTGTGAATGGGGAAGATGACACAAAATCGTTTTGCCGTTTCTCTAATTATTCTTATTCTATGTTGTACTTTCAAACTTTGGGTACTCTTTAATTAGGACAGACTTTATTGCTCAACTGCTATGATGCAAGCCAAATTTTATACGTTTATTTCAGCTTTGAGCTTAGTAAACCGTTCATTTTTGAGATTACAGATGCAGCCATTCAAAATGAGTGAGGTATTTCGCGGCATACCCCGGTGGGCGTGTCGCAGTATCACGCGGTATGACGCAGTTAACGTGTTGTCACGTGGTTAACTATCCGGCGTCGCCTTGTAAAACCGCCAGGGGGAGCTTAACCCCTCATGTACAGCATTTGAGCCTTTAATTTTGAACTGTGTATTACAGCATGTTAATCATCAGTCATTAAAATGTTGGTATATTTTATGAAAGCAAGATTGCTCAGTTGGACAAAAGTACACAACCTACCTTTATCAGAAATATTTATGCATCAAAGCCTTTACTGAAGATATTACTAATAGTATTAATAATGGATGACTTTGGACAAGCTGTATACTCAAAGTATAATTTCTTTAGCACATTTGTACAAGCACTTGGAATCTGTCCAAACCATACTTTGTCAGGCATTTTGTTTTACTTCAACGGGCATAAAAACTTCCTTGCTTTTAACAGGGCGTTTCATAATTTCTAACTACGAAAATGATTTAAAATGCGACACCTATCATTCAACTAGAGCTTAAAATATCACAAGGATCCTCAAGAGCACAGCAAAGAGTGTATTAAAAGACACTTGTATTTATCAACGCTTTCTTTTCCGTATACCAGATTTTATGGAACCACTTCAGAGGGGTGTCAGCCAGTCAGATTCCAGGAATCGGCACTTTAAAGGAAAAATACACACCGGTATTCCATTTCTTCCTAACGATTTTAAGCATCGAAGTATTTAACTAGCATGTGAAATAGCGTGTGAAAAAGTGGTAGTTTTAAGCTTTTCTGCTAATATAATATGGAATCGCGTATCTAAAGAATTTAATAACGGTATTCGTGTGCTGCGACAGGGCTGTGTAGGGCTGTTTCGCCTGCCTGTTCATGCGAGCTGTCTTGTAGCCAACTGGTCTAGGTGGTGACTACCAGCTGGCAGGTTGTGTGTTCGAATCCAGCTGGTGCCGGACTTTTCTTTTAACAAACATTTCTTCGAAAAAATAGAATAGCGATATTATGGACAATCAATTGACTTTTATATTTCAAAATATCGCAACATGATCGATATTTGCGATATTTTGAACATATCTTTCCTTCTGACAGCGGTTCCTGCTTCTATTGTGTGTGTGTGTGCAACAGAGTAAATTTTTATAGAGAAATGGAGGCTGGACAGTATGCGTTACAATATAAACATTTATATTGATTTAAATCGTGTTCTGATTTAAATCGCAAACGCGTGTTTAATTATATGTGTTTTTTAATCATAATCAGGCTAATGCAACATAAATTGATACAGTATCTTTGTCTTCTAAGTATCTTAATAAACTTTCAGCATAGCTTTCTACCCGTCAAGATTTATATTTCTTGGGATTTTGGGATCAAACGTGGAAGGATTAGATTATAATCGTTTTTATTTGTCAAATACGTGATTGTATTTCTGAATGTTATGTGACACCTACAGTAGTTCACTGCTTTAAATACATCGAATTAAGAAAGTTATGTGTAGCACTTTAGATCTTTTTTCTGAACCAGGGAAAATCTGATCATGTTTCTCTATAACAATAATAAAAAAACTTTATTTTACATATCACCTTTAAAAGTGGCATCTCAAAGCAATACAGTAGATCGAAAAACAGTTAAAAGGGACCAAATTAAATACCAGACAATCGCAAACGCGTTTTCAATAAAATTATTTTATTCATTCAGCAGTTTGTGAGAGGGACATCCAGCAGGGAGAGACACACACACCGGTTTTCATTGACAAAATTGTTTTTTTTCAATTCCTCTTGTCTAACAGGAATGTTTTGTTTGTGGACAGACTGTTAGACAAGAGGAAAAGACCGCCTCCTCCTACGAAGCATTAATCGCGTATCTAAGGAAAATTGCAGTATACCTTTGTTCATGCACATCATTATACAGTACAGTATCTCAATTTGTATTTCGATAA
The DNA here is from genome assembly GCF_055471065.1 of Atractosteus spatula. NCBI lineage: Eukaryota > Metazoa > Chordata > Actinopteri > Semionotiformes > Lepisosteidae > Atractosteus > Atractosteus spatula. The sequence goes on from NC_142714.1 coordinate 34,936,906, forward strand.
AAAAAATCGTTTGCCCAGCCACTACTGTTGTTATTGTTTTTATCCTGTAAAGCGTTTCCTTTTTCTGCGTTTTCCATTTCCTTTTTCTGATCACTCGCTTTCTGGATACACATCTCACCTGTCCTGTTCTTTGTTTTCCTTGTTTGCTGATTATGCCTGCTGCGGTCCACTCCTACCCTCACACCTAAAGAATACTATTTTAAATTTCTTGGCGCAGTTCATTAACCCTTGTATGTGCTGTCCGTGCCAAAAATGCAATTAAAAAAAAGTCAAAAACCGCGCTCAAAATACAATTTATAGCTTAATAAGATACACTCCACAGGCAAAATTAAAGACGATTAAAATCTGTAATCTTTCCACTTGTACTGTGAGTCATCGGACAGTTTCTGCTTTGTGTAAGGATGGTGAGAAAGCTGTGCTCAATGTATTTAAGGGACTTAAAAGTAAAAGGAGATGCTTCATATCGCTTGACTAATTTTAAAAACCAAGTTATAAATGCAGACGCTCCCTCGGTGCCGCGCCGGGTGTAAATATCAAAGTATACATTCCCAACAAGAATTGTACCCATCTGTCATGCAAATAAAACACCTTGAATTGAATTGAGGGAGAGAGGGGGGTAGTGGGACAGAGATACTGTAGACAGACTCAAGGCAAATAAGATACTTATGGGTACGCAGGCATTCACGACAGCAACATACGAAACGTTTGCACGTACTGTATAGTTAAGTTATTACTTGGTTTTCAAAGTGCAACGAAATACAATATTGTTGTTGCTGCTGTTCTGGTTGTTTTTATCCCGTAAAGAGTTTTGAGAAGCCACCTTTAAAGGCGATATATACTGTAAAACCGCTGATTCTTATGGAATGTGTTCCGCAGGAGATTCAAATTTTTATTTATTTATTTTTTAATCGCGTATCTTAGGAAATCTCAGTATAACTTTGTAACATGCCACTGTTTATGAACATTATCATTCGTTTTTTTAACAAGGCTCGCCAGCTAATGTGAATCGAAACCTGTCTTGCTAGCTTTTAAAGTCGTGCATGTGTAAACTGTACTAGAGGGCATGCAAGTTACTCTGCCCCTTTCAGCTGCAGGGAGTCCCTCTGCTGCAACACACAGCAGACAGAACGGGAGACTATTGCCTTTCATATCTGACACCAGTGAAGTAAAAGGGGTGTCTAAAGGGGTGATTTCAGACCACATTTTAGTTACTTTATTTTGTTTACTTTTAACATTTCTGTAATTTACAGTAGATGTCACAATAGAAGACCGAAGCCTATTATACTCAGTCTAGCCTTGGATCCTCTGAGTCCCTTGACTCAGTCTTGTCTGCTTTCCTAGAATAAAACCAGTTAAGTCTTGTGTACTATGCAATTTATATTTTCCGATTCCATGCATTCCCTTAATGTTTAGAGTTTACTATATTCTCCAGACTCAAACACATAAGTACTAATAGCTCTGTCCCTTTAGGAGACTCTTTGCAGTACTGTGTCCCACTACCCCCATGAATTCTTTAGGTTGGGTCTAATATTTTCCAGTAATATACAGAATGGGATACAAAATGCTGTCAGGCAGGTAACAGAAAAGAGAAAAATATAAATATTTCCATTTTACAGACGTTCACACATTTATAACATTTTGGCTCAATAAAAAGCTAACCCAATAATTAAATGTGATAAAGTATAGTTTGGATGTTTATACATTCATGTTAATCGTATTCTTGATTTATTTCATGTTTCATTTGCTAACTTAGAGCATATTGTGCAATGAAGAATAAAATAGCTGCATGACAAGTGACTTCCTTCTCTCAGTGGAAATTAAAAGGTAGCCTGATAAATTATAATAAGACAGTAAGAAAGGTTCCAATCAGGAGGAGACAATTCTTTCCATTTTTTTGTTTGATTGCTGGTAGCAAACTGATCTGAGGATCTACTCCAGCTCTTTCTCTTTTTATCATACAGTAAATCTTATTTTCTTGCTTTCTGAAACACAATATAACAAAAAATAACCTCACAAACTCAAAGAAAAAATCCTTGCTCCCCCCCTTCCCTTGGCAGTACTTCCTCCCATGCTTTTAACTAAGGGCATCTAAAATACTGTCAAACAGCTACAATGGTATCTCTGTACAAGGCTTTGACTGTGTCAATCACAGCACCTACCATTCCCTTACCAGCAACAACATGGATTCTAACAATCAGACATTAAAAAAAGTCAGGCCAAGAGAGAAAATACCGAGCTTTACAACATGCGGTACCAGTAACATTTTACCCACAGTAGACTCACCAACCAGATGTGTTTCAGTTTCTGTGATAAGCCTAGATTAATCATATCCTCTCCTCTAGTAGGAGCACCAAGTGTAAACATGTAACGCCCCTATTAAAAATAATGGCAAAACAGAAGTTCACTCTTTCTAGAACATGCCTTCCTATGGACACTCCTAAAATGTATAAAATAGTGTCCACAGCATCTCATAATAGAGGCAAATGGGGAACTACAAACTCATTTCATACAATGCCATCCATGAGGGGTTAAATACACCCTGAGAGAAATTAATTTCTGGATAATTCAACGGCTGTGATTTCTGGAATATGTATTATCCCAAATATTTTCAAAAGAAATTGAATCATTTCAATGAATCTGTGCCATTCAAGTACCTGCTCCAGACAGTAACCACTGTTAAGGGTTTATATGAAGCTTGCATTAATAGACTTTAAAAAAATGTCATGTTCCCATAAAAAAGTCATGCCTTGGAGTATAGACCCCCAAAGGAATGCCATAGACTCAAACTGCAAAATAAACACATACAGAAAGAAAGTATTTGTATTGTAATTGCAAATCCTGGTATGAGTGATTGGTATGACTTTCCTCATTACAAATCTCTTATTAGAATTTAAATTTCTCTGTAACTCCAGGTCAGAACAGAGAAAATGTAACTGCCTTTAGGAGTTTACGATTATGAAAAATAGAAGGATAAGCATGATACGTATGTCTTCTGTCATTTTCTAAGTCATGTTACTGAGCACCAAATCTTATTGAGAATATGAATCCATTTAAGGTTTATACCATTAAAGTAAAGGTTTATTCCATGCTGAAAATGTTTGTACCAGACTTTTTTGAGGCCTGTTTAATTGTGTCTGAAGTCTGATGTTGTAAATTTTATTGTTAAAAAGATCCATGAAAATGTCACTACTAAAGTTAGCTGGTACTGTTGGTACTGTAAGTGGCAAGTAGAGCTCATATTTTAGATTTTGTGTAGTTGCTAGCGTTGAACTGTGTGTTGGATGCACATGAATTGAAGGAATGGGCAAACATAGCTGATGCGGATCCACAGAGCCAGCATATTAAGATGTTTATAATTAGAGGCAATTTGTTTAAATAACTAGGTATGGATACTGATGTGCAAGAGAGGTGGAAAGGCTGTTTCCTTAAGCCAGCACTATAAAATGTTTTCTCAGTGAGATGCTGCCATTTCATAGTGGGTTTCTAACACTGTGTATAGTTCCATCCACACAGTGCCTTTACTTCCATCCATTTCTAATCTCTTTATCCAGTACAGAGGATTTGGAGCCTATCCCAGTAAGCGACAGACACAAGGCAGAATACACCCTGGACATAGCGCCAGTCCATCACAGGACAGACAAACACACACACACCAGGGCCAGTTTAAATCTAACCTCAGAACCTTTCTTTTCAGAAGACTTAGTGTCTGTATCTGCTTCATTTTCTAATTTTGGTAGCACCTCTAACTTGTCTTTCTTATATGCATTTACTTTGTAATCTGTGGTCCTTTTATCTGTTTTTACATCTACTGTATTGCTTTGAGATGCCACCTTTAATGGTGATATATCAAATAAAGTTTTTTATTATTGTTATAGGGAAACATGATCAGATTTTCCCTGGTTCAGAAAAAAACATCTAAAGTATACTAGTTTGTCACTCTTCTCATTCCCTTTGCTAAATGACTTTTCATACTAATCTGATCAATCTAACTGCCAGTTTTCTGTGCTTTCTCTATCCTGCTAGATTTGCAATTATTCTGAAAAATTTCATCTTGAAATAACTCATTTCTAAATACCTTTTTCACTGTTAACATCTTGCAGCAACTCTGCGACAAAATATACACTCTGACAGTTCATCCTGCTACCAACATTAAATAAAACAAATCTTAAGATTTCTATATTTATGTCTTTATTTAGTGGTTTCATTAGTGACAAAGGCTAAACTTTCTTGGAAAAATGTCTTTTATGTGTTGCGGAAAAAACTGACTCGCTTTAACAAAATATGTTTACAAATCCTTTCACCTGGCATTTTCGTAGTTAGAAATTATGGAACGCTCTGTTAAAAGCAAGGGAGTTTTTATGTCCATTGCAGTTCTTTTGCAACATGAATATAATTATATCGTTATTAATTTCTTGAGATACGCGATTCCATATTATATTCCCTTTTAATCAAATTCTAAAAGTATGCTTGTTGACTCCGGTATCGCGTTAGTTAAAGACTTCGATGCTTAAAATGTTTAGGGAGAAATGGAATACTGGTGTGTCGGTTTTCTTTAAAGTACCGAGACCAGCCATATACTGTATGTTTAAGTTCCAAAATTAATATCGTTTATGGACTTCACACGCGTTGCAGTATGCTCCTATTCTTTTTATGCTCAGGCACTAAGATGCTTTGTGTAAGGATGGTATCAAAAGCAATCTTAAGTGGTGAGAAAGCTGTGCTCAATGTATTTAAGGGACTTAAACGTAAAAGGAGATGCTTCATATTGCTTGACTAATTTTAAAAACTAAGTTATAAATGCAGACGCTCCCTCGGTGCGCTGCTCTGGTGCGCCGGCTCTTACACAGTGCCTGTCTGCCGTAAGCGTTACAATATACATACCCAACACTGCTTGTACCCATCTGTCATGCAAATAAAACACCTTGATTTGAATTGAATTGAGGGGAGAGGGGGGGAAAACCTATCTTTGATGTATAATAGACCTCTACCCATATACGTATAATAGTCCTCTAAAGTTATCCGTATAATAGACCTCTAACCATATACGTATAATAGTCCTCTAAAGTTATCCGTATAATAGACCTCTAACCATATACGTATAATAGACCTCTAAAGTTATCCGTATAATAGACCTCTAAAGTTATCCGTATAATAGTCCTCTAAAGTTATCCGGAACCCCAACCATATATGTATAATAGTCCTCTAAATTTATCCGTATAATAGAACTCCAACCATTTATGTATAATGAAAATCTAATCATAGACGTATATTAGAATTTCATTCTAGACGAATTGCGGACCACATTTAGATGTCTAAGGTATGCATTTAATAGATGTATATTATACGTCTTTTGCCCACTGGGAAAACCTTCTAGCTTCAAAGCAGAGGGAATGTAGGGGAACCTTGATCAAAAACAATTGTAAAGTTTTCCATGGGATACCTGTTGTAGTGGATTAAGGATTGTCAATGAGCAGTACAGAAATACACCACAGAAGATCACATTGAAACCACAGAAAGAGAACAAGAAAAAGAGACATCAAGCAGAAAAAAAGGACAAGAACTGAGAGAAGAGAGGGAAAGTAGAGACGAGAGAGGAGTCCGGAAGAGTTGGAACTTAAAGCTTGGCCATGTGAGAGCTCCTACTCCATGATCATCCAAACAACACCTTATGGGAGCTAAGTATCTGAGCCTTCCTAGAGGGATCTTGCTATTCTGTTTTTAGGTACCTTGGGTTTCCTGGGTAAAAGATACCATGGTTGGAGACATATTTCCTTTTTTGAATTTTTGAATTTTTGAATTCAAATGAATTTTTGTCATCTTAACCATCTCCAGCTAAACAACAGCAAGACCAAAGAAATGGTCATGGACTTTCGAAGGAATTAGTCTCCGCTGAACCCTGTTTCCATCCAGGGTGAGGACATAGAGGGGGTACAGTCCTACAAGTACTTAGGGGTACACCTGCATGATAAGCTGGAGTGGTCTGGCAACACTGACGCCCTATACAAGAAAGGTCAGAGCCGACTCTATTTTCTTAGGAGGCTCCGGTCCTTTGGTGTGTGTGGAACACTGCTACACATTTTTTTATGAATCAGTGGTGGCAGCGGCCATCTTCTACGCTGTTGTGCGCTGGGGCAGCAGCATCATGACAAGAGATGCAAATAGGCTCAAAAAACTCATAAAGAAGGCTGGCTCTGTGTTGGGGTTGAGCCTTGACCCCCTGGAGGTGATGGCTGAAAGGAGAATGCTGACCAAGCTCACAGCTATCATGAACAACACCTCTCATCTGCTTCATGGGATTGTTACTCAGCAGCGGAGCACTTTTAGCAACAGACTGCTCCAGCTACGGTGTTCAAGGGAATGTTTCCGTAGGTCTTTCCTCCTGGCGGCTGTCAGGGTGTATAACGCTGCCTTAGGCTAGGACTGTTAGCCCTTCATTTGCTCGTCTATGGACAGCATGTTGCTCCATTATACTTTTTGGACAATCAATCTTTATAAACCTATGCACATTTTGCACATATTCTATTGTTTTTTACAGTGACTATGATCATCATATTTTGCACACACCTATGTATTTATTTTTATTATTTATTTTATATTTATTTTGTATAATTTTTCGTCTATTCTGATGTCTTTGCTTGTCTTGGGCTGGACTGCTGTAACACATCAATTTCCCTTCGGGATCAATAAAGTCTTATCTATCTATTTATTTTACTTATTGACTCATAACAATTCCAGATTTTCACCATTTCCGTAACCCCCAATAGTAACAATATCAATTAGATTTTATTATTAGAGAATTAGTTTATTTAAGATTTTTATTGTAAAAATATATTAAATATGGTAACTTTTAAAAAAATGCAAAAAAATGTATTTAAAAGTAAATTAACACAAAAAGGCCAGAAACAAAAACAAAACTTTTGAATTAATTTGTTGTGTTCTGTAGCACGCCTTACATTAAGGTGCATTAGAAACCAGGAGACACAGACGCTGCCATAATTATATAAATTATCAACTGAAATTCAGATTTTTTAATTATAAAAAATTCATTTTAAATTAAATATTTAAGTTAATACTTACCCTATTGTGGTAGTGTAGAACCGTCAATGTGTCACTTTTTAATTTGCATTTCATTTTATATTATAATTATATTAGATGCAGTAAAAGAAGCACGTCAACGCTTTTCTGAAATAACCACAGCAAACAACCAAATTAATGTAGACATTGATGTAGAAAATCTTTATGAAGACAGTAGAACACTGTTGTGTAACTTATAATTTATTTTTAACTACCAGTCCATGCTATACAGATGCAGCCATTCAAAATGCACGGTACAAACCCGTACTGCACCCAACTACCCACAAGCCACCGCAGTCTACCTTTGTAAGTGATTGGCTGGCCAAAATGACCGACAGGGGCACTCGTGGTGCATTGGTCGGTAGTGAAAAGATTTAATAATTTAATCTCTTTACTGTGCACATTTTAATCTGCTTAGTATTTAATATTTATATGAAATTTTACCACTAAAGGGAAATTTTAGTAGCTGAGCATAAAAAGAAGAGGAGCATAATGCATCTGAAGGTCATAAACGATATTAATTTAGGAACATAAACATATTACTGTATGTAAACTGTACAGTATATGGCTGGTCTTGGTAGTTTAAAGAAAAAATACACACCAGTCTTCCATTTGTCCCTAAACATTTTAAGCATCAAAGTTTTATGAAACGGTCTCCAAATATGCGATTGCTATATAGAATGAATTTTAATTTAAAATATTATTGAACACGAAAATTAAGCTGTTTACGTTCCTCCGCCTGAGAATATAGTCACTCGTTTCTACGCAATGCAGAAACCCAGCCACAGGTAAATAGCAAAGAGAGGACATTAGCTAGCCAATATGATAAAGGAATAAATTATTTTTTTTATCGCTTTTGCACATTTATTTGAACATTTCCATCGATTGTACAAGCACTTGGAAACTTTCCAATCCCTAGTTCGTCTGCATTTTCTTTTACACTCCAGACATTCTCTCGGTCTGGCGCCGATCTGTGTCTTCAAGGATATAATGCCGGCGATTTTTTGTTAAATTTGGGTTTCCATTAATGCCGCAGCAAACTTTTGTTTTTATGTCCACTATAACAGACAATCTCCCTTGCTTTTAACCGAGTGTTTCATAATTTCCTAAAATTAAAATGATTTAAACTATGTGACAGAATTCTGGGGTCTCCCTATACCAGAGATTAAGGTACGGCTTCAGAATGGTGATTGGCTGACACCATCTGACACCCCCTGACTGGGAAAAAAAGACCTGCTGATCTGTTCTACAAACCAGGAAGACAACAGCATAAGTACGTTTTTTCTATTCGAAACGTGTATTTTAAAAGTTTAATTAAGAAGTAAAAACCTTACAGCGTACACAGATTTCTAAGCTGAATAGGAGGAAGAAAAATCACTCGTGTTTCGTACATAAAAAGTGGTTATTAACTATCGAAACCTGTTTTATTTATTTTATTTTTATTTAGATTAAGAGTTCCCATCACCCCTATTTCCATTTAAATTGCAAACCCGTGTTTAATTAAATATTTTTATTGATTCACAATCTGGCAATGCAATGTAAATCGTTATCTTGTCTTCTGCATAATAATGTTCACCTCTCTGTCCAGAAAATTAATAATAAACTTTATTTTAGTCGTCTCCGCTTTAAAGGTACCCCTGTCGCGGAAGAATTTGACCTCGGAACGTTTACCCAGCGTAATATTGTATTTCATTGCACTTTGACAGATTGTCTTTATTAGATTAAATCAATTGTTGTCAGAATATCCCCACCTCCAAACAAGAACAAAATTGCAACGATTTTATTAACTGGCTGTTTCAATAACTTAAAGTATACATTTAAAGTAATAATTTAACAATATATGTAAATTTTTTAAGATATGTTTATGTTGTGAATGTCTGTAGATTGTATCTTTAATTTTTGTTTTGTTTCACGTGAATTTTATAAGGGAGAGTGTCATAGAGATGACTCCCTTACCCCCATCTTGATTAAAATACTTTTATTTTTTCACAATCTGGCAATGCCAGACAGAATTGACATTTGCTGCAGCCAAATTACCTTGCAGATCAGAAAATCAAGGAACAAAACAATTATAACGCCCGGCTCCTCAATGGAATCACTTTAACAAACTAATGCATTGGTGTAACAGTCCGGGTGTGGCAAGCTTCTAATGTCTCCCGACTTTCATTGGAAGACAATGAACATATTCTAACTGTACATGAGAATATAATGCTGGCTCGCGGGCTTGGTGGGGTGCTGTACCAGCTGTCAAAAAAAAGGTTTTTTTTTATAAAGTCAATTGAGTGTCCATAATATTGCTATTTTGCTATTGCTACAGTAATTGCTATTGCTACTGAGTCTCCGTGTCTACAGTACATTGTTTGTGAACAAACCGGTTTCACAGGTATTTTCAACCCCCAGCCACTGTTATTTCATCGGTTGTTATCCTGTAAAGCACTTTGAGGAGCCAACTTTTAAAACGCTATATAAAATAAAGTTTATTATTATTATTATTAATATTGATCATATTTTTCCTCCCAAAACTTGTAAATTGTTGTTGTTATTGTTGTTGTTATCCTGTAAAGTGCTTTGAGAAGCATACTGTCCAGCTTGTCAGGTGCATTCTCAGGGTGTCAGCCAGTCAGATTCCAGGACCGGAATTATCTGTTTTATAATCAAGAATATAATATGTAATCACCTATCTAAAGAAATTAATAATGATATTAATTTAAAGATCTAAATATCCAAATCTATGTATCTATATAGCTGGTAGTATTACTGTATTTCACTTTCTTTGTAAACACGTTTTGTTTACACCTGAATCGCAGGTGGATTCTGTTTTTTGGTCTGTTATGGTCTGTAGCTTAAATCCTGCTTAACTAAAAATTAGACACAAGAAGAGTATTATTGGACAATGTTGTGAGGCTCTGGCGGAATTTCTCTGTAAACTGAAGAGTTATAGAGGAGACAGGTTGTGTATCGCTTCTTTTGACACTTGTAAAAAAAACATTCCAATGTTAATGAGACACGGAAGATAATGTGGTGTATTGGTCATTAGTGAAAAGATTTAATCATTTAATCTCTTTACCGTGCACATTTTAATCCGCTTAGTATTGAATATTTATATGGAATTTTACCACTAAAGGGAAATTTTAGTAGCTAAGCATAAAACGCAGAGGAGCATAACGAAGGTCATAAAGGTCATAAACGATATTAATTTAGGAACATAAACATATTATGTAAACTGTATGTTGCTGTTATTGGTATTTTAAAGAAAAAATACACACCAATACTCAATTTCTCCCTAAACATTTTAAGCACCAAAGTCTTACATGTGGTTGACCTTCCGACCATATTACTGTAATATCTGTATTGCTGTTTCAGTGCATGTCATACGACTTGCCTCGGTGGCATCAAGGCATAAGCGACTGATTTACAGTACTGTATAAGCGTGAAGTTAGGTGTTCAAATCCAGCAATCGCTATGAATTTTCTTTTAACAGAAACACTTCTTTGAAAAACTAAAATAGCAAATATTATGGACACTACAGCATATTGACATTTTTTATATTTCAAAATAACACATGTTCGTACTGTATGTACAGTACACAGCGGTACCGCAGGTTGAACTGTAGGGTGTAAATCCACCTGAGCCCAAAAGCCAACATATTAATGTGCATTCGCCTGGCGCTGTGCGGTTTTCATCACTCTCTGTGGGAGTGCTGGCTGTGACGAATTAAACCGGTTTCACAGATATTTTCAAAGTAGAAAAGGAGTCTTCCAGCGAAAGACACCTCCCCCCCCTCCAAAACCCCTTTTTTTTGCTTACAGTGGTAGTACTTAAGTACAGTACAATAAGTACTTACTTAAGGTAGTACTTCTCGCGTTAAGAAAGCTAGGTGTTAGCATAAACTATTAGTAATCAATAATATTAAATTTAGCACTGTAATAAATTGTGCTAATAATAAATTCTATTCTACTCTGAGAATGTAGGGGGGAGGAAGAATGCCTGTGGTCTTTGCACTGATAAACTTTTGTCAAGCTGTCAACAAAAACCAGCTGTCAAAAAAAAGTTTTTTTTAAAAAAGTCAATTGTGTGTCCATAATATTGCTATTTTGATATTGCTAATTGCTTTTGCTACTGAGTCTCTGTGTCTACAGTACATTGTTTGTGAACAAACCGGTTTCACAGGTATTTTCAACCCCCAGCCACTGTTGTTTCATCGGTTGTTATCCTGTAAAGCGCTTTGAGGAGCCACCTTTTAAGGCGCTATATAAAATAACGTTTATTATTATTATTATTATTAATATTGATTATATTTTTCCTCACAGAACTTGTAAATTGTTGTTGTTATTGTTGTTGTTATCCTGTAAAGCGCTTTGAGAAGCATACTGTCCAGCTTGTCAGGTGCATTCTCTTGTAAAATAATAAGTAGAGCTTTGGGGTTATTAGTGCTCCACTTACAGCAACCCAATGTAAATACATTTTGTCTCCAAATCCACCACCACTTGTATGAATCATAGCCCTGCCAAACGATGCAAATTCCGCTGCAATGGTTGTGTGCAGGAATTATTCAGTATGGCATCTCCATGTTCAAGCAAACACTGCTCTGTGTGCTAATGCAAATGCATTTAAAAAAAAGTTTTTTTTTAAAAAGCCACCTTTAAAGGCGCTATATAAAATAAAGTTTTGTTATTATTAATATTGATGATATTCTTCCTCCCAGGACTTGTAAAATTGTTGTTGTTATTGTTGTTATCCCGTAAAGCACTTTGAGAAGCATACTGTTCAGCATATTGTATTTCATTGCACTTTGACAGATCATCTTATAATCACTTGTTGTTAGAATATCCCCCAAGAGGATATTCCCCCCAAGAGGATATAGAGGATATCCCCCAAGAGGTATCCAGGTAACAGTGAAACGGGCGTACAGTCTGGGGAGATCGCTCGATTTCCATGTAAATAGTTCCCTGGTTCCGCTCCCCTTGGTGTTTCTCTCTCTCTCTCTCGGGCCCGCGCTCTTGGCAGGCTTGTCTTGTGTCTGTCTCTCGTCTGGGCGCGGGAGTGCTGCTGGCGGGTGGTGACGGACAAGAAACAAAGCGCAGTTTTTAACTCCACAAGTTTGAGTCTCTGTGTTCGTCCTCAACGAGCCCAAATTCATTACATTAGTGTCAGAAGCGGGAGGATGGACAGTGAACGGCCGATGATGTTGGACTCAAAGAAGTGCCGGATCCCCCAGCAGCCGAGTGACCTCCTAAAGCACCTTCTGGGGGCGAGCAGCAGCCGCCAGGGGCCGGGACGACCCCTCAGCACTGCCAGTGGCCACAGCCCTTATCAAGGCTACCAAACGGTGACCTACTCAGCAGAAGGGGGGCCCTTTCCCGGTTCGCCTCAGGCCATGTGGCAGGAAGGAGATGCCAGACCAGCGGGGTCCAGCCCGCCACCCCTGCTCCAGCCTGCGCCGGTGAGACCAAGCCGTTATAATGGGGAGATCCCATGGCAAATGTTTGAGGCCCAGTTCCAGATGGCGACCTGGGCAAATGGCTGGTCTCAGGTGGAGATGGCGGGCCACCTCGCCGCCGTCCTGGAGGGGAAGGCCTGCCAGGCGTGGCTGGATGTACCGGGGGACCAACGGTACAACTACGCGGTGCTGGTGTCGGCCCTCCGGAGGCGTTTTGGCAAGAAAGGGGAGGCGCTGGGACTGCTGCGAGCAAGGTTGGCCCATTGCTGCTGCCTAGCGGAAGAGCCACTGTGTCCAGTTGCCGCAGACGTGGCCTACTTAGCCCGCCAGGGTTACCCTACTCTCCCGGAGGAGGCCCACCGGGAGATAGCGCTCCAGGCATTCCTCTGGGCCCTGGCTCCAACTGAGGTGAAGAGCCACGTGATGCTGGCTGCGCCGGTCCCCTTGGACCAGGCCCTGCCTCTGGCTGAGCAGGCTGATGCCGTATTCGAGGAGACCGGTGGGCACCAACGGAGGGGCGCACAGGGAATCAGATGGGGAGGAGGAGACGGCCAGCGTGGCGATGCTGGGGGAGCGACGACGGCTGGTCATCTGAAACCGCTGTGGGGAGAGGGGGCACATCGCCCGGAAGTGCCAGGCGCTGGAGCCCCAAAGACTCCAGAGGCCGTCGGGAAACGGGAGCTAGGGTGGCCTAAAGGGGGGAAGACAGCGCTTGAGCGACGCTACCCCCACTCTGGAAAGCCAGAAGGAGCGCTTCACCCCACCTGCTGCCGTGGAAAGAGTTGGCCACAGTCGGGGCTTATTTCTTCCCTGCCTCACTGAGGGCAGACCCTGCCAGGCCCTCGTCGACACCAGTTTAACCATCGCCCTGCTGCGGCCTGGTGTCCTGCCGGGCACCGAGGCAGCCGGACCCCCAGGGTGCTCACCATGCACTTTGGGTCTGTGAGGGTGAAACACCCCTTCTACCTTGCCCCAGTCCACGAGGACTGTATCCTGGGGTTGGACTGGTTGCAGCAGGTGGATGGTTGCCTTGACTTGGGCGTGAGGGACGGGGTGCTGCGCTGGGGGTGGCAGGTGCCCTCCAGCGGCACCACTTGGAGAACTGCCCCACGGAGCGACCGCGACACCACAAACTGCCACCTGACCTCGCCGCTGGAGGACACCCGCCACCCCCGGCGCAGCACCCCGTCCCTCACGCCCAAGTCAAGGCAACCATCCACCTGCTGCAACCAGTCCAACCCCAGGATACAGTCCTCGCGGACTGGGGCAAGGTAGAAGGTGTGTTTCACCCTCGCAGCCCCAAAGTGCACGGTGAGCGCCCTGGGTGTCCGGCTGCCTCGGTGCCTGGCAGGACACCAGGCCGCAGCAGGATGATGGTCGAACCGGTGTCGACGAGGGCCTGGCAGGGTGTGCCCTCAGTGAGGTAGGGAAGAAATAAGCCCCGGCTGTGGCCAACTCTTCCCAGCAGGCGGGGTGAAGTGTTCCTTCTGGAGCTTTCTGGAGCGGGGGTAGCGTCCCTCAAGGGTGGCTTTCCCCCTTTAGGCCGCCCTGCTCCCATTTCTTGATGGCCTCCAGAGTCCTTGGGGCTGGGGAAACCGGTGGTTCTCTGAGTCCGACATCATCGGCCGTTCACTGTCCATCCTCCCGCTTTTGACACCAATGTAATGAATTTGGGTTCGTTGAGGACGAACACAGAGACTCAAACTTGTGGAGTTAAAAACTGCGCTTTGTTTCTTGTCCGCCAGCAGCACTCCCACGCCCAGATGAGAGAGAGACACGAGACAAGCCCACCAAGAGCGCGGGCACGAGAGAGAGAGAGAAAGAGACACCAAGGGGTGCGGAACCAGGGAACTATTTACAGTCTGGTGATCTCCCCAGACTGTACGCCCGTTTCACTGTTACCTGGATACCTCTTGGGGGATATCCTCTATATCCTCTTGGGGGGAATATCCTCTTGGGGGATATTCTAACAACAAGTGATTATAAGATGATCTGTCAAAGTGCAATGAAATACAATATGCTGAACAGTATGCTTCTCAAAGTGCTTTACGGGATAACAATAATAACAACAACAATTTTACAAGTCCTGGGAGGAAGAATATCATCAATGTTAATAATAACAAAACTTTATTTTATATAGCGCCTTTAAAAGTGGCTTTTTAAAAAAAAACTTTTTTTAAATGCATTTGCATTAGCACACAGAGCAGTGTTTGCTTGAACATGGAGATGCCATACTGAATAATTCCTGCACACAACCATTGCAGCGGAATTTGCATCGTTTGGCAGGGCTATGATTCATACAAGTGGTGGTGGATTTGGAGACAAAATGTATTTACATTGGGTTGCTGTAAGTGGAGCACTAATAACCCCAAAGCTCTACTTATTATTTTACAAGAGAATGCACCTGACAAGCTGGACAGTATGCTTCTCAAAGCGCTTTACAGGATAACAACAACAATAACAACAACAATTTACAAGTTCTGTGAGGAAAAATATAATCAATATTAATAATAATAATAATAATAATAATAATAATAAACGTTATTTTATATAGCGCCTTAAAAGGTGGCTCCTCAAAGCGCTTTACAGGATAACAACCGATGAAACAACAGTGGCTGGGGGTTGAAAATACCTGTGAAACCGGTTTGTTCACAAACAATGTACTGTAGACACAGAGACTCAGTAGCAAAAGCAATTAGCAATATCAAAATAGCAATATTATGGACACACAATTGACTTTTTTAAAAAAAACTTTTTTTTGACAGCTGGTTTTTGTTGACAGCTTGACAAAAGTTTATCAGTGCAAAGACCACAGGCATTCTTCCTCCCCCCTACATTCTCAGAGTAGAATAGAATTTATTATTAGCACAATTTATTACAGTGCTAAATTTAATATTATTGATTACTAATAGTTTATGCTAACACCTAGCTTTCTTAACGCGAGAAGTACTACCTTAAGTAAGTACTTATTGTACTGTACTTAAGTACTACCACTGTAAGCAAAAAAAAGGGGTTTTGGAGGGGGGGGAGGTGTCTTTCGCTGGAAGACTCCTTTTCTACTTTGAAAATATCTGTGAAACCGGTTTAATTCGTCACAGCCAGCACTCCCACAGAGAGTGATGAAAACCGCACAGCGCCAGGCGAATGCACATTAATATGTTGGCTTTTGGGCTCAGGTGGATTTACACCCTACAGTTCAACCTGCGGTACCGCTGTGTACTGTACATACAGTACGAACATGTGTTATTTTGAAATATAAAAAATGTCAATATGCTGTAGTGTCCATAATATTTGCTATTTTAGTTTTTCAAAGAAGTGTTTCTGTTAAAAGAAAACTCATAGCGATTGCTGGATTTGAACACCTAACTTCACGCTTATACAGTACTGTAAATCAGTCGCTTATGCCTTGATGCCACCGAGGCAAGTCGTATGACATGCACTGAAACAGCAATACAGATATTACAGTAATATGGTCGGAAGGTCAACCACATGTAAGACTTTGGTGCTTAAAATGTTTAGGGAGAAATTGAGTATTGGTGTGTATTTTTTCTTTAAAATACCAATAACAGCAACATACAGTTTACATAATATGTTTATGTTCCTAAATTAATATCGTTTATGACCTTTATGACCTTCGTTATGCTCCTCTGCGTTTTATGCTTAGCTACTAAAATTTCCCTTTAGTGGTAAAATTCCATATAAATATTCAATACTAAGCGGATTAAAATGTGCACGGTAAAGAGATTAAATGATTAAATCTTTTCACTAATGACCAATACACCACATTATCTTCCGTGTCTCATTAACATTGGAATGTTTTTTTTACAAGTGTCAAAAGAAGCGATACACAACCTGTCTCCTCTATAACTCTTCAGTTTACAGAGAAATTCCGCCAGAGCCTCACAACATTGTCCAATAATACTCTTCTTGTGTCTAATTTTTAGTTAAGCAGGATTTAAGCTACAGACCATAACAGACCAAAAAACAGAATCCACCTGCGATTCAGGTGTAAACAAAACGTGTTTACAAAGAAAGTGAAATACAGTAATACTACCAGCTATATAGATACATAGATTTGGATATTTAGATCTTTAAATTAATATCATTATTAATTTCTTTAGATAGGTGATTACATATTATATTCTTGATTATAAAACAGATAATTCCGGTCCTGGAATCTGACTGGCTGACACCCTTCTGAAGCGGTACCATAATCTCTGGTATACGAACACCCCAGAAATTTGACTTTTTACTGTGTGATAATTTTAAAGACTACTTCTTAGCGTAGATAAGAAAGCGTAGATAAAAAGCTTGGATTCTCATATATCTGAAACAAGTACCTTTTAATACAGTCTTTGTTGTGCTCTTGAGGACCCTTGTGATATTTTGAGCTCTGGTTGAATGATAAGTGTCGTAATTTAAATAATTTCCATTGTTAGAAATTATTAAATGCTCTGTTAAAAGCAAGGGAGTTTTTATGCCCGTTATAGTAGAAGAAAATGCCTGACAAAGTAGGGCTTGGACAGTTTCCAAGTGCTTGTACAAATGTGCTAAAGAGATTAACAAAAAATGAAATGTATTCCTTTATCATATTGGCTAGCTAATGTCCTGTCCTCGTTAGTTAGATCAACGAAATATTGTGGTGTTTGTCAATGAAAAAAATAAAAGTCTTTTCGTTTAAAATGGCGGTTAGAAAGAATGTGGACCAGCGTAATACTTTGAGTTTACAGCTTGTCCAAAGTCATTCATTATTAATACTATTAGTAATATCTTCGGTAAAGGCTTTGATGCATAAATATTTCTGATAAAGGTAGGTTGTGTACTTTTGTCCAACTGAGCAATCTTGCTTTCATAAAATATACCAACTTTTTAATAACTGATGATTAACATGCTGTAATACACAGTTTAAATTTAAAAGCTCAAATGCTGTACATGAGAGGTTAAGCTTTATTGGCTCCTCCTGGCGATTTAATGTTACACCGCGTGATACTGCGTTTTAATGCGACATGCCCACCGCGGTGTACCGCGAAATACCCCATGCATTTTGAATGGCTGCATCTGTATATGTATATTATTTTTCATTATATGTTATTAATAAATTAATGTTGTTAATGAGGTTCAGAAATGTTATTATACTTATTATTATTTCTATTTTTAGCTACCAACATTTCCCTTTACATGATTCCATATTAATATTCCCTATTAAGTGGATTTAAAAAAGTACTTCAACTTCTTTACAATAATGACAGTAAGTATTCATAAAAAACGTTAAAACATTATAGCATTTTATACAGTATAGAAACATTATATAGTCAGAACAAGCATGTCAATTTTTTTATGTTCAGAGGTGTTACAGCTCTGTTATATTTATTTTCACAAATTCTGTTTAGATACATAATTCCATATTCATATTCTATATTAAGTGGATTTAAAAAATACAGTATAGAAACAGATTAAATTAAGTAATCATTTCACTAATATCTAGCACACCACAACTGCCACCCATCTATCATCTTTGGCCAGTGAGCCACACAGTAAAGTACACCGCTTTGTGCTGTAGTACCTCTAACACAGCAATGAGTATTACCATGCGTTCTGAGTGGCTGCATCTGTATTATATTATTACAGCTAGATGGGGGTGTTCAATATTTGCAGTTCTTGGACTTTTATAGCAAGTAGAAACAATATATGGAAGATGAGGTAATGAGAATGAGATGAGAAAAAAAACAGAGAACAAAGAACAGAAAAAGTGAGGCAAGCAGTCCTTTTTCAGGATCAATCATAAATACCAGGTAGTAGGTAAGTATTTGAAACTTGTTAAGGTAGCTTGCTATTCTGTTGTTATTAGGAAACTGTGAATTAATGTGTAAAGAATCCCTAAGTTAAAATGGTCTCTGCTGGTTATTGGGTGTATTTTTTTAGAATAGGGATAGGACTCATTCTCTGAGAAACACAGGATACTTAGACTTAAGCTATATGTTTCAGACAGTAGAAGGATAAAGTTCTGTAATAATAATGTATGTTTTAACATAGAAGAAACAAAGGAGTTTTAATTACTTCAAGCACTAAATATCAATAAATCTCCTGGGCCCAATTATATCCTACAAATTGTACATAAGAAATCAAAAGAGATGTTGTCCATAACTTATTGACACATTTGGAAAAACAACCTAATAAATCTAGAGTAGCTTTGTGACTGTTTTAATGAAAAACAAAAAAGTCCAAATAAATTGAATTACTGTATATAATCTGTTAAATTTAACATACATATTTCTAAGAAAATAAAGAAAACCATGATCTGATTACACTGTCATGTTGAATTAGCAGTTCCATTTTTTTATGCTTTCTAACACACTTAGTGACACTTAATTCTACTGCCTCAAAGCTTTTGGGTACTAGATTCAATGGCAGACAGGATCACCTCTCATGTGAAGTTTGCTTCTTTTCATCATGTTTAGATGTTCTATGTTTTCACTGGGTGCTCCCCATCCCTCCCAATTTCCAAAGACATGCTAGCTATGTTATTTGGTATCTTTCTTTTGTGTGTGTGCATGTGCCCTGCAATGGACTGGCATACCATCCAGAGTGCAAGTCCACCTTGAGCCCTATGCTTCCAGGATAGGCAGCAGCATACCACTACCCCTAACAGAAATTAACAGCTTTCATATAATAGATAGATGGTTGACATCCCATTTAGCCTATTGGGACAATTTATAGTACTCCCAACTGCCTTATTCTGTTTGCAGCAATGGCAAGTCTTAATTTGAAATCCTGAGTTATGTGCTATATTGCATTCCACAATTCAATTTCTGCTCAAATATACTGCTTTTCTCAAGATCCATCAGTGACCTGTTTGTACTATATATCGCTTTCCCTCCTTTAACATACAATGGCTTAGCTCGTCATAGTAGCCCCATGCCATGGGTGATGAACAATCACACTTTCCTAATCAGTAGCCAATTTCACAAATCTAACACTTGGGACATTGTATGTCTGGCTTCTGCTTTAACAGAGGGCTGACAAGTTAACACTATACCATTTCAAGGCACATTGCTGGCAGCCAGGCACAACATAATGGACTGAAAACAACTGAACATCATTACAAATCCCTATAATTAATAACTTTCAAAAAGTCACATATATTGTAACAGTTTAAAGAATACTATGACTGAATGCAGAATGAGATAAAATATCAGTTCATTACCAGAATCATGCTAAACACATTGCATCAATGCACATCATTGTTCTACTATTTTAATGGTGAAGAGATCCTTCAGTAATGAGTATGATTAATGTGATATCAATATAAGTTCACTATATCTGTCTAGTCTATTAAAAAGATGTAATGTACAGTAACATTTAATCCTGCTCATCAAAATTGCTATAAATAAATAACTTATGTAAAGTTAATCTTACTGTTAAATTATTTTTTTCATTTATTTTTTACATTTAATTAATCATTTTAAAATATTCCATATTCTTAATTTGAAAAACCTTGTCAGTAGATAAACCTTTGTCTTTAAGACAAGACAAAAGAGTAGAAAATAACTTTTTAAAACATTTATAAATGTATTTACAGCATTATTAAAACATTTATCTAAAGCCATATAACTCATATACTTGCACAGAAACAAGTAATAGGTTTAGTAATAGGTCTTCACCTGAAGAAGGCTTCACAGCGAAATCGTTGTGTTTTCTTTCTTTTCTTTTCAGCATGGAATAAACCTATTATTACTTGCTCCTTTGCAGACTATGCGTGCTGACGCAGCTACCCACCTGAACTAACTCAGTTTTTTTTCTTTTTCATTAATTAATATGGGACAAAACATACAACTGAAAATATAAACACAATACAAAAATATATTATTCCCCATAAGTTTCTCTCCCCATCCCTGACACTTCTCAATCCTTTCCCTTGCACTCCCATCATTAGACAACCTCCCGCAGTCTATCACACTAAGGAACCGTGAAAAGAAAAAAACAACTCATGAATTAGTGGATGATGCTAGAGTAGTGAAGATACACCTTTTGTGAAAATCCTTAACAGGTCCCATGCCCTGTTTTTAACCAGTGGGTAATCATTATTTCTGTATAAGTCACAATGCTTTTGGCACCAATGGCTTGGAGATGCTGTCTTGTTCTGTTCTGTCTGGAAGTTCCCCCCTTGTCACCTGTATTTATAGTTTTTTTTAAAGAGTTTATAGTTTGTACTGAGTGTAGGTGGTCATGTCCACACAATATTTCAGGGTGTTATATTATACTCCTATGGAGTTACGGCCGTATGGAGAGTCTAGTTAGGGCCATGTGATCCTGGGGTGGCTACGTGAGCCATGGCTGGGTGTCAGACTGGCTGTCTGAGTGCACAACCCAGGTGGAGGAGGCAAAGTATTTAAGGCATTAGAGACAAAGAAATAATAGGAATATCTTTGGTCCCATCCTACCAGCAACAATAGTACCTCGTGAATTTGAATCACGCCTTTTATGTCTAATGTTTAGAACTCTGGTACCAAAGATGAGTTTCAAATATTAACAGAGTTTAGTTATCCCTACACAAAGAACAGTATAAAGTGAACAAGAAAACATATACCACTCAGAATACAGAATTTAAAATATATTACTTTTTTATTTCAAGAAAGATTTTGTATATTGTGCAACTGAATCTTTAAAGGCTGTTACTAACATAAAATAACTAAAAAACTTTTCTTTTAGCATATTAGTGTGTTAGCGTGGAAAATGGGTTCTTAGCATGTCACAATAACTACAGCTGTAGAAAGAAAATCAGCAGTGTCTGACAATGCACTCATAATTCCTTTTCATTCACCAGCTTTATATCTGTAAACTCAGAAGTGAGCAATGCTGTCAAGCAGAGTAAAAAAATAGCATAGAGTCTTCAGGGACATGGTACTGCCGCGGGTTCTATGCAAAACCCATTGTATTTTAACATAGATCCCACTGTTATCACTGTTGCTTTCAGATCTGAAGACAGCTGATTTGTAATAATGTCATTCAAGCTTAATGTCATTTCTCTTACTTTTACAACTTTGTGTACATCATCATTTTTTTTATTTAACCTTCAATTCTAGTTTTGTAGAAACAAGGCTGTAAAGCCCTCTTTCTAAAAATTATTTTGTATACATTCAAAGTTCATTTTTTTGCCAATCTTTCAAATGGATCTGTAAAATAGAGTGTAGTATGGGGGGTTTAAGTTACAATAACTTTAAGGTATCAATCAAATATCATAATTTACAGTCTCTCACACATGGATTCTAAATATTGACTACATACTTTATTGATATAAAACCACAAAATGCCTAACATGTGAACATGGAGCCAAAGACATGTGAACATGGTGCCGGAGAGTGGTGACGTGTTGCGTGTGGCTCCTCATCTGACTGACAAGTGCTTATGGACATTGGTTCAAGAATTGCTGAGTTAAACACAGATATATCATATCTGGAACTGAGTCAACTATCCTGTGTCCCTCTGCACACGGACCCCCCCACCTGACTCAGTGCACAGCCAGTGAGCGAGACAGACGCGGAGGCGCAGTAGACAGGGAGGACTTTAAGCAAGAGTGAAGCGATGCGGCTACAGGACTCCACTCCCGAGTGTCCTCCTGGCAAACATGCAGTCCGTGGAGAACAAGATGGATGAGCTAAGGGGAAGGTTAAGCCATCAGCGGGACATCAGGGATTGCTGTATTCTCTGTCTCACAGAGACCTGACTGACCCCCACTACACCTGACTCAGCTGTGCAGCTTGACGGATTCTCCACCCATCGCATGGATTGCTCTGGCTCAGCCAGTAAGAAAAAGGCAGTGGTGTTTGTCTGATGATAAACAACTCTTGGTGTTCAAATGTGAAAATTCTGAAGAGATTTTGGTCTCCCGACCTGGAATATTTTACTGTAAAATGTAAGCCTTTCTATTTACTGAGAGAATTTTCATCTGTCATCATGTGTGCAGTGTATATTCCACCCTGATCGGACATGAAAACAGCACTAAGTGAATTATATGCCAACATTAACAGCTATGAAACTGCCAACCTTGATGATGTATCTGTTGTTGCAGGGGACTTTTAATCAAGTCAACCTAAGGAAAGTTCTTTGAAATATTACCAGCATGTCTCCTGCCAAACAAGGGGTGTGAATACGCTTGATTATTGCTACACTGCAGTCAAAGACGCCTCCCACTCAATCTTCCACCCGCACTTCGGACAGTCTGAGCATCTGCGGGTACTTCTCCTGTCGGCTTACAAGCAGAAGCTGAAGCGGGAAAATGTGTCCACAAAAGCAGCTCAACACTGGACGGAGGAGACAGATGAAGTGCTGCAGGACTGCTTTGAATCTGTGGACTGGGCCATGTTTAAAAGTTCACCAGTGAACCTTAACGAGTACGCTACAGTTGTCACCGATTTAATTAAGAAATGCATGGATGACTGCGTGCCCACAAAGACAGTTTGCTTTTTCCCCAACCAGAAACCATGATTTAACATCGACATCTGAAATAAGCGGCGGGCATGATCGGAGGCCTTTAAATCTGGTGATCTGGATCTTTATAAGAAAGCAAGGTATGACCTGCAAAAAGCTATCAGGTACGGTAAAAGAAAATACAGCATCAAAATTGAAACACATGCTGCCTCTGCTGATGTGCACCAAATGTGGCAGGGTATTCAGACAGTTAAAAACTATAAAGCCAAAATATGCAGTGTTACATCAACCAGTAGTGATTTCTCTCTCCCAGATGAGCTGAACGCCTATTATGCTCGCTTTGAGAAGGAAATCACAGAACTGGCGCCGGTGCTCCCAGACGCTGCTGATACAGCTGTGTCTGTCACAGAAGCTGAAGTTAGGGCAACTTTCAGACAAGTTAACACACAGAAGTCGTGTGCAGACCAGTTGGCCACAGTTTTCACGGATATTTTTAAGCTTTCACTTTTACAGTCTTCCTTCCCAGTTTTAAGAAAACTATTATTATTCCAGTCCCAAAGAAAAATATTGCGACCTGTTTTAATGATTACAGGCCGGTAACTCTTACATCCACCATAATGAAATGCTTTGAAAGGCTGGTGTTGGGGCTCATTAGCACAATAGTACAAGTACATTAGTACAATAGTACCTGAGTGCTTAGATAGATAGATACTTTATTGATCCCGTGAGGGAAATTGCAGTGCAACAGCAGCTTAACACAGACAACACAGCCACAGTGTAACGAATGATACAATAATAATAATACAATACATACAATACAATCAGTACAGTGAGGGGTGCACTAAAAGAGTTACTCACAGTCCAGGACACACAAAGAACAAACTAGAACAGAACATTACGCAGAAAAATCGTATTGCACATATGAATATAAATATAGATGTAAATATAGATATAAATATAAATGTATTGCACAGGTCCCTGGCATATATTGCACAAACAACTGTTGTAAACGGGAAAAGAAAAAGAACAGATGTAGCAGTTTACTGTTCAGTCCAGAAATAGGTCACTGTCAATGTTGCCTCTGCCCAGACGCAAGGTGGATTTGTTGTACAGTCTTATGGCAGAAGGCAAGAATGACCTCCTGTAGCGCTCCCTGTCGCACCGTGGATGAATCATTCTATTGCTGAACGTGCTCTTCATTTCTACAAGCCTGTCATAGAGGGGATGGGAGATGTTGTCCATGATGGCCTCTGGTTTGGACACCATTCTCCTCTCAGCCACTACCTCCAAGGGGTCCAGGTCAGACCCAATGACAGAGCTTGCTCTTCTGATGAGCTTGTTCAGCCTTTTAGAATCCACTGCTCTAATCCCAGGGCCCCAGCATACCACTGCATACAAAATGGCGCTCGTTACCACCGACTGATAGAACATATGTAGCATCTTACTACATACATTGAAGGACCTGAGCCTCCTTAAGAAGTAAAGTCGGCTCTGTCCCTTTTTATAGATGGCCTCAATGTTCTTAGACCATTCTAATCTATTGTTGATGTGTACTCCAAGGTACTTGTATGAGTCCACCATCTCCACACCACTCCCATGGATGTAGACAAGAGTAGGTTTGACCTTTTTCCTCCTGAAATCTGCCACCAGTTCCTTTGTCTTTGTTACATTCAGTTCCAAGTGGTTCTCCCCACACCACTCCACAAAGCTGCTGACCAGTCCTCTGTACTCTTCCTCACCCTTGATATATCCCACAATTGCAGAGTCATCTGAGAACTTCTACAAGTGGCATGACTTTGAGTTGTACTTAAAGTCTGAAGTAAAGAGGGTTAAGAGGAATGGAGAAAGAACCGTCCCCTGAGGAGCCCCTGTGTTACTCACTACCTGTTCAGACACACAGTTCTGAAATCTCACAGACTGTGGTCTGCCTGTCAGGTAGTCAGTGATCCACGAGGTCATGGAGGCATCGACTTGCATCTCTCCAGCTTCCTCCTTAGAAGTAAGGGCTGGATGGTATTGAAGGCACTGGAGAAGTCAAAAAACATTACCCTTATGGTGTTGCCAGCCCTGTCCAGGTGTGAGTAGGCCCTTTGCAGCATGTAGATGATCGCATCCTCCACACCAACATTGGGCTGGTAAGCGAACTGTAGGGTGTCCAGTGATGAGCTAACCAGGGGTCTCAGGTGGGATAAGACCAGCCTCTCCAGTGTCTTCATGACGTGAAAAGTCAGTGCAACTGGTCTGTAGTTGTTGAGGACAGAGGGGCACCCTTTCTTTGGTACCGGGACCAGGCATGATGTCTTCCAGAGCACAGGGACTCTCTCCAAGCGCAGGCTCAGGTTGAACAGTCGCTGGAGCACTCCGCTCAGCTGATCAGCACAGGCCCTCAGAACTCTGGGACAGACGTTGTCTGGTCCTGTGGCCTTACCCTGGTGAAGCCTCTTCAGTTCCTTCTTTACCTGGTCAGCCGTGATGGTCAGTCTGGCCTGGGGGATGGTGCTCATAGCGCTGTCAATGCTGCAGGTGTTAATGGTGGAGGTGTTGGAGAACAGCAGCAGTGGGGGATGGGGGGGTGAGTAGCTGTCGGGGGTCATAGCTGTAGGCAGCCATGATTGTGGGGGGATGGAGGAGGTGTTGGGCAGTCACAGCTGTGAAGGGTTAGGGAGCGTGTGGCTGTGGGGGGATGGGTGTTGAGCCACAGAGGGCCCTGAATCAAACTTGTTAAAAAACTGGTTCAACTCGTTGGCCATCTCCAGGTTCCCCTCCATTGCACCCCCAGCCTATTTGAAACCAGTGATCTCTCTCATGCTGCTCCATACATCTCTCACCCTATTCCTTTGCAGCTTGTCCTCTACCTTCCTCCTGTAGGCGTCCTTGCTCTCTCTTAACTTCTGCTTTAGTTCCCTCTGTACACGCTTGACCCTTCCTTATCCCCCCTCCTAAAGGCTCTCTTCTTGTCATTCAGAAGAGCCTTCAGGTCGCTGGTGATCCAGAGTTTGTTATTGGAAAAGCAGTGTACGTCTTTGATGGGGATGGTGTTGTCTACGCAGAAGTTAATGTAGTCAGTGACACAGTCCACCATGCTGTCTATGTCGTCCCCATGTGGTTCGCACAGCACATCCCAGTTGGTAGCCTCCAAAGCACCACGTAGATCCTCCATAGCCTCCTGAGACCATCTCCTCACAGTCCTCATGGTCGCAGGTTGACGCTGGACAATAGGCGTGTATAGTGGTGTAAGCAAGACAAGGTTGTGATCTGATCTGCCAAGGGGGGGAAGGGCTGTGGACCTATATGCATCCTTAGCATTGGCATATAATAAGTCCAGTGTTTTGTTTTCTCTGGTCGGGCACTTAACAAACTGGTGGAAAGTAGGCAAAGTGGTGGAAATAGAGACGTGGTTAAAGTCACCTGAAATAGCTATAAAAGCGCTAGGGTGCTTTGTTTGTAGCCTGGCTGTGACTGTGTTTATGACGTCACACGCTGCCTCTGTGTTTGCCGTAGGTGGAATGTAAACAACTACAAAGATGGCGCAAGTAAACTCCCGTGGTAGATAGTATGGACGCAGTCCGGCTACCATGTCCGGGTTACAGATGCGCTCCTTAACATGAGTATGTCCAGGATTACACCATCTGTTGTTGACAAGCACCGCAAGCCCCCCTCCTTTCCTCTTACCGCTCTCAGTGTTTCTGTCTGCCCGCACCGTCTGAAAGCCGCCAATGGTAACATTCCTAAAGTTCCTGCAGCCACGTCTCGGTGAAACACATGATACTGCATTCTCTATACTCCCTCTGGCTCCTCACCAATGCTCCCAGTTTGTCCATCTTGTTCGCTAAGGACCTCACATTTCCCATGATGATCGAAGGAAGGTAGGGTTTAAATCTCCTTCTCTTAGCCTTTCGCGTCGCCCCAGCCCTACAGCCTAGGCTTCTCCTCCTCAGCTCCTCCGGAACCGATGGCTTCTCTCCTGTCAGTAGAGCCTGACGTGCTAGTGTGATCAGCTGGTCCCGCGTGTAGACAATGCCTCTGTAGCTATCGGCATTGCAGCCCGATAGAAACAGAAGTCCGAGTATCAGAAAAAACAAGAAAAAGTATCTCAGATTCCTAGTATGCATCATGTTGTGATCTCAAATCTAGTTGCCGGCAAGGGTATGAAGAAAAAACACTAACACACTAGCACTAACTAACTGAAAGAAACAAAAAGACAACAAAGAGACACAGAGCTGCTGTAGCAGGCTGCCACTAACACGGCGCCATCTTGAGTATGGTTAGATGCCCCTGCGGTTGCATGCCGGCAAAACAGGTCCACTGATGATACTATTTCACTGAATCTTCACACTGCCTTGACTCATTTGGAAGACAAAGACATACATCAGAATGATTACAGCTCCGCTTTTAACACAATAGTTCCTTCCAGACTGGTCAGGAAGCTGAATGATCTGGGCATCAACACCTTTCTGTGCAGGTGGATTATGGATTTCCTGACTGGAAGACCACAGACTGTGAGGGTAGATGGAAAACTTTCTTGCACACTGACCATCAAAACAGGTACCCCCCAGGGCTGTGTGCTTACACCCCTGCTGTTCTCCTTGTTTACCCACGATTGTATGGCCAGACACAGCTCCAGCTCCATCTTTAAATATGCTGATGACACTACCCTCATTCACAATACCCTCAATCACTGCTAATGATGAGACAGCCTACAGGGATGAGGTCAGGAACCTGGTAGAATTGGGCCTTGACAATAACCTCTCTCTCAATGTCAGTAAATCCAAAGAGCTGGGCATTCATTTTAGAAAGCAGGGCAGGGACCATACCGCTATTGCCATCAATGTGGTGGCTGTTGAGCTTTAAGTTCCTGGGTACCTTCATCGCTAACGACTTAACGTGGTTCCAGCATTTTACTGGAGCTACAAAGAAGGCACAACAATGCCTTTACTTCCTCAGCCAATTGAAAAAAGTTGGACAGCCTTCAACTGTCCTTACCACATTTTACAGGTGCTACTGAGAATGTGCTAACATGGAATTACATTGTGGCTTGGTAGCAGCTCATTGTCTGACATTACAGGGGGTGATCAGGTTAGCCCAGTCCAGGAGTACAGCTCCCCTCTTTTTTAGACATTTTTAATACTTGCTGCCTCAGGAAAGCCTGAAGTATCGTTAAGGACTCCAGTCGTCATGGTTCCTCACTTTTCTCAACCCTTCCATCTGGTAAGCATTATAGGAGCATAAAGGCACAAAGATCTAGAGCCATAGACAGCTTCTTCCCTCAAGCTGTCAGATTACTGAACTCTACCCCTACCACTGGCTCACACTTATGTTTTTTTTCCTCTAAGGTGTATTTTATTTAACTTGTTTTTGTTGCTTCCGCTGTTGTGTGTTTTTGTTTTTGGTGTTTTCTTGATGTCTTTGTATAGGAGCATACATGCAAATAAGCATTTCATTGCACTGATGACAATAAACTCTACTCTACTCTAACAAACATCATATATAATAGAATATATTTTAGAAAAAATATGCTGTGAAACAAAAGGGTGATTGTTCAGGGACTACAAAAATCAGAGTTAATAACTTAGGAGTTAACATACATAAACTACAATGTTTTACAGTCTAGCTCGGAGGTTCTATCAGTCTCATATAATTAAATCAAATTTATTCTCAGATACAATTAAATATGCATTTACTTTTGTGAACTAAACAACAAACATGCATTTGGAATAATACTTAAACTCTCAATAATTATACTGTGATTAAAGACATTTAAACTCAAAAATCCATTGAAGAACATACTTGACAAATTAAACTTTCTGCTTGGTGGGTTGGTCCATGGTCAAATTTTGGCAACTGTTAAACAGTGTTTAGTTAGGGAGTTACAACATTGCTGTGCTAATGTTTTGGAATAGTGCTTTATGGTCTGATTGAGTCAGAAAGTCACATAACTCAGTTAATTATAACATAGGATGTAGTCTGGCGATATTTCTGAGGTGAACGAATGATGTTTTAACAATATGTTGCACATGTGGATCGAATGTCAAGCCTGAATCAAATATCGTTCCCAAGTTTTTAGTTTTGATCAAAGTTCAAGTACAGATAGGGTTATAGCATTCACTTTACAAAGTTGATGTGGTGTGCCAATAAGCGTGACTTATTCAATCTATGTCAGAGTTTAAATGGAGGAAATTTTTAGTCATCACATTTTTATGTTTGAGACGCAATTAGAGAGAATAGAGACAACCACATCTGTGTCAGGTTTGGTATTATGTAGATTTGAGTATTGTCAGCATAGAAGTGATAGTTAAGCCCAGTACCAAGTTGTCTTTAGGACATGGAAGCAGCTGGAGCCATACAACCAAGCAGAAGTCCATCTGATTCCCTAGTGGTCGTGACATAAAAAGAACGATGTGTCCCTCTATACATTAACTACCAGCAGCTGGACTCATACACAGTGAAAGGTGTCTTCCCACTGCTGGGGAAATTTTTTTACCATCTTGGATTTGACTGGTGAGTACTGGCTGCTGAGTTTGATTGCACAAAGATAGCTTTTACCACACCTATGGGCCTTTTTGAATGTAACAGGATACCATGTGGGTTACAGAATGCTCCATCAACCTTCCAAAGGCTAATGACAAGCTGGTTTACTGATGAGAGTTTCTGTAGCCTGTTATTGTACCTGGATGACATCATTCAGCTGCACATTCAAGAAACATCTGGCAGGTCTTGAGATGATCTTCTTTCGTCCAGGAGAACATGAGTTGAAGCTTGAGCCCAAGAAGTGCAGCTTCCTGAAGACCCAATTTAAATGCCTTGAGCACCTAGTATCAGAAGCAGGGATATCAATAGACCTTGAAAAGACTTCAGGGGACTAAAGGAGAAGCTTACAACTGTCACGATTGACCCACTGAGTAAACGGGAGGATGGACCCTATGCGGTACCTTAGGGGGTCTGGAGATAAGGAGGTAGTTTCCTGAGCAAACGAGGGTTAGATGAGCGGCTGGGTCGAAGGTGAGTTTCCGTGGTTCATAACGAGTAGGTCGGCAAGAAGGCTTCCAATCGAGGAGAGGGCTAGGCAGTAAACGTAGTCAAAGGGGTTGTTCTGAGATTCATAACGATTGAAGAGTAGGATCCAAGAACAAAGGTAAGGTAGGAGCTCCAAAGAACCACCAATACCAGGCAAAAAGCAGAGGGTTAGGAGGGTTTAAGTATTGTGAGATGAAGAAGGTGCGCTGATTTATGGAGTGTCGTGGTTGGCTGATTGACAGGAGCGATGTCGTTTGGCAGAAGTGCTCGGGGCTGAAGTATAATTAGCGAGAGTGTACTTCCGTGTGAGAATCCGGTGGGATGAGGGCGTGACAACAACAGCCCTGGTATGGGAGGATATGAGGAAAACAGTAAAACCTTCATCTTTCACCTCTAACTTTCTGAGTAGCTGCATCTGTTTATAGTTGCCCTTCATCTTACAATTGTGACCTGGGTAATGTATTTTGATAGTATTGACTATTCAAGACATCAAACTGTCTCTACCATTTTTACCACAGCATTATAGCAATGAGTAATTGTATTTTTTAAAACTTTAAAAAAGCTTGGAGTGTAATACTTTTAATGCTGTGGTTTTGTTTTGTAAAATATGTCAGGAACATTACAAAGTTATTTTTCTTCTACCTCAGTAACATTTCTTGTTATAGACCCTTGCACTGCCTATTAAATGCTGAAATATTTATGTATGCCTTCTTCATCAAGATAAGACAGATCTACTTCTTTAATAACTACTAATGTACTAAAAAGTATGTCCAGAATTCTGTGACTCATACATAGGTAAAAGTATACTGCAACAGCACATTGTCACGATTGTAGTCCCTCCCACTTAAGGGCTCTCTGGCTCTTCCTTGTTTTGTTCATTCCCCGCACCTGTTCCTTATTCCAGCCCCTTTTCAGTTCCCCCTTAAAAGCCAGACGCTGATACTAATCAGGGCTCTGCATTGGCTCTGCATCGGTTCTGCATCATGCAAGCCCGGGTCCTGGATGTGTCTGGCTCCTTTATGTTTTTTACTTTCTGTCCCGACCCGGTTCCTGTCTGCATAGGTTCCGGGAAGAACTGTTTGTGACACACATACTAAGTCCCGTGCTCTGTAAATTGTAATAGTTCTAAATTTTAGAATTGACTTTATAATGTATAGTTTAGTTTTAATCTTAGTTTTACTGTGTTGTTTCCTCTTTCTTTACTTCTCTAATGTGTATTATGTGAATACTATTGTACATTGCAAAAGATAAGAAGGATGAGATTTCTATTTTTTAAGGTAAAACCCATTTTTTGGAACTGTTACAGTTTCAGAACCATGATAATATTAATGGGTGCTGCCTAGCTGTTTGTGCCTTGATGCAAATATCCTCTAAATGTATATGATTGATGCAAAATGCCAGCAGCTATCATGTAATCCTTTATCTAAGAAAGAAAATGTTGCAACCTGATTCAGATTATGGGATACACAAGTACTTTATCAGCCATAGTGAAAGCTTTTTAATTTTTATTTTAATGATTATTTTAGATCAATAGTATTTGTTTATAGCTGTTTATTACCTTTGCTTTAATTTGAAAAGAGCTGCATATGGTTTAATACTGGATGATTTCAGACTGGAAAAATATAGACTAAAATATAGATTGGAATATCTGAGGCTTAAAATGGACACTGAAATGTTTTGAGAGTGCTGGTATCAGCAGGGGGTGGGAGCTTGCCGTGATTCTTTCATCTTTAAAGTATACCCCTTTCCAGTCTTGCTATGCTAAAGGGAGCCTAATCACAATTGGAGTAGTTGTTATGTTGTCATAGTCATTGATGATGCTTTGGATTAGCTGTTACTTTGTATGGGTAGGTTGATAATAGGATGATGTTAAAGGTGAACTCTGTCCTTTTACTCTTCAACATTTTCTTTTACCTGATGGAAAAATGTCTGTTGTTATCATTATGTATATAAGGGACATATTGTGTGTTATTGGATTTTATTGATCACTTGTGCTTAATGATGCAGACCATTTGGCCACCAGCCATATCACCCTGCAACTCACAACTGGAAACCCACTGAAGCTAAGCAGGTATGAGCCTGGTCAGTACCTGGATGGGAGACCTCCTGGGAAAAACTAAGGTTGCTGCTGGAAGAGGTGTTAGAGGGGCCATCAGTGGGCGCTCACCCTGCGATCTGTGTGGGTCCTAATGCCCCAGTATAGTGATGGGGACACTATACTGTAAACAGGCACTGTCCTTCGGATGAGACATGAAACCGACGTCCTGACTCTCTGTGGTCATTAAAAATCCCAGGGTGTTTCTCGAAAAGAGTAGGGGTGTTATCCCGGTGTCCTGGGCAAATTTCCCATTGGCCCTTACCAATCATGGTCTCCTAATAATCCCCATCTATGAATTGGCTTCATTACTCTGCTCTCCTCCCCACTGATAGCTGATGTGTGGTGAGCGTTCTGGCTGCCGTCGCATCATCCAGGTGGATGCCGCACATTGGTGGTGGTGGAGGGGAGTCCCCATTACCTGTAAAGCGCTTTGAGTGGAGTGCCCAGAAAGGCACTATATAAGTGTAAGCAATTATTATTATTATAAGGAAACAACCCATGCTTTCCATGAAGTATACCAGCTTCTGGTGCTGGATGCCTAGCAGAGAAGGATAGGCTCATCTGGTCTTTAATTCACAGTTTGTGGTCAATCACCCAAAAAACGGATGGAGTGGTCCTCATCCTAATCGTAACAAAGGGCTGTGCTGGCCATTGTCACATTGCCTTGTGGCCTGTCACAGGACATGTACTGTATATTGTTCTTTTTGTAGTATTTATTGCTATCTTATATGTATTGTTTTATTTTGTTAAGTGTTATCTGTTGTGGATCCACAATGTTGTCTTGTGTCTGTCTGTTTCACCATTTTGTGTCAGGTTACAGAACTGGTAAACTAATCCTGCTACATGAGGGTTTACCTGTCCATCAAGAGGACCAGAGGTGGGTCTTATAGTATATAACCTGCCCCAGATTGGTAAATTAGATTAGTGTAGTAGTTTTTGTTTTTGTTTTTGGTTTTGGTCCCTTTCCCTTTCCTTTTTTTGTGATTTTGTTAAAATGTCAGTGGAGCATCTGAGAAGAAGTGGCAGACTGCTATAGTGGATGCAGAAGAGAGACTAAACAGATAACAAGAGGCAATTGTTGCACAGACTTTACCAGTAGTTACCAACATTTCCAAGACAGATGATCACCCAGATCTGCAGTCTTCCATTTTGAGTTTACAAAACATGGTGAGTTTGTTATTGGAGATACAGCATCACACTGTAAAGCATACATACTCAGCACCAAGATGCCTGGGATTAGAGATAGGCAAGGTTGGAAGTCAGAATTTCCAGTGGTTGGAAAACTGATTGGATGCACTGGATGGGCAAAATAAAGGTCATGGTAAAACCACAGTGCAATAGCTGGATGGATGCTTCTAGCATTCAGTAAGCCCACTCCAACAATTTCACAATCACCTTCCACTAGACCACCATCTGCAGCTGTTTACAATCAGAGAGGGAGTCAGTGAGAGGCTCATCAGTGCAACCCCAGATAACATTATCTACAAAATGACCTGCAGCTGTAGTTACTTCTGCAACTTCACTGCAAGCAGGAATGTTTTCATTTCTTGTACAGGTGTCGCCCAGTGGACTTTTTACAGATGCACCAACACTGGCTTCTGTTTCTTTATGGACACACTTTCAGCTCACCTCATTAAAAGATGAGGATGATATTGATCTATATCTAATGGCTTTTGAACATATGGCAGAACTGTATAATTTACCTCAGGAAGTCTGGGCTGCAAAATTGGCTGGATTTCTAATGGGAAAAGCCAGACAAGCCTTCATGTCCTTCGATGTTCAGGATTGCATGAATTATGATAGCTTAAAAGAGGCTATTCTGGCTAAATAAATTTTGTTGGAGACTTATCCTCGGCGCTTCAGAGAAATAATGTGGTCAATGGGAGAACCACCAAAGGAACTCTTCTCAAAGCTATATGACTCCTGTTACTGGACTTTGACCTGGCATTCACACTACTAATAATAATAAACTATGTTATATAGAACCTTTAAAGCACTTTACAGAATGACAACAACAACAATAAAAAAATATTTTAAAAATACAAAAAATAAAATGAAAATACAAACATGAGGAAACTACAGAGGAAATCATGGATCAGTTAATTGTGGAGCAGTTTCTTGTTGTCCTGCTGGCAGAGATGAAGAAGTGGATTGAGGGTCACTACCCGGTTACTGCCCCGGATGTCCATCAGTGGTCTTATGTCTTCCTCAAAACTCAGCACAAATAGATTCGTTCAACATTCCCTCAGGATTCATTGTCTGCAAGATGACTGCCAGCCTGTGATTCGGCTTCTGCTGGATGAATCGGGATTTCAGAGTCTTTTGTCTAGTTACTGTTGCATTTTATTAATGTACAGTATAACAAAATACCCAGCCATCCAAACCACATATTAGTAATCCGGCAGAAACTATTAATTCTTTTCATAGTGGTAAAAAAGGTCACAAGGCTGATAATTGTTTCCTCAGAAAGGGCAAATCTAATTTTTGTCTTGCTTCATCTCAGAATAAACACAGTGAGTGACCTTAGTGGCAAGCTCCTGTATGTGTTAGTCGATAATGGTAGTAACCAAATTTTAGTTAAGAAGTCTTTTGTATCTGATGAAGTTAATAATGGGGAACTTACCATTCATACTATCTACAGCAATGAAAAGTAGTATAACTGTGTTCATGTCATTGGAATAGAAAAGTAAAGCAGCCTGGAATGTTTTTAGTTGGAAAGGTTATTGTTTTTTATTATTATTAACTTTTATCAAATATAATTATATTATTATGTTTTGAAAACATCAAAGTTCACTCCTAAAATCTGTACTTCATTTATACATCGTCTCTTTTATTCATACAATTAAATGGTTTATGAGCATTCTTTCTTAAATGCACTATCAAGAAGGTATATGTGTCTTTTCCAGCAGTGAATTTGCTATTTATATTTTTAATGTTTATAGAAAAATAAATGTCTAAAAAAAAATATATTTATTCTTATATCATTTTCTAATGCTTTTTTCAAAAGTATTAATTTTGTATCAGTTAAGTTAAAACAGTTTCATTCTTCCATGTAAGGGACACCTAAGTGTATATTCATAACTGCGACATACTGCATGTGAATATAAGAAGGGAATAATACTCTGCCCTAAATCTCCTCTGAAATTACCTCTGCTGACAGTATACCAAGCATGTTATAGAAAGTTCTCTGTGTCTCCTGAAAATAGAAGGTATGGAGACACCACCAAAACAGAGAAACATGGCAATCACCTGCAGTTATAAGGTCAGGTATTGGGTAATCCCAGGTACTCTCACAAACATATCGTCATAATCATATACCCAGCATTGTAAAGGACCTTTCACTGCCATTTCTGTGTTAAGCTCATAAATGTTTGACACAGTGTTATACTGTTTGTCTTTAAATCAGGATAAACTACTCAATAAAACAAATAATTACCATTAAATCTTTGTTTTGGACTTGTTTTGTTTGTGTACCGACAGACTGACAGAATATATTAATCCATTTGAAGTACTATTTTATTGCAAGTTACCAATTTATTTATTCTATTACAGTTACCAAATAAATTGTGCACTCCTAAACTTCCCATTAATGAACTATGAATAATATTTATAT
Organism: Atractosteus spatula; assembly: GCF_055471065.1. Taxonomy (NCBI): domain Eukaryota; kingdom Metazoa; phylum Chordata; class Actinopteri; order Semionotiformes; family Lepisosteidae; genus Atractosteus; species Atractosteus spatula. Next base: position 34,972,573 of record NC_142714.1, read on the forward strand.
CATATTATTGATACTTTTATTATTTAATATTTATTTATTCAAGTCCATCTCTGTTATATTTCACGAGGAATGACAGCAGCCGAAAGCTTGGGAGAAATTAGAATCGTTTATTGTGATGTGGAGATTTGGCGTAACCCGCTTTGCTGAGGGCCAACCTCCCGGCCGTTGGACGGGGAGGATAGGACCCCCATGCGACCAATGGGGTAGCTGCAAAGGTGGAGAGGGGGTGGAGGAGGGATGCAGAAAACGAACGAGGAAGAGGAGAGGGTGACGTTTGATATTTATGGAGACCGGTTGCTTACGTCAGGATTAGTGAGAATTGCAGCAGCTGTGTCGAATGAGCGCGGCTGCCTTCATTCCTCCCGAACTTTCATTAAAAACTCCATTTCACGAGGAATGACAGCAGCCGAAAGCTTGGGAGAAATTAGAATCGTTTATTGTGATGTGGAGATTTGGCGTAACCCGCTTGGCTGAGGGCCAACCTCCCGGCCGTTGGACGGGGAGGATAGGACCCCCAAAAGAACCAAGCGGGACCCCCAGTCACCAGTGCAGAAAAACGAAAACAAAAGATTATTGGGCCAATTCAGCTGAGGAGAGAAAGTGCCTGCTTGAGGATACCGGGGTTAGTTTTAATGTATGCATGGTAAGCCTCCGAGGATCGACGGCCGAGTTGCTTGATGAGATACTCGGGTATGCCCTGGCGAGCGGCAGAGGATGCGGCCCCTGATCTAAAGGAGTGCCCGGAGAATTGTTTAGGAGGGTATCATGATGCGGCCCTTCTCATTTGCGAACAGAGGGGCAGTAGGCGAAGCTCCGGCAGAGGTGCGAAGATGTGCGTAATGGGATAGAGGCTCGTAAGGGCTTATGTAGGAACAGAGTTTGGAATAATAGGTGAGAGTGGAGGATCTGAGTTGGTTGGTTTTGCTTTTCTTGAGATAGAAGGTCAGCGTCTTGGAAGGTAAGATGGAGATGTTGGATAAGCAGGGTTGAGGAGAAGGATCGAAGGATGTGGAATTAGCGGTAATTTCAGAGCGCCTTAGGAAGATAAAGAAGGCTAACAAGAATAAAGATTCAAGAGGGCGGTCGACCCAGGGTGAGTGGTAACCTGACCTGACAACGTTGAGGCAGGATTCAAGGATGTCTGAGGTAAGTGGTGCGCGTAGGTTCGGAAGTGGTTTTCAAGCCACTGAAAGCCTTTAAGGAGAGTAATTTGAGGGTGGATAAGGGATGGACAGATTGTGCCGAAAAGGAGTGGATGCCGCACAGGTATACTTTGGTGGTGGATGCTCGTAGCTTGAGTGAGTTTCTACGATAGCAAACGAAGGATGATACGGTGAGAATGTCGAAAGAACGGAATTTTATGTTCGCGGAGAGGTGGAAGGATTGGAAGCCCTTCCGGGCAGTGCAGTAAGAATTGAGAGTTCGAGGGGCGATCCCTAAGAGGATAGTTTGCTGGGCCAGCTGGAGATAGCGATGGAAAGGATGATTCAGAGGAACGTGAGTTCCGAATAGGGAGGTACTGTGCACGGGTTCAGTCTTGCATCTGGTGCCAAGTTCCTGAATTGAAAGCGAGAGAGAGAGAGTCAGCTATCTCATTAAGGTGGCCTGGAATGTGAGCAGCTACGCGGATGAATTGATGTGTGAGAGAAATCCATTTAGGGCAGCAGAGGAATTTCATGATGGATTGGGATGAAGACCTTCCTTTGTTGGTTATATGAACTACTGCATGGATGGCCGAATGGATGAGGACGGTTTTTTGTTTCCAATTGTGGCCCCAAAGAGAAGCAGCAACGACAATTGGAAATATTTCTAACAAGGCCGATGACTGGTTGGCGAGAGGGATTGGAAAGAAATCAGGAGGCCAAGGGGCCGCGAACCATTGGCCTTTGTAATAGCCTCCGAAACCGACTGAGGGGGCTACGTCTGTGAAAAGCTGGATATCCTCAGTGTCAGAGAGGAGGTCATCGTAGAAAAGAGATATGCCATTCGAGTTGGCCAAGAGAAGCTGCCAAACCCTGAGCTCGGATTTGCAGTTGGCTGAAGGGCTTACGTGGTGGTAAAGAGAGGGCACGGAAGAGGCGAGGTCGAGAAGGTAGACCGTCCTTGAGGGATGATATGCATGGCGTAATTGAGGTGGCCGAGCGGAGAGAGAAGTTCCCTCTTTGTGCGAAATTTGGCGGAAGAATAGATAGAGATATAAATCTGGATCTTGTCGATTTTGTCGCGAGGCAGGGAAGCGGAGAAATTGATGGAATTGAGGGTGATCCCAAGGAATTGGATTATATGAGAGGGGCCAGTTGTTTTGTCCATGGCAAGGGGTACCCCTAGTTTCCTAAAAACGGAAAGAAGTGTGGTGGAGGCTCTTGCAGGTGGGGTGTGAGGAAAGTCTATGGTAAGGAAATCGTTGAGAAGGTGGACGAGAAAAGGAAGCTTATAGTTATTCGAGGGGATCCGGCCGAGAGCTTCGGCTAAGGTACCGAAAATGTTTTGGGCTACTCCTACGTCCGAAGGTAAGGCGGACTGCGAAGAACTTGTTCCACCAGTGAACTCCGAAGAGGTGCCAGAGGTCTGGGTCAGAAGGCATAACTTTAACGGCGCTGGAGATGTTGGCCTAAGTGAGCCAGGCGCCCAGACGGACCGCTATGCTGATGGGATTGATGTGGTATGCGGGGAATGGGGAAGAGTCAAGTGGGCCAATCATGAAATCATTCTCGACTTTGGATGCTAGCAAGGAATCAACGGACTGGGGATCGGCGGTGGCAGATTGCAAATTTTTGCAAAAGATGAAGGAAGAAGGAAGAAGGAAGTGTGCACGGGCCTGGTGAGAATCCGAAGGAAAGGCCGTTGAGTAAGATGTGGGTGGAAGAGGGGTCGGGGTGACGGAGCAGGCCGAAAGCAAGAGCGGGGATGTCGATTGGGGTAGACGGAAAAGCCAGTAGTCTTTTGGGAACACTGAAGGTGGAGCGAGCATGGAAGGGCCGGCGGGGGCAGGCAGAGCGAGCATGAGCTTCGCCGCAGAAGCTGCGAATGTGAAGGAAGCGACGAAGGGGAGAGGTACGTGTAGAGGAATTGAAGATGTTGGAAATTTGTTGGCCTCTGATCATCACGATGGGGCGACCGCGGACATCTTTGGACCGGGAAGGTTTGAAGAAGACCTGGCGGGAGAATAGATGCTGTGCGGGAGAAGGGGCGGAGTCAGGGTTGGGCTTGCGGATGGTATCTGGGCAAAGATTTGATGAATGTGTCCGAGAGGAACAGAAGTCGCAGGAAAGGGCTTGGACATCGGTGAAAGTGCGGCAGTAAAGCTCAATGTCGAGGGCTCCCCAGTAGGTGCGCTGGTTCCGTTGGAGTAGGCGGGCAGCGGCCTCGGCCAAGAACTGCTTATGGTAATCGTAGAACAGGGAGCCCTCGAAAAGGACAGATAGATCGGGGATGCTGTGCATGTAATCGTCGAGTTCCTGACGACGTTGGGGAAAGGCGGAGCACGTGGTGTCGCAGAAAATGCTGAAAGCCAATCAGAAGTCGGAAATTCGAAAGACTGAAGCAGAGTGAGGGTCAGAAGATTTGAGAGTAATGGAAATCGAGCTGCAGTCGACTGTTTTAGAATCAGAGTTGTAAGTGGAGGAAGAGAGAAGGTGAGCTAGATTGACGTCCGCACCTCAGAATTTGCTGCCGGAGTGAAAAGGGAATGGGAGGAGGACTAAACGTTAGTGTGTTAGGAGGAGCTGGGAGAGGAACGGCTGTTCGGAGAGGAGAGTCCTTAGTAAAGGGTAGATTGGAATCCAGGGCCGAAGGCATGGGATGACGGATGCCGTGTTGGACACCGGGGAAGGGAGAAGATGAGGAGAGAAGAAGAGCGGAAAGCAGGTTGTGGTAGGAGGGGTTTGAGGGATCTGGGGCCTGAAGCTCAGTGGCTTGGGATATGGAAGCCGAAGACTGTTGAGGAATTGAAGCGGGGGCGAAGGCTGCGTTAGGGACTGAGGAGGCTGCCGAGTCGTCTTGGACGCCAGGGGGTGGGGGAGGGTAAGGGCCGCCTGCTGGCTGAGCTGGGGGTCGTTTACTAGCTGGCCTTCGGGCCATGGAGACAGCAGCATGGGCCGAAAGAAAAGAAACCGGGGCCGAAGGCACCAAGGTGGCGGAGCTTGAGCCGTGTTGGACGCCGGAGGTAGAGACAGAGGAGAGTGCAGAAATTAGATTAAGCGGAGAAGGGGGGGGGAGGGGCGTGAGCCTGGGGCCTTAGACTCGGCAGCAAGGGGGCAGGAGGCTGGGTGGAAGAGGCTAGGTGCAGTTGTTCAGCAGAGGAATGGATTGCTTGGAAGAAGAGACAGACACGGATATATCAGGACAAGACAAGACAGAAGATGCGACAGGCAGAGGCGCGGGCGGCCTCGGGGTCCTCACGTTGGGATGAGTGGCGGCGGCACGGGTGATGTCATCAGAGGGCGCCGGGGGAAGCTGGGGAGTTGATGTTTCCTTGTGTAGACTGCGGTTAAGTACAGGGAAAACTGAGCTTTTTTTTTTTGGAACCGTTTCTTTTAAAATGGACGCCATGTTTTCGAAGTATCCTCTGGAGGCTTGCTACGGTCCGGTTGGAAATCGCTAGAGATGATCCAGGAGAAGGGGGGGCTGATGTGCGTGAAGTGCGGCGGCAGGGACATCCTCAAGAGAAGCGGGGGTTATTTGGAGATTTTGCCGTGGAGGAACGGGAAGGCTGGGTTTGTAATGAGAGAGGGACTACGACGGCGGATCTTGTGAGGACTGGCTGGGAGATGAGCGGCGCTGATGTGGCACGGCGGCTGAAGGAGGCGATGAGACGGAGGTGAGGGGAGCTGTGGGGGGTGGACTGGACGAGAAGGGTAGGAGAGTCTCCTGCGCTGCAGAAAAGGTCTTCATCGGAGCGGCGGATTTGTAGATCCATGAGAAGGAAGCACGGATTCGAGCTAGGCAAAAACAAACCATGCAGAAAACGAACGAGGAAGAGGAGAGGGTGACGTTTGATATTTATGGAGACCGGTTGCTTACGTCAGGATTAGTGAGAATTGCAGCAGCTGTGTCGAATGAGCGCGGCTGCCTTCATTCCTCCCGAACTTTCATTAAAAACTCCATAAATGGGATGTAATATACTTATTTTAACATTAGTTTTCCATTACAGGTTTAGTTGATTGCTGAAGTTTTTCAGGTGTCAAATTCAAAGCTCCTAAAGAAGGTTCTTTTTTTCCCAGTTTAACCAAGCCAATTACACTAGAAAAGGAAAGAAGAAGCATTTCAAAGAAAAAAGAAATTGAAAACTTGTCGGAATGAAAAAGCACAGCAAGCCGAAACAAACATGTCCAGGTTCAAAGCTAAGGGGTTGTTTGCTCAGATGTAGGACGCCCAGTTTCGCTGATCAAAGCAATTATGAACTTTTCCCTGGTTTACCTTAGGAACAAACTTTACCTGGGTTAAGTACTTGGCAATCATTAGTCCAGAAAGACACCATATAAACGATGAAGGACAAGACAGGGAGAAACAACAGACAATACCAAAAGAGAATGATCCAAGGCAAGAATTCCTTGCTTGAGATCACCTGGGAAAACCAGATTGACGCTAAGTACAGTATTTGAACCTTGTTAAGACAGCTTGCTATTCTGTAGTTTTAGGAATTTTCTGAGTGAAGAATCCCTCAGTTAAAAAAATGGTTAGTGGGTGAATTTTAGAATACAGAGATTGACAAAATCTTTTCTTTTGGCTTCTGTATCATTTAAGAGTTGAATACTAGGAAGTGGTCTATGGTTTTTCAGCGTGGTTAGAACATTAGGTCTATGGGACACCTTCTTTGTACGTAAATATATACATAGGATAACTTAGTGTTGTATGTTTACAGATGCAGCCATTCAAAGCAAGCGGGCGATACCGTGTTATTATGCGGTGCGCTTGTCGCAGTGTAACTTAAGTTACCGTAAAATACCGTGTTAATATCGTATATACTCGCATAATACCGCATGGTACTGCAAGTAAAATAATAGTATCCGGAATTTCCGCAAGGCGGAGCTAATAAAGGTCAACCTCTCATGTTTGAGCTGTCGCCATCAAAGTCTTTAACAAAGATATTACTAATAGTATTAATAATGAATGACCTTGGACAAGCTGTAAACTCAAAGTATTGCCCTGGTCCACATTCTTTGTAACTGTCTTTGTAAACGAAAATATTTTATTTTTTATATAGCGCTTTATTGTGCACGTTTTAGTATTGAATATTTATATGGAATTTTATCACTGAATGGAAATTTTAGTAGCTGAGCATAAAAAGAATAGGAGCATAACACGTATGAAGGCCATAAACGATATTAATTTTGGAACATAAACATACAGTATTATGTAAACTGTACATGGCTGGTCTCGGTACTTTAAAGATACACACCAGTATTTTATTTCTCCCTAAACATTTTAAGCATCAAAGTCTTTAACAAATATGTGAAATAACATTTGTATAAAAAGTGGTAGTTTTAAGCTTTTCTGCGAATACGCTCAATACCGGAGTAAACAAGCATACTTTTAGAATTTGATTAAAAGGGAATATAATATGGAATCGCGTATCTAAAGAAATTAATAATGATATACAGATGCAGCCATTCAAAGTGCGCGGCAGCTTGGGTAATTGGCTGCGTCATCGTGCGTCATACCGCGGTACATGATTGGTTGACCGACAGGGGCATTCGTGGTGCGTTGGTCGGTCGTAGAAAGATTTAAATGTCTTTACTGTGCCCGTTTTAGTATTTAATATTTATATGGAATTTTACCACTGAAGGGAAATCTTTGTAGCTGAGCATAAAAAGAATAGGAGCATAACGTGTGTGAAGGCCATAAACGATATTGATTTTGTTACATAAACGTACAGTACTACAGTAACTAACGTGAAATAATGTGTATAAAAAGTGGTAGTTTTAAGCTTTTCTGCGAATACGCTCGATACCGGAGTCATCAAGCATACTTTCAGAATTTGCTTAATGGTAAATATAATATGGAATCGCGTATCTAAAGAAATTAATAACGATATAATTATATTCATGTAATGCAACACAAGAGTAGTATACGCTGTACAATGTCTGTTGATACTGTTTGTGTAGGGCTGTTTCACCATTTTTCATGTGACCTTGCAGGTGGTCCTGTTGTCTAGGTGCCCAGCTACTAAACCACAGGTTGGGTGTTCAAATCCACCTAGCGCTGTAACTTTTATTTGAACAAACATTTCTTTGAAAAAATAGAATAGCAATATTATGGACAATTAATTGACAATAAATATAGAAAAACACATATTACATTTGGGAAATTTGGTTTCTGTCAAAGTGCAATGAAACCTATAACTTGATTCTTATGGACGCCCGGTCCAGCCAGGGATTAAAAAAAAACATGCAATCGCGTATCTAAAGAAATGACAGTATAACTATGTTCATGCACAAACTGTAGCATGTTACATTATTAGTTTGGGTGTCTCCTCTTGCCAGAAAGCTCTAAATTGCATTTTGAGTGCAGTTTTTGACTTTTTTTAAATTACAACCCATAAATAAACCTGATACTGTTTAGACTTTTAATTATTATAAACTGGATTACAGCAGCACAATGCACAATGCAACGTAAATCGCTACCTTTGTCTTCTGCGTAATAATGTTAAGAAATAAGAAATTAGATTGCTCATAAATCTAATCACTTATTCTACATAAACACAGCGTAATTGCTCTCTGGAAATTCTCTTTTTCTTGTTCGTTTTGGAGACCTTGATCGAAACTGATTTGAGATGTCAGAACGGATTTATTTTCTGTGTATTTCTGTGTGCACATTTCCTACATTGCTTCATTTGTCGAGATTTCAACTTTATATTTAGGCTCAGGATTTCAACTATAAATCATACACTAATTACTAGCAGTAAATACTGATGTAAATAAATAAACCTGATACTGTTTAGACTTTTAATTATTATAAACTGGATTACAGCAGCACAATGCACAATGCAACGTAAATCGCTACCTTTGTCTTCTGCGTAATAATGTTAAGAAATAAGAAATTAGATTGCTCATAAATCTAATCACTTATTCTACATAAACACAGCGTAATTGCTCTCTGGAAATTCTCTTTTTCTTGTTCGTTTTGGAGACCTTGATCGAAACTGATTTGAGATGTCAGAACGGATTTATTTTCTGTGTATTTCTGTGTGCACATTTCCTACATTGCTTCATTTGTCGAGATTTCAACTTTATATTTAGGCTCAGGATTTCAACTATAAATCATACACTAATTACTAGCAGTAAATACTGATGTTTTGCTCCCTCTTACCACAAAAATATATATGTATTGTAGCTGGAATGAATTTTTTTTTGTACGTGTCTCTACCTACTGCGACTCGAAAAAGCATTCAGAGGTGGGGGGTGCGTCTTTCCGCCTCCATAACTAAAATGCCAAATAGGAGTGGCGCAGCGCGGTTTTCATCACTCTCTGTGGGAGTGCTGGTTGTGATGAATTAAACTGGTTTCACAGGTATTTTCAAAGTAGAAGGGTCTAGCAAAGTCATGTACCATAAAAGTATGATAGTTAAAAACCATCAATACTTTCGCTTGGGTTTAAATAAAGTCGATGTTTTCTCTTTTGGGTAGGCTTGACTATTTAGCCATGAGATATGCAATAGATTGTCTTTAAACAACCTTATGGTTATAAATCTTCCTTGTTATGCACAGTGGGAATGGTAATGTAATGGGAATTAATTTAATCACAGAGATCTCTCTGGTCGGGGCACAGGAGAGCCGGCTGGCAGGCGGTGACAGAGAAGAAAATAAAGGCAGCTTTAAACTCTATAAGTCTGAGTTTTTGTGTCCGTCATCGTTACACTATCATTCTGTCCATTGAAAACCTGTTTATATGTGACCTTTCAGAACACCTATCTGTTTTCTTCCTAGCACAATTTATGAGCACTCTGTGATTAAATTAATTCTCATTACATTATCATTCTCACTGTGCATAACAAGGAAGATTAATAAACATAAGGTTGTTTAATGACAAACTATTGTTTATCTCATGGCTAAATAGTCAAGTCTAGCCAAAAAGAGAAAACATCGACTTTATTTAAACTCCAGCAAAAGTATTAATGGTTTTTAATTACCATACTTTTATGGTACATGAATTTGCTAAAATGTATTTAAAAATAAAAACGATTACAAACACCAGCAAAGAGAGAGAGAGACACACACAGTTTGTCATTGTCAAAAAGTAATTGTTTTTTACTTTGTCAGCACCCAGACAAACGCAAACGCGTTTTTAATAAAATGCTTTTATTCATTCTTAATCACACTCACATTCCCGAATGCCCCCCGCCCCACTCAACAATCCTAGGAAGAACACGAAACAGCCTGTTAATAAAATTGTTGCAATTTTGTTCAGTCAGTTCTTCCTCCCAGAATTTGTAGATTGCATTGATCAGTTCTTGCTTTGTGCTGGGTTTAGCAGTTTTCCGAACATAGTCTTTCAGCGAATGCCAAACCATCTCTATCGGATTTAAATCTGGGGATTCGGCTGGAGTTTTCACCCAGTTCACTCCTTCTACTATAAGCCTCGCCCTAGCTGCTTTGTGTTTCGGATCGTTGTCTTGAAAGAGACGGTGCCTTGATCCAAAGTGCTCCCTGATATATGGGGCGGCATGCTGTGTGACCACGACTTCCTCAAAGAATTCATGATCCATAATTCCTTCGAAAATAAGAAGTGGTCCCGGGCCTCTTCTAGATATACCCCCCCAGACGTGAACCTTCAGTGGATGTTTGGGCTTTGGCTTGTCCACATATCTCCCCTTTTTACAAAATGACATGGTTGAAAACTGTTCCAGAGCCACTGTTGTTTCATCGGTGAAAAGTACATCATGAAATGCCTCTCCCTGTTCAATCCATTGGAGCACTTGTTTGAGTCTTTCTTCTTTGTTTTTTACCCTTATCATGGGGCATGTGTTGTTTTTTTTGTATCTCCATCCAAGCCTTCGGCGCACTCTTCTAATCGATGTTGGACTCACGCTCGCACGCGAGCTTCAACCGCACGCACGGTTGAAGCTTCAACCGCATGCACCCTCGTGTGGTTGAAGCTGATACCCTGGATTCTCTCCAGACACAGCTGTATGAGCTCTACCAGTCAGGACAGGAGGCTCTGCAGTATACAGAGAGGGGCGGGAGGGGGGAATAAGCTTCCCAGCCGTGTGGAATGCTACAGAACCCTAAACAGACAATACACACTAGCCGAATATTTGACCAAGATATCCAGACACAGCTGGATGAGCTCCACCAGTCAGGACAGGCAAATAAGATACACTCCACAGACATTCGCAACAGCGACATATCATAAAACATTTGCACATATTGTTAAATTATTACTTGTTTTTCAGGAAGTTAAAAAAACACTTGAATTACTTATCCAGTCTCTCAAAATAAAATTGTTTTTCAAGCAATGTAACTAACATTGGGCAATGTGTTTTTTTTTAATCTAATATTGACAGCCACATCTTAAATCTTGTCAGTCAGCTCTTTTTTCTCTATTTGAATTGTGGTGATTCAAATAACTTGGGATAACAAGTGGTCTCAAAGTCACCAAGCTCACAGAGCTTCAACAACAGATGACAACTTCCTTAGTCCTTCCTTAGTCTTTTTGAAATTGTTAGACGGGGCGGGGGGCACTCGGGAATGTGAGTTATGCGAGTTAGATTATGAATGAATAAAAACATTTTATTAAAAACACGTTTGCATTTGTTTGGGAGCTATATTGTTTATTTTTCATATATAAGATATAATGATGTGTTCCTGCTTACACATTGCACGACTTTAAAAGCTATAAAAACAGGTTTCGATTCCTGTCTTTTTCACATTATCTGGCGAGCCTTGTTTTGTCAAAGAACCAGAGATCATCTCCCTTTCAAAGGACAGCACAGACTTTGAAAAGGCCGCAAATGTATTAGCAAGGGTTAATTGCACTATAGACCGCACAAAGAAATGTACAATAGTCTTCTATAGGTGTGAGGGCAGGAGTGGATCGCAGCAGGCATACACAGCAAATGACAATAAAACAAAGAACAGGGCAGGTGAGAAGAGTATCCAAACAGTGAGTGATCAGAAAAAGGAAACAATTGTTTCCTTCAATTGTTTCCGTCCGGCTTTTCGACGCAATTTTTTTTTAACTTGCTAATGCATCAGACACATTTCGTGGCGTATTGTGTTTTAAATAAAATAGGAGTATCTTTCCCTGGTATTAGCTCATCTGTATGGTGTAAGTTTTATCTGTACCATACTGTATACAGGTACAGACTTCAAGCTGCACCACTGTATCACTTTGGTAAGGAGACGGACTATGGCCAAAATCACGAAGACTCTCTCACACCAAATAATGAAGATGAAAAGAAACGGGATGTCAGCACTAGACATTGTACAGCATTTGGCTTCGATGGACATCTTCGTTTGTGAAAGTGTCACAGTAAGGTGAACCCTATGGGCGAGGAACGTTCCTGCCTCATGTACGAGTACGCCACCTAGCAATACAAACAGGGGGCTAGGGCCCCTCTACATTACCACAGGGTCTGTTTATCTCCCAGAATCACCAATGCACACACAGACCAGCAACAAGCATTTGTATTGGATAACTGCCCTTTTTATTTTCTACATACATCAACACAATCTACTATTCTAAGAAGCATAAAAAAGGAACATCCACAACAACAAGAAAATAGTTCAAAGGGGCACAATGAAATCAAGAGGGACAGCAGTCTTTTCTTCTGTAAAGTACTGAAGGGAGGCCACTACCACATTTCTTCTTAATATCGGTGAAAGTCGTTGATGGCCTGGAGACAAACAACCACTTTAAGGAGAGGGGTATCACCCAGTTCAGTTTGTATCTGTTAGCTGGGCCAGGTTCTTTGTCCTTTGCCTTCAGGTATTAAAAAGTCTTTGTACAGTACCTCTGTTACAATGCCAATGTCTCCCGTAGTTGTCAATTTCTGGATTAATAAGTCCTTGCCTCCATGGTCTCGCACTCTGCAGCTTCCCCGGCACTGCCTGTGTTGTCTCCAGGGTCCAGTGGGAGTTCTCTGACCCCTCTGTCCTGTCTCAGGTGTTTTTATCCCCCTGCTTAGCCAATCCCTTTCAGGGGATTTTCCACAATCCCTGGCAGAATTGGGTTTGCCCAGCATTTTTCCAGGAAGCTTGTATTGTTTGAGGACTGTGGGGGTGCCGAGCTAGGTGTCATGGGACCTTGTCAGTTCATTGTTCACTCTCCGGCTCTCTCTCCTCCTCCCTTTGTCTGGCTAAACTGGCTCTGCGACTCCTCACACCTCCAAGTCTCGATACCTAATTGTTCCTGCTAGGCAGTATTCATTGGGACATTGACACCACCCTAGAAATCAACATAACCTAATCACCCAGCCTTTCACGGCCTCAATGGCCCACATCCTGCAACACTAATCAACATAGCCCAATCAATTCCCACCCTTTGACTGCTTCAATGGCCCACAACCTGCGAAAAAAGCACAGTGAGACGACATTATAAAGGGGAGAGGAGGCAAAGAGAATCTAAACCGAGGACGATTCAAAGGTAAATACATTTCTAAAAATACTTTTCTTGCATGTAAATACAACTACGCACATTATTTTTATAACTAACTGTTGATTTTTTTTCAAGTCCTATTGTGCGAGCCATGGGCTGTCCTCGGTGCGAGTGTGAGTCCAACATCGATAAGAAGAGTGCGCAGAAGGCTTGGATGGAGATACAAAAAAAACAACACATGCCCCATGATAAGGGTAAAAAACAAAGAGGAAAGACTCAAACAAGTGCTCCAATGGATTGAACAGGGAGAGGCATTTCATGATGTACTTTTCACCGATGAAACAACAGTGGCTCTGGAACAGTTTTCAACCATGTCATTTTATAAAAAGGGGAGATATGTGGACAAGCCAAAGCCCAAACATCCACTGAAGGTTCACGTCTGGGGGATGTATATCTAGAAGAGGCCCGGGACCACTTCTTATTTTCGAAGGAATTATGGATCGTGAATTCTTCGAGGAAGTCGTGGTCACACAGCATGCCGCCCCATATATCAGGGAGCACTTTGGATCAAGGCACCGTCTCTTTCAAGACAACGATCCGAAACACAAAGCAGCAAGGGCGAGGCTTATAGTAGAAGGAGTGAACTGGGTGAAAACTCCAGCCGAATCCCCAGATTTAAATCCGATAGAGATGGTTTGGCATTCGCTGAAAGACTATGTTCGGAAAACTGCTAAACCCAGCACAAAGCAAGAACTGATCAATGCGATCTACAAATTCTGGGAGGAAGAACTGACCGTACAAAATTGCAACAATGTTATTAACAGGCTGTTTCGTGTTCTTCCTAGGATTGTTGAGCGGGGCAAGGGGCATTTCGGGAATGTGAGTGTGATTAAGAATGAATAAAAGCATTTTATTAAAAACGCGTTTGCGTTTGTCTGGGTGCTGACAAAGTAAAAAACAATTACTTTTTGACAATGAAAAACTGTGTGTGTCTCTCTCTCTCTCTCTTTGCTGGCGTTTGTAATAATTTTTATTTTTAATTACATTTTAGCAAAGTCATGTACCATAAAAGTATGGTAATTAAAAACCATTAATACTTTTGCTGGAGTTTAAATAAAGTCGATGTTTTCTCTTTTTGGCTAGACTTGACTATTTAGCCATGAGATAAACAATACTTTGCTAATAAACAACCTTCTGTTTATTAATCTTCCTTGTTATGCACAGTGAGAATGATAATGTAATGAGAATTAATTTAATCCCAGAGTGTTCATAAATTGTGCTAGGAAGAAAACAGATAGGTGTTCTGAAAGGTCACATATAAACAGGTTTTTCGATGGACAGAATGATAGTGTAACGATGACGGACACAAAAACTCAGACTTGCAGAGTTAAAAGCTGCCTTTATTTTCTTCTCCGTCACCGCCTGCCAGCCGGCTCTCTTGTGCCCCGACCAGAGAGATCTCTGTGATTAAATTAATTCCCATTACATTACCATTCCCACTGTGCATAACAAGGAAGATTAATAAACATAAGGTTGTTTAATGACAATCTATTGTATATCTCATGGCTAAATAGTCAAGTCTACCCAAAAGAGAAAACATCAACTTTATTTAAACCCAAGCGAAAGTATTAATGGTTTTTAACTACCATACTTTATGGTACATGACTTTGCTAGACCCTTCTACTTTGAAAATACTTCTGAAACTGGTTTAATTCGTCACAGCCAGCACTCCTGCAGAGAGTGATGAAAACCGCCCTGCACCATTCCTTTTTGGCATTTTAGTTATGGAGGTGGAAAGTCAAAAACCGCACTCAAAATGCAATTTAGAGCTTTCTGGCAAGAGGATACACCCAAAGTAATAATGTAACATGCTACTGTTTGTGCATGAACATAGTTATACTGTTATTTCTTTAGATACGCGATTGCATGTTTTTTTTAATCCCTGGCGGAACCGGGCGTCCATAAGAATCAAGTTATAGGTTTCATTGCGCTTTGACAGAAACCAAATTTCCCAAATGTAATATGTGCTTTTCTATATTTATTGTCAATTAATTGTCCAAATATCGCTATTCTATTTTTTCAAAGAAATGTTTGTTAACATAAAAGTCACAGCTCTGGCTGGATTTGAACACCTAACCTGTGGTTTAGTAGTTGGGCACCCAGGCCACTGGACCACCCGCAAGGTCACATGAGGAGTGGCGAAACAGCCCCACACAAACAGTATTAACAGACATTGTACAGGGTATACTATTCTTGTGTTGCAGTACATTAATATAATTATATCGTTATTAATTTCTTTAGATATGCAGTTCCATATTATATTCCCTATTAATCAAATTCTAAAAGTATGCTTGTTGGCTCTGGTATCGAGCGTATTCGCAGAAAAGCTTAAAACTACCACTTTTTATACACGTTATTTCACGTTAGTTAAAGACTTCGATGCTTAAAATTTTTAGGGAGAAATGGAATACTGGTGTGTATTTTTTCTTTTAAGTACTGAGACCAGCCATAAACAGTTTACATACTGTAATTCTGTATGTTTATGTTACAAAATTAATATTGTTTATGGTCTTCGCACGCGTTATGCTCCTATTCTTTTTATGCTCAGCTACTAAGATTTCCGTTCAGTGGTAAGATTCCATATAAATATTCAATACTTAAATGGGCACAGTAAAGACATTAAATATACATATACATACTGTATACAGTACAGTTTTGCATACACTAATATGTTTATGTTCCTAAATCAATATCTTTTATGAGCATGTGAAAGGCATGGTGAATCGGAGATTCTCAAAAATTACTGTACTTTGCATGATTGGAAACAAATGTGTGATTGGACCAACGAAATGCTGTGGTGTTACTTTTACAAAGACAGTCAATGAAAAAAAGAATGTGGACCAGGGCAATACTTTGAGTTTACAGCTTGTCCAAGGTCATTCATTATAAATACTATTAGTAATATCTTCGGTAAAGACTTTGATGGCAGCAGCTCAAACATGAGAGGTTGAGCTTTATTAGCTCCACCTTGCAGAAATTCAGGATACTATTATTTTACCTGCGTTATCATGCGGTATCATGCGGTTCTATGCGAGAACATATGGTATTAATACTGTAACTTGTGGTATACCGCGTCAAGCGCACCGCAAAATCGCCTGCTTGTTTTAAATGGCTGCATCTGTAATTATATTCATGTACTGCAGCACAAACTTGATACTGTATGTGTAGGGCTGTTTCACCACTTGTCATGTGACCATGCGAGTGGCGTGATGGTCTAAGTGTTCGACTTTTAAACGAGAGGTCAGCTGTTTAAATCCAGCTAGCGCCACGAATTTTCTTTTAACAAACATTTCTTTGAAAAAATAAAATAGCAATATGATGGACAATTAATTTACTTTTTATATTTCTAAATATCACAACATGTTCGAATTTAGGTCATTTTTAATAACAATGAATACTTATCACTGTCTTTCCCTCTGAATCGCTCCAGAAGCAGGAACCGGTATCGTGTGGGGATCCCTTAAGATCTCCCTTCAGATTTAAAAGGTTATTAATAATATCTTCGGTGTTGCATCTTCCCAGTTTAGCTGATCTTTTGCTGCCTACGCATGCTTACACAGCTCCCTGGGTAAACGATCATACTTGACTGAGAAAGCTTTAGAGAACTTAACATTTTTATTATCAACAAATTGTAAATACAACTTTTACATTGGCGTTATTAATTTTTCACTTGAGTGTATGGAGGAGTGTCAGCTGTCAATGAGAGCAGACCCCCCCTCTTAGGCTGCACAAATGATTTTTTAACTTTTTATAAAGAAATGGAGGCTGTATGCGTTACAATATAAACATTTACTGTCAAACTTTAAATCAACAATTGATTTAAAGGCGATCTGTCAAAGTGCAATGAAATACAATATTGTTGTTGTTGTTATTGTTGTTTTTATCCTGTAAAGCGCTTTGAGAAGCCACCTTTAAAGGCGCTATATAAAAGCACTATATAAAGGCGCTGATTCTTATGGAATGTGTTTTCTTTCTTCTTTTTTTCAGCATGGAATAAACCTATTACTTGATTCTTATGGAAGCCCTGTTCCACCAGGGATCAAAACAAACACACACTCTCGTGTTTCAAGCACTACGTCTCCTCCCTTTAAAAAGAGGAAACACTTTACACTTTAACTCTTCAGTTCACAGCGAAATTTCACCAGAGCCACTCACTAATAGTTTATGCTAACACCTAACTTTCTTAACACACGGCGCCAACCTCCCCCCCGGGGGTTCCAGTTAGTGCGTGATTACGCATCAGTGAAAGGGAGGTTCAAAAAAAGAGAATTATAGATAAATAGATAGATAATACTTTATTAATCCAGTAGGGAAATTGATGTGTTACAGCAGTCCAGCCCAAGACAAGCAAAACAGACATCAGAATAGTTATAAAACAAAAGACAACAAAATAAATAAAATAAATAAATACATAGGTGTGTGCAAAATGTGCTGATCATAGTCACTGTAAAAACAATAAAATATGTGCAAAATGTGCATAGGTTTATACAGACTGATTGTCCAAAAAGTACAATGGATTAAACATGCTGTCCATAGACGAGCAAATGAAGGGCTAACAGTCCTAGCCTAGGGCAGTGTTATACACCCTGACAGCTGCCGGGAGGAAAGACCTGCGGAAACGTTCCCTTGAACACCGTAGCTGGAGCAGTCTGTTGCTAAAAGTGCTCCGCTGCCTGGTAACAGTCCCATGAAGCGGATGAGAGGTGTTGTTCATGATGGCTGTGAGCTTGGTCAGCATTCTTCTCTCAAGGCTCATCCCCAACACAGTGCCACCCTTCTTGATGTTTATTGAGCCTATTTGCATCTTTTGTCATGATGCTGCTGCCCCAGCACACAACAGTGTTGAAGATGGCCTCTGCCACCACTGATTCATAAAAAATGTGTAGCAGTGTTCCACACACACAAAAGGACCTGAGTCTCCTAAGAAAATAGAATTGGCTCTGACCTTTCTTATAGTCAGTGTTACCAGACCACTCCAGCTTATCATCCAGGTGTACCCCTAAGTACTTGTAGGAATGTACGCCCGCTATGTCCTCACCCTGGATGGAAACAGGGTTCAGAGGAGACTTATTCCTTCGAAAGTCGAAGATCATTTCTTTGGTCTTGCTGGTGTTAAGCTGGTGATGGTTAAGATGACACCACTCCACAAAATTGGTAATCAAGCTCCTATATTCCTCCTCCCTCCCCTCTCTAATACATCCCACAATTGCAGAGTCATCCGAAAACTTCTGCAGATGACATGTCTCAGAGTTGTACCTGAAGTCAGAGGTGTAAAAGGTGAACAAGAATGGAGCAAGGACAGTCCCCTGTGGAGCCCCAGTACTGCTAACAATCTGTTCGGACACACAGCTCTGTAGCCGTACATACTGTGGCCTGCAGGTCAGATAGTCTATAATCCAGGACAGCAAGGGAGTGTCCACCTGCGCCGCCCTTAGCTTATCTCTCAGTAAAGGTGGATGGATGGTGTTAAAGGCACTGGAGAAGTCAAAGAACATAACTCTCACAATGCTCCCCGTCTTCTCCAGGTGAGAGTTAGCAAACACACGCTGTTAGCTCACTGATCTGCACCTCATCTTCTTTAAAACACAATAGGCCAGGAAATGTGAGAGCTTTTGATAGAGATTTTCAAAGTATGTTTGCAAGATTGTTCCATTTCGGATGACCAATTCTTCTGGTTTTGATTGATTTAAATTGTTCCACTTCTCCCAGAAACAGTTCTGATTTAGTGACTCCTCAATT
Organism: Atractosteus spatula; assembly: GCF_055471065.1. NCBI lineage: Eukaryota > Metazoa > Chordata > Actinopteri > Semionotiformes > Lepisosteidae > Atractosteus > Atractosteus spatula. The sequence continues at coordinate 34,990,909 of NC_142714.1, forward strand.
TCTGCAAGCTGTTTGTTTATGTATGTGTTTCTTTTCTTCTTCAGCGTGTGTTTGTAAAGTTTTATCATATCACAATACCTGAGGCACAGATCTGTGTTGTGTGGTTGTCTGTGTTTTTCATTTGAGACTTTTCGTAGTGCATTTCTGATGTTTTTGCACTCAGTATCAAACCACTTTTCTTTTGCTTTTGTTTTTTGGTAGCTTTTTGATTTAGTTGTTTTTAGCTTGGATTTTGATGCTAGTTTGTGAAATAGGTGATTTAAATTTTGTGTGGCCAAGTTTATGCCTAATTTGTTGGTTTGATACGGAGTGTTTAGGAATGTGTCCAACAGTGTGTGAATTTCATCATCCCCCAGTGCAGTTTGGCATCTGTCTAAGCTGTCTGTGTCCCATCTGTACGCCTGGTTGAGGTCATACAGCAGGCTGGGCTGTGTCAGTGTGTCTCTGTGCTGGTGTGCTCTCTTCATGTAGAGTGTGATCTGGCTGTGGTCGGAGTGAGGACCTTTAAAGGTGGTTTCTCAAAGCGCTTTACAGGATAAAAAATACAATAACAACAACAATATTGTATTTCATTGCACTTTGACAGATCATCTTTAAATCAATTGTAGTCAGAATATCCCTGCCTCCAAACAAGAACAAAATTGCAACAATTTTATTAACGGGCTGTTTCAGTCACTCAACGTATTTGTTTAAAGTAATAATTTAACAATATATGTAAATGTTTTATGATATGTCGCTGTTGTGAATGTCTGTAGTGTATCTTATTTTTAGTTTTGGTTTTAGTTTTGTAGCCAAAGGGCCTTGCAGATCAGAATATCAAGGAACGAAACAATTACCGCGCCCAGCTCCTCAATGGAATCGCTTTAACTTGCTTATTGCGTTAGTGTTAACAGTCCGGGTGTGGCAAGTTTCTAATGTCTCCCGACTCCGGCGAAAGAAACCCGTCTTTCATTGGAAGACAACGAACACATTCTACCCATACATGAGAATATAATATAAATACACCAAGGGATTGGGTTGAGTTCCCATCACAAAATCCGCGAGCCTGCACTACAGCGACCATAGTATGTAGACTAAGACCTTTTACGTCTTACCTTTTAGCACCCAAACAAATGCAAACGTGTTTTTAATAAAATGCTTTTATTCATTCATAATCTAACTCACATAACTCACATTCCCGAATGCCCCCCACCCCGCTTAACAATTTTAGGAAGACTACGGAAGGACTAAGGAAGTTGTCATCTGTTGTTGAAGCCCTGTGAGCTCGGTGACTTTGAGAACACTTGTTATCCCAAGTTATTTGAATCACCACAAATCAAATAGAGAAAAAAGAGCTGACTGACAAGATTTAAGATGTGGCTCCATAAAAAACTGAATTAAAGAATGTGCAATTACGTTTTTTTGCCTGAAAGATTTTCATCATCACCATTTCACTGATTCCCAGTTTTAGGTGCTCTGGGATATGTTCAGAGACAATCAAGTTAGTATGTGCCAGAAACCCAAAACTATTCTCTGAAGACATGTTGGCAGTGCACAAAATGTTGTAGCTAAAAATCATTTCTAGCACTCACGAGCTGAGAAGTATAACATGAAATAGGTGAGTATTTAGATCTGTATTTATTCTGAAAGTTAATGCTAATTGGCATTAAATAAAATGTATTCCTTTGCGTTTTTAGAAGCATTTTCAGACATTTAGTACAGCCTCAGAAAACAAAAACTAGTTTTAGCTGTACCTAAAATCAGCACTGTTCAGATTTTGTTCACACAGGGAATCTTCACAAGAGGAAATGGCTCTGTCTTCGCATGAATGTGAGTGTTTTGCGTCAGGGAAGAGGAATACAAACCTATTTCCCTTTGAAACTCATCAAAAAAGACACACTCACCAGAGCTTGCACAACTAAAAGTAAAACAACTAAAACCTCTTCACTGTGTGAAAATACAACCTTTATAAGTTTATGCAGGTAAATAATTGCTATAAGGAATGATTTTTTAATCTATCAATGTTAGATAAAAAAAAAACACACTGCCCGACGTTAGAAAGCATCTTGCATTACATTGCTTGAAAAATAATTTTATTTCGAGAGACTGGATAAGTAATTCAAGTGTTTTTTAATTTCCTGAAAAACAAGCCAAGCTATGAGTCATCTTCACAAGACATGTTAAGAGAAGAAATCATGTTTTTAGATGTTGATGTAATGTGATTGGAAGACAGCAAGTGAGGTAGAAAATATGCCTTTTTCACATTATCTGGCGAGCCTTGTTTTGTCAAAGAAGCAGAGATCATCTCGCTTTCAAAGGACAGCACAGATAGACTTTCAAAAGACAGCAAAGATACTAGCAAAGGTTAATTGCACTATGAACCGCATAGAGAAATGTAAAATAGTCTTCTTTAGGTGTGAGGGCAGGAGTGGATCGCAGCAGGAATACACAGCAAATAACAGGAAAACAAAGAGCAGGGCAGGTGAAAGGAGTATCCAAACAGTGAGTGATCAGAAAATGGAAACAATTGTTACGCCCGGCTTTTCGACACAGTTTTTTTAACTTGCTAATGCGTCGTCAGACACATTTCCTGGCGCATTGTGTTTTAAATAAGATGGGAGTGTCTTTCCCAGGTATTAGTTCATCAGTATAGTGCACGTTTATCTGTACCATAATGTATACCGGTACAGACAACAAGCTGAACCACTGTATCGCTTTGGTAAGGAGACGGACTATGACCAAAATCACGAAGACTCTCTCACACCAAATAATGAAGATGAAAAGAAACGGGAAGTCAACACGAGACATTGTACAGCATTTGGCTTCCATGGACATATTCGTTTGTGAAAGTACACTGAGACGACATTATAAAGGGGAGAGGAGGCAAAGAGAATCTAAACCGAGGACGATTCAAAGGTAAATAACTTTCTAAAAATACTTTTATTACATGTAAATACAACTACACACATTATTTTTATAACTAACTAACTGTTGATCTCTTTTTTTTTCAAGTCCTATTGTGCATGCCATCAACAGACATGACGGATGAAAATGATGAGCTATTGGCGATGCAAGTTCAAAGACGGCTAATGGCTGACCTCGGTGCGAGCGTGAGTCCGACATCGATAAGAAGAGTGAGCAGAAGGCTTGGATGGAGATATAAAAAAACCAACACATGCCCCATGATAAGGGTAAAAAACAAAGAGGAAAGACTTCCTCAGGTTCACGTCTGGGGGGGTATATCTAGGAGAGGCCCGGGACCACTTCTTATTTTCGAAGGAATTATGGATCGTGAATTCTTCGAGGAAGTCGTGGTCAAACAGCATGCTGCCCCATATATCAGGGAGCACTTTGGATCAAGGCACCATCTCTTTCAAGACAACGATCCGAAACACACAGCAGCAAGGGCGAGGCTTATACCAGAAGGAGTGAACTGGGTGAAAACTCCAGCCTAATCCCCAGATTTAAATCCAATAGAGATGGTATGGCATTCGCTGAAAGACTATGTTTGGAAAACTGCTAAACCCAGCACAAAGCAAGGCTGTTTTGTGTTCTTCCTAGGATTGTTGAGTGGGGTGGGGGGCATTCAGGAATGTGAGTTATGTGAGTCAGATTAAGAATGAATAAAATCATTTTATTAAAAACGCGTTAGTGTTTATCTGGGTGCTGACAAAGTAAAAAACAATTACTTTTCGACAATGAAAAACTGTGTGTGTCTCCCTCTCTCTGCTGGCGCGCGGGCGCGGTGGGGTGCTGTACCAGCTGGACAGAAAATTAGAGTGCCCTTTTCCATTCAACGGGTGTCTGAGTCGCTGTGTCCTATCTTCTTACAGTCACTGTTGTGAATGTCTGTACAGTGTATCTTAATTTTAGTATTATATTTTTAAATTATATTGCCTATTAATCAAATTCTTAAAGTATGCTTTTAAATGTGCAGTGACATGGTCAGAAGGAGCAAGGGGCACGTAAAACGTTTCCAAAATAACCACATGTAAGACATGTAAGAAATGTTTAGGGAGAAATGTAATACTGGTGTGTATTTTTTCTTTAAAATACAGTACCAAGACCAGCCATACACGCCTTTATATAGCGCCTTTATATAGCGCCTTTAAAGGTGGCTTCTCAAAGCGCTCTACGGGATAAAAACAACAGAGCTGTTAAACCAGTTTTTATCTATTTTTCGGCACAGCCAGCAGGCTGTCGAGTGGTATTAAAAGCAACTTTTTTGTATAGATGACTTTGCTAAAATGTATTCAAAAATAAAACCAATTACAATTGGCACGCCTGTAGCTTTTTCATGAAACCTCCTAGAGTTAAGAAAACATTTGTTTTGTGTGTCACATTGTGACTGTTTTCACAGCCTTCAAAATGCCGTTTTTAAGCCATTTTTTTTTACCACACTCGAATATTCTTCTGTCCATATCTTTGGAAGGAAAACACAGAAAGCCTTCAAAGCAAATGCACTTTGAAGACCACGACTTGTGAAAATGTCCACAGCCTCCACAGAAAACTATCAGTGAGCTAATTCTTTTTTTAAACCTCCAGTTTTTAATCACGCACTAACTGGAACCTCCACGGGGGGGGCGCCGTGTGTTAAGAAAGTTAGGTGTTAGCATAAACTATTAGTGAGTGGCTCTGGTGAAATTTTGCTGTGAACTAAAGTGTAAAGTGTTTCCTCTTTTTAACGGGAAAAGACGTGGTGCTTTTTTTTTAATCCCTGGCGGAACCGGGCTTCCATAAGAATCAAGTAATAGGTTTATTCCATGCTGAAAAAAGAAGAAAGAAAACACATTCCATAAGAATCAGTGCCTTTATATAGTGCCAATGTAAACGTCGTATTTACAATTTGTTGATAATAAAAATGTTAAGTTCTCTAAAGCTTTCTCAGTCAAGTATGATCGTTTACCCAGGGAGCTGTGTAAGCATGCGTAGGCAGCAAAAACTAGGAAGATGCAACACCGAAGATATTATTAATAACCTTTTAAATCTGAAGGGAGATCTAAAGGGATCCCCACACGATACCAGTTCCTGCTTCTGGAGCGATTCAGAGAGAAAGACGGTGATAAGTATTCGTTGTTATTAAAAAATGACTTAGATTTGAACATGACGTGATATTTAGAAATATAAAAAGTCAATTAATTGTCCATAATATTGTTATTTTATTTTTTCAAAGAAATGTTTGTTAAAAGAAAATTAGTGACGCTAGAAGTCGGGCACTTAGACCATCATGCCACTTGCACAGTCACATGTTGAGTGGTGAAACAGCCCTACACATACAGTATCAACTTTGTGTTGCAGTACATTAATATAATTATATCGTTATTAATTTCCTTAGATACGTGATTCCATATTATATTCCCTATTAATCAAATTCTAAAAGTATGCTTGTTGACTCATGTTAGTTAAAGACTTTGATGCTTAAAATGTTTAGGGAGAAATGGAATTCTGGTGTGTATTTTTTCTTTAAAGTACTGAGACCAGCCATATACAGTTTACATAATACTGTATGTTTATGTTCCAAAATTAATATCGTTTATGTAATATGGCCTTCACACGCGTTATGCTCCTATTCTTTTTATGCTCAGCTACTTAAATTTCCCTTCAGTGGTAAAAATTCCATATAAATATTCAATACTAAAACGTGCACAGCAAAGACATTTAAATCTCTCCACGACCGACCAACGCACCACGAGTGCCCCTGTCGGTCAACCAATCACATACCGCGTTATGACGCGCGATGACGCGTTATGACGTAGCCAAATGCCTGCGGTTTGTGCCGCGCACTTTGAATGGCTGCATCTGTATGTTGTGTATTGTTTAGTGTGTATATGGTCATTTTTATAAAAATCAAGTAGGTAGCTGTGTCAGCGTGTGTAGGCTGCAAAGGAACAAGTTAAGATTTATTCCATGCTGAAAAGAAAAGAAAAGAAAAACAATGTTTTGGTTATGGAGCCTTCTTCGGGTATGAGAGAGAGAGGAAAATCAGCAGCTGATAAAGCCTGGGAGAACAAAAGGCAGGAGAAGAGAGGAGGTGGGAGCAGTAGAGAAGCAGAGTGGACACTGAGGTGGTGTAAAGAGCAATGAAGTGAAGAGAAGTGTGAAGTAAAAACCTGCAAATGAAAAGAGAGAAATAGAAGAAAATTAGTCTGTTGTTGAGAGAAGGCTAAAGGTGTGATCCTAGTTTCAGGAAAATTTTGGTTTCAGATGTCTTTCTGCAATAGGAGTTCCGAAACCCTTTGAGAACGCAGACAGATAGATCAGAGATTATGTTTTTGTGTGTCCCAATGACTTTGTTGTCCATCCTGTTACTTTTCATTATCTGTTTTTAACATTTGCACCATTTTATTGTTCTCCAACATTTGTACTGTAATAGAGACTGCTAAATAGCACTTGTATTCTTGAAAGTGTCTCCTAAACTGTGCTTTGAATAAATTGTAATAGCTCTTATATGGTCATATGGTATTGTGTAAAATATGTGCTTTACAGTTACAGTTTTTGCAGCCACATTTTCTGTTTGCATGGTGCATATCATTTCAATACTTCTTTATGACCATAGTAATAACTGTGCATCATCTTTATTTAAATATCAATAAAGCAAAACTGAAATCATAATACATTTTTTTTTTATTTTAGATAGGTTTACTATCATTTTTGTACCAATTTTCTTGAAGGTTTTATGTTCAAATCCAAGTATTAGCTTACAGCTACCACATAAATTGCACATACAATTGCATTGTGACTGTAACTGTTAGGTTTACAGAGTCAAAGGGAGAACAATCAAAGTCAGAAGTGTGGAACATAACAACAAACACACATAGACCACACACTGGGATGTAACAGTGTCACAGCAAAGATGTTATTTGAAGAACAATGAAACATATTTATAAATACAATATAAAAAACCTAGTCCAGTAACAAAGAGGACTGCAGCTCATGTAAACGTCATTTTCTGCACATCTTAAGCATGCTAAGATAGCTGTTAGGTAAGTTTAATGAGATTTTAACTGGGGAATTTCTTGCAATCATTTTATCATTTTTGGCAAATGCAGCAGTGAACAAAACAACTTTAAACAACTCTGAAAACCATAGCTCAAAAGCAGCAAGGACTGAACATGAATGGAGACAAATATGCTTTTTAGTACTGTATTTCTGTATTTAATGAGGCTGCAGTAGGAATCAAATTCACTGTGGTAGACAAACCTGGCAGGTGGAAATATTTAGATGTTTCTAAAAGAATTGCATTACTGAACAAATGCAGAAAAATATTGAAACACCTCATTAAAACAGCCAATTAAGACACCCTGGAAAAATACCTCAAAGTTGCTAAAGAAAATAGTGGGATAGGATCTTTAAAACCTACAAAAGATCATCAGAATTCTTTTCCAGTGGTAGGTTATTCTCAATTGTGTAAAAAAAAACATTACAGTCATTACAAAATTAATTGTGGATTTAATGTAAAACTGCCTGTGAAAACTGAATCCTGAAAGATTTCTGTTGTTATTTACAATGTAACTGTGTTATTTACTTAGATATAAAATAAATTGTTAAAATGATAGTGAGAAACCAAGAGTAATTTCATAAAGGGAGCATGGAAAACTGATGGGAAATCTTCAAAATGTATCAGAGATAACCTTTACATCTTCTATTTGTTTAGCAGAATAAAGTACAAGAGTTGCATAAATCAAATAGTAATAGTGGTAGTAATGTGATTTACATTTCTATAAACACTTTGAATGTGAGAGCATGAAAAAAGATCCTAATTTTAACATGGTTAACTTATATGCTATTGGAAAACTATATTACTTTATTTTACCATTTCTTGGTAGAAAGGAAACATATCTTGAGATTTTTGCACTTCGTGTCTTCTGAAGTGTTAAAATATCACACATTATTCTCCAAATTCTATGTGACAGAATATTTAATTTGCAAAAATACTGATTATATTTGCAGTTTCAGAAGTGTGGATTGAACAGGCTAAAACAAAACTATCTGTTTTCAAGCTGGTGTCATTTTTTTCCAATGACAATTGAGTGTCAGATTGACTTGTGCATTGTCAAGAGAAAAGGTCTGCTGAATCAGTTTTTCATCCACGCAACCAATCACTTTATAGGTAAGGATTGGAGTAGCTGTGACAAAATAGTCTTTTCTAAGCTGAGCAGGGCTTTTTGGCTTGCCATTCTTCAATGGCATTGCTCCAAAAAAGGAAAGAATTTTGTAGATCTGCAGATCAAAAACTCACAGGTTCCAGCAAGAAATCAATGCACAATCTTAGTTTCTATATGTATTGAACCTGTCACCAAGCAGGATCTTGAAAAAGAAGAGTCATATAGCTTGATCATACATTTGCGCTCAGGGAAATAAAGAATATAGTCTACTTTTGAATGCAGTTTGCATTTTTTTTGGATGTTGTTTTCTCCCTAGAATTTAGGACATTTTTACTTACTGGTATTTAGAATTGTGTTCAGTAAATCAATTAATATGTACCAGTAAAAAAAAAACAGAAGTAGAAAAGTCTTTAAAGAGGCAAAGCCTTCATTCTATCTGGCAATCTTACACTGTAAAAATGCTTGTGAATTCAACAGAAAAGATCTGTTAAATGGCAAAAGCAAAAAAATACCTTCTCTTAAAAAATGTAAAGTCACCTTAAGTTCAACAGAAAACCTGTATATAGTGAACAAGAAACTGTATTCATTATTAGGAGCAATATCTGTAAATTAGAAAGATTTTTACCTTACAAACATAACATAAATTATGGTTGGGTAAATTTACATGTAAAAACCAATAAAAAAATTACAAAATTGTTTCAAATTTCTTTTCAAACAGAAAGTATTTTGGAGTCTAAATGTTATTGTTTATGTTATTGTTTAGCTTTTTGATATATATATATATATTCACGCATATGTATTTCATTTTTAATAGGCTTTTTTAACTCTGTAGGGGAGTTTAAAATCTGTATGTATTTGAGCAATATTAGAAGAAAGTAAAACTTCTGTCTATTCTGTTAAATGAATTTTAATAAACATTGCTGTTTTAGCAAAATTTAATCAATACATGTTTACTAATACTGGATACATATTTCCTATGTTTCTAGAACCTTCCACTCAAACTGCTACCCGATTCGTATTGACCATTGACAAATTGTGACTGACAACGCATCCACATTTCAAACTTCAAGGGTATTATTCAAGGGTTATTATACATACACACAGTCAGGCTTTTCTTTTCTAAAATATTTAATCCAATATGGCTGTATCAAAGTTCCCCACTGAAGCTAACCAGGTCTGAGTCTAGCCAGTACAGATGCAGCCATTCAAAATGCGCGGTAAAAACCCACGGTACAGTAACCTACCCACAAGCCACCGCAGGGCACCGGAGGGCACCGCGGTAAGTGATTGGCTGGCCAAAATGACCGACAGGGGCACTCGTGGTGCATTGGTTGGTAGTGCAAAGATTTAATCATTTAATGTCTTTAATGTGCACATTTTAATCCACTTAGTTTTGAATATTTATATGGATTTTACCACTAAAGGGAAATTTTAGTAGCTGAGCATAAAAAGAAGAGGAGCATAACGCATCTGAAGGTCATAAACGATATTAATTTAGGAACATAAACATTACTGTATGTATGTAAACTGTACTGTGTATGGCTGGTCTTGGTAGTTTAAAGAAAAAATACACACCAGTCTTCCATTTCTCCCTAAACATTTTAAGCATGAAAGTTTTATGAAACGGTACCCAAATATGCGATTGCTGTATAGAATGAATTTTAATTTAAAAAAATTATTTAACACGAACATTAAGCTGTTTACATCTTCCGCCTGAGAACAGTCACCCGTTGCTACCCAATGCAGAAACACAGCCACTAACTAGCAAAGAGAGGACATTAGCTAGCCAATATGATAAAGAAATAAATGATTATTTTGTTTATTTCTTTTGCACATTTATTTGAACATTTCCATCGATTGTACAAGCACTTGGAAACTGTCCAATCTCTAGTTCATCAGGCATTTTACCGGTCTGGCGCCGGTCTGTGTCTTCCAGGATATAATGCCAGCGAACTCTTGTTTTTATGTCCACTATAACAGACAATCTCCTTTGCTTTTAACCGAGCGTTTAATAATTTCCTAAAATGAAAATGATTTACTTTATTTCCCTCACGGGATCAATAAAAGTATCTATCATCTGTCTAAACTATGGGACAGAATTCTGGGGTCTCCCCATACCAGAGATTATGGTAGGGCTTCAGAATGGTGATTGGCTGACACCATCTGACACCCCTCTGATTGGAGAAAAAAGACGTGCTGGTTTGCTATACATACTGTACCAGAAGGAGGATTTCTTTCTATTCAAAACGTGTATTTTAAAAGTTTAAGAAGTAAAAACCTTACAGCGTACACAGATTTCTAAACTGATCAGGATCGTTATCTTTGTCTTATGCATAATAATGTTCACCGCTCTGTCCAGCAAATTAATAATAAACTTTATTTTATATAGCGTTTTAAACGAATAAGTAATTAGATTGCTCATAAACCTAATCACTTGCTTTTTCTTTTTATTTAGGCTCAGATTTCAACTATAGATCGTATTATTAATAACCATAATAACAACCAACCAACAAAAACAACCATATAAACATAATACCAACCAAAAACATAGATAACAACCACAATACAAAATCAAATATATCAAACCATTTTACTCTCGCAAAGTCCTCCAATTATCATAATCCCGCCCCTTATGCAAAACCAAACCTTCCTCCCATCCCAGTTTATCCTGTTTATCATAAACAAAATCCACCTCAATTTTCAACATAAAGCATTACACAAAATCAATACCTCAACACTCCATACTCAACAACGATAATTCACAAACAGCCAGAACATGTAACTACACATTCCCAAACAGACCTAATTTCCATAGCCCCGCCCCTTATGCAAAACCAACATCCCTCCCCTGTTCTCTCCCTCCCCTGGCGGTTGTAATTGTTTTTATTTTCAAATAAATTTTAGCAAAATCATGTATTTTAAAAATCTTAAGATTTTTATATTTTTGTCTTTATTTAGTGGTTTCATTAGTGACAAAGGCTAAACTTTCTTGGAAAAATGTCTTTTATGTAAACCATGTTTGCTATTAATTCATTCAGGGCTAAAATATGTTCATTGTCTTCTAATGAAAGAAGGGTTCCTTTCGCCGTAGTCGGGTTGAAATTAGAAGCTTGCCACGCCCGGACTGTTACACCAACGCATTAGCATGTTAAAGCGATTTCATTGAGGAGCCTAGCCTTTAACTAGTAAGTACTGTACTTACTGGGTTTTTGAGGGGGGGGGAGGATGTCTTTCGCTGGAAATCTCGCCTCCTACATTGAAAATACCCGTGAAACCGGTTCAATTCGTCACAGCCAGCACTCCTGCAGAGAGGGGGGTTGTACTTGCAGTGTATACAGTACACGCGTTATGCTCTTCGTTAATGTCTAAGCCGGAACATATCATTATATCTCATTTTGTATTTCTTAAAAAAAAATCTTTTTACCAGCCTAACAGTATTGTTTTTAACCTGTAAAGCGCTTTGAGGAGCCACCTTTAAAGGCGCCATATACAATAAAGTTCATTATTATTACTATTGTAAATTTGCTGGACAGAGAGGTGAACATTATTACACAGAAGACAAAGATAGCGATTTACGTTGCATTGTGTATTGTGCTGCTTTAATACAGTTTTAAATAATTAAAAGTCTAAACAGTATCAGCTTTATTTATGGATTTTAAATAAAGGCGATTTAAACGCGATTTAAATCAATATAAATGTTTATATTGTAACGCCTAGGTGTCTATTCATTGTTATTAAAATGACTTAAATTCGATCATGTTGTGATATTTAGAAATATAAATTTTTTTGGTGCGAGTGAGGTTTTATTTAATCTCTGACTCAGGGACACGTTTCATTTTTTCAAAGAAATGTTTGTTAAAAAAAAGAGTCATGGCTCCAGCGGGATTCAATCACAGACCATGTGACGGGGGAGTCAGGAACCTAACCCACAGTGCCACATGCAGAGTGCTGAAAAAGCACTACAGAAACATTATCAACAGACAATGTACAGCGTGTACTATTCTTGTGTTGCGGTACATGAATATAATTATATCGTTATTAATTTCTTTAGATATGCAATTCCATATTATATTCCCTTTTAATCAAATTCTAAAAGTATGCTTGTTGACTCCGGTATCACGTTAGTTAAAGACTTCGATGCTTAAAATGTTTAGGGAGAAATGGAATACTGGTGTGTATGTTTTCTTTAAAGTACCGAGACCAGCCATATACTGTATGTTTAAGTTCCAAAATTAATATCGTTTATGGCCTTCACACGCGTTACAGTATGCTGTAATATAAATATTCAATACTTAAACGGGCACAGTTAAGACATTAAATATACATATACATACTGTATACAGTACAGTTTGCATAGGGTAATATGTTTATGTTCCTAAATCAATCTCTTTTATGAGCATGTGAAAGGCATGGTGAATCAATTCTCAAAAATTACTGTACTTTGCATGATTGGAAACAAATGCGTGATTGCGAAATGCTGTGGTGTTACTTTTACAAAGACGGTCAATGAAAAAAAGAATGTGTTTTTTTTCACAGCTGCCAGCGCACCTCACCGTGCCAGGCCACCACTGCATCACCCAGCTGCCAGCGCACCTCACCGTGCCAGGCCACCACTGCATCACACAGCTGCCAGCGCACCTCACCGTGCCAGGCCACCACTGCGTCACACCACACAGCTGCCAGCGCACTTCACCGTGCCAGGCCACCACTGCGTCACACCACACAGCTGCCAGCGCACTTCACCGTGCCAGGCCACCACTGCGTCACACCACACAGCTGCCAGCGCACCTCACGGTGCCAGGCCACCACTGCATCACCCACCTGCCAGCGCACCTCACCGTGCCCGGCCACCACTGCATCACACAGCTGCCAGCGCACTTCACCGTGCCAGGCCACAACTGCGCCACACCACACAGCTGTCAGCGCACCTCACCGTGCCAGGCCACCACTGCATCACACAGCTGCCAGCGCACCTCACCGTGCCAGGCCACCACTGCGTCACAACACACAGCTGCCAGTGCACCTCTACATACCCGACCACCACTGCATCACACAGCTGCCAGCGCACCTCACCGTGCCAGGCCACCACTGCGTCACATAGCTGCAAGCGCACCTCACCGTGCCAGGCCACCACTGCATCATACAGCTGCCAGGGCACCTCACCGTGTCAGGCCACCACTGCGTCACACATATTTCAACGCCATATATTTCATGGATATTATGGAATATAATGGATGGATATCTTAGTTATCTTTCTAGTTCACAGGTTTGCATGCATAATTTAATTTTGAAAGCCACTGAGACATCAGGTACTACTGTTGTATTTATGAAAAAGAAACAAAACAAAAAACATACTAACAACTGTGCCATCCTACTCCTTAGTTAATACATTTTATTATTCATAAACAGTTAACATTGTTAGCAAAATATTTTGAATTATATTTAACCCTATTTTTTCTTTAGTTTTGTATTTAACTTATTATATGATAGTCAGACCTAATGTATATTTGAACAATGAAAATATATTTTTACAAGATTTTACATTAAGCACTTAAAATTAAAATGGTTAATAATAGTAAACTGTAACATGCTGTAACAAGATCGGTTAAACTGCGAAGAAAATGCTTTCAGAGAAAATGTTTCAGGTGTGAAGAACATAGATCTCCAATGCAATTTCAACCAAACCTGTTCCCACACACCCTGCCCCCACTACCATTAGAATATACACAAAGCACTCAAATCTTTCGAGCTAATGATCAGGTGACCCGAGAGAGAGCGAGAGAAACACCAAGGGGTGCGGAACCAGGGAACTATTTACATGGAAAACGGGCGATCTCCCCAGACTGTCCGCCCGTTTCACTGTTACCTGGATACCTCTTTATTTAGAACTCACTAACACTGATTTTTAGTTTAGAAGGATTCAAGTAGGGTGTTAGATGAAAGGCAGCGACCTTAATCAAGCCCAAATCATAATTGAACCCATTCAGAGCCTACATTACATTTAAGCGTTTCATTCTGAGCAGAAGACCCTCACACCTGAAGAAGGGGGAGGTGTTTTTTGCTGGAAATCTCGCCTGCTTCTACTTTACAACCGGAGTGCTGGCTGTGACGAATTAAACCGGTATTACAGGTTTCAATCACAGACCATGTGACATGGGAGTCAGGAAACTAACACACAGCGCCACCGGATTTGATAACGCTATAAAAACGCTATAAAATAATGTGACTTGGCACAGAACAAGTTTACAGCACAGTACAATAATAAATGCTGACCATGACTTTAGAAGCATAAATTGCCTTACACTCAATTTAACCCAAGCTGTCTTTAGCCCTCTAAGCTGGTTCATACAGAAATGTAGAGATCCAGGCTCAGAACACACAGCTTCATTAGCGAATACATATGCAGGACAACTAGAGAAGACGTTTTACAGAGGATGGATTTTTAGAAACATCCCATCAGTGACATCACTGAAGTCAACTCCTAGGTACTGTAACTGTCGTGTGGATAGTTTCACAGGAATCAGACAAAGGTTTAAGCATCGCTTGTTCTAGATAAAACTGCAAAAAAAAAAACAACAACCCATAATGTACTTCTTTGCGGCTCTGTTTGCCCAAATCATATATTCACAACGTGAAATCTAGAAAATAATATTACGTAACCAAAATCCGCAATATGGAAACAGAACCTGTGTAATTGTTGATAGATGATGTACTCGTAACATTTTTTCAAGACGAACTACAACATTTAAAAATGACTTGTATGTACTTGATATCTCTAATCAATCCACGGGTCCCAGCACAAAAACGAAACTAAAACGCATACCGTTTCGCGCTTCTTATTAGTTGCTCAAAAGTAATTTGACCGTATGAAATGCATAATATAAACCTAGAAACATATACGTGAGCAGTACTTAAGCACTGTAGTATCGGTGTTAAGACATACCTCTCAAATACTGTAAATCAAGTTAAAAATATCTCAAGACCGATTCTGGTCATAATGAAACCATGTTTTGTGTATGTTTTCTTTAAAGTACCGAGACCAGCCATATACTGTATGTTTATGTTCTTAAATTAATATCGTTTATGGCCTTCACACGCGTTGCAGTATGCTCCTATTCTTTTTATGCTCAGCTACTAAGATTTCCCTTCAGTGGTAAAATTAGATATGAATATTCAATACTTAAACGGGCACAGTTAAGACATTAAATATACATATACATACTGTATACAGTACAGTTTGCATACGGTAATATGTTTATGTTCCTAAATCAATCTCTTTTATGAGCATGTGAAAGGCATGGTGAATCACTGTACTTTGCATGATTGGAAACAAATGCGTGATTGCGAAATGCTGTGGTGTTACTTTTACAAAGACGGTCAATGAAAAAAAGAATGTTGACCAGGGCAATACTTTGAGTTTACACTTACAGCTTGTCCAAGGTCATTCATTATTAATACTATTAGTAATATCTTCGTTAAAGACTTTGATGGCCACAGCTCAAACATGAGAGGTTGAGCTTTATTAGCTCCACCTTGCGGAAATTCCGGATACTATTATTTTGCTTGTCGTATTATAGGAGAATTTACGGTAACTCGCGGTATTTACCGGTAGCTTGCGGTAGACTGCGTACAGCGTACCGCAAAATAATGCGGTATCGCCTGCGCATTTTGAATGGCTGCATCTGTACCTAGATGGGAGACCTCCTGGGAAAGCTAAGGTTGACGTGGACACTATACTGTAAAAAGGCACTGTCCTTTGGGTGAAATGTAAAACTGAGGTCCTCACACTTGTAGTGTGCTCTCACGAGGCACCAGTTCTGTAGGGGTTTGGGCATTTACTGGGACAATTATTAATTGTAGCAGTAAATCAGGAAATTGATTCTTTTATTGGCCTTAGAATCCAACCATGCGATATAACTCAAACAACGCACACACACAGGTACTGATACACAAGAATAAATTTATTCATTCATAAAATATGCATGTAAACCTAACAGATCTTATCGTGAGGGTTATCAGAATACAAAAGATATATATTCAGTCAGTTACGAAGAGTTACACATATCAAGAGGACATACGTTCGGTATATCATTCATTTAGACCGTTTCGTAATTGAACTTGGTTACAACTTCTACATTAGATACTCAAAACAAGTACATAACTCTTAGGAATTAAATTGATATCAACTGGTTGGGATAACAACTGAATTCTCGAGCAGTAATGCAGTGAAGTTGAATACTCATCCAATCTCTGGGGATTCAGATCTCCTGCAGGCACAAAGAAACAGTTGCAGGCTTGTTGCTGTCCAATCCCTGCTCTCTGGCTCCGTGCCAGGCTGTGCTGTGCAGCTTGTGAAGGTGCGCTGCTGATGCTCTCTGAAGACTCACTAGTTAGTGTTGGCTTTAACTAGCAAAGTTTGTGCACAGAAGAATAGATGACTGTGGGTCCCAGCAGGTCAGGAAGAAGACCGGTTCGTTCCTGATGAAGCGCTAGTTCTGAATAGTGATTCAGCTGTCCACAGTTCCGACCTGTTCACGAGGCTTGCTGCTGATGCTAACCTCGGGTGGATCTTTTGGTTACTCTCTGGCAACCTCCGCTCTAGACTCTTAGAACAGAGGAAAGTTCTGGCACTCAGACACACTGGCCGTTCCGTGGTTGTCCAGGCTGAGTCTCAGGATGGTCAGGTGGTGCGCTGCGAGAATGTCCTGCCCTTGGGAGCCTTTCTGCTCCTGGGCTGTCCTGCCCTGGAATTGTCTCGCACCCCTGGAATTCTCCTTAGAATAGTCCCACAGGCTCTCTGTGTTGCCTGTTTTTACCTGAAGGAACTTCAGCTCGTTCATTGGCTGAAAGTTTCATGGGCATCAGAGACCCACGTGGATTACTCGGCCCTACCAGTCCCTGATTGGTTGATCAAGGTGAGATATGAGTCACTTACTACTGACACTTAGGAATGCAGTCCAGATGTCCATCTGGCACTCCCTAGACAGATAGGCGCCAATGGATGACCATTGATCATGATAGCCAGGCTTAGCTAAGTGCATCCCCATTTGGGAGCTGTCCCTTATCAAAAGTAAACATCTTTAAATCAGCCTGCATGAATAGCTTCTCTGTGGCTGCACCACAGAGATGAAGAGAGAGATGGGGCCTCATTTGGGAAAGCACAGCAACACTTAATTCTGTCTTATTAATAAGCCTCGCCGCTACACACTCTTTGGTCATTAAAAACAACGTTTTGGCCGTGGAGCCTTCTTCAGGTGAAGAAGCCTTCACCTGAGGAAGGCTCCACGGCTGAAACGATGTGTTTTCTTTCTTCTTTTTTTCAGCATGGAATAAACCTATTACTTGTACCATTAAAGAATATTAAATCTACACAAACAATACCTAAGTAAAGGTAAATTGTAATTGAAGACAAAGTTAAAAGCTTCAAATAATGATGCATATAATAATATTTAAAGAAGGGAAAAAAAAGTTTAAAATCAATTATCCCATCATTATTTCAACAAATACTATTGTAGCTAAAGCCAAGACTCAGATTAAGAAGTCCCTTACAATGCAATCTTTCTTCAATGTGTTATTTAAAATAGTAAATTTTTGGTTTGTGTAGTTGTGTGAAAGTGTTATTATACCTAAGGAAAGCATTTTTAGTCATCTAGAACATTTGTTAAATACTGCCATTTTGCAAATGTGTTTATTGCAGCTTTCTGCAAGACAAGAGAGGCCTTTATGCAACATAAAACAGGAAGCATGAAACAGTCCTGCTTTCATCATAACCTGCCAGAGTACATTATTACAAGGCTTATTGGTTCTCTGATTTTCATTTAATGCGTCTCTGTGATGCACCATTGCTTTTCCTAAATGATCTAATTTTGTTTTATTATACTTACATTGTGTCTTTCTAATGTTGTGCACTCTTTATGGCAATCCAATAAATTGCCTCTGATTTTATTTAAAGCCTTTTGGCCATGTCAGTACAGTGAAAGGGTTATTACTTGAAATGTCTGCATGCACATTACAAATGAGAACACAAGTGTCTTCTTAGAAGTGAAATAAACAAGGGTGTCCATGAAGTGTGATGCTGTTCAAGTAGCACTTTGATTAATCAAATTTATAAATCAGCTTTCTTTAGAAAGGGGAAAACCAATAACCACAGCCTTCCTAAGGAAAATTGGCAGTGACTTATGCTGACTTCAGTCCAAGTTTAATGAGACACTTTTCCATTTCCTAAGGGCTGCTTTCATTGTTTGAAAACCATATTGTGGCAGACATTGCAGACATTGTGATTAGACATTGTTTCTAATCACAATCACATTATTTCACAGTCAACTACAGATGCAGCCATTCAAAATGCACGGTACAAACCCGCGGTACGGTAAACTACCCACAAGCCACTGCAGGGAATCCCGGTAAGTGATTGGCTGGCCAAAATGACCGAGAGGGGCACTCGTGGTGCATTGGTTGGTAGTGAAAAGATTTAATCATTTAATGTCTTTACTGTGCACATTTTAATCCGCTTAGTTTTGAATATTTATATGGAATTTTACCACTAAAGGGAAATTTTAGTAGCTGAGCATAAAAAGAAGAGGAGCATAACGCATCTAAAGGTCATAAACGATATTAATTTAGGAACATAAACATTACTGTATGTACGTAAACTGTACTGTGTATGGCTGGTCTTGGTAGTTTAAAGAAAAAATACACACCAGTCTTCCATTTCTCCCTAAACATTTTAAGCATGAAAGTTTTATGAAACGGTACCCAAATATGCGATTGCTGTATAGAATGAATTTTAATTTAAAAAAATTATTTAACACGAAAATTAAGCTGTTTACATCTTCCGCCTGAGAACAGTCACCCATTGCTACCCAACGCAGAAACACAGCCACTAACTAACAAAGAGAGGACATTAGCTAGCCAATATGATATAGAAATAAATGATTATTTTGTTTATTTCTTTTGCACATTTATTTGAACATTTCCATCGATTGTACAAGCACTTGGAAACTGTCCAATCCCTAGTTCATCAGGCATTTTCTTTTTACGCTGCGGGCATTCTCCTGGTCTGGCGCCGGTCTGTGTCTTCTAGGATATAATGCCAGCGAACTCTTGTTTTTATGTCCACTATAACAGACAATCTTCTTTGCTTTTAACTGAGCGTTTAATAATTTCCTAAAATGAAAATGATTTACTTTATTTCCCTCACGGGATCAATAAAAGTACCTATCATCTATCTAAACTATGGTACAGAATTCTGGGGTCTCCCCATACCAGAGATTATGGTAGGGCTTCAGAATGGTGATTGGCTGACACCATCTGACACCCCTCTGATTGGAGAAAAAAGACGTGCTGGTTTGCTATACATACTTTACCAGGAAGAGGATTTCTTTCTATTCGAAACGTGTATTTTAAAAGTTTAAGAAGTAAAAACCTTACAGCGTACACAGATTTCTAAACTGATCAGGATCGTTATCTTTGTCTTATGCATAATAATGTTCACCACTCTGTCCAGCAAATTAATAATAAACTTTAATTTATACAGCATTGTAAACGAATAAGTAATTAGATTGATCATAAACCTAATCACTTATTCTACATAAACAAAGCGTAATTGCTCTCTGAAAATGCTTTTTCTTTTTATTTAGGCTCAGATTTCAACTATAGATCGTATTATTAATAACCATAATAACGACCAACCAACAAAAACAACCATATAAACATAATACCAACCAAAAACATAGATAACAACCACAATACAAAATCAAATATATCAAACCATTAAACTCTCTCAAATTCCTCTGATTATCAAAGTCCCGCCCCTTATGCAAAACCAAACCCTCCTCCCATCCCAGTTTATCCTCTTTATTATAAACAAAATCCACCTCAATTTTCAACATAAAGCATTACACAAAATCAATACCTCAACACTCCATACCCAACAACGATAATTCACAAACAGCCAGAACATGTAACTCCACATTTCCAAATAGACCTCATTTCAATAGCCCCGCCCCTTATGCAAAACCAACATCCCTCCCCTGTTCTCTCTCTCTGCTGGCGTTTGTAATCGTTTTTATTTTTAAATAAATTTTAGCAAAGTCATGTATTTTAAAAATCTTAAGATTTCTATATTTATGTCTTTGTTTAGTGGTTTCATTAGTGACAAAGGCTAAACTTTCTTGGAAAAATGTCTTTTTGTAAACCATGTTTGCTATTAATTCATTTAGGGCTAGAATATGTTCATTGTCTTCCAATGAAAGAAAGGTTCCTTTCGCCATAGTCGAGTTGACATTAGAAGCTTGCCATGCCCGGACTGTTACACCAATGCATTAGCATGTTAAAGCGATTTCATTGAGGAGCCTAGCTTTCTTAACTAGTAAGTACTGTACTTACTGGGTTTTTGAGGGGGGGAGGTGTCTTTCGCCGGAAATCTCGCCCCCTTCTACTTTGAAAATACCTGTGAAACCGGTTCAATTCATCACAGCCAGCACTCCCGCAGAGAGGGGGGTTGTACTTGCAGTGTATACAGTACACGTGTTATGCTCTTCGTTAATGTCTAAGCCAGAACACATCATTATATCTCATTTTGTATTTCTTAAAAAAAAATCGTTTGCCCAGCCTAACAGTATTGTTGTCATTGTTTTTAACCTGTAAAGCGCTTTGAGGAGCCACCTTTAAAGGCGCCATATACAATAAAGTTCATTATTATTACTATTGTTAATTTGCTGGACAGAGAGGTGAACATTATTACGCAGAAGACAAAGATAGCGATTTACGTTGCATTGTGCATTGTGCTGCTGTAATACAGTTTTAAATAATTAAAAGTCTAAACAGTATCAGCTTTATTTATGGATTTTAAATAAAGGCGATTTAAACGCGATTTAAATCAATATAAATGTTTATATTGTAACGCATAGGTGACTATTCATTGTTATTAAAATGACTTAAATTCGATCATGTTGTGATATTTAGAAATATACATTTGTTTGGTGCGAGTGAAGTTTTATTTAATCTCTGAGCCATACTGATTCTTATGGAAGCCAGTTTCCGCCAGGGAGTAAAAAAAAAACACACTATGGTATTCTCTCCGATGCAGTGCAGTTAAAAACATATCTCTGATGCTGTTCCTAAATGAATATCGTTTATGACCATCAGACGCTTTATGCTCCTTTTCTTTTTTCCAGTGGATTGAACAGGGAGAGGCATTTCATGATGTACTTTTCACTTATGAAACAACAGTGGCTCTGGAACAGTTTTCAACCATGTCGTTTTATAAAAAGGGGAGATATGTACGCGTTGCTGAAGCTAAAAGTTTAGCCTTTGTCACTAATGTAACCACTAAATAAAGACATATAGAAATCCCTACGTTACAGACTGTATATGGCTGGTATTGGTAGTTTAAAGAAAAAATACACACCAGTATTCCACTTTCTCCCTAAACATTTTAAGCATCAGAGTCTTACATGTGGTTATTTCGGAAACGTTTGTACGTGCTCCTTCTGACCATGTTACTGTTTACTGTTACTGACCATATTAAGTTTAAGTGCCTGTGGGCACTTTTCCTGTCAGTGGGGGGGGACCGTCTTTCATTAGAAGGTTAGTCTGTTCTACTCTGAGAATGTAGAGGGGGTGGAAAGTGCCCACGGTCATTTAATTAGTATTAAAATTCGCACTGATTCCCTTGCGAAGATACGGACATAGGAATATTCGTGCGTGGTCAAAAAAATGGCATAAAACGACAAAGTGAAGGCTGTGAAAACATTCACAATGTACTTTATACACAAAGCAAGTGTTCTCACAACTCTAGGAGGTTTCGTGAAAATGCTACAGGCATGCCAAAATCGGTTTTTTTTTAATTCAAGGTGACTTTACCGCGGTTTTCATTTTCAGATTTTGAATCAAAAAGGCATTTAATTAAACACGCGATTGCGATTTTAATCAATTACTGTATTGATTGAAACACACATTCTGTACAGATACAGTACAGTCACATTCTCCTGTCGTCCAGTGGTGTAAAACGAATTAGCAGGTGATTGAGATAACAATGCACCTCCCACTGAGTGGAATGTTCTCATTTGTTCTAAATTGTAAAAAGAGGTGATAATTCTTAATAATTCCGTGTCGCATTAACTAACCTCTTCAGTTTATTCCGCCAGACAGTACATGAATATAATTATATAGTTATTACTTTGTTTAGATACGCAATTCCATATTATATTCCCTGTTAATCAAATTCTAAAAGTATGCATTTGTTAGATAATAAGCGAATTCACAGAAAAGGTTAAAAGACTATCACTTTTCACAAAGTATATAATCCTAATATAAGTCTAAATCCTAATATAAGTCTAAACAGTATCAGCTTTATTTACGGGTTGCAATTTAAAAAAAGTCAAAAACCGCACTCAAAATGCAATTTAGAGCTTTCTGGCAAGAGGAGACACCCAAATTAATAATGTAACATGCCACTGTTTGTGCATGAACAAGGTTATACTGCTATTTCCTTAGATACGCGATGCCTGTCTGTCCTGGCTGTGCTCTCTCGCTCTCTCTCTCTCTCGCTCGCCCTCCCCCTCTCTCTCTCTCTCACCCTCCCCCCCCCCTCTCTCTCGCTCTCTCTCGCTCGCCCTCCCCCCCCCCTCTCTCTCGCTCGCCCTTACCCCCCCCTCTCAATTCAATCCAAGCTGCTTTATTAGCATGACAGATGGGTACAATCAGTGTTGGGTATTTACTTTGCTTTGAGATGCCACTTTTAAAGGTGATATATAAAATCAAGGCTTTAACTTACTTTAACTACGCAAGTCTGAGTTCTTGTGTCTGTCCTATCCGAACCCGAAAGTATTACAATATGTATTTTTATAGCAGGTGGTGTACAGCTTTTTAGTATAGATTACACTTTTCTAAAATATATTAAAAAAATAAAAACGATTACAATCTAATCTTTCCACGTTTGATCCCAAGAAAAATACATCTAAATGGGGAGAAAGCTATGCTGAAAGTTTATTAAGATACTTAGAAGACAAAGATATCAATTTATGTTGCATTTGTCTGATTGTGAATCAAAAAACACATATATTTAAACCCGCGTTTGCGATTTAAATCAAAATGCGATTTAAATCAATATAAATGTTTAAATTGTATCGCCTAGGTGTCTATTCATTGTTATTAAAATGACTTAAATTCGATCATGTTGTGATATTTAGAAATATAAATTTTTTTGGTGCGAGTGAGGTTTTATTTAATCTCTGACTCAGGGACACGTTTCATTTTTTCAAAGAAATGTTTGTTAAAAAAAAGAGTCATGGCTCCAGCGGGATTCAATCACAGACCCTGTGACGGGGGAGTCAGGAACCTAACCCACAGTGCCACCAGCAAGGTCACATGCAGAGTGCTGAAAAAGCACTACAGAAACATTATCAACAGACAATGTACAGCGTGTACTATTCTTGTGTTGCGGTACATGAATATAATTATATCGTTATTAATTTCTTTAGATATGCAATTCCATATTATATTCCCTTTTAATCAAATTCTAAAAGTATGCTTGTTGACTCCGGTATCACGTTAGTTAAAGACTTCGATGCTTAAAATGTTTAGGGAGAAATGGAATACTGGTGTGTATGTTTTCTTTAAAGTACCGAGACCAGCCATATACTGTATGTTTAAGTTCCAAAATTAATATCGTTTATGGCCTTCACACGCGTTACAGTATGCTCCTATTCTTTTTATGCTCAGGTACTAAGATTTCTCTTCAGTGGTAAAATTCCATATAAATATTCAATACTTAAACGGGCACAGTTAAGACATTAAATATACATATACATACTGTATACAGTACAGTTTGCATAGGGTAATATGTTTATGTTCCTAAATCAATCTCTTTTATGAGCATGTGAAAGGCATGGTGAATCAATTCTCAAAAATTACTGTACTTTGCATGATTGGAAACAAATGCGTGATTGCGAAATGCTGTGGTGTTACTTTTACAAAGACGGTCAATGAAAAAAAGAATGTGGACCAGGGCAATACTTTGAGTTTACAGCTTGTCTAAGGTCATTCATTATTAATACTATTAGTAATATCTTCGTTAAAGACTTTGATGGCGACAGCTCAAACATGAGAGGTTGAGCTTTATTAGCTCCACCTTGCGGAAATTCCGGATACTATTATTTTACTTGCGGTATTATAGGAGAATTTACGGTAACTCGCGGTAGACTGCGTAAAGCGCATCGCAAAATAATGCGGTATCGCCCGCTCGTTTTGAATGGCTGCATCTGTATACAGATGCAGCCATTCAAAATGCGCGGGCGATACCGCATTATTTTCCGGTATGCTGTACGCAGTCTACCGCAAGCTACCGGTAAATACCGCGAGTTACCGGTGTAGTGTTTCATAGCCGTTCAGGGACGCCAAATATGTAATCATAGTGGCTCTCTGAAGGCACCAGTTCTGTAGGGTTTGGGCATTTACTGAGACAATTATTAATTGTAGCAGTAAATCACAAAATTGATTCTTTTGATGGCTTTAGAATCCAACCATGCGACATAACTCAAACAACGCACACACACAGGTACTAATACACGAGGATACATTTATTAATACATAGAATATGCATGTAAACCTAACAGATCTTATCGAGAGGGTTATCAGAATACAAAAGGTATATATTCAATCAGTTACGAAGTGTTACACATCAAGAGGACATACGTTCAGTATATCATTCATTAAGACCGTTTCGTAAATGAACTTGGTTATAACTTCTACATTAGATACTCAAAACAAGTACATAACTCTTAGGAATTAAATTGATATCAACTGGTTGGGATAACAATTGAATTCTCGAGCTGTAATGCATTGAAGTTGAATACTCATCCAATTTCTGGGGATTCAGATCTCCTGCAGGCACAAACAATCAGCTGCAGGCTTGTTGCTGTCCAATCCGCGCTCTCTGGCTCCGTGCCAGGCTGTGCTGTGCGGCTTGCAGCGGTGCGCTGCTGATGCTCACTGACCGGCTAGTTAGTGTTGGCTTTAACTAGCAAAGTTTGTGCACAGGAGAAAAGATGACTGTGGATCCCAGCAAGTCAGGAAGAGGACCGGTTCGTTCCTGATGAAGAGCTAGTTCTGAATAGTGATTCAGCTGTCCACAGTTCTGACCTGTCCACGAGGCCTGCTGCTGGTTACTCTCTGGCAACCTCCACTCTAGACTCTTAGAACAAAGGAAAGTTCTGGCACTCGGACACACTGGCCGTTCCGTGGTTGTCCGGGCTGAGTCTCGGGATGGTCAGGAGGCGCGCTGCGAGAATGTCCTGCCCTTGGGAGCCTTCTGCTCCTGGGCCGTCCTGCCCTGGAATTCTCCTTTGAATTCCCTTTAGAACAGTCCACAGAATCCTCTCCAGAATCTTACTGAATCTCCCGAATCTGAATCTTGTTGAATCTGAATCTTGTTGAATCTCTTGTTGAATCTCTTGTTGAATCTCTCAGGCTCTCTGTGTTGCCTGTTTTTACCTGGAGGAACTTCAGCTTGTTGATTGGCTGAAAGTTCCATGGGCATCAGAGTCCCACGTGGGTTACTCAGCCCTACCAGTCCCTGATTGGTTGATCAAGGTGAGATATGAGTCACTTAGTCCTGACACTTAGTAATGCAGTCCAGATGTCCATCCGGCACTCCCTAGACTGATAGGCGCCAATGGATGACCATTGATCATGATAGCCAGGCTTAGCTAAGTGCATCCCCCTTTGGGAGCTGTCCTAGGAAACCTTAAATCATCTTGCATGAATAGTTTCTCTGTGGCTGCACCACAGAGATGAACAGAGAAATGGGGCCTCATTTGGGAAGCTCAGAAACACTTAATTCTGCCTTATTATTAAGCCTCGCCGCTACATATCCCCCCTTTTTGAAGGTCACGAGGTCCTGAGGCGTTGTTGCCTTCAAAACAAAACAGAGTTAAGTGATGTCCCTTGCCATTAGAACATTAATCTTAAATGTCCACATTACTCCTCGAGAATTCATACCGGAACCAGCATTGGATGCAAACATTATGAACAACATCTGGAGTATGTATAAACACGGTAGGAGACATTATCTAAGTCTAGGAATTACACATCAGGAAGTTCACTGTCAATATCTGATACCTCTGTAGGCAGATATTTGGGGAGAAGTCACTTCCTTTCTTTTGACATGCTACCTTTGACTCATTCATGCTACCCGGAGTACATCTTGATGTGAGAGTACATCATTCAGAGTACACTGTCAGTCATGATCCAGCTACCCGGCAGCAGTGTTACAATAACACCAGTTCCTGTTCCCAGCCCCCCGATAAACCAGAACACCTGTGTTGGGTATCTGCTAGGGTGGTTTGGAGGTTTGTTCCATTAAAGCATAACTAACTACCTGTACCTCTTCAGGGCTTACTGTTTCTTGGATTTCTATCCAATTCCTTAGTGTGGCACCTGAAGGCATCCATGACCTCAAGTTTGGTCTTATGTTGTCTGGTTCTAGACCGTACAGTGTTAAGTTACCATGCTGTACTATGGCCTCCTCAGGAACTTAAAGGAACTGTTTTATTAGGTAGCTGCATCATGCCTGTCACAAGTCACAGTGTCAGTTAAACGTGGTGTGCTGACCAGCCATTTACTTCCCACCTGCTCTTCATGGGGTTCATTAACCTTCCTCTGCTCGTTAGTAGCTTTACACCCTTCATTGGTGAATCGTTTAGACACAGCCAATGGATAGCTTTGGTAGCCATACCCATCTCAAGATTTGGAACCGAATTCAATCTTGGTTTGCCTTCTGGGTGAGCTATGAACGATGGGGTTAATGTCACACACTCCTCTACTGAGAAGAGTGGAATCAAGTGGGTTGGGAATTGTGCCGTGGTTAGACTGGCTACAGTGGCACTAAGCTCCCTTAACAGGTCTTGTGTCAACATTCTGGCCTGTTGCACACAAGCATAAACCCACTGTATAACACCAACAATCATGTCCACTGGTTGGGGAATAAGGTTTAACCCTGTTGCATAGGAAATTGCCTGTAGGGTTTTCCCTAAGCTTTCCAACTTTTGATGCTGTCGATACAGTCTGTCACTACCCTCTGGCATCTCTGACACCTGCCTTCTTGGGGCAGTCAGGGTGAGAGTGCCAGTAGCACACAAACCTACCAGAAAAAGCAAACGTGCAACAGTGGCGGCAGCAATCAGTCCTCCCAAAAGTCTTTTCGGGTGGCTGATCCCAGTCATCTCCTTCTGAGTGACTGTCGCCTTTCTAAGCTGGCGCAGCGTGTACATGGTGTCTTTCTCAGTATGCCATGTGGCATCTTGGGCACCAACATCCTGGAAATCTGGGGAGATCTGACGCAGCTGCTGATGCTGCTCCTCCTTTTCCAGGGCATCTACTTTTTCGATTTGTTCATGCCTGTGCTCTAGGAAACCTGCAGGGGGCGGTGCAGCGGTGGAGCATGCCTGACCCTCGGCTGAGTGGTCATCTGGAGCACCTGAGTGATCTGGGATTGTTATCCCATTCTCACTGTTCAGGTCCACCCTGCACACTTCCTGATTGAGGAATCCCTCTATCGGCATGTTTACAATCGTTAGCTGGGCGTGGGTGTAGGACACCTGCTCGCTCCCCCCTTCCCTCGCTAGGGGTTCAGGGAGCTGCCCCAGCACTGGGATAGCTAGTTCATTGTCTTCGAACTCGCTATCACCCACCAGGCCCATGTCAGTGCAGGCGGGGATTCTGACACCCCTCTTTGCGATGTCCTGCACTGGCAGGCGGGTGACTTGACCATCCAGCTCCAGTCTGGCTGAACCACTGTTGGTCAGACTCAGACTGACAGACTGAGCTGGTGGCTGTAAGAAAACCGGCTCGGCTTTCATTCCCTGTCCCTTCTGGGGGACTGGGTGTGTTGGCAACCCTGCCGTTGAGGCAGGAACAATCAGGTCAGTCTCACTCACTACCTGGTAGTTGTGAGAAATAATGTTACCTGACTGCAGGTTCCCTGGGTCACAGCAGAGGGAATCGGCATCTGGGATCAGGTGTGTCCACAGCGCAGTAGTCTCAGCGTCCAGCTGGACCTCCTGTCTAACCTGTGAATGTTGCACCAGGGGCACCTGGCGGTGGCCCCGTGACAGCTGCTCAAGCAGATCCTCACTAATAGAGGACCTCTCAGGGCTAAGGGCGAGGGCTACATCACCAACCTGCTCTCCTGCCATCTGGATCCCTTCCACCACTGCAGGGTGGTGGTCCTGACCCCTCTTGGGTGCCAGGGTGCACAGGGAAAGCTCCTTTTCATCGCCAGGTGGGGAGATCTGCTCCTCTTTAGGGATGTAAAAGGTGTGTGCTTTACCTGGTGGATCAGGCGGCTGCTCGGAGCACCGCTCCTGTGGCATGGAGGCTGTTGGGACCTTGGCCAGGGCACGACTTCCCTGTATATCCGGGGAACAAGAAAATATTTTTATTTCTTGTCCAGAGGGAACAGAAGGAATCTCCGCATAGGCTTCTGTGTTCGGTGGGCACTGTGTAAGCACAGTCTGCCTCTTGGCCCCCCTTTCCTTCTGTACAGAAGGCTTAGGAGCCTTGACCTGTTTCCACACTTTGCCTTTCTGGTGATCCACCAAAGGTTCCACTCTGAGTCGCATACCCTTTTCTTTTTCTACCCGTTTGAGCTTGCCGTGTGACATCAAACACCTTTCAACCTCAGTGTCAATCAGTGTCTCACTGGGTAAGACATCTCCCATGGCAGCCTTGAGGTAAAAGCTTCCTGCTTTTCCTCTGTGTTTTACTGCCTGCTCTGTGACTTCAGGGGTGGAGTCAGCACTCGCTTGGGAGTGGCTGACCTCATCCAGGCAGGAACCCTTCCGCTCAATCAGATAGACTGAGGGAGGGAGAGGGGGCGGGTCTCCGCCTCCTCCAGTGGAGAGTATCAGCTCATTCACGCTTCCGGCAGCCTTGGGGAGCGGTTGTCCCTGTCCTAATAAAGCTTGTTCAAGCCTGGCCAGGCGGGCGGCTACTGAATCCTTTTGTTCAGCCTTTTCTAGCCCTTTCCCTTCCCCGGTGTTCTCATGGCACTTAGGACGCTGGGTGCGGTCCTGTGTGAGTGCTTTGGAACGGGGCTTAGCCAGCTCAGGAGCCTGTGCTCCTTCGAGCAGGGGGGAATTAACCCTGCTGGCTCTGACGGCGAACACAGTCGCTTTAGCAGCTTTTTGCTCAGAGCGACTTTGGACATCATACTCCCAGGCTTTCTGCGCGAATCTCTTAATATCAGTCATTTTCATGGTCTGTGCATCTGTATGCATTAAGATCATCTTTCTGACTGACGGGTGGAGATTCGCAATGAATAAACCCTTGAAATGTGTGTTCTCTTCGCAACCCTCATAATTTCGCCCTGCAAAATAAGTTCGTCTAAGTCTCTCGTAATATTCGCGAGGGGACTCTGCTCTCTCGTGCTTAATGTTAAGAGCGGCGGCTATCGCGGCAGTCGGGTCAATAAGCGCACTGTATTCTTCGATAAGTGCTTGACATAGCTGCTCAAAGTCATTACAGACTTCTTTCATCTGCCTAGCCATCCACTCATGTACAGCTCTGCTGGTAGTTTTCCTGACCAGAAACACTTTCTCCTGTTCTGTGGCGTTTGGCAGGAACTGCAGGTTATACCTGAGGTCTTGAATATAACTCTCGATATTATTCTCTGACACTGCGGGGTCAAATCTCTCTATGTCCTTCGCTAGCTCTCTCAGAGAATGGAGATTTATTCTTCTAGCTTCTCCGCTGACGGAGATATGGAAGAGATCGTGGTCAGACTTGTCGCTGCTAGAGAGAGTGCTTAATAGCGACTCGAATTCAGACCTTTTAGCAACCATCGTTAAACTTAAAGAGTATTACTTTTAAGTACGAAATCACAGTTTTACCACAGAAAACCACAAGATCAGGTATGCAATCAACCTGGTAGATTGCAAAAGATCACAAAACACTCAAGCACTGCTTAAAGAGCAAGGGGAACTTTTTTTTTTTCGGCTTTCAGCACACTGTATTGTCGTGTATGAAACCCGCGGCGTTTTATATGAATTATTCCGCTTGGTTGATTCATTTCAGTCTTGCCACGCCCACCCAGGGACGCCAAATAAATGTAGTGTTTCATAGCCGTTCAGGGACGCCAAATATGTAATCATAGTGGCTCTCTGAAGGCACCAGTTCTGTAGGGTTTGGGCATTTACTGAGACAATTATTAATTGTAGCAGTAAATCACAAAATTGATTCTTTTGATGGCTTTAGAATCCAACCATGCGACATAACTCAAACAACGCACACACACAGGTACTAATACACGAGGATACATTTATTAATACATAGAATATGCATGTAAACCTAACAGATCTTATCGAGAGGGTTATCAGAATACAAAAGGTATATATTCAATCAGTTACGAAGTGTTACACATCAAGAGGACATACGTTCAGTATATCATTCATTAAGACCGTTTCGTAAATGAACTTGGTTATAACTTCTACATTAGATACTCAAAACAAGTACATAACTCTTAGGAATTAAATTGATATCAACTGGTTGGGATAACAATTGAATTCTCGAGCTGTAATGCATTGAAGTTGAATACTCATCCAATTTCTGGGGATTCAGATCTCCTGCAGGCACAAACAATCAGCTGCAGGCTTGTTGCTGTCCAATCCGCGCTCTCTGGCTCCGTGCCAGGCTGTGCTGTGCGGCTTGCAGCGGTGCGCTGCTGATGCTCACTGACCGGCTAGTTAGTGTTGGCTTTAACTAGCAAAGTTTGTGCACAGGAGAAAAGATGACTGTGGATCCCAGCAAGTCAGGAAGAGGACCGGTTCGTTCCTGATGAAGAGCTAGTTCTGAATAGTGATTCAGCTGTCCACAGTTCTGACCTGTCCACGAGGCCTGCTGCTGGTTACTCTCTGGCAACCTCCACTCTAGACTCTTAGAACAAAGGAAAGTTCTGGCACTCGGACACACTGGCCGTTCCGTGGTTGTCCGGGCTGAGTCTCGGGATGGTCAGGAGGCGCGCTGCGAGAATGTCCTGCCCTTGGGAGCCTTCTGCTCCTGGGCCGTCCTGCCCTGGAATTCTCCTTTGAATTCCCTTTAGAACAGTCCACAGAATCCTCTCCAGAATCTTACTGAATCTCCCGAATCTGAATCTTGTTGAATCTGAATCTTGTTGAATCTCTTGTTGAATCTCTTGTTGAATCTCTCAGGCTCTCTGTGTTGCCTGTTTTTACCTGGAGGAACTTCAGCTTGTTGATTGGCTGAAAGTTCCATGGGCATCAGAGTCCCACGTGGGTTACTCAGCCCTACCAGTCCCTGATTGGTTGATCAAGGTGAGATATGAGTCACTTAGTCCTGACACTTAGTAATGCAGTCCAGATGTCCATCCGGCACTCCCTAGACTGATAGGCGCCAATGGATGACCATTGATCATGATAGCCAGGCTTAGCTAAGTGCATCCCCCTTTGGGAGCTGTCCTAGGAAACCTTAAATCATCTTGCATGAATAGTTTCTCTGTGGCTGCACCACAGAGATGAACAGAGAAATGGGGCCTCATTTGGGAAGCTCAGAAACACTTAATTCTGCCTTATTATTAAGCCTCGCCGCTACACCGGTAAATACCGCTAGCAAAATAATAGTATCCGGAATTTCCGCAAGGTGGAGCTAATAAAGCTCAACCTCTCATGTTTGAGCTGTAGCCATCAAAGTCTTTAACGAAGATATTAATAATAGTATTAATAATAAATGACCTTGGACAAGCTGTAAACTCAAAGTATTGCCCTGGTCCACATTCTTTTTTTCATTGACCGTCTTTGTAAAAGTAACGCCACAGCATTTCGCAATCACGCATTTTTTTCCAATCATGCAAAGTACAGTGATTCACCATGCCTTTCACATGCTCATAAAAGAGATTGATTTAGGGACATAAACATATTACCGTATGCAAACTGTACTGTATACAGTATGTATATGTATATTTAATGTCTTAACTGTGCCCGTTTAAGTATTGAATATTCATATCTAATTTTACCACTGAAGGGAAATCTTAGTAGCTGAGCATAAAAACAATAGGAGCATACTGCAACGCGTGTGAAGGCCATAAACGATATTAATTTTGGAACATAAACATACAGTATATGGCTGGTCTCGGTACTTTAAAGAAAACATACACGAAACATGGTTTCATTATGACCAGAATCTTGAGATATTTTTAACTTGATTTACAGTATTTGAGAGGTATGTCTTAACACCGATACTACAGTGCTTAAGTACTACTCACGTATATGTTTCTAGGTTTATATTATGCATTTCATACGGTCAAATTACTTTTGAGCAACTAATAAGAAGCGCGAAACGGTATGCGTTTTACTTTCGTTTCGTGCTGGGACCCGTGGATTGATTAGAGATATCAAGTACATACAAGTCATTTTTTAAATGTTGTAGTTCGTCTTGAAAAAATGTTACGAGTACATCATCTATCAACAATTACACAGGTTCTGTTTCCATATTGCGGATTTTGGTTACGTAATATTATTTTCTAGATTTCACGTTGTGAATATATGATTTGGGCAAACAGAGCCGCAAAGAAGTACATTATGGGTTGTTGTTTTTTTTTGCAGTTTTATCTAGAACAAGCGATGCTTAAACCTTTGTCTGATTCTTGTGAAACTATCCACACGACAGTTACAGTACCTAGGAGTTGACTTCAGTGATGTCACTGATGGGATGTTTCTAAAAATCCATCCTCTGTAAAACGTCTTCTCTAGTTGTCCTGCATATGTATTCGCTAATGAAGCTGTGTGTTCTGAGCCTGGATCTCTACATTTCTGTATGAACCACCTTAGAGGGCTAAAGACAGCTTGTGTTTAAATTGAGTGTAAGGCAATTTATGCTTCTAAAGTCATGGTCAGCATTTTTGTACTGTGCTGTAAACTTGTTCTGTGCCTAGTCACATTATTTTATAGCGTTTTCATAGCGTTATCAAATCTGGTGGCGCTGTGTTAGTTTCCTGACTCCCATGTCACATGGTCTGTGATTGTAACCTGTAATACCGGTTTAATTCGTCACAGCCAGCACTCCGGTTGTAAAGTAGAAGCAGGCGAGATTTCCAGCGAAAAACACCTCCCCCTTCTTCAGGTGTGAGGGTCTTCTGCTCAGAATGAAACGCTAAAATGTAATGTAGGCTCTGAATGGGTTCTGACTTGCTTTAACAAAATATGTTTACAAATCCTTTCACCTGGCATTTTCGTAGTTAGAAATTATGGAACGCTCTGTTAAAAGCAAGGGAGTTTTTATGTCCGTTGCAGTTCTTTTGCAACATGAATATAATTATATCGTTATTAATTTCTTGAGATACGCGATTCCATATTATATTCCCTTTTAATCAAATTCTAAAAGTATGCTTGTTGACTCCGGTATCGCGTTAGTTAAAGACTTCGATGCTTAAAATGTTTAGGAGAAATGGAATACTGGTGTGTATGTTTTCTTTAAAGTACCGAGACCAGCCATATACTGTATGTTTAAGTTCCAAAATTAATATCGTTTATGGACTTCACACGCGTTGCAGTATGCTCCTATTCTTTTTATGCTCAGGCACTAAGTAAAAGGAGATGCTTCATATTGCTTGACTAATTTTAAAAACTAAGTTAGAAATGCAGACGCTCCCTCGGTGCGCTGCTCTGGTGCGCCGGCTCTTACACAGTGCCTGTCTGCCGTAAGCGTTACAATATACATACCCAACACTGCTTGTACCCATCTGTCATGCAAATAAAACACCTTGAATTGAATTGAATTGAGGGGAGAGGGGGGAATACTAAAGGCAATACTGGCTCAATACCCTCGATGGGCTTTGACGTGCTAATGCGTTGGTTTAACAGTCCGGGTGTGGCAGGCTTCCAATGTCAACTCGACTCGATTGGAAGACAATGAACGTATTTTGTGATATTTAGAAATATAAATTTGTTTGGTGCGAGTGAGGTTTTATTTAATCTCTGACCAAGGGAAACGTTTCATTTTTTCAAAGAAATGTTTGTTAAAAAATAAAGTCATAGTTCTATGGGATTCAATCACAGACCATGTGACAAGGGAGTCAGGAAACTACTCTAACACACAGCGCCACCGGATTTAATAACGCAATAAAAACGCTATAAAATAATGTGACTAGGCACAGAAAAAGTTTACAGCACAGTACAATAATAAATGCTGACCATGACTTTAGAAGCATAAATTACCTTACACTCAATTTAAACACAAGCTGTCTTTCTGTATGAACCTCTAAGCTGGTTCATACAGAAAATGTAGAAATGCATTAGCCTGATTATGATTAAAAAACACATAATTAAACACGCGTTTGCGATTTAAATCAGAACACGATTTAAATCAATATAAATGTTTATATTGTAACGCATACTGTCCAGCCTCCATTTCTCTATAAAAATTTACTCTGTTGCACACACACACACAATAGAAGGAGGAACCGCTGTCAGAAGGGAAGATATGTTCAAAATATCGCAAATATCGTTCATGTTGCGATATTTTGAAATATAAAAGTCAATTTATTGTCCATAATATCGCTATTCTATTTTTTCGAAGAAATGTTTGTTAAAAGAAAAGTCCGGCACCAGCTGGATTCGATCACACAACCTCCCAGTTGCTAGTCACGCACCTAGACCAGTCGGCTAGAAGACAGCTCGCATGAACAGGCAGGCGAAAAAGCCCTACACAGCCCTGTCGCAGCACACGAATACCGTTATTAAATTCTTTAGATACGCGATTCCATATTATATTCCCTTTTAATCAAATTCTAAAAGTATGCTTGTTGACTCCGGTATCATGTTAGTTAAAGACTTCAAAGCTTAAAATGTTTAGGGAGAAATGGAATACTGGTGTGTATTTTTTTCTTTAAAGTACCAAGACCAGCTACAGTATATACTGTATGTTTATGTTCCAAAATTAATATCGTTTATGGCCTTCACACGCGTTACAGTATGCTCCTATTCTTTTTATGCTCAGCTACTAAGATTTCCCTTCAGTGGTAAAATTCAATATCTACAACGGGCACAGCAAAGACGTTTTTACTGTAAGTCTTTCTACGACAGACCAACGGACCACGAGTGCCCCTGTCGGTCAACCAATCACGTACTGCGGTGCCACGCGTCATCTTGCGTCATACTGAGCGACGTCACCTGCGGTACGTGTCTGTGACGCGCACTTTGAATGGCTGCATCTGTATATGCAGTAAATGTACTTTAATAAAAAGAAATATATGCAATTACCAATATCATATTTAATATTATTCTGGAATATTTTTAATTGAAAAACATGAATAGCTCCAAATAAAAATAAAAAATCCCTGCAGGAGACAATGGGAATTTAAAGTGTTTTCAAAACGAGGCCTAACTTTAGTTTCTGCATGATAACTTATCTAGTAATAGCAAGATCTACAAACACTGACCTGTGATAGACAGACACCCCATCAAGAGTGTATTCATGTATTGGATAAAGATTTCAGAAAATGGACTATGTTATATATATATTAATTTGTATAACTCTTAATTGAATTGGATTTAAAAAAAATATTTTTAATATTTTCTGAAATGCTTAAATATTTGTATAATTCTTTAAAATCTTGATTTCAAGCTGTAAAACCTTTTAGAGCTTCTGCAAATAATCTGCACTAACATGAGGAAATCATGTATGTGAATAGTGCAGCTTGTATATTTTTTGTGTACCTGAGTTTATCATAAATCATCTGCATATAACCTACTGCATTCTATTTAATTCCTAAATCAACTGAAGGAACAATAAATATGCTGATAAGCATTAAATGACAACATACTGTAGTTTTGAAGATATTTAAGCTATATAGTTTCAATTATGTTGATTGTGTGCAATTAACATCTACACTGTAGATTAAGAAGATATTTTTCCAAAACTTATCATTTTAATACAATCATTTGAAACATCAAATGGCATAACTGCAGGAGGCACATTGAGGGAGATGCCAGGATAAGCACAGGCCCAAAAATTTAGGCTGTAAAATCCAGTTTGCCTTGTAGTGAAGCAATTATTTTGAGCAGCAACCTACAGTATGTCAATTAAATAGTTAAAATGATAATATAGTGCAAATGATTCAATAAGCTCAGTTTTAGAGCTGCAAATACGGTAATAAGAATCACAATGAACATTAGGCTATTTAGTAGCCAATTTTACAGCCCAGAGGTGGGGAGCAAACCAGTAAAACAGTGCAACAATTAAAATGAACTAAAAAAACAGAGAAGGGGCAGCAAAAGTTATCAAGAAAAAAAGCAATGAAATGCAAAGTTTATTTACAGGGTCTACACAACAGAGGAAAATGAGCATGAAAGAGACCTCTTTCAAGATGCCTCTGACACATATATTTAGCTTATGTTAGGGACAAAAATGTATATATCTTATGGTAGACTATGTTTTATTATATTTATTATCTCTCACAGTATCTTATGTTTATGCTTAGGAAGCTTTAGCTTATATTGTCAGTGTTACCAAGAAGAATGTGACACAGGTGTCAGGCCCTCTGACAGTGAACAATAACAGGAGTGGCAATGTAGTACAAGACTGCATCGGGAACAAGGCACAGCTGTTATCAACATTAACATCACAGGTGACACCACTGAAGAGGCTAGTGCAATGCAATAATACATTAATGTAGAATAACTAATGTACAATGTGGTCTGAATATCTTAAATCTAATGCAAAGAAACAGCTCTGGTTCCTCACAATTTTTTTCATTTCTAGGGGATATGTGAAGAAACAATTAATTAAGGCAGTAATAATGACACCTTGCTGGGTTGTTAAATATGTGCTATAGAACAAATATATATTTATAGAGTTTAGAAATAAAATACAATGGTGACCACCTCAGTTGCTTTGTGCAAAGTGTCTTGATAATTTTCTGGGGTAGGTATCCTGAATTTCCTACAAAAGGAAGCAGACAGAAAGGTCAGTGAAATTATGGTCTGGAGAGGTGCTCTGACATGTTCCCTGAAATGGTCAGGAAGTCTTCTTCATGCCATTTTCTGTAAGAGATGCAGGAAATGAAATGTCTTGGTACACACAATGTTCTCTATGTAATTTTTGAAATAGCCCATGGGTCCATGTATATGTGTGATATTGCATATATATTTTCAGGTAATGCACTTGTTACAGGAAAAGGTGCCTGGTGTGTATGGAAGCTGTGGGTGCATAAGGGAACTGTAGATTTGGTGTTCAACAGTATGAGATGGTTGGGGGTTGGGGAAATTGGTTCCAGTTGACAACTTCCAGCTCTATTCAATACATTGTGCAATACATTTATATTTATATTTATATTGTGCAATGCGACTTTTTTGTGTACTGTTCTGTTCTTTGTGTGTTCTGGACTGTGAGTAACTCTTCGTAGTGCACTTCTCACTGTACTGATTGTATTGTATGTATTGTATTATTATTATTGTATCATTCGTAACACTGTTGCTGTGTTGTCTGTGTTAAGCTGCTGTTGCACTGGAATTTCCCTCATGGGATCAATAAAGTATCTATCTATCATCTATCTATCTATTCCTAAAATTATGGTAACAATAATAAGAAACAAATTAAGGATCTTGTTATGTTAGAATTGTACTATTAATTAGTAAGACCTCATTTAGAAAAAAAACCTAGAGCTTTGTTCACTGTATTATATCTGGAATCAGTTCACTTTTCTACACTGACATGCAAACATAATAATTTAATGTAATATTCAACTAAAGTTTAATTCCAAGCACAATATGTCTCATGTTCTATTAATGAAGAAAGGTGTCATCAGTATTACTCCTACTCATGCATACAGAGCAGAGCATGTAGTCTGCAATAGAGAGATCTGAGATATATATTGAGATAAATATTCTGGAGAGGGAAAACAAGATTTCATAGACAAGTGATAACATCCACCCTAAAAAAACAAGGCTGTGAAAACAATTTTAATTTTAAAGAATTATAATAACATACGTTGTATCACACATATAACTGAATTTTAATAATAATAATAATGCATGGATTATACTTTAAACAGGTGCATAGAGATAGTTCATGAATATTTAAATAGGAAATATTTAAACAATCTGTTTATTGTCTATTTTAATGTTTTATTTTTACAATACTGATATATATTCATCAAGATACCTTAAGGTGACATTCCCATTGCTTAAATACATGATGAATATCTTTACTTATACAGCATTTTACAAGACGTTACCTTGGTAACTACACAGAGCTAATTATACTCCATTGACACCAGATAACCAAAGAATTATGCTGTATCTCTGTGGGGTTTTTTTAAAAGATTGAAACAATTTAGCAAATTGCTTAGAGAAAAATATGTACAAATTAACCCTTTGAATTAATTGAATACTTAAAACTTTCACTCTTTCAGGGTCTTGCTTGTCTTTCCCTCCTTGCTATATTTTTCCCCCTACAGTGTTCATCCTGCCATCTCTCTCTCTCTCTTTACCTTCAGTCCCTGTTTTACCCTTCTGCTTGTGACTTGTGACTGTGACTAACGTGTTAAACAGAAAATACCACGCTCCATCAGATGAAGACATATACCTCGCAGGTAATCACCTCAGTAGGTGACCTGTGTCATTTTTAACATTATTTTCGCAGTTACATTACACAGTCAATATTGAGTTGATACAGAATTAAAAAAAAATATTTAAAGGATGCACAAATGAGCAATATCAACTTTCTATCTATCAATAAATTAAAAGAGTAAAGATAAAGAATGTTTATCTTTATTAGGCTTTACTGAATTCAGTTCTCAGAACACAAATTTAAACAGATTTCTACATATTATACAGCTGCATTATCACAACTAAACCTGATCCTATCAGATCTGAGAAACTCAACAATACTAGGCCTGGTCAATACTGCAATGAATTTAGGTCAAAGAGTGACTTCAATTTGCAAAAGTTAGTAGAACTGTATTTGGATCAGCTTTTGGCATTGTACACCCGGACATTGGTCATACAGAGCTTTTACTAAAGTTCTGCATGAGAGACTAAAAAGCACTGCTCATAACCATGGCATAAACATTGCTGGAAAGCAGCAGTCTGTCACAGATCCATGCCAACAGACAGATGTGGAAAGTATGTTTGGCTCTTCGGGCTTTTAAGGTTGAATGCATACAGAAACTTGCTTTAGGCTTAGATACTGTGCTTTGCAAAACAAAGTTTTACATCTCATCGAATTGCAAAATGTCCCTTTTGGAAAAAATTGAGTTCTAGCCAGTTGCCTCAAAATACTAGTTGGGGCATAATGCATCTGTGCCCCGCCACTGTAAGAACTGTCATTTTGTAATAGTCTGATTTAAATGGTATAGGAGAATTTCTAATACCTAATGTTATGAAAGTGATCTGCTGAAACAGTTGAGTACAATTAACTTAGAACATAAGTCATTTATGTCATTTCCAGCATGGCATTGGATCCCCTTTTAAAGCCCTTAACATTAGTCCTAAATAATCATTAGGTGTAAGACAAAAATGTAAGTACAGTTGAAAACAATATACTGTTAGTGCATGCAGCAATTTTTTCATTACACATTTATGGACATGCATTTCTTTTTCATCATTACACAAGCCCCTTTATTATTAGCTCACTTGTGATTTGTTACTTTTCCACTGAGTAGCCTTTCAGTTCATATTAATAGACATTCTGATAAACAATCTAACAGCCTCAAAAAAGTCCGAACTGAAGAATTGCAGGACAGTTATTCTGTTCATGAAGCTCCCATTTTTAGACACAGGCAAATATCTGGAACTATCATTAAAATCTCTTTTCCAGTCTAAAGCATTTTACATACTGAACTGTGTATTACTTCTGTGATGACCTCATTAAAGACTGAGTACATTCAAACCACAAGTTCAAATGTAAATTAAATATTTTAATAATATTCAACAGAATATTCAATGTTCAACAGAATAATCTGCAATATACTGAGACAACTTAAGAGTCTACTTTCACCAGTTCTGACAAGTAATTAATGACCAATAACTGTAACTTGATCAAATGTATGAAAAATACACTGATGAAAAATAAAAATAAACAGGGGTTAACTTTTAAGAGGTTGCTTTCTTCACTCATGTTCATCTGTAGATGTAAAACTAGGCATTTGGATATGCTATAAAGCTCAAAGATCATAACATATTAACTTTAATGCATGTTAAATATACATTAAAAATAAGTTATAAGTCTAATGGAATCCTTTTTTACACTAAGTTCATACCCAAACCCTTCAGCTTTTTAAAGGTTGATTCTGGTCTAACTTAGCATCTTAAACCACCTCTTTTTAAAGTATTTAACATTTTTTAAAGTTTTTTTGCTCGTCATGTCACAAAATTTAATTTGGGATTTTGACAACTGGGGCAAATAATGAAACCAATTAGACCATCAACAGATTACTGGAAGACATGTAGTGAGTGAAACACAAGACATAGTATGTCCTAGGTTGAAACATGAAATTCAGTTGAAGTGAAGGATTCAGTACATATTTGCATCAATGCTTAGTAAACTGAGCCTGAATGAGGTATACTTAAAAAAGACATTCATAGTCAGTATTAAATATGAACACATTGATTTAAGTGATCATCCTATAGTACTACACACATTCTTACACAGCCTGGCTGCTTTATGCTTCATGGTGTTGCTCAAATTTACAAGATGTTCAAGAAGGGATGCAAATGCAAATTGGGCTAATCAGGTAACTTGTCTTGTTATAACTGTGGCAATATAAAGTGTTTAAACCAGGATAGTTGTAGACAGCCTGCAAGCAATTGGGGATTGGTCATGATCTATCAGTTTTAGTAAGAATCATAGCAGAGGATTAATGGTGATTTTAGTCACAGCAGTACAAATTGGTTATGTTAGTGGGTTGTTTGAAAGACATTAGCATTCTGAATGTTTGTGGTTTACAAAGTTAAAATGTAGATGAACGGCTTCGGAAGCGTTTTGAGTAATACATTCAATAATAATACAATTCACAATTCAAAGCTTCTCTGCACTGCATTTTAAGCTGGCTTTATAAAATATCCATAATTAATTTATTACCATCACATATAGTTTATACAGATGCAGCCATTCAAAACACGTGGGGTATTTTGCGGTACACCGCGGTGGGCGTGTCGCATCAAAATGCAGAATCACGCAGTATCAAGCGGTGTAATGCGTCATTTAACGTCATACCGGAAAGTATCCGGAATCACATTGTAAAACCGCCAGGAGGAGCCAATAAAGCTTAACCTCTCATGTACAGCATTTGAGCTTTTAAATTTAAACTGTGTATTACAGCATGTTAATCATCAGTCATTAAAAAGCTGGTATATTTTATGAAAGCAAGATTGCTCAGTTGGGCAAAAGTACACAACCCATCTTTATCATAAATATTTTAATTATGCAGAAATATTTTATGCATCAAAGCCTCTCCTGAAGATATTACTAATAGTATTAATAATGAATGACTTTGGACAAGCTGTAAACTCAAAGTATTATGCTGGTCCACATTCTTTCTAACCGTCATTTTAAATGAAAAGACTTTATTTTTTTCATTGACAAACACCACAGCATTTCGTTGATCTAACTAACGAGGACAGGACATTAGCTAGCCAATATGATAAAGGAATAAATGACTTTTTTTGTTCATTTCTTTAGCACATTTGTACAAGCACTTGGAAACTGTCCAATCACTACTTTGTCAGGCATTTTCTTTTGCTATAACGGACATAAAATCTCCCTTGCTTTTAACAGAGCGTTTCATAATTTCTAACAACGAAAATTATTTAAACTGTGACACTTTTATCATTCAACGAGAGCTCAAAATATCACAAGGATCCTCAAGAGATCAACAAAGACAACAGAAAAAGATATGTGTATAAGATACTGTCCATGGGAATCCAAGCTTTTTTATCTACGCTAAGAAGTAGTCTTTAAAATTTCTTCATTACACAGAGAAGTCAAAATTCCGGGATGTGCCTATATTAGAAAATATAGGACTTCTTCGAATGTATGTCAGGCAATCAGACTTCAGGACCGGAATTATCCGTTTTATAATGGGGACTATAGTGTAAAATCCTGGGTTTGGTAAAATAATTTCAGGCATTCATGTGAAGGACAACAGAGCTTTCACTGGCCGATTATCATTATTATCATTATTATTAATAATGATATTAATTTAAGGGTCTAAATATCTAAGCATATGTATCTATATAGCAGGTAGTATCACTGTATTCCACTTTCTTTGTAAACACGGAAAAACAGATTCACAACGCGATGCTGTGTCACTGTATAAAAAAAACGGTTTGAACACCCTATATTGTAATAAGCTGCTAAGCTAAGAATAGGAATGTTCCTGCTGTCAGAGGGGGTGGAAAGTGCCCGCGGTCATTTAATTAGTATTACAATTCACACTGATTCCCTTGCGAAGATATGGACATAAGAATATTCGTGCGTGGTAAAAAAATGGCATTAAGCACTTAAAATTAATATGGTTAATAATAGTAAACTGTAACATGCTGTAACAAGATCAGCTAAACTGGGAAGAAAATGCTTTCAGAGAAAATGTTTCAGGTGTGAAGAACGTAGATTTCCAATGCAATTTCAACCAAACCTGTTCCCACACACCCTGCCCCCACTGCCATTAGAATATACACAAAGCACTGAAATCTTTCGAGCTGATGATCGTGTCCAGAGAGAGTGAGAGAAACACCAAGGGGTGCGGAACCAGGGAACTATTTACATGGAAAACAGGCGATCTCCCCAGACTGTCCGCCCGTTTCACTGTTACCTGGATACCTCTTTATTTAGAACTCACTCTCCCCCCTGCCTGTCTGACTTCTTTTAATCGTTCTGTGCCCGGATTGCAGCGGGTAAGATGTTTTTCCAAGAAAAAAAGAGAAATTTCACCAGAGCCTCTTCTCTTCTTGTGTGTAATTTTTAGTTTAGAAGGATTCAAGCAGGATTTTAGATGAAAGGCAGCGACCTTAATCAAGCCCAAATCATAATTGAACCCATTCAGAGCCTACATTACATTTTAGCGTTTCATTCTGAGCAGAAGACCCTCACACCTGAAGAAGGCTTGCGTTTTCAATCTTCTCTTTTAAGCATGTGTACAATGCTGTAATACAATTTAAAATAATTAAAAGTTTAAACAGTATCAACTAAACTCCATTAATATAAGTATCGAGTGGTATTAAATAAATGCAGCTTTTTAGTATAGATTACACTTTTCTAAAATGTATTTAAAAAATAAAAACGATTACAATCTAATCTTTCCATGTTTGATCCCAAAATATAAAAAATAAATCTAAACGGGGAGAAAGCTATGCTGAAAGTTTATTAAGATACTTAGATGACAAAGATAACAATTTATGTTGCATTTGTCTGATTGTGAATCAAAAAATACATTTAATTAAACACGCATTTGCGATTTAAATCAAAATGCGATTTAAATCAATGTAAATGTTTATATTGTAACGCATACTGTATAGCCTCCATTTCTCTATAAAAATTTAAAAGATTGTTTGCGCAGCCTAAGAGGGGGGGTCTGCTCTCAGTGACAGCTGACAATCCTCCAT
Source organism: Atractosteus spatula (assembly GCF_055471065.1). NCBI lineage: Eukaryota > Metazoa > Chordata > Actinopteri > Semionotiformes > Lepisosteidae > Atractosteus > Atractosteus spatula. Next base: position 35,034,611 of record NC_142714.1, read on the forward strand.
ACACTCAAGTGAAAAATTAATAATGCCAATGTAAACGTCGTATTTACAATTTGTTGATAATAGAAATGTTAAGTTCTCTAAAACTTTGTGATAGTTAACCCAGGCAGCAAAAGATCAGCTACACTGGGAAGATGCAACACCGAAGATATGATTAATAACCTTTTAAATCTGAAGGGAGATCTAAAGGGATCCCCCCCCACACACACACATACACACACACACACACACACACACACGATAGAAGCAGGAAGCAGAAGCAGGGACCGTTATCAGAAGGAAAGAAGGTGACTATTCATTGTTATTAAAAATGACTTAAATTCTAATATGTTGTGATATTTAGAAATATAAAAAGTCAATTAATTGTCCATAATATTGCTATTTTATTTTTTAAAGAAATGTTTGTTAAAAGGAAAGTCATGGCACCGGCTGGATTTGAACACCCAACCTGTGGTTCAGAAATTGGGCACGTAGACCACAGTACCACCCGCAAGGTCATAAAACGGGTGGTGAAACAGCCGTACACATACAGTATCAACAGACATTGTACAGCGTGTACTATTGTGTTGCAGTATATGAATATAATTATATCATTATTAATTTCTTTAGATACGCAATTCCATATTAGATTCGCAGAAAAGCTTAAAACTACCACTTTTTATACACATGTTAGTTAAACACTTCGATGCTTAAAATGTTTAGGGAGAAATGGAATACTGGTGTGTATTTTTTCTTTAAAATACCGAAACCAGCCATTTACTGTAATACTGTATGTTTATGTTCCAAAATTAATATCGTTTATGGCCTTCACACGCGTTATGCTCCTTTTCTTTTTATGCTTAGCTACTAAGATTTCCCTTCAGTGGTAAAATTACATATAAATATTCAATATTAAAACGGGCACAGTAAAGACATTTAAATGTTTCTACGACCGACCAACGTACCATGAGTGCCCCTGTCGGTCAACCAATCACGTACCACGGTATGACGCGCGATGACGCAGCCAATTAACCATGGTACGTGTCTGTGCTGCGCACTTTGAAGGGCTGCATCTGTATGTACAGTAGAATATGAAGATAAGAAAAAATCCGTACACAAAATACACGAATACAAAAAAGATCAAAACACTCTGACAAGTGAAAATCAAAATAGCTGTACAGTAAAAATTAACAAAATCTTCTAATTAAATAACTTAATTATATTGATGGCAGATAAGTTTATAAAAGCAAAGCTGTTCTTTCCTAGACCTGAATTATTTTCTCTTCAGCAAGGTGTACAATATTTTGTACATATAACCAAATTATTTAGCATTTACTTAAAAAGCTAACATTTAACATTTGCTTGTGCATTTATTTAGGGGAAAAAATATTTTTATGGCTACCTTAGTACTTAGTACAATTGCTTAGATTATTTTTTTAAATCACATTCAATCTAAAATATGTGATAAATCACTGAAATGCTTATCTTTTCCAAGCCTCTTTCCAGTCTCCAATGCTGTAATACTGACTCACAGGGAGCCATCAGCAGAGAAAAAAATATTTTATTTAAATAAAAGTTTGATTGCTGTGACCATGTGGTCTGTGTTCAGTGCACCATGACATTAGGGATGCCAGCTTTCCTTTCTCTCCTATTTATGTAGAGCAAAGAGCTTTATACAAATCTGAGTGAGACTACCAGAAATTGACATCAGTAAATCAGTCCAAGCCTCATATGTGGACACCCTAATACATCTGTAGATTATACCAGACTTAATCACAGAAAGCAGCTCTTATTTATCCATTCAGAGCTTTATTACCCTGGATGTGTTAGTGCTATATTTCACTTTGAAAATCCATGGAAGTTTATTTATCTGGCCAGATACAAAGTTTTGCACTGAATAATTAAACCAAGCTGCTTTCCTTATTTTAATTATTGGAATGACTCAGCATTCAATTTCCACAAATTAAGCATTTCAATTTCTAAGTTGTTGAAGAGCATTTGTTGTGTTTTAATTTACTAGGCATATTATTTTATTTATATATTTTATACAAATTTTATATTTCTCCCTATATTGGATGTTTTCAGCTATAACATTGGGAATTAATTACTTTTTTGTTTCATTAGTGGTGAAAGAAATATTAATAAAGATGTATCAATATTTGTTTATATTTCAGCAAAATTTAGTTTCTGTGGTTCTTTGTATAATGCTATTATACATTATATAATGCTATTGCTTTAGCATTATTTCACAAATTATAATGTAAATGGAGAATGATTAAAATGTTCTGATTATTAACATTAACAAATGTTCATATTTATTTTTCTTTTTATGTAATAAGTATACTACAAAAAACATTTATACCAATATCACTAAGAAAATGTAGAACCTTGATGTTTTAATTTCTCTCTGTTTAATACATTTTCAGGCTGGTTTCTATGGATTGATATCACAAAGCCCAATTAGCATTAGTCCTGTACTTATTTATCAAATATAAGTAAGTCCAAAATTAGTGCTAATTAGAGTCTGTGAAACTAATTTGTTATACTGTTACAAATCGTAAATTATTGTTTAAGAAAAAAGATCCTTTATAACACCTAAAACATATGACAAAGAAGGAAAGCAGTATATGAGGTTTCAAGGAGAGGGAAGTGAGTGTTCTAGCTAAATAAATCAGAACTACATTCTCAACTAATCAAGTGGAAGCCATTTCAGAGCAATCCAAATTTTGGCTCTAGCAGGACCTTTGGGATCTAAAGATACAGAAACACTCCCCTCTTCAATCAGTTACAAATAGATGAATTGACTTCACTTCTATCTGCGACTTGTAGTGGCTGAGAAGTAATGGATCATTCTGTTGGGAAGGACAACCAATTTTTCTGACCTTGTCACACCATACAGTCCTCAGATCTTCACTACACTTTTTGATCTGTGAAGCTCAGCATACAGATACGGTTGTTTGTTTTTGCCCATTGTGTTTCAGTGTAAAGGCTTTTTTTAAAGTTATGCATTAGAAAATACCACAGGGTGTTCTGAAATGTTTAAATACATTATTTTTGTATGGATGAGAAATTTAATTGCCAACCTTAATTGGCAGAATGCAGCATTTAGCTCTAAGAAGACATGGGTGAGGGGATAGTTATTGAAGTTTTCTTGACAGTCTCATTGTGAATCCTGTTAAAGGTTTAAAAAGAGTTAAGAAACCCCTGTCTTTTTCAAATATATTTCTTACTATTCTAAACAAGGATGTTCTTTACTTTCTCTGAATATATTTTCTGAAATGGTAAGTCAAATCTTGACACAAATCTGGTTGGCTCATCTTACTACAGCTAACAACATGTTTATGTTGTTTCTGTATATTCTATCTTTGTATTGTTACAAATAGGGGGATAAAAAACAGAGAAAATCATAAATAAATAAGTGGATTAATCAATAATTAAAATAATAATAATTTCCAACTTGTAAAAATATAACCAGAGGACAGAGTGGAAGTGACATGGGACAGTTTCCTTCTACAGGAAGGTTCTTGGACTACATACAGTGTAACTTCCATGTAATTTGAACAATATCAAAACCAATTCTATGCCTTATGCAAGGGACTGTAGTTTTATATTTGTGGAAATTCTGATTTCCTATTTGTGGTATCTACCAGAATAAAATAAATCTTCTTTGCTTATTGATTCATTCTTTGGTTAGTGATTATTCTAAAAAGGGAAATATGGTATGTTTCCATTTGTTTAGCATTCATTTTGGTTTTGATCCTGGGTCCTTTGTTTCTCAAAACACAGGTTTTCTCTTTTTCTTTTCTGCTGTATAAACACCCGAGTTTCACAGATCTGTAAATGATTGTATCTAATTGTCTGAAACATTGTGTATATTTATAATTTATATATATACTGTATATATTTATTTTGCCACCTATTCGTTACCTAGCAATCAGGGTGTGAGACAAAGAAAATTTATAATTAGCTTGCATAGCAAGCTGGTGTCATAACCTGACATTGATTTGATTAAAATTTCCTATTTATATTTTAATCTCCCTTTATTCAGTTATTTTCAAGTATTCACATCTTTATTCAATTATTCGCTTCTCCTAACTCATTACTGTATTGTGCAAAGACATGACATAAAGACTGAGAAACACTGTTTTACAATGCTGTAAGTACTCTTATAGTCTCCTAATTTTCCCATGTCTTGTTTTTTCTAGGTTGTTTAAAAGAAATCCTAAGCTTTGTTCTTTTTTTTTTCTTTTCATAGAACAATTGAATATAGTGCAATATTATCATTATAAGCTTATATTATCATAAAAATTACACAACAAGCTTTTTACGTCTTAACCACGCTAATTAGGATCTGGTTAAATCACATGTACAGTATATACAGCTCTACTCAAACATGATTGACATGTGAGTGAGTGTGTTGTTCTATAGGATCCAAGGCTTTTGCAAGTTTTTTTCACAATAGACATGTTGTGTACTGATGTTGTTGAATAAAAATATTGTTTTGTATATATATATAATTATGACAAATATTATAAAACTGACAGTCGAATCTTTCTTAAGTTTTAGAGAAGAAAGGGAGAGATCAGATATACTGTATAATAGGAATAGGTTGGTTGAGTGAAACAAAAGCTTTTAAATTTTTCAAATAATCTGATGCAGGCCTGCACTACTCTTTAAAACTGCTGTAGGCATCCTCTCATGAGGCACCAGAAAATGTAGGGTTTTTGTGCTTAACTGGGACAATTATTAATTGTAGCAGTAAGTCACAAAATGATTCTTTGATGGCTATTAGAATCAACCTTGCGGGATAACTCAAACAACGCACACACACGGATACTAATACACAAGAATACATTTATTAATACATCAAATGTGCATATAAACATAACAGATCTTATAGTGAGGGTTAGCAGAATACAAAAGGTATGTATTCAATCACAAAGAGTTACAAATACCAAGAGGGACATCCGTTCAGTATATCATTCATTTAGACCATTTCGTAAATGAACTTGGATTACAACTTCTACACTAGATATTCAAAAGCAAGTACATCACTCTTAGGAATTAAATTGATATCAATTCAGGTTGAGGTAACAATTGAATTCTTGAGCTGTAATGCAGAATGTTGAATACTCATCCAGTCTGTGTGGATTCAGATCTCCCGAAGACACAAAGGCAGTGGCAGGCTTGTTGCTGTGTCCAGTAGGCGCTCTCTGGCTTGGTGCCAGGCAGTGCTGTGGTGGCTTGCGATGTGGTGGGAGAGATTCCTGCTGCGATGCTCTAGCAGTGGGCTCTCTGAAGACCGGCTAGTTAGTTCTGGCTTACTAGCAGAGTTTCTGCACAGGAGAAAAGTGACTGTGGGTCCAAGCAGGTCACACACTTTAGACAGGAAGAAGACTGGTTCGTTCCCGATGAAGCGCTAGTCCTGAATACTGGTATTCAGCTGTCCACAGTTCCGACTGTAGTTCACTTGTTGATCAGGTGAGCGTTCGTGGTGGGTTCACGAGGGCTAACCTCGGGTGGATCCTTTGGTTACGCGCTGGCAACCTCCGTTCTCGACTCTTAGAACAAAGGAAAGTCCTGCACTTGGACACACTGCCAGTTACGTGGTTGTCCGAGCTGAGTCAGAGAATTTCCAGGAGGAGCTCTGAGTCGAGAACGTCCAGGAGGCGCCCAGTTTTACCTGGAAGAACTATGATCGTTCATTGGTTGAAAGTTTCATGGGCATTCAAGACCCACGTGGGGTTAACCTGCCCTACCAGTTCCTGATTGGCTGATGATGAGTAACAATGCACTCTGACCTTAGAGTTGTAAACAACTTTGAATAAGACTTTCCTTGGAATCTCAGACATTAAGGCGCCAGAGATGACCATTTGTTAGGGTGGTTGATGTGTCTCAGCCTTGGGAGTTGTTCCTTATCAGGACACTCTATCAGCTAGAAAAACACATTAATTGTGAACCAAATGGAATGGCCTCTCTGTATTAAGCACCACTGAGATGAAGGAGAGAGGGACTGGCAAGGGAGCAGCACTTAATTCCTGTATTTTTAATAAGCCTTACCACTATACTGCCAACTGGTGCCTTCAATCTATAATGTACCGCAGCTGTGTGTAGCTGTCACACAGATCTTATTTTATTAATAAAAACATTTGAAGAATGTTTTTCTCTAAATTTCAGAAATTATAATGTAGTGTTAACAGATCTAACAGATCTAACAGATGTTAGAATGAGTTAATTCACCCCTATAAGCAGTTTCACCATTTCTTTTGTTCTTTGTCACCAAATTAGAACATCAGGAAAACAGAATCTCAATGTTATTTATGTAGGAGTTTTGAGCTTTTCATTGCCACCCTCACCATCCTTATCTTTGTGCATTGGAACAAGATGGGCTTACGTCCTCTTCCTGGCAAATTAACCACTCTTCCAGTGGTGTTGAATTTTTTCATTATTGCTCTGACAGTCATTATTGGTATTTTTAAGGTTTTACTTATCTTTATTTGTAACCATTATTTGCATTGTGAAGATCAACAATGGTTTGCCTCATTTCTGTTCTTAGTTCTTTGACATTCCCCATGCTGATGGATGCCAAAAGGTTTTTCTGTGCGCGTTTCATCATTGTTATACCGTAGGGAAACAGGAAGTCACTAAAGTACACACATTAGTTCCTTAAGACAAAATGTAGTTTATTTTATTACAACTTTTTTTTCTTCATATTTATCAAGGGGTACCAATAATAATAAGTGAGTCCACTGTAAACGACTGAGTCAGGAGATCAGGGGGGAAGAAGTTTTAACATAAATCTGAGTATAATTTGCATACCAGTAAAGCTGAAGACATTTGCATATATTCTAACAGAGAGGAAGCATATGAATAATACAAAGTAATGGGCCAATGACTACACCTTGTGACACCATAATTGACTGGAGCCATGGGAGATTTATTTGGACCAAGGGACACAAAATGCAGCCTGTCAGTCAGATATGAGCAGAGCCAATTAAAGACCATACCATCGTAGACAAGACTGTAAGCAATTGAGCAACACTGAATGATTTACTGTATCAAACAAGGAGCATAAGCATACGTATAGTCCCCAAATCAAACACAATAAGTAAACCATTTAACAACCCTGACAAGAGCAATCTCAGTACTACAATTAGAGTACAAACCAGACTAGAAAGGTTCAAACAGCTATCATGTGAGTTGTAATTGATCTACAACCACACATTCTAAATCCTTGAATAGGAATGGTAAACTAGCAATCGGTCTGTAGTTAATCATTATATGAGAATCCAAACCAGGTATAGGAGTGATTGAAGCAGTCTTTAAAGCAGTAGGAACACCTATGGAAAGGGAACTTTTGATGATATTGACAATTAAGGGGCAGATGTTTGTCAGGTAAGCTTACAGTAAAGAGGTAGGGTTGAGATCTGGGCAACAAGAAGATGTTTTGCAGCTGGTAATAATTTCTGTAAATTGATATGTATTAATTAGGCTAAATTCAGAAAAATCTGAAAATCTTATATAGATGGAATGTCGTTAGAAAAGTTGGGGCTCATATAGTTGGCCAAATCAGGAACGAGACTAACGCTTAATTAAAATAATTGTAGATTTATAGCATCAATCTTGGTCTGAAAGAATTGCAAAAACTTAAGACAGAGGTCAGGGGTGGAAGAATGAGAAGAGTTGTCAGGGAGTATAATGAGCTTGCTAATAATAGAGAGGAGCACTTTATGATTTCCTAGTCCAGAGCTGATTGTATCCAAATATGGGAGGATCTGGCACAAGCTAAAGCAGCTCTGTAGTCTTGCAGGTGCTCATTATAAGCCTGAGTGTCAACCACTAGGCTATTTTTTTTACTTAAGTGCTCCAGACACTTAAACATTATATATTATAATCTGCATTACTTTGCATTGTATTTTGCATACTTTGCATACTTTGCACACAACCATTTAACCTATCTAAGCAAAGAGACTGTGTGGTTCAATAGTAGATTGGTAGTTCAGTAGTAGAACTCTTCCCTGATATGTGGGAGGGTTGGGTTTGATTCCTGGTCAATGCACAAAATGTACTTTAACAATTTAAATTTAAATTCCCCCTTGGGGATAATAAATATATTTTCTTTAATAATGAAATATAATGAATAATAAATATATCGATATTTTATTAATTCTATATATCACAGTAAGCTGAACCTGTGTAGTGTATAGCAAATGTGACTCACTGGGGATGTTTCACAAAGCGAGATTACTCTGGTAGCCAGACATACAAAAAACGTTGATTACTGTTTAGTTTGAGCACAATGCATTTTTTTCAGGTTTAAATATGCATTAAAATAATTTAGATCTTGCCTTTATGCTAATTATACAATCTAAACGATAGTAGGAAACAAATATAAATAAGAAAAGATGGTTTGTTCTTTTGGTAAAAGAATTTATACATAATAGGAAGCTATCTAGGCTTAGGAGGGCTCCAATGCTAAATTTCTTTTATACTGTAAAACTTTATCTTTTATACTGTGTGTTGTCTCCGGGGGAAAAGTTTACGGAAATGAGATAAATTACTCAAACCACACTTTTCTTTCTTAATTTTCGTGGAGTTTTACTGTTTCTTCCTTCTGTTTATCTTCCAAACCCAGTCCATAATCCATTCTCTCAATCCTTCTTCTATCCGAGTTCCAAAGTCTGTAAAGTAACACTAATCCGCGCCGTATCCAAGCCCCAATCCATAAACCGTAATCCGTATTTCCTTTCTATAGGCCGTTATTCTTTAATCCTTTCTTTAACACAATCCTACTTCCTCTCTCTCCTCCAAACCACATTCACCTTATCAGCTTCCATGCCAGTTCACTGCTTACGGGGCATTTATATTTTGGTTCCTGATGAGGCTCAGCTGTGTCTCGTTGTTTCTCTGAATAGACCATTTCCATATGCGAGTTAAGCTGGTTCTTCTTGGCGGCCATTTTGCTCAGGTCTGTGTTGAGTATATTAAGCAGGTCGTTCTGGAAATACCGGTTATGAATGACCCTTCCCTGAATCTAAATTAGGTGAATCCACAAGAATTACCTACTGGTGCAAAGCCACATAGAAGTCATCAGTGTGAGAACTTCTTTTACCACTCCACCAGGGAGGAATGATTCTGGGCTACCATGTCTGAGGCAAAAGAGTTCACTCTCTTTGAGATGAGACATATCCTAGGATCTAGCTACTGACTATATGTGACTTGAGGCTATGAATTGCTGTAGCACCGTGACAAAGCCATTCACAGCTGTTTGTAAAAACAGGCTGTTCTCCACCTCCAGCAGGTCTTAAGCTGCAGTTCCTTTTGGAAATTAGCCCATAAACAGTGCATTCCCCTCCTCTGCCAAGGTTGACCACCTGCTCTGCGCTGCATTTTTGATAATACAATTTGAATAACTCACTTAGAAATTATACACAGCAAATGCTGAAACTCGGAAGAACATAGATTTTTTGTGTTAATTACAAAAGTCTGTAATATTATTTATTTTTTTCATAGCAACTGTAAATCAGAACAAAGATCAGCTATAAGCCTAAAATCACAGCCTAGTTAAGGGAATTGTTGAGGTAACCAGCATGGTTTCTTCTAATTGAAAAGTGAAAGGTTAATATCAGTTCTGATAATCTTTGCAGAAAACATTGAAAATAGTTTGAAAAGTGGAAAAATATTTTAAAATTTAAAAGTAACCCCAGTAGGTCAAAAATGTGTTTTTTTCCACAAAAAGAATAGACAGTTCAGTAGTTATTGGAACAGTTACACTTTTGAATGATGAACAGGTTCTGTGACCAAGAGGCTCTACCCTGCTTTATCAATAGAATAAATTGGATGATCTTCACTCGGTTATTATATTGTTCAAGGCAAACTCTATTTTTAATGCATCATTCATTGCCTAAGGCAATACTTTCTTACTTTGATCCTCTGCAAGATTGTGCATAAAGGATCACAAGGAATACTGCCATTAGTACATGGAGGATCAACTGATGTAAAAGAACAACTTCTTTTATCACTTTAATCAAAGTGTACTTGCCACTGCCCATTAAATATGCACATACTTCTGCTAATGGAAAGTATAAAGTTTGTTCACAGGGTTGAGAAAAATTAACTTTTAAAAAAATAAGAGACTTTAAACCACTGTATCTATTGCCTGTTTTTGTTGCATGAGAGTTAAAACATTTAATTGCAAAGCATCAGTAGCATTATAAAATGAAAAAAAAGGTTTCACTGTAACCCAGTGGGCAAAAGATGTAGAATATACGTCTATTAAATGCATACCTTAGACGTATAAATGTGGTCCGTAATTGGTCTAGAATGAAATTCTAACATACATATATACGTCAATTATACATCTATGATTATATGTTCATTATACATAAATGGTTGGAGTTCTATTATACGGATAACTTTAGAGGACTATTATACATATATGGTTAAAGGTCTATTATGCATCAAAGATAGGTTTTATAGGTTTAGAAACTAGTAAATCAAGCCAATGATTTGGTTTAGAAATTTATTCTGAAAATTTACAATCATTCACACCTGAAAAATATGTAGTTCAAATTATACATTATTACAATATTGTAATCAACATATGGCTAATCATCATAAAAAAAATTAGTGAACTTCAGTTACAAATTCTAGTAACATGGCAATATATATAAAGTAAAGACAAACTCAAACTAATTACATGAACATGGTAATATTGAACTCAAAAACACATTTTGATTCAAATATAAGTTTCAAAATTTACAACTTCTATATTTCAAAGAAAATATTATTACAATGTGAAGTTAAGACCATTTTTACTGCTCACCATTTGCAAAGCCCTGACTAATTGTCCTAACAATAAGAACCAGCAACTTATCATTTTCAGTGTCCAGACTTCCAGGCCCCCTGCCTTGCATACGCATTCTTCAAACAACGCATTGTGTGTTCTTTATTTCTTTTTCTGATGCTGTTGGGTGGGACTTCAGCATCACAGCTAAGAGAAAATGTTATAATATTAGTACTCAAACAACAGATGATTAATCTTTTCTTGAATATAATCTCAAAAAAAGAACCATTAAGGTTTACTAAGCTCAAAGCTTAATCAATGTATTAAGTTTATCTTGCATCATAGTAATTGAGCAATAAAGTCTGTCCTAATTAAAGAGTACCCAAAGTTTGAAACTACAACATAGAATAAGAGTACCTTTAATTGCTCTAGAAAGATTTGTGTCTCCCAGGCCCCTCTTTTGTCGTTGATCTTTCCGGTTTGTGCCAGCGAAGTTGAATTCCATCATCAGTTCATTTGTCTTAAGTCTTAAAACCAAATTATCACTGAGCCTAGATATTTTTCAAGTGAGTTTCCACTCAACGTTTACTCAAATTTTTAGGATTGAATGTACTATTGTAATCCTTATATTTTTAAAGACAATTTTGCAGTTTTACACCTTGTAAATTCAGTGGTTAACACATAGGTATATATAAGCTACATTTTGTGGATATTTTAACTTGATCGAAGTAAAAATGTAAGGTAAAAACATTTAAAAAATCAATAAGCAATACCTTGACAACACTGTGAACACACTCTGACATCACTGCCACCTACTCTCCGAAGTTGGTTTATCTGGAAATAATATTATATTAGAAATAATATTAGAAGCTATTTTTAGTACTGGATCTTCATTAATCAACTAATCAGACATATACATTATACATGACCATTCAATGGAACGAACACATTTACACATATTAACTGCACTTTTCTGCAGTATTTGGTAAGTCTTAGAATACAAAGTGACGATATTTCAAAGTTCGAAAGTTTTAGTAAATTTTTAGAATATGGAACTTTATGTAAAACACTTTATTTTGGCATTAAAAGATAAGCAATATTATACATTATAAACTAAAAATAAGAAAGTATGCCAGAGATGGATCCTATTAATTATATGTAGGTTGTAAAATTATGACCTATCTGTAACCAAGAATACTAGTAGTGAATATGTTCTACACCACAGAGAGAATATAATATCATATCAGCAGCAAGGACTCGCTTGTGTGTACAGAACTCTTCCATTGTGCTCAGCCTCTTGATGTGGAATTGGGAGTCCAATGGTTCTGTATACCTTCCCACACACCTCAATTCATCTCTGATCTCTATCAGGAGACTCAGTACCCACTTCTGAAACTTTGAAATCATTCACATTTTGTATCAGAATTTGAAAGGAATTAGGTCAGGACTTTCTCACACTATTGTTACATAAGCATAACTGTAGTGTTGCTAATGTACTACATGCAATTTATAATCTTAAAAATTTAAAATTCCCACATTTGTAGTTGATTTTGTCTGATATTCACCTTCACACTATTTTGTGTGCCATTTATTGTTTATTAACATACTATTTTTAATCAAACTAATATTAAGTAAGACCTGGATGTATTCAAATATTATTATTATTATTATTATTATTATTATTATTATTTATACTTACTCATCAAAAGAGGATTGCTGAGATTTTTGCAGATATCTTCTTCGTTAAAAAACGTGAGAGTATTTAACCAAAATGGTGACTAACGAATATCATCAATGCATTGTGGTATATAACCGGAAAAGTTACTGTGTTAGATATGTTTTCAATGTAAATAATAAATGTGTTTATTAATGTTGTTGATATTACAGTTGCAATTTAACATTGATAATACATCGCGGCAATGTGCCCCCTGCTGTGTGCTGATGTGCAACTTTAACGCATGCAGTTAGAAAGGAAATGGTCACTGTTTTAATGTATTATAATATATATAATGACACTATGGAAAAGGATGGGGACAGGCCTGGCGTCACGGGGAGAGAGGAGTGTTGTCCCCTCAGTTCTGGGCAAAAGGATTTTTGAACACTTTCTCTCACTTAACCTGCACCCTAAAAAAATGTTGTACTTTGTCAATGGTCAGATAACACTAATTGACACTAACAGTTACTTGGAATGTTTGATGTGCAGGAGGGCTATCCGTCAAGGAACGGCACATATAAGTGTCGTTATTAGGTGTCAACATTACGATCCTGTTTGCTCAGGTGGACCGATTCCTTGCAGTAGTTTATCCTTATACTTAAAATCGTTATATAACTAGGACTAGTTATAGTATTCTGTGCTTTCTGTTGGTTTTACAAATATTTTTTCTTAACGATTCAGAACCTCGTTACCATCGATGTAGCTGCAAAAATAAAAGCGTGTGGTACTTTGTCGCTCCAGGCAATACTAACCTTGAGAGTGCCGATAAATGTGAAACTGAACTTCATCGCAATTACCAGATTGCTAGTCGTTATCTTCTATCATGAAGCACTAATCAATGGCATAGTTGTAAGATTTCATTTAGGTAGCTGCAACATACGGCTCTGTTTCAACCGAAATATCACTGCCCCCCTCAGAATTCCAGACGCCAGCCTACAGATTTTTCCCCGGGCACCACGCCCTGATGGGGAACTGGGTATCCAGAAAATGGTATCAACTTTTCTATAAAAATAAAAATAGAAAATCTGTAGGAATTCAAACATTTTACTATTTTTTTCAGGAAGTTGGCAAGACCCCCGCCGCAAAACCCCTGTATGCAAAGCTGTGTAAATAAATTACTGCAAAAATAATTCGTACACTATGCAGATTGCCATCATACTCCTAGTTGCGGCACACACGATATATAAAAAGCCTCAGGCACTGTGTTAGATGTGTTTTCGACGTTATATATGCGTTTATTAATGTTGTCGATTTACGGTTGCAATTCAACATTGATTATACATCGCGGCAATGTATATATAGGTATAGACGTATTTTCGCTGTGATATATACATATATTTGACAAATCACTACCCACTGGGAATGCTATGTAAGCCATTAGCAAACTTGTCCAATAGTTTGTAGTAGTTCAGGTGGGTAGCTGCGTCCGCATGCATAGGCTGCAAAGGAACAAGTAATAGGTTTATTCCATGCTGAACAGAGAAAAAAGAAAACACTGACACCTGAAGAGTGGCCCCACAGCCGAAATGTTGTGTTTTCTTTCTTCTCTTTTCAGCATTGAATAAACCTATTACTTGTTCCTTTGTCCAATAGTTTGCTGGTCTGACAATTCACCCAGGATAGGCAGTAAAATGTTAATCATTTGTTTAGGATTAAGTTTTCGTGCTAGCCTACCAGATGAGCTGAATACCTTTTACTCCCGCTTTGAGGCTCAGAACACTGAGACTGCTATCAAGGCTCCCTGTGAACCAGGGGACTTTGTGTTACAGCTCTCTAGACATGAGGTGCATAGAGCCTTTAAGAGAGTGCAAACTTGTAAAGCAGCCAGCCCAGATGGTGTCTTCCCCTGTGTCCTTAAAACATGTGCAATTCAGATATCTCCTGTGTATACAGACATTTTTAACCTCTCTCTGTCCCTGTCAGTTGTATCAGAGTGCTTTAAGAAAACCACAATTGTGCCACTTCCCAAGAAGACCAAGGTAACTTGCTTGAATGATTACCGCCCAGTGGCTCTCACTTCAGTGGTCATGAAGTACCTGGAAAGACTAGTATTGTCCTATATAAATTGCTCTATCCCAGACTCCCTTGACCCACTTCAGTTTGCTTACCTCCCAAATAGGTCAGTTGATGATGCCGTATCTCTAGCACTTCACACTTCCCTAGAACATTTAGATGAGCTATTTATTGATTACAGCTCGGCCTTCAACACAATTGTTCCTGCCAAGCTGGTCCAAAAACTCTGGATTTCCTGACAGGCAGACCTTAGGTGGTGAAAATTGGCAACAATACCTTCCCTACAGCGATCCTAAACACTGGAGCTCTACAAGGGTGCTGTCTCAGCCCTAGACTATACTCCTTGTTCACCTATGACCGTATAGCCACGAAAAGCCGCAACCACATCATTAAGTTTGCAGATGACACCACTATTATTGGGCTGATCTACAACAACAACGAGTCTGCATACGGAGTGAGGTGGGGCATCTTACAAGACGGTGCCTTGTCAACAATCTGGCCCTGAATGTCAACAAGACAAAACAACTCATTATGGACTTCAGGAGACCCAGAGGGAGTCATGCCACAATTAGCATCAATGGCACAGCAGTAGAAACTGTCAGCTGCTTCAGGTTCCTCAGCCTGCAGATCTCTACTGACTTGGCTTGGTCTCAAACCTTGTAGCCAATCTGAAAAAGGTACAATAACATTTGCACTTTCTGCAGGACTTAAATGTGGTATGGGGAAGCATTTCCTCATGAACCTTTACCGCAGCACCATAGAAAGTGTCCTCACTAGTGGCATCACTAAGTGGTATAGCAATACTACCAAGCATGACAGAGATGCACTAGAAAGGCTTGCAGCATGGGCACATTATAGGATGTGATTTACCATCAATCAGTGAGATCCACACCATCTGCTTTCGCAATAAATCCCATCCATCATTCAGGATCCCAACCACCCTGGCCACAAACTGTTCTCCCCCCTACCCTCTGGCAAGTGATACCACACTGTTAAAACAAGGACCACTAGACTCAAGAACAGCTTCTATCCCACTGCAGTATGCATCCTCAACAGCTAACTGCAGTGCTTTAATACACATCTGCACCACACACTTTTTACATAGCCTACCTTTTTTTTGATCTCACTACTACATATTTATTTTCTACAACATATTTAATGTTCCTTATTGTTCATTGTGTGGTACTGTCTGTTGTACTGTGTACAGATATAGCCATTCAAAGTGCGCGGCACAGACGCGTACCGTGGGTAATTGGCTGCTTCATCGTGCGTCATACCACGGTACGTGATTGGTTGACCGACAGGGGCACTCGTGGTGTGTTGGTCGGTCGTAGAAAGATTTAAATGTCTTTACTGTGCCCGTTTTAGTATTCAATATTTATATGGAATTTTATCACTGAAGGGAAGTCTTAGTAGCTGAGCATAAAAAGAATAGGAGCATAACGCGTGTGAAGGCCATAAACGATATTAATTTTGGAACATAAACATACAGTATTACAGTATATGGCTGGTCTCGGTACTTTAAAGAAAAAACATGTGAAATAACGTGTATAAAAAGTGGTAGTTTAAAGTTTTTCTGCGAATATAATATGGAATCACGTATCTAAAGAAATTAATA
Organism: Atractosteus spatula; assembly: GCF_055471065.1. Taxonomy (NCBI): domain Eukaryota; kingdom Metazoa; phylum Chordata; class Actinopteri; order Semionotiformes; family Lepisosteidae; genus Atractosteus; species Atractosteus spatula. The sequence continues at coordinate 35,050,718 of NC_142714.1, forward strand.
ACGATATAATTATATTCATGTACTACCATTGCGGGTGGTACTGTGGTCTATATGCCCGACCTGTAAACCACAGGTTGTGTGTTCAAATCCAGCTGGCACCACAACTTTTCTTTTAACAAACATTTCTTTTAAAAAATAAAATAGCAATATTATGGACAATTAATTGACTTTTTATATTTCTAAATATCACAACATGTTGGAATTTAAGTCATTTTTAATAACAATGAATAGTCACCTTCTTTCCTTCTGCTTCTTGCTTCTATCGTGTGTGTGTGTGGGGGGGGATCCCTTTAGATCTCCCTTCAGATTTAAAAGGTTATTAATCATATCTTCGGTGTCGCATCTTCCCAGTGTAGCTGATCTTTTGCTGCCTGGGTAAACTATCACAAAGCTTTAGAGAACTTAACATTTCTATTATTAACAAATTGTAAATACGATGTTTACATTGGCATTGTTAATTTTTCACTTGAGTGTATGGAGGATTGTCAGCTGTCATTGAGAGCAGACCCCCCTCTTAGGCTGCGCAAACGATCTTTTAGATTTTTATAGAGAAATGGAGGCTGTACAGTATGCATTACAATATAAACATTTACTGTCAAATTGATTTAAAGACGATCTGTCAAAGCGCAATGAAACCTATTACTTGATTCTTATGGATGCCCGGTCCCGCCAGGGATTAAAAAAAAAGCATGCAATCGCATATCTAAAAAAATAACGGTATAACTATGTTCATGCACAAACAGTAGCATGTTACATTATTAATTTGGGTGTCTCCTCTTGCCAGAAAGCTCTAAATTGCATTTTGAGTGCAGTTTTTGACTTTTTTTAAATTACAACCCATAAATAAAACTGATACTGTTTAGACTTTTAATTATTTTAAACTGTATTACAGCAGCACAATGCACAATGCAACGTAAAGTGCAATGAAATACAATATTGTTGTTGTTTGTTAGTGTTGTTTTTATCCCGTAAACCGCTTTGAGAAGCCACCTTTAAAGGTGCTATATAAAGGCACTGATTCTCATGGAATGTGTTTTCTTTCTTCTTTTTTTCAGCATGGAATAAACCTATTACTTGATTCTTATGGACGCCCAGTCCCGCCAGGGATAAAAAAAAAAACACATGGAATCGCGTATCTAAAGAAATAACAGAATACTGTAACTATGTTCATGCACAAACAGTAGCATGTTACATTATTAATTTGGGTGTCTCCTCTTGCCAGAAAGCGCTACATTGCATTTTGAGTGTGGCTTTTGACTTTTTGAATTTTGAATTTGAATTACAACCCATAAATAAAGCTGATACTGCTTAGACTTTTAATTATTTTAAACTGTATTACAGCAGCACAATGTGTTCTTTCACAAAACCTCCTAGAGTTGTTCCCCCCTCCTGTCCTGGCTAGACAGGAGGCTCTGCTATACACAGAGAGGAGCGGGAGGGGGGAACAAGCCGCCCACCCATGTGGTTGAAGCTGATACCCTGGATTCTCTCCAGACACAGCTGTATGAGCTCCACCAGTCAGGACAGGAGGCTCTACTGTATACAGAGAGGGGCGGGGGGAACAAGCTGCCCAGCCGTGTGGAATGCTACAGAACCCTAAACAGACAATACACACTAGCCGAATATTTGACCAAGATATCCAGACACAGCTGGATGAGCTCCACCAGTCAGGACAGGCAAATAAGATACACTCCACAGACATTTACAACAGCGACATATCATAAAACATTTGCACATATTGTTAAATTATTACTTGTTTTTCAGGAAGTTAAAAAAAATTGAATTACTTATCCAGTCTCTCGAAATAAAATTATTTTTCAAGCAATGTAACTAACGTCGGGCAATGTGTTTTTTTTTTTAATCCAACATTGACAGCCACATCTTAAATCTTGTCAGTCAGCTCTTTTTTCTCTATTTGAATTGTGGTGATTCAAATAACTTGGGATAACAAGTGGTCTCAAAGTCACCAAGCTCACAGAGCTTCAACAACAGATGACAACTTCCTTAGTCCTTCCTTAGTCTTCCTAAAATTGTTAGATGGGGTGGGGGCACTGGGGAATGTGAGTTATGCGAGTAAGATTATGAATGAATTAAAAACATTTTATTAAAAACACGTTTGCGTTTGTTTGGGAGCAATATTATGTATTTTTCATATATAAGATATAATGATGTGTTCCTGCTTACACATTGCAGCTTTTCAGCTAAATATACAGTATTTATCGCATATGCCTGAAATTGGAGCTGCTCGCCGCACGGTGAATAGCGACTATTAAGCTGTGAAAACATTTGTCTGTCTTTTTTGTGGGGGGAAGGGAATCTGATCTGATCTGCAATCGCTGGAAGACTCGCCCCCTTCTACTTTGAAAATACCTGTGAAACCAGTTTAATTCGTCACAGCCAGCACTCCTGCAGAGAGTGATGAAAACCGCGCTGCGTCACTCCTATGTGGCATTTTAGTTAAGGAGGCGGAAAGACGTACCCCCCACCTCTGGGTGCCTGACTTGTCATTTGGTTTGACAGTAAATGTTTATATTGAAACGCATACTGTACAACCTCCATTTCTCTATAAAAATCTAAAAGATCGTTTGCGCAGCCTAAGAGGGGGGGGTCTGCTCTCAGTGACAACTGACAATCCTCCATACGCTCAAGTGAAAAATTAATAACACTAATGTAAACGTCGTATTTACAATTTACAACTATTCATTGTTATTAAAAAATGACTTAAATTCGAACATGTTGTGATATTTAGAAATATAAAAAGTCAATTAATTGTCCATAATGTTGCTATTCTATTTTTTTAAAGAAATGTTTGTTAAAAGAAAAGTAGTGGTGCCGGCTGGATTTAAACACCCAACCTGTGGTTCAGAAGTCAGGCACATAGACCACAGTACCACCCACAAGGTCACATGAGGAGTGGTGAAACAGCCCTACCCAAACAGTATCGACAGACATTGTACAGCGTGTACTATTGTGTTGTAGTACATTAATATAATTATATCGTTATTAATTTCTTTAGATACGCGATTCCATATTATATTCGCAGAAAAGCTTTAAACTACCACTTTTTATACACGTTATTTCACATGTTAGTTAAAGACTTCGATGCTTAAAATGTTTAGGGAGAAATGGAATACTGGTGTGTATTTTTTCTTTAAAGTACCGAGACCAGCCATATACTGTAATACTGTATGTTTATGTTACAAAATTAATATTGTTTATGGTCTTCACACGCGTTATGCTCCTATTCTTTTTATGCTCAGCTACTAAGATTTCCCTTTAGTGGTAAAATTACATATAAATATTCAATACTTAAACGGGCACAGTAAAGACATTAAATATACATATACATACTGCATACAGTACAGTTTTGCATACAGTAATACGTTTATGTTCCTAAATCAATATCTTTTATGAGCATGTGAAAGGCATGGTGAATCGGAGATTCTCAAAAATTTCTGTACTTTGCATGATTGGAAACAAATGCGTGATTGGATCAACGAAATGCTCGAGAAATCTGCATGATTAAGATTTCCCATGTATGTTTACATATGGCAATTAGCTACTCTACTCTACTAACTCAGTGTTGGGAAAATCAACATGGACTTTTGGATCCTTGTACAAGGTAAATGCTAAACCCCAGATGTTTTTTTTTTGTCTAAGTTACTCAGCAGTTATATGTTGGTATTTTGGATTATTTAAAATATGAATCTCAAGTTTTTTAAAAAGTTATTATTTAATGATGAAAGAATTTACAAATACAACAATACAAACTAAAACAATTTACAGCTTTCATCTTTCATTTTTTGATTAGATAATTTTTTATAGATATAATGCACTATTTACATAGCATGGATGAGAGGTTACAACTTATAATGTTATATAAAATATTAAATTTAATCAGCAAAAACATGACACATAACCAACAATCTAAACAAAACACTGTTTCATCCTGTTTCACAGAACAAAATTAAGCATCAATGGCGCCACAAACCCAATCCAGGTTTGCTTGTTCCTAGTAAGTGTATGAATTTCCAATATTTTTGTATTTTCGGGCATGACCAGAATATGCATGAATGAGCTGCTACTTGTTCTATACATAACCTCCAATACTGTGAACTGCTTCGTTTTTGTTTTGCTTGAATTTTGGGATGAATAAAAAATGATTTCCAGCAGAAATGTCTCCAAACTTTTGAACTGGTGGAGCTTTGTTCAAATCTGCATATGTTCTTCCACTGTTCTTACCCAACTATAGTGCTGAAATTTGCATTAAGGCAAAATATAAATCATATAAATGCAGAAGTAAACCATTCAAGCAAGCCACGGTATAATAATAAGCTTTATGTATATATATCAAATGGAGTTATTCTGATTTTGTACATAAAAACAATATTAATTTAATATTTTACATAATGTAAAACACTGTTTAAAATTAGTCTAAAACTTAAATTCTAAAATAGAAAAAAGATTGTCTCAGCATTGACCATGATTCCAAACCAGGCGTTTTCTGGCAACAGTCCCAATTCTCCACATGCCACGTTAAACTTCCACTGCTCCACCTGGTGGTTTCACAAAGTAATGCAGTCTAAAAACAGATTTTAAAAAAGAAATCGGGGTGTGTTGTGGCATGTTAGGGCATGAGCACTGCAAATGATGCAGGATCCAGCACACATTCTGAATGGCTGGATCTGAATTTCGGTCTCCGCGTTCCTCTTCAGTTTCCTTCCTTGGATAGCTATGGGTGTTTCTACATCCTTTGTCTTGTTTTTCCATTATGACCCAACACTTAATATCGGTTTTAAATTGTATTATTTGCAGTTCTGGTTACTCTCATTGATTAAAGGTCCTCCTTTTGCAGACACTTGTTAATTACCAAAAGGTTCAGATGTGACATGTGGGAATGCGAGACACGCCTAACTTGGCCTCTCAGGGGCTCTAGAACAGGGACAGAATAGACATTGCATCATTATACCTGGCATTCATAGCTATAGTCATTTCATCAATGAGCCCCAAACAGTCAGCTCTCCCAAGATTCAAGACATCAAAGGGACACTTCCACACCCTCCCCCCCCCCGAGAATGAGTCCTGGCTAGGGAGCTTCATAAATTCCAGTCAGGAGGACTAAGAATAGGAGGATTTGAGAGGGAGGAAGTGAAGGGGACACAGATTGCAGCACTGTATCCAGGAGAGGACTTTATAAAGAGCAGTAGAGAAAGGCTCCGGCATTATCTTCCTCTCCTCATATCTGACATTGGACTTGGAGAAATCAAGGTAAGGGGGGAGCATCAGGGACCTGGGAAGTCATGTTATGTGTTATGTGGGCAGTTCTAGAAAGTTTGAACTTGAAAGGTTCAGATTTAAAACAATAAACAAAATATACTTGAACAAACATAAATTATATTCAATATATTTTTTTTAGTGTGTTTCTGTAAAGTTCATGTATGTTTTTGTTCAGTGTTTTTTATACATATTGTTTTATTTCAAAATATTTCAACTTCATTTGGTTTCACTTGCTCTGCAACTAATTATAACCCAATAATTTAAATAATTAGTGTTAATATTATATATTGTATATTATGTTTCTTTTCAGTGTAATGGATTTAATTTAGTTTATCCAAGCAGAGTTACACATTGGTGGTTCAGTGGTAGACTTTGCCATGCAAAAGGCTTGGTTCAATTTCCAACCAAAGCACAAATTTAATTTTAACAATTTAAATTATTTGAATTGTCCCTTGGGAATAAAAAAGACTCTTTCTCTAATAATACAATTTATTAAATGATATGTTTGCTATATTGACCTTTTTATTAATTTTATGTAGAAAAATATGTTAAACGTTAAAAGTTAATATTATTTTATTATTGTTATTGTTATTATTATATTCATAACAATAAAAATAGCAATAACATGGATAAACCTGTGTAGCGTATAGTTAACATGACACCCTGGGGCTTTTTCACAAAGCAAGATTACTCTGTTAGTCCAATATATATATATAAAAGAGTTTATTATAGTCTAAATAAGTGTTTTTTTTTCAGAGGCAATTGATTGTTGGATAGAACAGGTAACTGGGGGCATCAAGCTCTTGGAAAATATACTGAACCTTTTTCTTTTAGAAGGGGAGGGACAGTTTGATGAAGACATATGGAAGATGCCCAAAGAAGGTAAGAAATTAATTAAATGAATGGACTGCAATGGAAGAATCTTAATATATTAGTGCTTGGGTTGGCTATAACTTTCATTATAGTATGTAAGTACTCTACCATCTCACTGTGCCAAGAAGAAACACAGAAATTATGTAATCCACTTGTACATTTCTAATTACAGACAGTGTTATCAGATAGAGCCCCTTTAAACTGGTGTCAAGATAATTATTATTTTAAATTAATATAGCACCCAGAGACCCCTATCCTTTATAATATGTTGATATTCAGCAATTAGCAAAAACAGTCAAATCCCTTTAAACAGGATCACCTTCAACTGATGGTAGTAATGTCAGGTCTGAACTACAGTCACATTCCAAATATTTATAGCACGATTGGTCAGGTAAAGTGATAGAATTTTGTTTCACATCAAAAAACATATTAGAATAATTATTGTGCAAAGCAAACAATTTTAAATTGCAATACTATATATGTTATTTAAATTCTTATTATTGATAAATAACAATTTTTAAAAGATTTAACCATTATTTCTGCATTTTTACCAAAGTCCATATGTATATGTATTTTTACCAATTGTTATTCATAGAACAATACATTCTGAATTAAAATTCAGCATGCACTTTTTTAATACTTCAGAAATATCTTAACATCTTATTTTAGATATATTTTTGTTTCACATAAAGTGCGAGAATTACAAAAAAACACTGTGACTTAAGTGCTTCTGTCCTGTAGGAAGATCTAACACTCTTTCTTAATAAAAGACAATCATAAATAGATCAACTCGGTCGAACACTGACAAAATATTTTAGTTTTATCCAGTATGATCCTCTCATAAGCATATACTAAAACAATGTATTATGCTTAGGTTATATGTTGCAGTTAAGAATTATTTCATCATCAATTTTTTTTTTGATTGTAAGTCAGTAATAAGATTGAAACTTATTTTAAAATCTCCCTTGTCTATCTTTTTAATTAACTTTTAGCTCATTAAGATGTTGACTTGTACACATTAATTTCATTACTTAATGTTTTGCATAATTCTTTTGAGATTTCTTTTGTAATTGCAAAATTCAAAATATTATTGACAGTAAAATGGTTGTAGGAGGTATTTATTACATTTCATTGCAGTTACATTTATTTTGTTTCTTAGCCATTAGATAATCACATATATCTAAAACTTCATTTGATAACAAGCAACTTGGTATCAGATGGATGTTATCAGGTATGCCCACATTAGTTTTACTTGAAACTGGATGGACAATTTAACCACTTGCTTAAGCACTGGGTTGTGGACCAATTATGATTGAAATCACTTTATTTTACTTTGAATGTACTTTTTAATTGGTGGTATGTCTGGTATTGTCTTACTAATATTACTATAGTTTACTTGCTAATATTACTTTTTTGTGGAAATAAAACTGCATATAATTAACAGCTTTTACTGTGTGGTATAGACGGCACAGTTGGGTTAGGAACAGGAAGAAGAGCACAAGTCTGAAACTTTTACATGTACAAGCAATTAGTGCAAGGTGATGTGTGATTATTGTTAATTGATATTTTTATTGCAACTAATTATAGGAACTTATGTTCTAAAGAGTTTTAAATATAAATATCTAGGAAATTTCTTACCTTCAGAAAAGTTTAGATTATTGAAATCACAATCAGTTAATTATACAGACATTGAGGATCCTTAATCATCAAATATTAACTTTTGTTTCCATAACAAGGTGTTTCAAGTACAGATATGCATTGAATTACAAGTATAATTATAGAAAATAGATATTTCAATAATCCCAAATCCAGATTTTAGCTAGAGCCCAGTTTTGGCATAGGGTATCATTGTAATTGTAGTGTATGCTCACGGACAAACCATCTTCAATTATTATAATGCAAGACATCCAAACAGTCATAATGGACCATAATATACCTTCATATGCTAAAATATAACATGTTATCAAAAATATAAAAATCTCAAGACAAATGCAAAATTTCAGAAGGAATAAGAATTAATTTAATATGACAGATTGTGGCATAGCCTATGGCACACCCAGTGCTGTAACGGAAGGTTGATCTCAGATGCATAAGTGCAGACATTAGGTAAACATAAGCAATGTTCTTTTTTACAGTGTAGGGAAAAAAACCCAACATAAAATTCAACAACTAAACAAATTAATGTCTAGCTCTGTTTGACCTCTAATTATACGTCTTGTGTCTCTTTCTACATGCAGCCAGAAAGTTAAAATGTTTACCAGATTCAAACATTCAGTCTCTTCAAGACTCAAAATGCTTTCTGTGAAACTTTCTGTCAAATCATTCTCTCTCCTAAAGTTTCTCACTCTTCCATGCTTCTTCATGCTTTATTCATTCTATGGGCTCAACAGTCAGTCACTCCCTTGTTCATCATTGGTTGGGTGACTGAGGACGGCAGGCTGTTCTGGGTGGTACTGTTCTGACAAGAACCATGAGCTTGTCATTACCTACTGCACTCTTACATCATTCTATCAAATTTTTAAACCCCCCACCCACCAAGCACAAACACACACTTTTAGTATATTAATATTGTAACGCCCTCGCCCGGTGGTGAGGAGGAAGCACACCTAGGCACTCATAGTACTGTGGAGCAGGCTGAGAGTTGTAGCCGGGGGGAGTCTGAGGGTCAGCACGATGACCAGCAGCTGACCCTGCATATGTAAATAGTGTTATAGTAGTTTTAGTGTCCTGTGTAGCCTTATAAGTGTATAGCCTGTAGTTAACGAATTACCACCCTAAAGATGTGTACGTGTTCTGTCGGTGTCCTCATGTGTGTGTATATCCTGGCTGTCCCTCACCTGGCTGCTCCACTTTAAGGAGCCGGAGGGGCAGATGGCAAGATGGATAGAGATCCTGCAGGAGTACGACTTCACTGTCGTGCACCGTGCAGGATCTCGCCATCTAAACGCCGATGCTCTCTTGTGGCACCCCTGTGAGGCCGCGGACTGCCGCTACTGTGCAAGGTGGGAGCAGCGTGAGGGGGCAGTCCGCACCGTGGCGGACGCAAGCGCCGCAGCCACGGCCCTGGATGGGCCACTCTGGGTGGGCCTGTCAGACCTGGTGCAGCAACAGGCAGCTGATCCTGATGTGGGGCCGGTGATCCGCTGGAAGGCAGCAGGAGCACAGCCTGCGCGGGAGGAGCTTGCCCCGCAACCAAAGTCCGTCAAGGCCCTCTGCTCCCTGTGGAAGGCCTTGGAGGTAAGTGATGGGGTGCTGCGCCGGGGGTGGCGTGCTCCCTCCAGTGGCAAAATACGGTGGCAGCTGGTGGTGTCACAGTCGCTCCGCAGGCCTGTGCTCCGAGTGGTGCACGGCCAGCCGGGCGTGGGGCATTTCGGCTGTAAGAAAACTCTGCAGCGTCTCAGAGGCCAATTTTATTGTGGTCTTTGCCACCGGGACGTGGAGCGGTATTGCCGAATGTGTGCGGTGTGCGTGGCGCAGAAGGGTCCCCCCAAGCGCTCTCGGGCCCCCCTCCAACAACATCAGGTGGGGGCTTCTATGGAGCAGGTGGGGGTGGATGTTTTGGGCCCATTTCCGTGCACCGAGGCCAGGAACCGGTGTCCTGGTGGCAAAGGACTATTTTACGAAATGGCTGGAGACCTATGCCCTCCCGGGCCAGAGTGCCCCCACCATGGACGATGCACTACTGGAGGGGATATTTGCCAAGCTAGGGGTGCCAGAGGAGTTACACAGTGACCAGGGGCATAACTTCGAGTCCCAGGTCTTCGCCAGAGTGTGCCAGCGCCTGGGGATCTCTAAGACGGCATCCCCAGAGCGACGGGTTGGTGAAGTGGTTTAATCGGATGCTTGCCACCCAGCTGGCCACCCTGGTGTCCTGGCACCAACGAGACTGGGACCGCCACCTCCCCCTTGCACTCTGGGCGTATCGGACCATGGTCCAGGAATCTACCGGGTGCACCCCAGCCTCGCAAATGCGAACCCCGGTGGACCTGGTCTTCAGCCCGCTGCCTGGAGACGAGTCGGCACCGCCGACTGGACCGGACTACGAGTGGGACCTGCGGCAGCGGATGTGGCGGGTGCACAGCTTTGCCTGGACCCACCTGACTCAGGCGGGAGTCTGGCAGAAGCGGCACTACGACCTACACTGCAGGGGGCCTGCCTTCCAGCCCGGGGACTTGGTTTGGGTGTACAGCCCTCACTGCTGCAAAGGCCTCAGCCCTAAGCTGGCACCATCATGGGAGGTGAGGTCCTTGGGGTGGTGGGCGAGGTCTGCTACCGGGTCCGGTTGCGAACAAGGGGGAGAGTAGTGGTCCTGCACCGAGACCGCCTGGCCCCCTACTGGGTCCAGAGGAGGAGCCCCGCGGGGAGGCTCCGGAGGAGCAGCCAGGGCCGGAGCCGGCTGACAATGTGGCGTCCGCGGGTCGCCAGCCACCACCGCAGCGCAGTGGCCGCTCACGCAGAGTTCCGCAGCCTTTAACCGAGTATGAGTACAGCCTGAGAGGGGTGTTCAACGTTGGAGGGATGCCAGACGCTTCAGGTGGGGGCAGTATAATGCCCTCGCCCGGTGGTGAGGAGGAAGCGCACCTAGGAACTCATAGTACCACAGAGCAGGCTGGGAGTTGTAGCCGTCTGAGGGTCAGCACGATGACCAGCAGCTGACCCTGCATATGTAAATAGTGTTATAGTAGTTTTAGTGTCCTGTGTAGCCTTATAAGTGTATAGCCTGTAGTTGACGAATTACCACCCTAACGATGTGTACGTGTTCCGTCGGTCTCCTCATGTGTGTGTATATCCTGTGTTTGGTTTTTTGTGTGGTTTAGATTGGAGAATAAAGCAGTCGCTTGGTTTACTATCACATCTCCACTTGTCCTTTGTCCTGAGGGAACCTGAAAACGCTACAATATATAATATATTTCTTGAACTCCTTTCCAAAACAGCAACTTGAATGGCAATTTCTGTTAAAAGGAAAGTTCTACTTTCTCAGAAAAAAAATTAGATTCTAGCAAAAGGTCTTTTTTTCAGCATAGCCTCTTCATGACACAGATATTTGGAGACTGCAGATAACTTTTCTCCTGTACATTAACTATTCATATAATCCATACATTCATCCAATTCAGGGCTGTGGGGGAGCCAGAACCTATTTGGCAAGCAGTGGGCAGGATACATAACAGGGATGATCTTCCCAAAAGCCAATTAATCTGGATAACTAACTATAGCACTGCTCCAGGTCAGGTTAAGTTAAATATGACTTTGAGGTGAAGAGCTTGACTCACAGACCAGTTAGTCCTCTGAAAACAATGGCATCACCTCAGGGATCCAGTTGACATTGGAGTTGTAATAGTCAGGAGAGCTTTTCAGAGAGAAATAACATTTAGAAATTGCCAAAACTCTTTTCAGTTCTCAGATGTTTTTATTTATGAAACATACTATACTAGCTTTCATAACATTTTTTTGGTCACGCATCAGTAAATATAATCAAAAAGAAATTTCATGAAATAGCAAAAAAATCCTCATGTACTGTACAGTACTATCCACTGTACTGTTTATGTAACAAGGTATTGACATTAAACAATTATTAACCTTAACTGCAATCTGTTATTTAGCAAATTACATTTTCTTTCATTCATCTGTGTTTCACCTGAATATGATGAGCTACTTGTTGGAGATAGTCGTAATGCCTGCACCCCTTTTTTAATGACTACCTATCATGTTCCTGATTCTGGAGTCCAGGCCCAGTGTATTTGGGTTCTTATGAAGACATGAGCCCACATAGAAATAAGATTTGGGATCCGGAAGTCAAGATTCCATTGTCTTATAGGTCAGACAGGGCCTTTGACATTACTGTTGTATATGCTGTGCTACATAATACTGCCACCCTAAAGAAGGAGGCAGGTTCTCCCCTTCTACCTGTACCATATGATGACCTGACTTCCATTCATCTGGATCAACAGGATGGCACAACTGTGAAAGACATTACTGAACATTTTAGTTGGAGTAACCATTTTTTGGGAGTAAAATGTTTTTGCATTGTGTTTAGGTTATTTTTTATTTATTTGGTTAGATTTTTTTCACCCAGATATTTCACACCAGAAAGTGCTGGACAATCAAAAACAATAATCCAAATAATTAATATGCTCTTTCCTGTGAGGATGATAATGATTCCTCTGAAGGTAGAAAACATGGTCAAATGGTAAAAAAAAAATGGTCAGTCAACAAGTACTCTGCACTCAAATCATTTTACTGAATTGTCCTACACATACACACTCAAGTTCAGCTTTTTCTCAGGACATTTTATTGCCACATTTCACATTTCACATTTATCCTTTTCAGCCTGTTCTAGTTATGAAGTTTCCCTTTCAAGGTCTCTAAAAACCAGAAATGTATATACAGATACAGGCATTCAGAATGAATGGAGGATAATCCAGTACATTGCAGTGTGCAGTAGGGTTACTGCATGTTTTTAAAAATATTCATTTGTTGGACTGCAGTACTTTGTAAAACCAGCAGATGGACCAATGAAAGCTTAACATGACGTGTGGAAGCATTTGGGGTTTGGCAGAAAATGCCTGGTTTTGAATACCAGTCAATGTTGAGGGACAATCTTTTTCCAATTATAGAACTTAAGTTGTTTACTTATTAGACATTTATCATATTATATAACTTTTATTTTAAACTGTGTTAATGAATATTAAATTAATTAAGAGAGTAAGGCTATTTTACAAAAACAACATTACTCATTTTGACATGAGTATAGTTTATTATTCTACTGTGGCTTGTTGTGAACCGATGTCCTTCTTTTAGGCTTACATCTGCATTGAGATAATCTACAGTATGTTGTGCCTTAATGCAAATTTCAGTAATAACCAGCAAGTAACTCGAATAATTGATTCAATGAAAATTATTAAAAATATATTTGACACACACTGTAATGTGATGACTCTAAAGCCATACAGTAACATACATAATATATACCTAATGCACATACAGTACAGTAAGTACAGGAACTTGTAGTGGTTATTTGGAAAAGTTTTGATGTGCTTGTTCTAACTTCATACTTCATAAAAAGATATCCGGTAGCACTTTAGAATAAGGTTGCAATATTAAGGGTTTATAAATTCTCTTATAATAATGAACTAACAAGGATTCATAGTTTATTGAAAATGAACAAAGTATTAATTAAGGATTAACAAAGGTGTTCTTAGGCCTTTATTAACTGTGATTTTCATGCTTTGTAAATGTTTTCTTAGAATGGATTTAACACAAACTCAGTTTATAGAGAATGAACAACATATTAACAGATGCCAATTTTTGTTTTGCTAGACTCTGTAGAAGAGCAACGCAACAAGCTGTCTCTGGCGCACCTAAGTGCTTTATAGAACACCCTTTGAGGAGATCCACAGCTTACTCAACTACAACCACATTCAGACTAAGCCTTATGAACAACCTTCCTATTTACTAACCCTACATTGGGTTCATATATGCAGTATTAATAACAGGCATTTGTAAAGGCTTTATAAGCCTTTTATACATTCTTTGCAGCACCCAATGTAAAGTGTGTACCTACAGATGCAGCCATTCAAAATGCATGGTACAGACACGTACCGCGGGTAATTGGCTAAGACCTCGCGCATCGTGACGCGCGATGACGCAAAATACCGTGGTACGTGATTGGTTGACCGACGGGGGCACTCGTGGTGCGTTGGTCGGTCGTAGAAAGATTTAAATGTCTTTACAGTGCCCGTTTTAGTATTGAATATTTATATGGAATTTTACCACTGAAGGGAAATCTTAGTAGCTGAGCATAAAAAGAATAGGAGCATAACGCATGCGAAGGCCATAAATGATATTAATTTTGTAACATAAACATACAGTATTACAGTATATGGCTGGTCTCGGTACATTAAAGAAAAAATACACACCAGTATTCCATTTCTCCCTAAACATTTTAAGCATCGAAGTCTTTAACTAACATGTGAAATAGCATGTATAAAAAGTGGTAGTTTAAAGCTTTTCTGCTAATATAATATGGAATCGCGTATCTAAAGAAATTAATAACGATATAATTATATTCGTGTACTGCAACACAGTAATACACGCTGTACAATGTCTGTTGATTCTGTATGTGTAGGGCTCTTTCACATTTGCTGTGTGACTTTCCCGGTAGCCTGCTGGTCTACATGCTGGACTAGTAACCTACAAGTTGTGTGTTCAAATCCAGCCAGAGCCACAACTTTTTTTTTTAACAAACATTTCTTTGAAAAAATAGAATAGCAATATTATGGACAATTAATTGACAATAAATATACAAAAGCACATATTAAATTTGGGAAATAGTTTTAATATGTAAATAGTTCCCTGGTTCTGCACCCCTGGTTTCTCTCTCTCTTTCTCTCTCAATTCAATTCAAGGTGCTTCATTAGCATGACCAATTGGTACAATCAGTGTTGCCAAAGCAAATAAAATAATGAACTCCCTTGCTTTTAACAGAGCGTTTCATAATTTCTAACAACGAAAATTATTTAAAATGCGACACTTTTATCATTCAACTTTTATCATTCATAAGTTTAGACATTTAGACCCGGCGTGGCACCGAGAGAGGGAGGAGGTGCAGAACTCAGCAGTACGCAAGCAATATGAAGCATCTCTTTTTACTTCATCATTAAGCACAGTTTTCTCACCACTTAGACTACTTTTTGATACCATCCTTAGACAAAGCAGAAACTTCTTGTACTTTCTAATGACATTACAAGTGGAAAGAGTACAGATTTTAATCCTCTTTAATTTTGTTACGTTATACATTTTAGAAACGTTTCATCTATACAAACACCACAAAACTATTCTCGATTGTATTTCTGAATGTTATGTTACACTTAGTTCACTGTTTTAAATACATCTAATTAAGAAAGTTACTGTAGGTGTTAGCATAAACTATTAGTAATCAATAATATTAAATTTAGCACTGTAATAAGTTGTTTCACTTTCCTCCGCATCTTGTAAAAATATATTTTCATTGTTCAAATATACATTAAATTTGACTATCATATAATAAGTTAAATACAAAACTAAAGAAAAAACAGGGTAAAATATAATTCAAAATATTTTGCTAACAATGTTAACTGTTTATAAATAATAAAATGTATTAACCAAGGAGTAGGATGGCACAGTTGTTAGAATGCTTTTTGTTTTGTTTCTTTTTCATAAATACAACAGTAGTACCTGATGTCTCAGTGGCTTTCAAAATTAAATTATGCATGCAAACCTGTGAACTAGAAAGATAACTAAAATATCCGTCCATTTCTAATGGTGGCGAAGAGATTAGCATTGCTATCTTGCAGCACTGGGGTCCTAGGTTCAATTCCTGCCATCCTGTGTGTTGGGGTTTGCATGTTCTCTCTGCATTACATGGTTATAATTAGAGGCAATTTGTTTAAATAACTAGGTATGGATACTGATGTGCAAGAGAGGTGAAAAGGTTGTTTCCTTAAGCCAGCACTATAAAATATTTTATTCTCAGTGAGATGCTGCCATTTCATAGTGGGTTTCTAACACTGTGTATAGTTCCATCCACACAGTGCCTTTACTTCCATTCATTTTCTAATCTCTTTATCCAGTACAGAGGTATGGAGCCTATCCCAGTAAGCAACGGACACGAGGCAAAATACACCCTGGACATAGCACCAGTCCATCACAGGACAGACAGACACAAACACACACACACCAGGGCCAGTTTTCCCATAAACCAATTAACTTACCAGTATGTTTTGGAGTGCAAGAGGGAGTCATATCACACATATGGAGAAAAACCATGTAACCCAGGGAGAACATGCACACAGGATAGCAGGAATTGAACCTAGGACCCCAGTGCTGTAAGATAGCAATACTAACCACTTCGCCACCATTAGAAATGCATGGATATCTTAGTTATCTTTCTAGTTCACAGGTTTGCATGCATAATTTAATTTTGAAAGCCACTGAGACATCAGGTACGACTGTTATATTTATAAAAAAGAAACAAAACAAAAAGCATACTAACAACTGTGCCATCCTACTCCTTATTTAATACATTTTATTATTTATAAACAGTTAACATTGTTAGCAAAATATTTTGAATTACCCTATTTTTTCTTTAATTTTGTATTTAACTTATTATCTGACAGTCAGATTTAATGTATATTTGAACAATGAAAATATATTTTTACAAGATGCGGGGGAAAGTGCAACAACTTATTACAGTGCTAAATTTAATATTATTGATTACTAATAGTTTATGCTAACACCTAACTTTCTTAATTAGATGTATTTAAAACAGTGAACTAAGTGTAACATAACATTCAGAGATACAATCGAGAATAGTTTTGTGGTGTTTGTATAGATGAAACGTTTCTAAAATGTATAATGAACGAAATTAAAGACGATTAAAATCTGTAATCTTTCCACTTGTAATGTCATTAGAAAGTACAAGAAGTTTCTGCTTTGTCTAAGGATGGTATCAAAAAGTAGTCTAAGTGGTGAGAAAGCTGTGCTTAATGATAATTAAGGGACTTAAAAGTAAAAAGAGATGCTTCATATTGCTTGATTAATTTTAAAAACTAAGTTATAAATGCAGACGCTATTGGTGCCATTAAGCGCTCCAGGCAGCAGAACGTTCGTTCTGTACTGCTGAGCTCTGTGCCTCCTCCCTCTCTCGGTGCCGCGCCGGGTCTAAATATCTAAACATATGTATCTTTATAGCAGGTAGTATCACTGTATTCCACATTCTTTGTAAACACGGAAAAACAGATTCACAAAACGACGTTGTGTCACTGTGTAAAAAAAAAAAACGGTTTGAACACCCTATATTGTAATGAGCTGCTGAGCTAAGAATAGGAATGTTCCTGCTGTCAGAGGGGTTGGAAAGTGCCCGCGGTCATTTAATTAGTATTACAATTCGCACTGATTCCCTTGCGAAGATGTGGACATAAGAATATTCGTGCGTGGTCAAAAAAATGGCATTAAGCACTTAAAATTAATATGGTCAGTATTGGTAAACTGTAACATGCTGTAACAAGTTAGGCTAAACTGGGAAGAAAATGCTTTCAGGAAAAAATTGTTCAGGTGTGAAGAACATAGATCCCCAATGCAATTTCAACCAAACCTCTTCCCAAACACCCTGCCACCACTGCCATTAGAATATACACAAAGCACTGAAATCTTTCGAGCTGATGATCAGGCGTTTCCGTCAACACCTTCCAGCAGCACTCCCGTGCCCAGACAAGAGAGAGACACAAGACAAGCCCGCCAGCCCGAGACAGAGAGAGTGAGAGAGAAAAGAGAGAGAGTAACACCAAGGGGTGCAGAACCAGAGAACTATTTACATGGAAAACGGGCGATCTCCCCAGACTGTCCGCCCATTTCACTGTTACCTGGATACCTCTTTATTTAGAACTCACTCTCCCCCCTACCTGTCTGACTTTTTTTTATCCTTCTGTGCCCGGATTGCAACGGGTAAGATATTTTTCCAAGAAAAAAAGAAAAATGAAAAAAAGAGAAATTTCACCAGAGCTTCTTCTCTTCTTGTGTCTAATTTTTAGTTTAGAAGGATTCAAGCAGGATTTTAGATGAAAGGCAGCAACCTTAATCAAGCCCAAATCATAATTGAACCCATTCAGAGCCTACATTACATTTTAAAGTTTCATTCTGAGCAGAAGACCCTCACACCTGAAGAAGGCTTGCGTTTTCTCTCTTATCTTTTAAGCATGTGTACAATGCTGTAATACAATTTAAAATAATTAAAAGTTTAAACAGTATCAACTAAACTCCATTAATATAAGTATCGAGTGGTATTAAATAAATACAGCTTTTTAGTATAGATTACACTTTTCTAAAATGTATTTAAAAAATAACAATTACAATCTAATCTTTCCATGTTTGATCCCAAAATCCCAAGAAAAATAAATCTAAATGGGGAGAAAGCTATGCTGAAAGTTTATTAAGATAGTTAGAAGACAAAGATAACAATTTATGTTGCATTTGTCTGATTATGAATCAAAAATACATTTAATTAAACACACGTTTGCAATTTAAATCAAAATGGGGGTAACGGGGACTCTCTCTCTCTTATTATCAACACTAGTTCAGTTGTGGCTCTTCTCAGATACTGTAGTTCGGCATTCAGGTAGATTGCCAGGTGAAATAAAAACAGGTTTCGATAGTAAATATCCACTTTTTATGCGTGAAACACGGGTGATTTTTCTTCCCCCTGATCAGTTTAGAAATCTGTGTACGCTGTAAGGTTTTTACTTCTTAATTAAACTTTTAAAATATGTGTTGCGAATAGAAGGAACATATGCTGTTGTCTTCCTGGCATGTAGAACAGATCAGCAGGTCTTTTTTTCCCCAATCAGAGGGGTGTCAGATGGTGTCAGCCAATCACCATTCTGAAGCCGTACCGTAATTACCGTAATTACCATACTCTTATGGAACATGACTTTGCTAAACTGAATTTAAAAATAAAATCGACTACAATTGGCACGTCTGCAGCTTGTTCACGAAACCTTCTAGAGATAAACCTCCTTTTTCATGAAACCTCCAACAAAGCTGTTCAACCGGTTTTTATCGGGCACCTCTTATGTCAGGCGTAAGCGATAAATATATTTAGTTGAAAAGCTGTACAACGCAAGACATTTCGTTACTCTAGGAGGTTTTGTGAAAAAACACGTTGTGCTGCTGTAATACAGTTTAAAATAATTAAAAGTCTAAGCAGTATCAGCTTTATTTATGGGTTGTAATTTAAAAAAAGTCAAGAGCCACACTCAAAATGCAATGTAGCACTTTCTGGCAAGAGGAGACACCCAAATTAATAATGTAACATGCTACTGTTTGTGCATGAACATAGTTACAGTATTCTGTTATTTCTTTAGATACGCGATTGCCAGGGATTTTTTTTAATCCCTGGCAGGACGGGCGTCCATAAGAATCAAGTAATAGGTTTCATTGCGCTTTGACAGATCGTCTTAAATCAATTTGACAGTAAATATTTATATTGTAATGCATACTGTACAGCCTCCATTTCTCTATAAAAATCTAAAAGATCGTTTGCGGAGCCTAAGAGGGGGGGTCTGTTCTCAATGACAGCTGACAATCCTCCATACACTCAAGTGAAAAATTAACAATGCCAATGTAAACGTCGTATTTACAATTTGTTGATAATAGAAATGTTAAGTTCTCTAAACCTTTGTGATAGTTTACCCAGGCAGCAAAAGATCAGCTACACTGGGAAGATGCAACACCGAAGATAAGATTAATAACCTTTTAAATCTGAAGGGAGATCTAAAGGGATCCCCCCCCACACACACGATAGAAGTAGGAAGCAGAAGCAGGGACCGTTGTCAGAAGGAAAGAAGGTGACTATTCATTGTTATTAAAAATGACTTAAATTCCAACATGTTGTGATATTTAGAAATATAAAAAGTCAATTAATTGTCCATAATATTGCTATTTTATTTTTTTAAAGAAATGTTTGTTAAGAAAAGTCATGGCGCTGGCTGGATTTAAACACCCAACCCATGGTTTACAAGTCGGGCACATAGACCACAGTACCACCCGCAAGGTCACATGAAGATTGGTGAAACAGCCCTACACATACAGTATCAACAGACATTGTACAGCGTGTACTATTGTGTTGCAGTACATGAATATAATTAAATCGTTATTAATTTCTTTAGATACGCGATTCCATATTATATTCTCAGAAAAGCTTAAAACTACCACTTTTTATACACATTATTTCACACGTTAGTTAAAGACTTCGATGCTTAAAATGTTTAGGGAGAAACAGAATACTGGTCTGTATTTTTTCTTTAAAGTACCGAGACCAGCCATATACTGTAATACTGTATGTTTATGTTCCAAAATTAATATCGTTTATGGCCTTCACAGGCGTTATGCTCCTATTCTTTTTATGCTCAGCTACTAAGATTTCCCTTCAGTGGTAAAATTCCATATAAATATTCAATTCTAAAACGGGCACAGTAAAGACATTTAAATCTTTCTACGACCGACAAATGCACCACGAGTGCCCCTGTCGGTCAACCAATCATGTACTGCGGTATGATGCGCGATGGCATAGCCAATTATCTGCGGTACGTGTCTGTGCCACGCACTTTGAATGGCTGCATCTGTATAGTACAGTTTACATACAGTAATATGTTTATGTTCCTAAATTAATATTTTTTATGAGCAGGTGAAAGGCATGGTGAATCGGAGATTCTCAAGAATTACTTTGTATGATTGGAAACAAATGTGTGATTGGATTAACGAAATGCTGTGGTGTTACTTTTTGTCAATGAAAAAATAAAGTATTTTCGTATACAAAGACGGTTACAAGGAATGTGGACCAGGGTAATACGTTGAGTTTACAGCTTGTCCGAGGTCATTAATTATTAATACTATTAGTAATATCTTCAGTAAAGACTTTGATGGTGACAGCTCAAACACTGAACATGAGAGGTTGAGCTTTATTAGCTCCACCTGGTGGTAATTCCAGCTACTATTATCTAACTTGCAGTATTATGCAGTATTATATGGTAACCCGTGTTATACCGTGAAACGCCTACCGCGTTTTACCACGGTATACCCTGCTCGTTTTGAATGGCTGCATCTCTACACATATGGTTGGAGTTCTATTATACGGATAACTTTAGAGGACTATTATACATATATGGTTAGAGGTCTATTATACATTAAAGATAGGTTTTATAGATGTAGAAACTAGTAAATCAAGCCATGATTTGGTTTAGAAATTTATTCTGAAAATATACAATTATTCACACCTGAAAAATATGTAGCTCAAATTATACATTATATACAATATTGTAATCAACATATGGCTAATCATCAAAAAAGCACAACAAGTAAACTTCAGCTACAAATTCTAGTAACACGGTAATATATTTACAAACACAAACTAATTACATGAAGATGCTAATATCTCTCTCAAAACCACATTTCGATTCAAATATAAGTTTTAAAATGTACAACTTCTATATTTCCAAGAAAATATTATTACATTGTGAAATTAAGATGACTTTTTACTGTCCACCATTTGCAAAGCCCTGTCTAATTGTCCTAACAGTTAGAACCAGCAATTTATCATTTTCAGTGTCCAGACTTCTTGGCCCCCTGCCTTGCATACGCATTCTTCAAATAACGCATTGTGTGCTCCTTTATTTCTTTTTCTGTTTCTGTTGGGTGGGACTTCAGCACCGCAGTTAGGAGAAAATGTTATAATATTAGTACTCTAATAACGGATGATTAATCTCTTCTTGAATATAATTTCTAAAAAGAACCATTAAGGTTTACTAAGCACAAACCTTAATCAATGTATTAAATTTAGCTTGCATCATAGTAATTGAGCAATAAAGTCTGTCCTAATTAAAGAGAACCCAAAGTTTGAAAGTACAACAAAGAATAAGAGTAACTTTCATTACTGTATAAAGACTTGTGTCTCCCAGGCCCCTCTTTCATCGTTGATCTTTCCGGTTTGTGCCAGCAAAGTTGAATTCCATCATCAGTTCATTTGTCATAAGTCTAAAAACCAAATTCTCACTGAGCTTAGACATTTTTCAAGTGAGTTTCCACTCAACGTTTATTTACTCAAATATTTAGGATCATACGTACTACCGTAATCTTTATATTTTAATAGACAATTTTACAGTTTTACACATTGCAAATTCAGTGTGTAGTGTGCTCTCACGAGGCACCAGTTCTGTAGGGTTTGGGTATTTACTGGGACAATTATTAATTGTAGCAGTAAATCACAAAATTGATTCTTTTAGTGGCCTTAGAATCCAACCATGCGGTATAACTCAAACAACGCGCACACACAGGTACTAATACACAAGAATACATTTATTAATACATAAAATATGCATATAAACCTAACAGATCTTATCGTGAGGGTTATCAGAATACAAAAGATATATATTCAGTCAGTTACGAAGAGTAACACATATCAAGAGGACATACATTCGGTATATCATTCATTTAGACCATTTCGTAAATGAACTTAGTTATAACTTCTACATTGGATACTCAAAACAAGTACATAACTCTTAGGAATTAAATTGATATCAACTGGTTGGCATAACAATTGAATTCTCGAGCTGTAATGCATTGAAGTTGAATACTCATCCAATCTCTGGGGATTCAGATCTCCTGCGGGCTCTCTGGCTCCATGCCAGGGTGTGCTGTGCGGCTTGCGACGGTGCACTGCAGATGTTCACTGACCGGCTAGTTAGTGTTGGCTTTAACTAGCAAAGTTTGTGCACAGGAGAAAAGATGACTGTGGGTCCCAGCAGGTCAGGAAGAGGACCGGTTCGTTCCTGATGAAGCGCTAGTTCTGAATACTGATTCAGCTGTCCACAGTTCCGACCTGTTCACGAGGCTTGCTGCTGATGCTAACCTCGGGTGGATCCTCTATTTACTCTCTGGCAACCTCCGTTCTCGACTCTTAGAACAAAGCAAAGTTCTGGCACTCGGACACACTGGCCGTTCCGTGGTTGTCCGGGCTGAGTCTCAGGATGGTCAGGAGGCGCGCTGCGAGAATGTCCTGCCCTTGGGAGCCTTCTGCTCCTGGGCCGTCCAGCCCTGGAATTGTCTCACACCCCTGGAATTCTCCTTAGAATTCTCTTTAGAATAGTCTCTCCAATAGTCTCCTCAGGCTCTCTGTGTTGCCTGTTTTACCTGGAGGAACTTCAGCTCGTTCATTGGCTGAAAGTTTCATGGGCATCAGAGACCCACATGGGTTACTCGGCCCTACCAGTCCCTGATTGGTTGATCAAGGTGAGATATGAGTCACTTACTCCTTACACTTAGGAACGCAGTCCAGATGTCCATCTGGCACTCCCTAGACATATAGGCGCCAATGGATGACCATTGATCATGATAGCCAGGCTTAGCAAAGTGCATCCCCATTTGGGAGCTGTCCCTTATCAAAAGAAAACAACTTTAAATCAGCCTGCATGAATAGCTTCTCTGTGGCTGCACCACAGAGATGAAGAGAGAGATGGGGCCTCATTTGGGAAAGCACAGCAACACTTAATTCTGTCTTATTAACAAGCATTGCCGCTACAAGTGGTTAACACAGGTATCTATAAGCTAAATTTTGTGGATATTTTAAGGTAAAAATGTAAGGTAAAAACATTTAAAAAATCAATTAGCAATACCTTGACAACACTGTGAACACACTCTCTCTGACATCACTGCCACCTACTCTCCAAAGTTGGTTTATCTGGAAATAATATTACATTAGAAATAATATTAGAAGCTATTTTACTACTAGATCTTCATTAACTAATCAGACATACCCATTACACATGACCATTCAATGGAACAAAGACATTTTCACATATTAACTGCATTTTTCTGCAGTATTTACTCAGTCTTAGAATACAAAGTGACCATAGTTCAAAGTTCAAAATTTGTAGTAACTTTTTAGAACATGGAGTTTTTTGTAAAACACTTTATTTTGGCATTACAAGATGAGCAAGATTATACATTATAAACAAAAAATAAGAAAGTATGCCAGAGATGGCACCTATTAATTAGATGTAGGCTGTCAAATTATGACCTATCTGTAACCTAGACTACTAGTAGTGAATATTTTCAACACCACAGACAGAATATAATATCATACCAGCAGGTTTTGATTCATGTTGTCAAGGACTAGCTCATGTGTACATAATTCTTCCATTGTGCTCAGCCTCTTGATGTTGAACTGGGAGTCCAACGGTTCTGTACACCTTCCCACATGCCTCAGTTCATCTCTGATCTCTATCAGGAAATCCAATACCTACTTCTGAAACTCTGAAATCATTCACAATTTGTATCAGCATTTGAAAGGAATTAGGTCAGGATTTTCTCTCACTATTGTTACATTAGCATAACTGTGGTGTTGCTAATGTACTACATGTAATTTATAATCTTAAAAATTTTAAATTCCCACATTCCCACATAGTTGATTT
Organism: Atractosteus spatula; assembly: GCF_055471065.1. Classification (NCBI taxonomy): domain Eukaryota; kingdom Metazoa; phylum Chordata; class Actinopteri; order Semionotiformes; family Lepisosteidae; genus Atractosteus; species Atractosteus spatula. The sequence continues at coordinate 35,074,867 of NC_142714.1, forward strand.
TGTGTAATCTTCACCTTCACACTATTTTTATGTGCCATTTATTGCTTATTAACGTACTATTTTTAATCAAAATATTATTAAGACCTGTATGTATTAAAATAGTATTATTAGTATTTATACTTACTTTCAAGAGAGGATTGCTGAGATTATTGCAGATTTCTCCTTTGTTGAAAAACATGACAGTATTTAACCATAATGGCGACCGACGAATATCGACAATGCATTGTAGGATATAACCAGAAAAGATGCTGTGTTAGATATGTTTTCAATTTCAATTATACAGATGCAGCCATTCAAAATGGGTGGGGTATTTCGCGGTATACCCCAGTGGGCGTGTCGCATAAAAACGCAGTTTCATGCAGTATCACACGGTGTATCGCGTCATTTGACGTCATACCGGAAAGTATCCGGAATCACCTTGTAAAACCGCCAGGAGGAGCCAATAAAGCTTAACCTCTCATGTACAGCATTTGAGCTTTTAAATTTAAACTGTGTATTACAGCATGTTAATCATCAGTCATAAAAAACTTGGTATATTTTATGAAAGCAAGATTGCTCAGTTGGGCAAAAGTTTATTAATTACTAACTCATATTATTAATAATGAATGACCTTGGACAAGCTGTAAACTCAAAGTATTACGCTGGTCCACATTATTTGTAACCATCATTTAAAATGAAAAGACTTTTATTTTTTCATCGACAAAAAGTAACACCACAGCATTTCATTGATCTAACTAACAAGGACGGGACATTAGCTAGCCAATAGGATAAAGAAATAAATTACTTTTTTTGTTTATTTCTTTAGCACATTTATTTGAACATTTCCATCGATTGTACAAGCACTGAAAAACTGTCCAATCCCTAGTTCGTCGGGCATTTTCTTTTAGTATAACAGACATAAAAACTCCCTTGCTTTTAACAGAGCGTTTCATAATTCCTAACAACGAAAATTATTTAAACTGCGACACTTCTCATTCAACCAGAGCTCAACAAGGATCCTCAAGAGCACAACAAAGACCGTTTTAAAAGATACTTGTACCAGATACATGAGAATCCAAGCTTTTTTATCTACGCTTTCTTATCTACACTAAGAAGTAGTCTTGAAAATTATTTCTTCTCCGTCACCACCCGCCAGCAGCACTCCCGCGCCCAGACGAGAGAGAGACACAAGACAAGCCTGCCAAGAGCGCGGGTCCGAGAGAGAGAGACACCAAGGGGAACCAGGGAACTATTTACATGGAAAATGGGCGATCTCCCCAGACTGTACGCCCGTTTCACTGTTACCTGGATACCTCTTGGGGGATATCCTCTATATCCTCTTGGGGAGAATATCCTTTTGGGGGATATTCTAACAACAAGTGATTATAAGACAATCTGTCAAAGTGCAATTAAATACAATATGCTGGACAGTATGCTTCTCAAAGCGCTTTACAGGATAACAACAATAACAACAACAATTTTACAAGTCCTGGGAGGAAGAATATCATCAATATTAATAATAATAATAAACTTTATTTTATATAGCGCCTTTAAAGGTGGCTTTTTTTTTAAAAAAAAATTTAAATGCATTTGCATTTGCACACAAAGCAGTGTTTACTTGAACATGGAGATGCCATACTGAATAATTCCTGCACACAACCATTGCAGCAGAATTTGCATCATTTGGCAGGGCTGTGATTCATACAAGTGGTGGTGGATTTGGAGACAAAATGTATTTACATTGGGTTGCTGTAAGTGGAGCACTAATAAGCCCAAAGCTCTACTTATTATTTTACAACAGAATGCACCTGACAAGCTGGACAGTATGCTTCTCAAAGCGCTTTACAGGATAACAACAACAATAACAACAACAATTTACAAGTTCTGGGAGGAAAAATATGATCAATATTAATAATAATAATAATAATAATAATAAACTTTATTTTATATAGCGCCTTTAAAGATGGCTCGTCAAAGCGCTTTACAGGATAACAACCGATGAAACAACAGTGGTTGGGGGTTGAAAATACCTGTGAAACCGGTTTGTTCACAATGTACAGTAGACACAGGGTGTTACACCAACACATTAGCATGTTAAAGCGAATCCATTGAGGAGCCGGGCGCGATAATTGTTTTGTTCCTTGATACAGTATCTGATCTGCAAGGTCATTTGGCTGCAGCGAATGTGAATTCTGTCTGGGATTACCAGACTGTGAAAACATTTTAATCAAGATTCCCTTATAAAATTAACGTGAAACAAAACAAAAACTAAAAATAAGATACAATCTACAGACATTCACAACATAAACATATCTTAAAACATTTACATATATTGTTAAATTATTACTTTAAATATATACTATAGTTTACTGAAACAGCCAGTTAATAAAATCGTTGCAATTTTGTTCTTGTTTGAAGGTGGGAATATTCTGACAACAATTGATTTAAAGACAATCTGTCAAAGTGCAATGAAATACAATAATTACGCTGGGTCAATGTTCCGAGGTCAAATTCTTCCGCGACAGGGATACCTTTAAAGCGCAGACGACGGCACCGAAAAATTTTGGCGCGCCCTCTCTTTAAAGCCCTGGCCAAATACGAAGACAGTACATACAGTTATAATTCAAACTGAATTAAAAACTACTCCTATTTGGCATTTTAGTTATGGAGGCAGAAAGACGCCCCCCCATCTCTACAGTAGGTAGAGACACGTTCGAAAAAAAGTTCATCCTAGCTGCAATACATTATTTTTAATATTTTTGTAGTACGAGGGAGCAAAACATCAGTATTTACTGCTAGTATTTAGTGTACGATCTATAGTTGAAATCTGAGCCTAAATAAAAAGAAAAAGAGCATTTTCAGAGAGCAATTACGCTGTTTTTATTTAGAATAAGTGATTAGGTTTATGAGCAATCTAATTACTTATTCGTTTAAAACGCTATATAAAATAAAGTTTATTATTAATTTGCTGGACAGAGTGGTGAACATTATTATGCAGAAGACAAAGATAACGATTTACATTAAAAAACATTTAATTAAACACGGGTTTGTGATTTAAATGGAAATGGGGGTGACGGGAACTCTTAATCTAAATAAAAATAAAATAAATAAAACAGGTTTCTATAGTTAATAACCACTTTTTATGAACGAAACACGGGTGATTTTTCTTCCTCCTATTCAGCTTAGAAATCTGTGTACGCTGTAAGGTTTTTACTTCTTAATTAAACTTTTAAAATACGCGTTTCGAATAGAAACAACATATGCTGTTGACTTCCTGGTGTGTAGAGCAGATCAGCACGTCTTTTTTCCCCAATCAGAGGGGTGTCAGATGGTGTCAGCCAATCACCGTTCTGAAGCCCTACCGTAATCTCTGGTATAGGGAGACCCCAGAATTCTGTCCCATAGTTTAGATAGATAGATGATAGATAGTTTATTGATCCCGTGAGGGAAATAAAGTAAATCATTTTCATTTTAGGAAATTATGAAACGCTCGGTTAAAAGCAAGGGAGATTGTCTGTTATAGTGGACATAAAAAAAAGAGTTTGCTGTGGCGTTATTGGAAATCCAAATTTAACAAAAAATTGCTGGCATTATATCCTAGAAGACACAGACCAGCGCCAGACCGGGAGAATACCCGCAGCGTAATAGAAAATGCCAGATGAACTAGGGATTGGACAGTTTCCAAGTGCTTGTACAATCGATGGAAATGTTTAAATAAATGTGCAAAAGAAATATACAAAATAATCATTTATTTCTTTATCAAATTGGCTAGCTAATGTCCTCTCTTTGCTAGTTAGTGGCTGTGTTTCTGCGTTGGGTTGCAACGGATGACTATATTCTCAGGCGGAAGATGTAAACAGCTTAATTTTCGTGTTAAATAATTTTTTTTAAATTAAAAATTCATTCTGTACAGCAATCGCATATTTGGGTACCATTTCATAAAACTTTCATCCTTAAAATGTTTAGGGAGAAATGGAAGACTGGTGTGTATTTTTTCTTTAAACTACCAAGACCAGCCATACACAGTACAGTTTACATACAGTAATATGTTTATGTTCCTAAATTAATAGCATTTATGACCTTCAGATGTGTTATGCTCCTCTTCTTTTTAGGCTCAGCTACTAAAATTTCCCTTTAGTGGTAAAATTTCATATAAATATTCAATACTAAGCAGATTAAAATGTGCACAGTAAAGTGATTAAATGATTAAATCTTTTCACTACTGACCAATGCACCACGAGTGCCCCTGTCGGTCATTTTGTCCAGCCAATCACTTACCACAGTGCACTGCCGTAGCTTGTGGGTAGTTGCGTGCGGTACGGGTTTGTACCGTGAATTTTGAATGGCTGCATCTGTATATGCATTTATTAATGTTGTTTAAATTACGGTTGCAATTTAACATTGATAATACATAGCCCCCTGCTATGTGCTGATGTGCAATTTTAAGGCATTCAGTTAGTAAGGTAATGATCACTGTTGTATGTAATTGAGGGTGGAATGGTGGCTAAGGATCTCCACCTGAAGCTGGAAGGTTGGTAGTTCAAATCCTGCAGCTGGCAGAGGAACTCCGTAGGGCTCCTGAGCAAGGCCTTTAACCCCAACTGCTCCAGGAGTGCTGTACAATGGCTGACCCTGTGTTCTGACCCCAAGCTTCTCTCCCTGTCTGTGTGTCTCATGGAGAGAAAGCTGGGGTATGTGAAAAAAGATTAATTCCTAATGCAAGAAATTGTAGATGGCTAATAAAGTGATCTTATCTTAAGGTATTATAATAACATTGTGGAATAGGATGGGGACAGGCCTGGCACCATGGGGGTGGCAAAAGGATTTTTGAACACTTTCGTTTACTTAACTTGCGCACTAAAAAGTAGTTGTCCTTTGTCAATGGTCAGATAACACTGACACTAACAGTCACTCGGACTGATTGATGTGCAGGAAGGCCGTTCCATCCAGGAACGTCACATATCAGTGTTATTATTGGGTGTACGATCCAGTTTGCTCAGGTGGACTGATTCCTTGCAGTTCTTTATCCTTGTGCAGATGCAGCCATTCAAAGTGCGCGGTAAAAACCCGTACCGCGGGCAACTCACTACGTCATACCGCGTCATACCACGGTATGTGATTGGCTGGACAAAATGACCGACAGGGGCACTCGTGGTGCATTGGTCAGTAATGAAAAGATTTAATCATTTAATCTCTTTACTGTGCACGTTTTAATCCGCTTAGTATTGAATATTTATATGAAATTTTACCACTAAAGGGAAATTTTAGTAGCTGAGCATAAAAAGAAAAGAAGTATAATGCATCTGAAGGTCATAAACGATATTAATTTAGGAACATAAACATATTACTGTATGTAAACTGTACTGTATATGGCTGGTCTTGGTAGTTTAAAGAAAAAATACACACCAGTCTTCCATTTCTCCCTAAACATTTTAAGCATCAAAGTTTTATAAAATGGCCCCCAAATATGCGATTGCTGTATAGAATGAATTTTAATTTTATAAATTTATTTAACATGAAAATTAAGCTGTTTACATTCCTCCGCCTGAGAAAATAGTCTCTCGTTGCTGCACAACGCAGAAACACAGCCAAGAGTAACTAGCAAAGAAAGGACATATGATAAAGGAATAAGTGACTTTTTTTGTTTATTTCTTTAGCACATTTATTTGAACATTTCCATCGATTGTACAAGCACTGAAAAACTGTCCAATCCCTAGTCTATCAGGCATTTTCTTTTACTATATTAGACATAAAAACTCCCTTGCTTTTAACTGAGTGTTTCATAATTTCTAAGAATGAAAATGATTTAAACTATGCGACACTTATCATTCAACCAGAGCTCAAAATATCACAAGGATCCTCAAGAGTGCAACAAAGAAATCACCCGTTTTTCACGCACAAAAAGTGGTTATTAACTATTGAAACCTGTTTTTATCGCTTTTAAGGTCATGCAATTTCTAAGTTAAGCAGGAACACATCATTACATCTCATTTTTTATTAAAAAAATTATTTTATTTTTTCAGTACAGCTGAGTACAGAGAGACACACACACACTTTTTCATATATAAGATACAGTGGTGTGAAAAAGTGTTTGCCCCCTTCCTGATTTCTTATTTTTTTGCATGTTTGTCACACTGAAATGGTTCAGATCATTAAACAAATTGAAATATTAGACAAAGATTACAAAAGTAAACACAAAATGCAGTTTTTAAATGAAGGTTTTTATTATTAAGGGAAAAAAAAATCCAAACCTACATGGCCCTGTGTGAAAAAGTGATTGCCCCCCAAACCTAATAACTGGTTGGGCCACCCTTAGCAGCAACAACTGCAATCAAGCATTTGCGATAACTGGCAATGAGTCTTTCACAGCGCTGTGGAGGAATTTTGGCCCACTCATCTCTGCAGAATTGTTGTAATTCAGCCACATTGGAGGGTTTTCGAGCCTTAACTGCTTTTTTAAGGTCATGCCACAACATCTCAATCGGATTCAGGTCAGGACTTTGACTAGGCCACTCCAAAGTCTTCATTTTGTTTTTCTTAAGCCATTCAGAGGTGGACTTGCTGGTGTGTTTTGGATCATTGTCCTGCTGCAGAACCCAAGTGCACATCAGCTTGAGGTCACGAACAGATGGCTGGACATTCTCCTTCAGGATTTTTTGGTAGATAGCAGAATTCATGGTTCCATTTACCACAGCAAGTCTTCCAGGTCCTGAAGCAGCAAAACAGCCCCAGACCATCACACTACCACCACCATATTTTACTGTTGGTATGATGTTCCTTTTCTGAAATGCTGTGTTACTTTTACGCCAGATGTAATGGGACACACACCTTCCAAAAAGTTCAACTTTTGTCTCTTCAGTCCACGGAGTATTTTCCCAAAAGTCTTGGGGATCATCAAGATGTTTTCTGGCAAAACTGAGACGAGCCTTTATGTTCTTTTTGCCCAGCAGTGGTTTTCGTCTTGGAACTCTGCCATGCAGGCCATTTTTGCCCAGTCTCTTTCTAATGGTGGAGTCATGAACACTGACCTTAACTGAGGCAAGTGAAGCCTGCAGTTCTTTGGATGTTGTGGGGTTTTTTCTGACCTCTTGGATGAGTCGTCGCTGCGCTCTTGGGGTAATTTTGGTCGCCGGCCACTCCTGGGAAGGTTCACCACTGTTCCATGTTTTCGCCATTTGTGGATAATGGCTCTCGCTGTGGTTCGCTGGAGTCCCAAAGCTTTAGAAATGGCTTTATAACCTTTTCCAGACTGATAAATCTCAATTACTCTGTTTCTCATTTGTTCCTGAATTTCTTTGGATCGCAGCATGATGTCTAGCTTTTGAGGATCTTTTGGTCTACTTCACTTTGTTAGGCAGGTCCTATTTAAGTGATTTCTTGATTGAGAACAGGTGTGGCAGTAATCAGGCCTGGGTGTGGCTAGAGAAATTGAACTCAGCTTTCCAAAGATGTGATAAACCACAGTTGATTTATGTTTTAACAGGGGGGGCAATCACTTTTTCACACAGGGCCATGTAGGTTTGGATTTTTTTTCCCTTAATAATAAAAACCTTCATTTAAAAGCTGCATTTTGTGTTTACTTGTGTTATCTTTGTCTAATATTTCAATTTGTTTGATGATCTGAAACATTTCAGTGTGACAAACATGCAAAAAAATAAGAAATCAGGAAGGGGGCAAACACTTTTTCACACCACTGTATATTATATATTTTTTTATATATAAGATATAATGATGTGTTCCTGCTTAGACATTGCATGACTTTAAAAGCTATAAAAACAGGTTTCAATAGTTAATAACCACTTTTTATGCGTGAAACACAGGTGATTTTCTTCCTCCTGATCAGCTTAGAAATCTGTGTACGCTGTATGGTTTTTAAGCCTTACTCCTTCTTGGCTATCCCAAGAAAAATAAATCTAAATGAAGAGAAAGCTACAGATGCAGCCATTCAAAGTGCGCGTTACAGACACGTACCGCAGGTGGCGTCGCGCATTGTGACACAAGATGACGCGCGGCACCGCAGTACGTGATTGGTTGACCGACAGGGGCACTCGTGGTCCGTTGGTCTGTCATAGAAAGACTTACAGTAAACGTCTTTGCTGTGCCCGTTGTAGATATTGAATTTTACCACTGAAGGGAAATCTTAGTAGCTGAGCATAAAAAGAATAGGAGCATACTGTAACGCGTGTGAAGGCCATAAACGATATTAATTTTGGAACATAAACATACAGTACTGTATATGGCTGGTCTTGGTACTTTAAAGAAAAAATACACACCAGTATTCCATTTCTCCCTTAACATTTTAAGCATCGAAGTCTTTAACTAAAGAGATACCGGAGTCAACAAGCATACTTTTAGAATTTGATTAATAGGGAATATAATATGGAATCGCGTATCTAAAGAATTTAATAACGATATGATTATATTCGTGTACTGCGACAGGGCTGTGTAGGGCTGTTTCGCCTCCCTTTTCATGCGACTTCCCCTGTAGCCTACTGGTCTATGTGCCCGACTACCAACTCATGGGTTGTGTGTTCAAATCTAGCTGGTGCTGGACTTTTCTTTTAACAAACATTTCTTCGAAAAAATAGAATAGCGATATTATGGACAATCAATTGACTTTTATATTTCAAAATATCACAGCATGATCGATTTTAAGTCATTTTTGATAACAATCAACAAACAAACATTTCTTTGAAAAAATGAGACGTTTCCCTTGGTCAGAGATATAAATATATAATATATAAATAAATTAAATTTAACTAACATGTGAAATAGCGTGTGAAAAAGTGGTAGTTTAAGCTTTTCTGCTAATATAATATGGAATCGCGTATCTAAAGAATTTAATAACGATATGATTATATTCGTGTACTGTGACAGGGCTGTGTAGGGCTGTTTCACCTCTCTCTTCATGCGACTGTACCAGGAAGAGGATTTCTTTCTATTCGAAACGTGTATTTTAAAAGTTTAAGAAGTAAAAACCTTACAGCGTACACAGATTTCTAAACTGATCAGGATCGTTATCTTTGTCTTATGCATAATAATGTTCACCGCTCTGTCCAGCAAATTAATAATAAACTTTATTTTATATAGCGTTTTAAACGAATAAGTAATTAGATTGCTCATAAACCTAATCACTTGCTTTTTCTTTTTATTTAGGCTCAGATTTCAACTATAGATCGTATTATTAATTACCATAATAACAACCAACCAACAAAAACAACCATATAAACATAATACCAACCAAAAACATAGATAACGACCACAATACAAAAACAAATATATCAAACCATTATACTCTCGCAAATTCCTCCAATTATCATAATCCCGCCCCTTATGCAAAACCAAACCCTCTTCCCATCCCAGTTTATCCTCTTTATCATAAACAAAATCCACCTCAATTTTCAACATAAAGCAGTACTTTTGAGGGAGGGGGGAGGTGTCTTTCACTGGAAATCTCGCCTGCTTCTACTTTACGAGTACAACCCCCTCTCTGCAGGAGTGCTGGCTGTGACGAATTAAACCGGTTTCACAGGTATTTTCAAAGTAGGAAGTACAGTGTTAACTGGTAGCTGGCTCCTCAATGAAATCGCTTTAACATGCTAATGCGTTGGTGTAACAGTCCGGGAGTGGCAAGCTTCCAATGTCAACTCGACTCGATTGGAAGACAATGAACGTATTTTAGCCCTAAATGAATTAATAGCAAACATGGTTTACATAAAATACATTTTTCCAAGAAAGTTTATAATAATGCGATCTATAGTTGAAATCTGAGCCTAAATATAAAGGAAAAGCATTTTCAGAGAGCAATCACGCTGTGTTTATGTAGAAAAAGCGATTAGGTTTATGAGCAATCTAAATACCTATTCGCCTAAAACGCTATATAAAATAAAGTTTATTTAGAGATGAATGATCAGTGTCGCAGTTTAAATAATTTTCGTAGGAGGGCTTAGACAGATTCCAAGTGCATTTTTGCAATTTACGTTGCATTGTCCAATGTGCTGTTGTAATACAGTTTAGAATACAGTTAGTCTAAGCTTTATCAGCTTTATTTATGGGTTGCAATTTAGAAAAAGTCAAAAACCGCACTCAAAATGCAATTTAGAGCTTTCTGGCAAGAGGAGACACCCAAATTATAATGTAACATGCCACTGTTTGTGAATGAACAAAGTTATACTGCAATTTTCCTTAGATACGCGATTAAAAAAAATATTTTTTTTGAATCCCCGGCGGAACACACTCCATAAGAATCAGCGCTTTTATACAGTATATCGCCTTTAAACACATATATTTAAACACGCGTTTACGATTTAAATCAAAACGCGATTCAAATCAATATAAATGTTTATTTTGTAACGCATAGGTGACTATTCATTGTTATTAAAAAGACTTAAATTCGATCATGTTGTGATATTTAGAAATATAAATTTGTTTGGTGCGAGTGAGGTTTTATTTAATCTCTGACCAAAGGAAATGTTTCATTTTTTCAAAGAAATGTTTGTTAAAAAATAAAGTCATAGTTCCATGGGATTCAATCACAGACCATGTGACATGGGAGTCAGGAAACTAACACACAGCGCCACCAGATTTGATAACACTATAAAAACGCTATAAAATAATGTGACTAGACACAGAACAAGTTTACAGCACAGTACAATAATAAATGCTGACCATGACTTTAGAAGCATAAATTACCTTACACTCAATTTAAACACAAGCTGTCTTTAGCCCTCTAAGCTGGTTCATACAGAAATGTAGAGATCCAGGCTCAGAACACACAGCTTCATTAGCGAATACATATGCAGGACAACTAGAGAAGACGTTTTACAGAGGATGGATTTTTAGAAACATCCCATCAGTGACATCACTGAAGTCAACTCCTAGGTACTGTAACTGTCGTGTGGATAGTTTCACAAGAATCAGACAAAGGTTTAAGCATCGCTTGTTCTAGATAAAACTGCAAAAAAAAAACAACAACCCATAATGTACTTCTTTGCGGCTCTGTTTGCCCAAATCATATATTCACAACGTGAAATTTAGAAAATAATATTACGTAACCAAAATCCGCAATATGGAAACAGAACCTGTGTAATTGTTGATAGATGATGTACTCGTAACATTTTTCCAAGACGAACTACAACATTTAAAAAATGACTTGTATGTACTTGATATCTCTAATCAATCCACAGCAACATTGTTAAAGCAGAGTCCAAGCACAAAACGAAACTAAAACACCCTGGGCATACCGTTTCGCGCTTCATATTAGTTGCTCAAAAGTAATTTGACCGTATGAAATGCATAATATAAACCTAGAAACATATACGTGAGCAGTATTTACGTACTGTAGTATCGGTGTTAAGACATACCTCTCAAATACTGTAAATCAAGTTAAAAATATCTCAAGACCGATTCTGGTCATAATGAAACCATGTTTCGTGTATGTTTTCTTTAAAGTACCGAGACCAGCCATATACTGTATGTTTATGTTCCAAAATTAATATCGTTTATGGCCTTCACACGCGTTGCAGTATGCTCCTATTCTTTTTATGCTCAGCTACTAAGATTTCCCTTCAGTGGTAAAATTAGATATGAATATTCAATACTTAAACGGGCACAGTTAAGACATTAAATATACATATACATACTGTATACAGTACCGTTTTCATATGGTAATATGTTTATGTTCCTAAATCAATCTCTTTTATGAGCATGTGAAAGGCATGGTGAATCGATTCTCAAAAATTACTGTACTTTGCATGATTGGAAACAAATGCGTGATTGCGAAATGCTGTGGTGTTACTTTTACAAAGACGGTCAATGAAAAAAAGAATGTTGACCAGGGCAATACTTTGAGTTTACACTTACAGCTTGTCCAAGGTCATTCATTATTAATACTATTAGTAATATCTTCGTTAAAGACTTTGATGGCCACAGCTCAAACATGAGAGGTTGAGCTTTATTAGCTCTACCTTGCGGAAATTCCAGATACTATTATTTTGCTTGTCGTATTATAGGAGAATTTACGGTAACTAGCGGTATTTACCGGTAACTCGCGGTATTTACCGGTAACTTGCGGTAGACTGCGTACAGCGTACCGGAAAATAATGCGGTATCGCCCGCGCATTTTGAATGGCTGCATCTGTATGCTGAAAGTTTATTAAGATACTTAGAAGACAAAGATAACGATTTACGTTGCATTTGTTAGATTGTGAATCAATAAAGACATTTAATTAAACATGCGTTTGCGATTTAAATCAAAATGGGGGTAACGGGGACTTGCAGTGCATCGGCGTAGATGGGAAAGCCAGAGCCGACTGCTATGCCGCCCTCGTGTTTTGAAATCTTGTGACTTTTGAAATTTACTGGGGGTTGAAAATACCTGTGAAACCAGTTTGTTTACAAACAATGTAGACACAGAGACTCAGACAGTAGCAATAATAACTCTAATAATTAATAACCCTAATTAATCGAATCCCAGGTGTGAATTCATAAAGTCTGAATTACATACTATGCCTACATCTGCAAAACAGTTTTTTTTTTACTCCCTTGTGCGTTTTTTTTTTTACTCCCTGGCGGAAACGGGCTTCCATAAGAATCAGTATAGCTTCTGGGAAATACATTTTTCCTGCATTGAAGTTTAACTCGTTCAGAGCGCCCTCACATTACAAACTCCAAGCGTTTCATTTTGGCTGTGTTTATTTAACAGGCTGTGAAAACAGTAACAATGTACTTTGTGCACACAGCAAGTGTTTTCGTAACTCTAGGAGGTTTTGTGAAAAAGCTACAGACGTGCCAAAATCATTCTCGAACTTCAAGCTAACTTTACTCCAGTAAACACCTGATCATCTACTCTAAAGATTTCAGTGCTTTGTGTATATTCTAATCGCAGTGGGGGCAGGGTGTGTGGGGACATTGCTGTTCACAAGCCAATAGCATTTAAACCACAGCACCCACAATGCTGCAAGTGTTTTACACACTAAGCTCACTAAGCACTAAGCACAGAAGAGTGACACAGCTTCGTTTTTAAGCCATTTGTTTACCACACTCCAATATTCTTTTGTTCATATCTTCGCAAGAAATACACAGAAAGCCTTCAAACCAAATGCATTTTTGTCACCGGCCAAGTGGCCCTGCTTGGCTCAAAAGAAAAGAAACTCCCACAAGCAGTCTTCAAATGCAAACAAAACTGGATTTATTGCCAAAAAAATAAGGATAACAAAAAAAAAAACCCTCACAGTAGTACTATCTACACCTTTCCTCCAAGGCACCCTCCTTCATACTGAGCTCTCCCAGTCCCTTTTATAGCCCCTCCTCTTCTAAGGACCATCCTCTTAAAGGGACTCGCTCACATTTTCTTAACACAGATAAGCAGTTTGCTCAAAATAAAGTATTCAACCATCCAAAAAAAAAACTTATAAATTTTAACAGAGTCATGCCACCGTGATATATTCGCTTAAACAAAACACCTAACCTTACATCGGTTATTTATAGATGGCTCACCAGTCACCTTTTCCTTTAAGATCATTTGTGTGATACTACAAACAGAAAAGGTGACTGGTGGCCATCTTGATCAACACAAAACAATACAGTACAATACTCCAAATGGGGAAAAACACTGCAGTGCTTTTAGGGAAACAACAAAAGGGTAAGTATCATTCACACTTCATTCGTATCATATACACTCTCTCAAACATACCAGAAGGGTAGGGGGAAGTATTGGAGTATTTCACATTCAGAAAGAAAAAAAATAACAAGCACTCTGTCACAATCTTAAAGACCACGACTTGTGAAAATGTTCACAGCCTCCACATAAAACTGTCAGTGAGCTAATTTTTTTTTTAAACCTCCGGTTTTTCATTGATGTGTAATTACACACTAACTGGAACCCCGGGGGGACCACTGTGTACACACGTTCACAACGTGAGAAATACTGCTCAATACGGCTTCTTGCGAAAAACCCATATATCACCATAGGAAGCATAACAGCGTAGCTTCCAATTACTCAAACTGTAAGCACGGGAATAAAGCTTTGTTTGATTTCTGAAACCCTTTCTTTATGTCCTGTTTTCATTCAGGTAAGGGTCAACTATATACACAATACTGCTGACAGCAGGAAAATTCCTATTCTTTACTCAGCAGTTTATTAAAAACAGCCCCCACGGTGTTCAAACCATTTTTTTTACACAGAAGACTGATGCAGCTTCGCGTTGTGAATCTGTTTTTCTAAGAAAACGTGTCCTTGGGAGAAGGTGAAATCTCTTTCATGGAAGACTCACCCCATTCTACTTTGAAAATACCAGTGAAACCGGTTTGTTTACAATCATGTAGACACTGACACAGACAGTGGAGTGAAATTCAGCACAGCCAGCACACAGGGAGGTGGCAGGGGGGAGGTAGAGAGAGAGATGCAAAAACTGCGCAGCGCCAAGCGAATACACAATATTAATGTAGGGCTTTTGGGTGCATGTGGATTTGCGCCCTACACCCTGTGGTACTGCTGTGTACATACAGTACAAACATGTTGTGATATTTAGAAATATAAAAAATGTCAATATAATGCCAATGATATTTGCTATTTTAGTTTTTCAAAGAAATGTTTATTTGTTAAAAGAAAACTCATGGTGACAGCTGGGTTTGAACACCTGACCTCGGGGTTATAAATCAGTCACTTAAGCTGTCACGCTACCAAGGCAAGTCATATGACAACCACACACATAGCAATGGAAAGTCTCATACTACTGTTTGTGCAACAGTACATGGATATAGTTATACGGTTATTAATTTATTTAGATACACGATTCCATATTATATTTCCTATTAATCAAATTCTAAAAGTATACTTTTGTTTACTCCGATAACGAGCATATTCGCAGAAAAGATTAAAACGATCACTTTTCACAAAGTACATAAACGTACAATAATATGGTCAGAAGGAGCATGTAAAAACGTTTCCAAAATAACCACATGTAAGACTTTAATGCTTAAAATTTTATTTTTTTATTGTATTTTTTCTTTAAACTACCAAGACCAGCCATATACAGTACAGTTTACATACAGTAATGTTTATGTTAAAAAATTAATATCTTTTATGAGCATGTGAAAGGCATGGTGAATCGAAGATTCTCAAGACTTACTTTGTATGATTGGAAACAAATGCGTGATCGGATCAATGAAATGCTGTAGTGTTACTTTTGTCAATGAATAAATAAAGTCTTTTCGTTTACAAAGACAGTTACAAAGAATGTGGACCGGGATAATACTTTGAGTTTACAGCTTGTCCAAGGTCATTCATTATTAATACTATTAGTAATATCTTCAGTAAAGACTTTGATGCATAAGATATTTCTGCATACTTAAAATATTTATGATAAAGGTGGTAGATTGTGTAGTTTTGTCCAACTGAGCAATCTTGCTTTCATAAAATATGCCAACTTTTTATGTTAGGAGTATGCTAGATACCATCATATGCAGATGTTGATTACAATTCAACACTGAATAATGAAATTATACTGTAAATGTATGTACTAAGAACAAGTTTTATAGGAGACTTCATTCCAACATAGAATGGGACCTACAGGAATATCAGCAGCAAAACTAAAATGGTAAATGATACCCTTACCCAGTTTGTCAGAGCACCTACAAAAGGACGTTTGTAAAGATCTTTATTTTTTCAAAATATCAAGACAGAGTGAAGCAACCAGACATGAGAGAACCATTAGGGAGCTGTGACTACAATAAGAATCATATTTTTGAGACTGTTCAGGTTGAATCCAAAACAAAATTGAAAATTTCCAGGAACCACATTTTGAAAGAGAAAGACATTGTTTAAAAGAACTAAAATGAGATTGGATGGACATAAAATCTGTGGGACATTGTTGGCAACAGTTTGAAGAGATTCTACTTGAAGCACAGAACATTTTTTTCTAAAACTTAGCCAAAAGCTAGAAAAGGATAAGCCAAATGGTTCAGCAAATCAATTTGGAAAAATAGGAGGGAAAAGAGGGCAGCACAGTGACACAGTGGTTAGCATTGCTGCCTTGCAGCACTGGAGCCCTTGGTTCAATTTCCAGACCTTTAGTGCTATCAGAGAGTATTGTTTGTATGTTTGCATGGGTTTCCTCTGTGTGCTCCAGTTTCCATCCACAGTCCAAAAACATATTGATATATTAATTGGCTTCTGGAAAATGTTGCCATTGGCATATAGAAATAATACTGTTACGGGTATAGCTGACTAGGAACTGTTTAGATAAAGTTTGTGACACCTCGTAGTGTAAACATTTCTAGCTTCAAGGCAGAAGGGATGTTTGCCCGAGTTGTGGGGAAGTCCACTGATCAAAAACAATTGTAAAGTTTACCTTGGTATTCCTATGTAATTAAATTGTGGGTTAATTATTGTCAATGAGCAGTACAGAAATGCACCATATAAGATAATATTACGACAGAGGGAAAAAAAAGAAGAAGATAGACAAGAGAGGAGTCCAGAGGAATTGGAAGATGAAGCTTGTGCCAAAAAAAGCCCTACTTCATGATCATCCAAAAAAACCTGACTGAGCTGAGTATTTGAAACTTTCTAGAGAGATCTTGTTATTCTGTGTTTTTAGGGAACTTGGGTTTCCTGGGTAAAAGATATTTCGGTTAGAGATGTCTTTCCAGCTTGGGGTACATTTTTAGAATAGGGATATAGGCCCCCATTTATTTTGTGGCATCAGGGGTGCAGAGAGATTTAACTGCAGGTTGTATTGCATTTGTTTAGAAGGCAGCTTTTCTCTTATTTGGCCTCCATGGGCATTATTCTAAAGATTCATACTTAGTGGAAGTCAGGGGATTTTTCTGAGTGATTAGAATATTAGGTTTCTGAATCATCTTGTCTGTAAATACTGTAAAAAAGTAAATAAGAATATATAAGAATAAAATGATACTGTCAGGGGAGCCAAATCCGACTCCCATGGAGTGTGTAGTTTAAGACCATATGCGGGACGGTATAATCCGGAAGTGACTGGAGAAGGACATCAGGAAAGACATGGTGAGGAATGGACAGAATGACAGATGGGGGTGCTGTCCAAACAAGGAAAGTCCATAAGGGAAAACATGGTGCAGTCCAGGGTCCAGGTACCGGAAGACACATCGAAGACAAAAATAGTTAAAAACTGGAACTAGGGAACGGTGACTTGGAACCAGTAACAGGAACACAGAATTCAAAACCATAATGAGATCAGGCACTCTGAGCCCCGGACACAGATGGTCAGGATGGTGTGTTGAAACATGTGCCATCAGGCCAACCCTGTACCCGCTGGTATGTGGGTTTCCGGGCGTCCGTCTTCTAATGCTGAGCCCTGAACACTGAAGACGCCAGACTTAAATAATAAGAGGGGTACAGGGGACATGTACACGTAATCACAATAAATAATACAAGGTGTGAGCGCCCTCTAAAATCGGGATGTGATGGTGACAAGTACCTTGTGTGTTATATATTTTTTGGTGTGTAGTGAAGTGTTATAAATAAATATTTGTTTATCCAAGTGAGCTAGTTACACATAGGATACATGATATGGTATATTTGGATTTTTAGAAGGATTTTGAAACAGTTACCCATAACAGAAATCCCTATGCAGTAGGTATTCAAGGATCTGGTTTATGGATTGAAAATTGTTTGTTAAATATAAAACAGTGTGTAAAGTCATTTACATCCTCAAGACATGTATGTGTAGCGGCGAGGCTGATTAAAATACAGGAATTAAGTTTTCTGCTCCCTTGTCAGTCCCTCTCTCTTTCATCTCAGTGGTGCTTAATACAGAGAGGCCATTCCATTTGGTTCACAATTAAGGTGTTTTTCTAGCTGATAGAGTGTCCTGACACAGAGCGCCTGTAGAACAGTTCCGAAGGGCAGAACAGTTCCCAAGGGCAGGACTGTTCCCAAGAGCAGACTTTCTCGCAGCGTGCCTGCTGGAAATTTCAGCCTCAGGGCTCCCCCTGAACATCCTCAGACTCAGCCTGAACCACCACGTAACGGCCAGTGTGTCCGAGTGCAGGACTTTCCTTTGTTCTAAGAGTCGAGGATGGAGGTTGCCAGCGCGTAACCAAAAGATCCACCTGAGGTTAGCATCAGCAGCAAGCCTCGTGAACAGGTCGGAACTGTGGACAGCTGAATCAGTATTCAGAGCTAGCGTTTCATCAGGAACAAACTGGTCTTCTTCCTGACCTGCTGGGACCCGCAGTCACTTTTCTCCTGTGCACAAACTCTGCTAGTTTCAGCCAACACTAACTAGCCGGTCTTCAGAGAGCATCAGCAGCGCATTGCAGGAATTTCTCTCCAGTTGCAACAGCACTGCCTGGCACCGAGCCAGAGAGTGCCGATTGGACAGCAACAAGCCTGCCACTGCTTCTTTGTGCCTGTGGGAGATCTGAATCCCCACAGATTGGATGAGTATTCAACATTCTGCATTACTGCTCGAGAATTCAATTGTTATCCCAACCAGTTGATATCAATTTAATTCCTATGAGTGATGTACTTGCTTTTGAGTACCTAGTATAGAAGTTGTAATCCAAGTTCATTTACGAAACAGTCTAAATGAATGATATACTGAATGTATGTCCCTCTTGGTATTTGTAACTCTTCGTGACTGAATATATACCTGTTGTATTCTGCTAACCCTCACGATAAGATCTGTTATGTTTATATGCACATTTTATGTATGAATAAGTGTATTAGTACCCGTGTGTGTGCGTTGTTTGAGTTATCCCGCAAGGTTGGATTTATAATTGTCCCAGTTAAGCACAACCCCTACATTTACTGGTGCCTCTTGAGAGGATACCTACATATGTTTATTACATTAACTTTAAACCAACAAAAATGCATGATGCATGATATTCATGTTAAAATAATGTTGCAGAACATGTAAAAATTGTACAGTACAGAGAGTAATTAAGATACAAAATTCCCAATTCCCTACCCAAATTCCACACAAATCTTCCCTCATTGTTAAAGATTTTTAACAATGATAGCAATTCAGCAGGTTTTCTAAAAGGGACATTCCTATAGAATATGTTTGTTATAAAGTGTCCTCCATGTACTTATCATATTCTCCAAGAGAAATAAAATTCCAATCCCTCTCATCCTTTCACCTTTTTTCTTTCTTTACTCAGAGTATTGAATCAATGTGATGATAATATAAGAAATGCATAAAATGAATTAATCTTATATACAGTTTTGGACTTTGCTTACAACTTTGACATTATCACCTGGATTTGGGCTTTGCTATGGACTGAGCTTCCCTTTGCCACCACATTCAGAATAGTGTTATCGTTTTCACTCTTGTTCATCTGCGAGCTGACTATTCAGTCTTCCTGTTGCCCTCTCCAGGTCAGTACATGTTATTATAAAACGAATGTGAAAAAACTGAAATACGTTGATAAGTCAATATCTGATGGAAGCATCCTTGGCAGCAACCACAGCCACAGGTCTTTTTTAATATGGCTTTGTCCATTCCTCTAGGCAGATTTCCTCAGTGTCTCTCAAGCACCTTGACAATTACTTATGGGCTGTATATTTTGAAAATCTTTCCACAGATTTTCAATAAAGGGCCACATGAAGGACTTTCAATTTCTCATTCATAAGGCAGTTCAGAGTACCTCCGGGTTTCAGGATTTTTTATTATCCTGGTGAAAGTTGGATTTTTATCACATTTTGAGGTCTGAAGCTGGTCTTCTTCTACAATTTGCTAGTACATTGTCCCATTTATGTTCCCATCAGTATTGATAATCTTGCCAATACCTGATGATGCTTGACAGCACATATGGTGTTGATTGAGTGATGCACTATGTTGGGTTTATGAAATTAGATGTAAAGTTTTACATTTAGATAAAAAATTCCAATTTCTCTTGTCTCACCACAAAAACATTTGCCACCTGTTTGCATTAGCACTTAAATGCTTTGTTGCAAACTTCATTTGGGATTTGAGATAATTGTTAACTTCCATACAAGATCCCCTTTGAGACCTGGTTGAAGCATGGACACTGAACTATTAACTGTAATTATTAAATGTCAACATTCACCTTACAGTTGCTTCCCTAACCGGCTTCATTATTTAATAGCTGCTCAGTTTGGAGAAACCCTAATCAATGCATTGTCTGGGTGCCTTCACTTCAACTTCACCAACTTCACTTCAATTTCAACTTCACCATTTTCAAAGATATATCAATAATCTGTTAAATGTTTTTTTACTTTTCTGCTGATTTGTACTTCTATACACTTTATTCCAAAGTTTTAAAAACTCCTTGGTCTTCATTGTTCATTCTTTGTTTGAAATTCACTGACTGATTGACTGAGGGATCTTACAAAGATGGGTATTTTTATTCTGAAATAATTTGAACTACTCTTGTATTTCATAATACAAGAACTTTGTATCTAAAGGTAGTGCTGAACTGACATTTTATTTATCCCTAGTCCAAATAAATTCAATGCATTCTATATATGATTTAACATATAACATGCCTACTGTATGTAAAAAGGTGCATATGTAAAAAGGGACCTCCAAACAAGTTGAAATATACTAGTTTATTCATGCCCACAATAAACCAAGTTTCTGCCATTTCACAAACTTAAAATACTAGATACTACAGTAATATATATATTTGTCTTACAAGGAATACCTTTCAGGGTTGAAGTGTGTTTAAGAGCAATTATCCACTTTGACTTGTTCACTGTGAAATGTACAGTATACTGTATACTATTAATTATTCACATTCTCTAAATTTTAATAAAAATAATATATTTGTGCACTCTTTATTCATGCTTGCTACTGTGTTGGCAGATTTTCACCCATCTTAACCACTGAACTCCGTAACATGAACTTTCAAAGTTTAAAAAAGTTCAAAGTACCTCAATGTCACCTTTGGCTTCACTGTTGCATTCCTAACAGATTCATTCTTGCTCAGCTTCTACGTTTGGAGGGATGCAATGACCTGGGCAGCGTGCTTGCTTGTTATTCACTACCTGATTGTAAGTCTATACAGAAATAGGTGCATTTATTCTGAAATCATGTGAACCAGTATTAATGTACACAGACAGCTCAGCCAATAAGCCAAATTAAATAAAAAAGATAATGACAACATTCTGTTCTAATGTAATTTGTTTAAAAAACAATCTGTTTAACTCAGTACAAAAATAGGATAAACCCTAAATGGGACACCAGTCCATCATAGGGAACACACAGTACAGACACAAACACACGTACACTTATACAAGGGCTGGTTTTCCTAGAAACCAGCTAGCCTTCTAGTATGTCTTTGGACTGTGGGAGGAATCAAGAGCACCACGAGTAAGTCCATGCAAAAACAGGGAGAACATAGAACCCCCATACAGGTAGCACCCCAGGTCCAAGGGCTCCAATATTGCAAAGCAACAATGCTAATCAGTGCACCATCATGCCACACCAGAGATAATATGATAACTTGAAAAAGAGCACAAGATACCATGTTCCCAAGTCATAACGTTTCTGTGTTTTCTGTATATTGAGATTGGAGAAAACAAGAAATTAGTTGGTAGTATATGAAATAAATTAAACAAAGAACTACAAAAATGTATTTTGTAGGTTCCTTCAGAAAACACATTATCAGGGTTCTTGGTTAAATAGATTATAGTAACCAAAAAAAGCAAACAAAAATTAAAGGCCTCTACTTAATTTTGACTTAAGGTCAAATCTAGACTACAATTTTAGGTAAAGGAGAATGTGCCAAAAAAAACTTTTAAGTTTTTTAAGTGAAGCTAACAACTTACAAACAAAATTTATGTTTTTTTAGACAGACAGATTTATTATTGGAGTTTTATTTTGTATAGGGAATATTAATCATCTATAAATTGTTGTTGCATTTAAAAACAAAAATGTATTAAATTTAACACTTTATAATCAACTTCACATGAAATCATTACTAATGTGAACATTTTACAGAAGCAATTTGATTTAAAGATCTGAAATGCATGTTAATGTATTTTTCTTTAACAGACATATTCATTTGTTTTTACATACCGATGATGGCAGTCTTTGAAAAAAGATATATGAATTATTGATTATACTGTAAATATGGACACATTTGGCTAAATTAAAGTTAAGTACCTGAACCAAACAAAATATCAAATGGACTTTTCAAGATTCTTATCATATGTGGAGAGGTTCAGTTACTAATGACAACCATATAGTGCATGCTGGTAAAAGGCATGAAACTCAAATAGAAAAAAGAAGTTTTTCTACACAAGATAACAAATGCAACAATTTACTGCTCTTAAAACAGAGACAACAGAATAGTAACATGGAACTAAAATTGTCAGATTATTGTAGATTCATCTTTATCTTTACATATTACAGGATGTCATCAGAAATTCAGTGTTAAATGCAATATATATATATGGTATCTCATTGTGAGATGGTATCTCATTATGATAACCTTGTGAGAACTAAAAAAAATAATGCTATCTACTGCAACACATCCTTAACAACCATGCTTCTCATTGGTGAGAACTTAAGTTTTAGAATAAAAGTAAACAAAATATTAAACTCAAGGCATATCCCTTTTATTTTGTCAACAATTTTACTGCCCTGTACAGTAGATAGGGTCAAGTTTTAATGAGTTTTCATCTTGTTCATGGTCAACATGTACCCCAAAATAATGGATTTTCCCATTAGAAAAAAAGCACTATATGTCTGAGTTTCCATAAACCCTGTGACTAATATGCATATAAACTTGGGATACTTAATCCTTTCATAACAGTAGGATAGGAACCATGATGTCTCCCAGCTGATATGAAAGCTTTTGCTTGAGCCTCCCAAGAGTAGATAGTGTGATCTCTGTAATTGGACTGGTCCCTGACAACAGTTTGTAATGTGTTTATTAATTATAATGCCTAATGTGCAGGAGACAACACCTCAGTTTTACAGTACTGTAGTCTCCCACTGAGTGCTAATAGTGCCTGATGGGAAAGGCTATGTAGGATCGCTAGAAGGCATGCTCTCCAACTGCTAACGATCACTGCTGGAACTAAGCGTGTTACCGTTTCTCCCCTTTAATTAGCCTCGCTTCTTTCTGACATGCAGTGTAGAAGATTCTCTAATCAGTAGTTGCAAGAAACATGCTTTCTCAGGAGGATTCGCAATAGACAGCTCTTAAAACAAAGAGCTCTTACAAATAAATATGCAAAGCCAACATGTTCTGTCTCAGGCAAAGACTCAGAAATTATTACTACAAATTTCAATCTCCTTAACTATAACTTAAATTCTCCTTGTTCTATAAATTAACTATAGAACTTTGCACATGTTTTAATTTTTTCTGTCAGTGAAGGAAGAAGTAGAAGACATTGAATAATGTGGATCATAGTGTACATTGTATGTTATATATATATATTTTGGTAAGGAAAAACAGTCAAATAATGTGTGTGAAGTCACACCCTTCTGAAAGTTTACTACAGTGAACTAAATTAAATATTTTTTGGCACTTTTACGAAATGCATCAGATTTCTCTTTTGTTATAGTGTGGTTGGATGTCATGACAGTGGGGTTACCAAAAAGTTAGTTTTTTCTTGTAAATAATGTAATTGAATTCTGTAGAATGTAAGAAAGTTTTCCAGATTTATTATAAAGTGTGCTTATAATAAGAATGAATTTCACTCATACATCAGGGAAACTGGAGCTTGTAATTACTAATTATAATTACAAATTGTGTAAATCTTTGTATTTCACAATGTATTTGAGTCATGGAACAGTTTAGCTGGCCTGGATTATAGAGAGGCATTTAGTTTCAATTATTATTTGGAATCACACTTTTGCTGGTAAACAACATGGGGTGTTATTCCAAACTTCGCACCATATGTGGAACATCCTCTGAGGATATAGCTGAGAATGTCTGCACATAAAAAACAACCTGCAGGTCGGAAATAAACCAGGATGGCTTTCATTATACAGGTCCAATCTCTAAATAATTAAAAATCAAAATATTTTACAGAAACAAAAGCCAACTTAGATCTATTGAACTAAAATTTAGAGAGCATACACTCTTTACACCAGGCCAGCTAAACTGTTTCCAAGTTCAAACATTCAAGTCATCATGCATCCCCTACTTGGGACGTCTCTGAATAATGGCCATGAACAAAGTAGGTCTGGTGTTTCTCAAGTCAAAAGAAGTGACCAACCTGTTCCAGAGACAAGATCATAAATTTGGCTTGAAAATTTGCAAAGAATGCAAGAAAGAACTTTTGTTAAGGTTCAGTTGTAAGAAACTGGGCAAACATGCCTTAGAATCCTTCATTGTCCATTTATTCAGTGGCTGAATGAGTGGCTATAGCTTGTATAACCAATCAGAACCAATAAAATAGCATCTTTCATTCTTTATTTGTAAAAGACTTTATTAAGTATTGGTTGTGTTGCCACATCACATACCTCACACCTCATTTACAAAAGGGTAAGCACAAAATATTCAATTAAAACAAAATATAAGGCACCATGATTATTCAATCTATTGTTTGGTATCAATTGAATGTGAGTGAATGGGCAAAACATGGGTAGTTCAGAAACCTAAATATCAGACCTATATTTATTACACAGAAAAAGTTAAAAGCTTTCAAATATACCGGATATTTTATCCTGTTTGTACTGATAGCAGCAATAACAATTCCTGAAGGTGAGATCTTAGATTCAAATTGGTAACCAAAATCCTGGCAAACAAGACTTTTGAATGTCTTTTTAGACTAATAAATAATGCAAGCCAAGAATTTGGAAGTTAGGAAGATGTGGAATTCAAGCCAATGCGCAAAGGAGAAGAAGCAACCCATCTATTTAAACTCCACAGGAACACCAGATTAGCTCTTAATCCAGTTCGCACTGTTCCTCACTTTGATGATCAGTCACAGATCAAGTGATGCCTACTTCACCTCTATCTAGAACATAAGCGATAGGAACACACCAAGCTTCTCTAGTTTGCACACATTCTAAGGACATAATTTGCATTTACACTGTGCTTGGATTCAATGCTTGATAGAAATAGGGTGAAATATTTATCTTGATAAGAATTTAATGTAACGTCATGCCTTTTGCCACAAATTAGAATTGACGTTTTACAGTAAAACTTCAATTAGTTGTTCTATAGTAAGCAATCCTGACTTGAATTCATGCAGACCAACCTCACCTCTCATATTTTAAAATGTAGCGGCAAGGCTTATTAAAGTACAGGAATTAAGTTTGTTGCTCCCTTGCAAGTCCCTATCTCCTTCATCTAAGTGGTGCTTGATACAGAGAGGCCATTCCATTTGTTTCACATTTAAGGTGTTTTTCTAGCTGATAGAGTGTCCTGATAAGGAACAACTCACAAAGCTGAGACACATCAGCCACCCTAATAAATGGTCATCTCTGGCGCCTCACTGTCTGAGATATTAAGGGAGAGTCTCATCCCAAGTTTGTTTACAACCCTAAGGTCAGAGTGCATTGTAATTCATCCTCAGCCAATCAGGAACTGGTAGGGCAGGTTAACCCCACATTTCAACCAATGAACGACAGTAGTTCCTCCAGGTAAAACAGGCAGCACAGGGCTTCCTCAGGGTGCCTCCTGGACTCAGACTCAGACTCAGACTCAGCCCAGACAATCACGTAACGGCCAGTGTATCCGAGTGCAGGACTTAACTTTTGTTCTAAGAGTCGAGAATGGAGGTTGCCAGCGCGTAACCAAAGGGTCCACCCGAGGTTAGCTCCAGCAGCAAGCCTCGTGAACCCACAGCGAACGCTCACCTACGGTCGGAACTGTGAACAGCTGAAATCAGTATTAGCTGAAATCAGCTATATCAGGAATGAACTGGTCTTCTTCCTGTCTAAAGAGTGTGATCTGCTTGGACCCGCAGTCACTTTTCTACTGTGCAGAAACTGCTAGTAAGCCAGAACTAACTAGCCGGTCTTCAGAGAGCATCAGCAGCAGCGAAATTTCTTCCTCCTTCCACCACGTTGCAAGCCGCAACAGCACTGTTTGGCACCGGGCCAGAGAATGCCGATTGGACACAGCAAAAAGCCTTCCACTGCTTCTTTGTGTCTGCGGGAGATCTGAATCCACAGAGATTGGATGAGTATTCAACATTCTGCATTATAATTAATTATAATAATTGCTTACACTTATATAGCGCTTTTTCTGGACACTCCACTCAAAGTGCTTTACAGGTAATGGGGACTCCCCTCCACCACCACCAATGTGCAGCATCCACCTGGATGATGCGACGGCAGCCATAGTGCACCAGAACGCTCACCACACATCAGCTATCAGTGGGGAGGAGAGCATAGTAATGAAGCCCATTCATAGATGGGGATTATTAGGAGGCCATGATTGGTAAGGGCCAATGGGAAATTTGGACAGGACGCCAGGGTTACACCCCTACTCTTTTCGAGAAACACCCTGGGATTTTTAATGACCACAGAGAGTCAGGACCTCGGTTTTTACGTCTCATCCGAAGGACGGCGGCTGCTTACAGTATAGTGCCCCCATCGCTATACTGGGGCATTAGAACCCACATAGACCGCAGGGTGAGCACCCCCTGCTGGCCCCACTAACACCTCTTCCAGCTTGAGAATTCAATTGTTACCTCAACCTGAGTTGATATCAATTTAATTCCTATGAGTGATGTACATGCTTATGAGTATCTAGTGCGGAAGTTGTAATCCAAGTTCATTTATGAAACGGTCTAAATGAAAGATATACTGAATGTATGTCCCTCTTGCTATTTGTAACTCTTTGTGATTTAATATATACCTTTTGTGTTCTGCTAACCCTCATGATAAAATCTGTTATGTTTATATGCACATTTTATGTATTAATAAATGTATTCTCGTGTATTAGTATCCGTGTGTGCGTTGCTTGAGTTATCCCGCAAAGTTGATTCTAATAGCCATCAAAGAATCATTTGTGACTTACTGCTACAATTAATAAATGTCCCAGTAAAAGCACAAAACCCCTACATTTACTGGTGCCTCGTGAGAGGATGCCTACAAAAGCAAACATTAATTGAAAACATCTAATAAGTCAGGTGGGTAGCTGCGTCAGCATGCGTAGGCTGCAAAGGAACAAGTAATAGGTTTATTCCATGCTGAAAAAAAGAAGAAAGAGAACACAACGTTTCGGCCGTGGAGCCTTCTTCAGGTGTGAGAGAGACAGGGCAGTAGGCAAAGGTAAAGTAGCGGGAGAACAAAGGTTGGGAGGGAGGAGGAGTGAGAGGCGGGAGCAGGGGACAGAAAGAGAGGCCAATCAAGAGGTGTGAAGTCAGAATGGGTGCAGAGAGGTGTGAAATGAAACTTCCAATGAATGGAGAAAATTTAAAAGAACAGTAGTCTGTCGTTAAGGGAAGGGAGAAGGTGTGATCCTAGCTGCAGAATAATTTTAGTTTCGGTGGTCTTTCTGATGTATGAGTTTGGAAAACCGTCTTTGAGAACACAGACGGAGAGATTAGAGTGGTCGTGGCCGTCAGAGGTGAAATGAGAAACAATGGGCTTGGAGAGATCTTTAATCTTTACAGCCCTGACGTGTTCTCTGAAACGGTCTCCGAGTCTCCTTCCTGTTTCTCCAATGTAGATGGCTGGGCATTTACTGCAAGAGATACAGTAAACAAGGTTGCTGGAGGTACAAGATGCTGTCTGGGTGATCCGGAATTGTCCTGAGGGGCCTTGAATGAGTGTGGTGGTGGCTGTGTATTTGCAGGTGATACAGCGAGCTCTGTTGCAAGGGAAAGTGCCTGGTGTGGATGGTTGTTGAGGGCGGTCAAGGGAGCTGTGAACAAGGAGGTTACGCAGATTAGGTGGTCGGCGATATGAGATAATAGGGCGATCAGAAAAGAGGGCCCCAATGGAGGGATCATCCTGTAGGATGGAAAAGTTGTGGTCAATGGTCCTGGGGACAGGAAGTGTGTTAGGGTGGTAAGGAAGCACCAGAGGAATGCGGTTGTTACGGCGGGAGTTCCTGATCGGGTTGATGGTCCGGGGGGTGTTTTTGGCTCGGGCAAGGGCCCTGTCAATCACACTGCTGGGGTATCCTCTGTTGATGAAAAATGAGTACATTTCGAGGGCTTGGTTCTCGAAGTCGATGTCGTCGCTGCATAATCGTCGTAACCTAAGGAACTGTGAAAAAGGAAGAGAGTTTTTAGTGTGGTTGGGGTGAAATGAGCTGTACAGGAGGTAGCTGTGTGAATCCGTGGGTTTGTAATAAACTGAAGTGGACAGTCGGGGGTAGTTGATAGACAAGTGGATGTCTAGAAACGGAAGTGTAGTGGAAGATATGTTAATCGTATATTTGAGGGACGGGTGGAAGTAGTGGAACATATCTTCCACTACTCTTCCGTTTCTAGACATCCACTTGTCTATCAACTACCCCCGACTGTCCACTTCAGTTTATTACAAACCCACGGATTCACACAGCTACCTCCTGTACAGCTCATTTCACCCCAACCACACTAAAAACTCTCTTCCTTTTTCACAGTTCCTTAGGTTACGACGATTATGCAGCGACGACATCGACTTCGAGAACCAAGCCCTCGAAATGTACTCATTTTTCATCAACAGAGGATACCCCAGCAGTGTGATTGACAGGGCCCTTGCCCGAGCCAAAAACACCCCCCGGACCATCAACCCGATCAGGAACTCCCGCCGTAACAACCGCATTCCTCTGGTGCTTCCTTACCACCCTAACACACTTCCTGTCCCCAGGACCATTGACCACAACTTTTCCATCCTACAGGATGATCCCTCCATTGGGGCCCTCTTTTCTGATCGCCCTATTATCTCATATCGCCGACCACCTAATCTGCGTAACCTCCTTGTTCACAGCTCCCTTGACCGCCCTCAACAACCATCCACACCAGGCACTTTCCCTTGCAACAGAGCTCGCTGTATCACCTGCAAATACACAGCCACCACCACACTCATTCAAGGCCCCTCAGGACAATTCCGGATCACCCAGACAGCATCTTGTACCTCCAGCAACCTTGTTTACTGTATCTCTTGCAGTAAATGCCCAGCCATCTACATTGGAGAAACAGGAAGGAGACTCGGAGACCGTTTCAGAGAACACGTCAGGGCTGTAAAGATTAAAGATCTCTCCAAGCCCATTGTTTCTCATTTCACCTCTGACGGCCACGACCACTCTAATCTCTCCGTCTGTGTTCTCAAAGACGGTTTTCCAAACTCATACATCAGAAAGACCACCGAAACTAAAATTATTCTGCAGCTAGGATCACACCTTCTCCCTTCCCTTAACGACAGACTACTGTTCTTTTAAATTTTCTCCATTCATTGGAAGTTTCATTTCACACCTCTCTGCACCCATTCTGACTTCACACCTCTTGATTGGCCTCTCTTTCTGTCCCCTGCTCCCGCCTCTCACTCCTCCTCCCTCCCAACCTTTGTTCTCCCGCTACTTTACCTTTGCCTACTGCCCTGTCTCTCTCACACCTGAAGAAGGCTCCACGGCCGAAACGTTGTGTTCTCTTTCTTCTTTTTTTCAGCATGGAATAAACCTATTACTTGTTCCTTAACATCTAATAAGACCTATCATCTTAATCAAATGATCCAATACAGTAAAGCACAGTTTTAACAGACATGTTAAAACATCAGAAAACCATCGGACATACATCCAACCATTTTGTAATTGCTTCACCAATTCAGGGATGAGAGGCGAGTCAGAGTCTATCCTGACAAACAACACCCTTGATGTAATGACAGTCCATAGCAGGGTAGAATCTTACACTAGGGCTAGGTTTCCAAGAAGCCAATTAACCTACTAATAACCTCTTTGGACTGTGGAACGAAACTAAAGCAACGGCAGGAAACACACATAAACTAGAAAATACAAAATCCACCCAAGGTGGGAGGCAGCAATGGTAACCACTGCACTACTGTGTCACCCCTAGAGAACATCTAAAGTAATATTAAAATGGTATTATTATGTCTAAAGTAATGGTAAATACTCTATATGCTAACATTCACAATGAAACTGTCAATAAATTCTTTAAATTGTATATTGTAAATCACAAAAAGTATATTACATCCTTCAAAAGGTAATCTGAGCTTTTTTTTGCTTTTTGCAATACAGTCAAGAAATAAAAAAAAAATTCCCCTGTCGTTCCTCAGGTAAGTAAGACACACATTATTGTTATCTATAGATGCACTGTCACTAAGGCTTTGCACTTCACTTGACACTTTCTAAAAACCCTTTCCAAAGTGTTGCTGATGTCAGTAACAGGCGATTTGCTTCTTCACTTAACAGGGTCTGATTAGGCAACCTGCTGCAACTGTGATGGGAATGTTAAGGAACAGTAAGTAGAGCTCTGACACAGCCTTGCATATAGTACATTATTGTAACTGAATATACATTTAAAAAATATTTTATTATAAAATTGTTGTGCTCATTTTTTGCACACCATAATCTGCATAATTTATTTTCTGTGAATTATTAATTCCTTAAATAAAATGTGGTACTGAATTGTATTTATTAATGTAAATGTTATCCCTTAGGCTATCAATGTGTCATAAAGCAAAAACAAGACATAAAATAATATAATATATTAGGACAACATCATATAACATTACAAGTAAGCCCTTTTAAATAGCTCCAACTATTAGAAATCCTATTTGTTTGAAAAAATTTACTTTAGTTTATTAATAGTTTTAAAAAGGTAATAATAATTTTTTAAATTCTTTAACTCATAGTTTATTAAGGAAATACACATAAATGCAAGATTTAACTTCTTTTTGCTCTATATCTTTTTACATGTAAAGCATTGAAGTACAGCTGTTAGGGCTGCTGCCCCCATAGCTCCAGAGTCCTGAGTTTGAATCCTACCTAGGTCATCTGTATGTGTGGAACATCCATGTGGCCCCTATGTCCAGGATTGGCTGACTACTCTAAATTCTTCCTGTAGCACTCCATTCTCTTTCAGTCACACTTTGTGCTCTGTGCTTCTGGGACAGACTTTGGCTTGTTATGACTCTCACCAGGATAGGATAAATGATGATAATGTATGAATATAGCATATCCTATTAAGTCTAACTATAATGAATTAAATTCTTCAGTACATCATACATATTCTAAAAACATGTCAAATAATAAGTAAACCTACCAAGAGAATTAGCATTCTCTTGGTAGCATTCTATTGACATAATATTAGGTGAAGCAAACAAGGATTACCACAGTACGCATATTTTCTTTTTAGGTTGCAACCAAACAGCATTGGTAGCATATCAAAAAGATCTGTAAATCCCCCTTGTCGTCATCTCCCACCTGAAAGCAGAAAACAGCCTTTTAACCTGCAAGACATACAATACATTGTGTGCTCTTATAAAAATATATAGATGCTTAATGATAATTAGATAGTAAATTAACAGATGTAATAACAATTCAAGTAGTGCAGAAACTGAAAATACTAATACTCATATTTTTTAAAATGATATAAATACTTTCCAAATGTGAATCTGATAATTAGTAGAAATTAAGTGATAACCGCAACTCATTATATACCTGTTTATTAACACATCTCATTGATTAAACTTATGCCTTCCTAGTTTTGTACAGAATTAATAGAAATATGAACCACCTGTTGAGATATCAGACAGCTTTGAAACCAAAAACAAGTCTTTGAAGAGAAGTATTTATGTTTTTTCTGTAGCAAAACATGTACCTGTAATGTAGTTTTCTTGTAAAAATGTTGATAAACAACAATGCAGTACAGTACATGGACTGCAATGTTACTATTTGTAAATTGATTATTATAAGATTAATACGTTAAGTCTAATAAAGGTAACTATGACAATGACATGTTCTAAAATACAATTTTAGATGTTCCAGTCTGTTAAAATTAACTAAAAGTGTATCACTTAATTCCAATGAAGTCAGGTAAAAAAAATAAAAGTAAATCAATCAAAGTTTATTTATCAAATACACAACAATACAGCATGCAGCAGTGGTTGCTGGCAATGAAATGTCTTTTCTGCTAGCTTACTGGGGGGTGGGGATAAAAATCACAAAATCAAGGTTACAAAATAAGGTTACATAATAATAGATAATAATGCAATAGAATTTGAATAAAATAAACTCAGACAAAACTCAATATAAATAAAGCTGCTATATGTCCAGGGTTTATGAAATATATTATAAGAAGTGCAGTATGCCGAATACAATGAAAACTGTATGTCCATGTAGCCATTACAGGTGAATTGCTGAAGGAGCTGTAGGTTGGCTATTTAGCAGTCTTATTGCATGGAGGTAGAAGCTGTTCTGTGATCAGTTGGACTTTGACCAAATACTTCGGTACTGTTTACCGGACAGTAGGAGAGAAAAGAGTTTGTAACTGGGATGACTGGGGTCCTTGAGAATGGACCTGGACTTCTTAAGATATCTAGCTGAGTAGATATCCTGGATATTTGGTAGCTCACAGCCGCTAATGAGCTGCACTGACTTCACCACCCTCTGCAGTACTTTGCGATCCTGGGCAGAGCAGTTCCCATACCAGGCAGTGATGCAACCAGTCAGGATACTCTCAATAGTGCACCTGTAGAAGCTGGCCTGGGTATGTGGCGGCATGGTGAACTTATTTAGCCTGTGGAGAAAGAATAGGCTCTGCCATGTTGTTTTGACCACGATGTTGGTGTAGTGGATCCAGGTTAAGACCTCTGTGATGAAATGTCCCAGGAACTTAAAACTACTGACCCTCTCCACTGTAGTCCCATTGATATAGATAGGTATGTGATCTCCCCCCTGGTGTTTCCTATAATCCACAATCATCTCCTTAGTCTTACTGATGTTCAGAGAGAGGTTGTTCTCCTGGCACCATGCTGCCAGGGTTTCAACCTCCTCCCTGTAAGCAGACTCTTCACCATCTGTGACCAGGCCAATGACTGTTGTATTGTCCACAAACTTAATGATGGAATTTGAGTTATGCCTGGCAACCCAATCATGGGTAAATAAGGAGTAGAAGACACAGCCTTGGGGGGCTCCAAAGTTTAGAGTCATGGTAGAGGATATGTTGGTAAAATATCTCTTGATCAAAAAGCTTTAGAATATTTAAACCTTGATCACAGAATAATCATCATCATCATCATAATGTATCTTTTTCACTTTAAAGAGGAACTGCAGTCCCAATTTCTCAGGCTAGTTATTAAATCTCTGCAACGAAATAAATTGACAGTTTCACAAAATTTTATAAATTCTGAATTAAGCACAAGATTGTAAAAATACTGTATGGTTGCCATGTTGTTGCAAACCACTGAACCTGCAACTGGCAATAGCGAGAGTTCATGAGGACTGTGACCCTAGCTCTCTAGTCACTGTAATGACTAATGTAAAGCGATGTATGAGCAAAAAGTACATGTTGTGCAGCAGACATCTCATCGCAGAAATGTTCCAGTGTGATCTGCATGCAGGGCTAACAAGTAAGTAATATTTGTCGGCAAAGCCGACTCAAAGTCAATAGCAATATTTCTATTGGAGATTTCTATTGAATTCACAAGCATAGCTGTTTACAATTTAATAGGACCTTCTCGTGTCATCGGATGTTTTTTTGCCTCTTTCTGAATCACAGACAATGACAGCAATATGGTACAGCACAAACCTGGATTTTGTTTATTTTGTGATTTTAATGGGAGGTTTTACATATTACTGTGTACTTTTTATTTATTGTGGTTTAAAATGAACTCATCAATACCGATTAGTTCTAACCCAAAATATAAAAAGAGTCTTGCAGATCCCCTTTATTGCACCTGTAGCAGGAGGACATTACATTTCTATGTATGCCCATTGAATAAATATTTCAGGTAAAGGAAAAAAAATATCCTGTCATATCCTTTCTATAATTTTTAAATGTACTACCCATGGTCCGGTTCAAATACAATTAAACAGTGAAAAAGTGAAAATGTAAAAGATTCTCCCAAGTATATTATATCAGTTAGGACAGAAGACTAATCAATCACACTGAACATGTTTTTTTACTTTGTTACAGTTGGTATGTATTCTCAGTTCTGCATGTAGAACTGAAGTACATTAGTCTTTTGGTCTAGTTCATTGAAGAGGGACTGCACACAACTCAACAAAATACAAGGCATAGACATATAGTAAAACATCAAGATGTATCAAGATCTATTTACCATATGATAAATAGATATTACAAATGGTAAAGTGCACATTAAAAAGAAAAAATGAAAAAAAATTGAATGTTGAATTAATTAGTATATCAAAGATTGCAAAAGTAACGTTAGAAGAGCAGAGCTATGTATTGTACTTATCAGTGTGGTATAATTTCAAATTATATAAAAACATAATGTGATTAATGGTTTGATTCCAAATAAGGGAAGGCCATAGAGTGATTTATAACAGTTTAATTATTATTAAAAAATCTCAGAATGAGTAATGACAAATTAGATTATACATAAAAAGTGAATGGTCAACACATATACAATATACAGATTTTTTATAGTTATTTTTATTAGTTATTAATAAAAATAGATATTTGATTTAAATGTTTAAATTTAAGCAAACACTTTTGTGGCCAATTTTCCCAGAAGACAATTAAATTTACCAGAATGTCTTTGGACTATGGGAGGATACTAGAGTACCAGGAGGAAACCCAAACAAACAATGAGAGAACATAAAAACCTCACGTCGTCCAGAAATGAACCAAGAGCTCCAGCAGTGCAAGGCAGTACAATGACAACAAAAATACAGTCCAACATAAGCAGTTACAATGAATTATTGTTTAAATTAATATACTTCCTAGAGTTTTGTGTATACAAATGCAGCCATTCAAAACAAGCGGGCGATACCACATTATTTTGTGGTGCGCTTGACGTGGTGTACCGTAAGTTACCGTATTAATAACATACATTCTCACATAGTACCGCATGATGCCACATTTACAGCCAGTAAAATAATAGTATTCGGAATTTCCGCAAGGTGGAGCTAATAAAGCTCAACCTCTCATGTTTGAGCTGTCACCATCAAAGTCTTTACCGAAGATATTACTAATAGTATTAATAATGAATGACCTTGGACAAGCTGTAAACTCAAAGTATTGCCCTGGTCCACATTCTTTTTTTCATTGACCGTCTTTGTAAAAGTAACACCACAGCATTTCGTTGATCCAATCACGCATTTGTTTCCAATCATGCAAAGTACAATAATTTTTGAGAATCTCCGATTCACCATGCCTTTCACATGCTCATAAAAGAGATTGATTTAGGAACATAAACATATTACTGTATGCAAACTGTACTGTATACAGTATGTATATTTAATGTCTTTACTGTGCCTGTTTAAGTATTGAATATTTATATGGAATTGTACCACTGAAGGGAAATCTTAGTAGCTGAGCATAAAAAGAATATGAGCATAACGCATGCGAAGGCCATAAACGATATTAATTTTGGAACATAAACATACAGTATTACAGTATGTAAACTGTATACAGTAGTGAGAATGATAAGCACCCCACCGTGCCCGGGCGCCAGCAGAGAGAGAGACACACACACACGGTTTTCATTGTCAAAAAGTAATTGTTTTATACTTTTGTACATTTTTTTTTACATTCCTCTTGTTTAACAGGAATGTTTTGTTTCTGGACAGACTGTTAAACTAGAGGAAAAGAGCGCCTCCTTCTTCGAAGCATTTCGTTGATCCGATCACAAATTCTTTTCCAGTCGCACAAAGTGTTGAGAATCTCCGATTCACCATGCTACAAATGGTCTCCCGACAAAGATTCTCTTTGCCTCCTCTCCCCTTTATAATGTCGTCTCACTGTGCATTCACAAACGAAGATGTCCATGAAAGCCAAATGCTGTACAATGTCTCGTGTTGACTTCCCGTTTCTTTTCATCTTCATTATTTGGTGTGAGAGAGTCTTTGTGATTTTGGCCATAGTCCGTCTCCTTACCAAAGCGGTAAGTGGTTGTACAGCTTTTCAGCTAAATATACAGTATTTATCGCTTATGCCTGAAGTTGGAGCTGCTCACCGCGTGGTGAATAGCAACTAATAAGCAGTGAAAACATTTGTCTGTCTTTCTGTGGGGGGAAGGAAATCTGATCTGATCTGCAAGGCCCTTTGGCTACAAAACTAAAAATAAGACACACTCTACAGACACTCACAACAGCGACATATCATAAAACATTTACATATATTGTTAAATTATTACTTATTTTTCAGGAAGTTAAAAACTTTCTTAACGCGAGAAGTACTACCGTAAGTAAGTACTGTACTTACTGTACTGTACTTAAGTACTACTGTAAGCAAAAAAAAGGGGTTTTGGGGGGGGGGTGTCTTTCGCTGGAAGACTCGCCCCCTTCTACTTTGAAAATACCTGTGAAACCGGTTTAATTCGTCACAGCCAGCACTCCCGCAAAGAGTGATGAAAACCGCGTTGCGCCAGGCGAATGCACATAATGTTGGGCTTTTGGGATCAGGTGGATTTGCGCCCTACAGTTCAACTTGCGGTACTGCTGTGTACTGTACATACAGTACGAACATGTGTTATTTTGAAATATAAAAAATGTCAATATACTGTAGTATCCATAATACTTGCTATTGTAGTTTTTCAAAGAAGTGTTTTTGTTAAAAGAAAACTCTCTATGACACTCTCCCTTATAAAATTAACGTGAAACAAAACAAAAACTAAAAATAAGATACAATCTACAGACATTCACAACATAGACATATCTTAAAACATTTACATATATTGTTAAATTATTACTTTGAATATATACTTTAAGTTACTGAAACAGCCAGTTAATAAAATCGTTGCAATTTTGTTCTTGTTTGGAGGTGGGGATATTCTGACAACAATTGATTTAAAGACAGTCTGTCAAAGTGCAATGAAATACAATATTACGCTGGGTAAACGTTCCGAGGTCAAATTCTTCCGCAACAGGGGTACCTTTAAAGCGCAGACGATGGCATCGAAAAATGTTGGTGCGCCCTCTCTTTAAAGACGCACCCCCCACCTCTGGGTGCCTGACTTGTCGTCATCTTTAACCATTCCGTG
Organism: Atractosteus spatula; assembly: GCF_055471065.1. NCBI lineage: Eukaryota > Metazoa > Chordata > Actinopteri > Semionotiformes > Lepisosteidae > Atractosteus > Atractosteus spatula. The sequence continues at coordinate 35,111,874 of NC_142714.1, forward strand.
TTCGAGTCGCAGTAGGTAGAGACACGTATGAAAAAAAGTTCATTCCAGCTACAATACATATATATTTTTGTGGTAAGAGGGAGCAAAACATCAGTATTTACTGCTAGTAATTAGTGCACGATTTATAGTTGAAATCCTGAGCCTAAATATAAAGTTGTATCTAAATATAAAGTTGTATCATCTGTATATAGCAAATGATCCCACTTTATAAAATAAGGTGATTTAACATTTTGAAAAAATATATGACAGATCATTTCATTTGGCAAAGAAAGTGGCCATGTGTTAAAATGTGTAGGTAAAATTGCCTAATTTTAAGAGTGGTTTGGCACTGATATAGACTCAGATTGGATAAGTAATGACTCTTGGTTCACTGCGCCCAACTCACTCATGAGTATTATGACTAGTGATGGAAAGAATATGACCAACTTGGTGAGGTGTAATCCCATTCTTAGTAGCAACAAAAATGTGTTTTCCTTTGGAAGGTCCTATTTGAACTTCTGTTGATTTACTTTTGTTGCAAATAAAACAACTGCAGCACTTTTTACTTGTTGTAAATGCAACTTTAGTGCAAATTCAAAAGGAAATATGAAAAAAAATTAAGGCTTGGAAAAGAGAAGGGTGAGAAGCGCCCTTGGTGGGAACTTGGGAAAGGGTCTTAAATGAGGCTGAAGAAATTTTTGGTTTTGCAACAGAGCACAAGAGATTCAGTATAAAATTATGCAAAGTATTCAGAAAACACCAGTTATTTGTAACAAAGTGAATTCTGAATTTTTTGGAATTTGTTGGAAATGTGGAAAAGAAATGGCTACTCATGATCATTTGTTTTGGTCTTTTACACAAATAACTATATTCTGGAATGATGTTGTAATTGAATTAGAAAAGATTTTGAAATATATAGTGAAATTAAATCCTTGGTTTTGTATTATTGGTATTGCAGATAATGGGCCCCATATACAGTTAATCAACTTATATTGGGGTTTTTTGTAGCCCGTAAATAGATTATTTTAAATTGGGTCAAGAATGCTTCTCCAACTATTAATCAGTGGTATTGTCACGAATCGCACTCGCACATGCAAGCGCTCCCGCATTCCCACGAGCTCCTCTCTCCCCAAATGTTCACACACCAATCTTCTTAGCACTATTTACACCCTCACTAGTCTTCCTTTCCTTGCTCATGATTAAGGTCTCCTCCCTGAGCTCCATACTTGTACGTTCCCAACCCGCATTTACTAGTGTTAGATTCCCAGCAATTCAACTCTACGCTTCCCTCCGACTACGCCTTAGCCTCCCGATTTGGTACCGACACTCCCTAGACGCCTTCCCGGATTTTGGACCCTGCTTTTCTTCTCAACTACGTCTTTGCCTCTCAAATTAGTACCTCTGAACCCTCGACGCCTTCCTGGATTTTGGACCCAGCTATTGTTCTTCGACTACACCTTCGCCTCACAATTTGGTACTGATGCACCCTAGACGCCTTCCCGGATTTTGGACCCTGCTTTTCTACTCTACCACATCTTTGCATCCCATCTCTACTCCAAACCTTCCTCTCTGAAGAGCCTCGCATAGGATCCCAATCCTCCGAATCTGGTCCACCGTGACAGGTATATTGAGATATTAAATATTTTGCATGATGGAGAGAAAAAATATGAATTGTGTAAGATTTAGAAACCTTTTTTTTTATCTTTCCTGTAGAATATGTAAATATTTTTCAGTAATGCTAAGGCCGGGATTAAATAGTAATTATTTAATGTTAGTGCTGCATATATACAGTATTCTATTTGGAATTGAAGTTTCATATTATAGGGGAACGTGGTTATTAGTAAGAAACAGGGGAGAACATTGGTATCTCAGTTTATATTAGTTCCTGTTTGTTTTGTTGTATTTATTGTAAATGTTTTTGTCTAGTAGGTTTTTTTTTAATTTGTTGTGCTTGGTATTATTTTTTGTATAATCATTATGTATGTATTGTAATTATTATATACATTGTAAATAAAATAATAATTATCTCATTAAATTATCATTAAAAGTAAAACACATTCTAACATTCTCTGCTATAATTCAAGTATCTTCTTATATAAAATATTATACCACTTTCAGTGTCTTTGGATGCAACATCAAACTGGTTCACCCACAAATAAAGACCTCCAGGTAGCTAGAGGGTATTTATATTTGCAACTTATATTTTTCTTTTGAGTTGTTAAGATGCCTGGCCTATATTGTATAAATATCATCTTGAATGATAACTAAAGGTCATAGTGAATGCAACTGAGAGATTAAATTAAAGTTTTCACACTGAAGGTAAGTCAGCTATTATAGGTAAAGATATTTTGTAATTTTATTGACTTTTGTTGTCTTATTAATCTTGATAACCAGTAAGTTTACTATGTCTTCCTTGTACATCACAATTGCAAATAATTTTTTGTTTGTCAATCCAACATTTTCAATTTCCAAAACAATTCAATTAGAAATTCAAAGTCTTTACAAAAGAGCAATGTAGGATGACCTATCAAACCTAGAGAGGATGTCTTTTGAAGAGAACCAGCAAAAATCACCCAGTGTAACATAAAAAAGACAACAAATTGAAGCCAGGGCCCTAGAGGTCATGCTGTGACAGCACTGTGACACTATGCTACCGGTGTTTTGCTCTGGTGGGAAACCGGCCCTCGGTTTCCACAGTAAGAGATGACATTTGCACAGACATTTGGCTCCATCTGGTGCCACCTGGACTCGGAACGACAGCCTCTCTCGCCCAGCTGCCACTAATTAGCACTCAGTCAGCTATTTAACCCCTGCTTGCCCCTGCTTCAGGCCTCTGCTATTTGAACTAACTTGACTACAGCTATTCTCTCAGCGATCAGTTACATTCTCTTCATGCATCAGAGCCAGCCCACAAAATATTCCCTTGCATGCCCAGACCTGGAATGGCAGACTCTCTCAGTTACTTGTAGTGTGTGGAACATAATTATTGTAATAGGATCCTATACAATTAAATTAATTGTGTGTCATTATAAAAACCTCTTATTCCACAATTACCATTCACTTAAATTGTAACTAAATATTAAAGATCAAACAATTACAATGTTTCACAATGCGTATTCTTGTGTTAAGCAATTGGACCCAGCTCTTGAAGCAAGCTTTAATAGAAACATTTTTAAACAAAGTGAAATTCCTGTAAAGTCCAGTGAAAATATAATGCAAAGTGCAAGTAGGACCTTGAACAACAATAAACTTTTACCACAACTTTAAGAACAACAAAAGAAAGTTTGAGATTGACAGTGTAGTGTGCTCTCACGAGGCACCAGTTCTGTAGGGGTTTGGGCATTTACTGGGACAATTATTAATTGTAGCAGTAAATCACGAAATTGATTCTTTTAATGGCCTTAGAATCCAACCATGTGATATAACTCAAACAACGCACACACACAGGTTCTGATACACAAGAATACATTTATTAATACATAAAATATGAATTTAAACCTAACAGATCTTATCATGAGGGTTATCAGAATACAAAAGGTATATATATTCAGTCAGTTACGAAGAGTTACACATATTAAGATACTTTCGGTATATCATTCATTTAGACCGTTTCATAATTGAACTTGGTTACAACTTCTACATTAGATACTCAAAACAAGTACATAACTCTTAAGAATTAAATTGATATCAACTGGTTAGGATAACAATTGAATTCTCGAGCAGTAATGCACTGAAGTTGAATACTCATCCAATCTCTGGGGATTCAGATCTCCTGCAGGCACAAAGAAACAGTTGCAGGCTTGTTGCTGTTCAATCCGCGCTCTCTGGTGCCAGGCTGTGCTGTGCGGCTTGCGACGGTGCGCTGCTGATGCTCTCTGAAGACCGGCTAGTTAGTTTTGGCTTTAACTAGCAAAGTTTGTGCACAGGAGAATAGATGACTGTGGGTCCCAGCAGGTCAGGAAGAAGACCGGTTCGTTCCTGATGAAGCGCTAGTTCTGAATACTGATTCAGCTGTCCACAGTTCCGACCTGTTCACGAGGCTTGCTGCTGATGCTAACCTCGGGTGGATCCTCTGGTTACTCTCTGTCAACCTCCGCTCTAGACTCTTAGAACAGAGGAAAGTTCTGGCACTCGGACACACTGGCCATTCCGTGGTTGTCCGGGCTGAGTCTCAGGATGGTCAGGAGGCGCGCTGCGAGAATGTCCTGCCCTTGGGAGCCTTTCTGCTCCTGGGCCGTCCTGCCCTGGAATTGTCTCGCACCCCTGGAATTCTCCTTTGAATTCCCTTTAGAATAGTCTCTAGAATAGTCTCACAGGCTCTCTGTGTTGCCTGTTTTACCTGGAGGAACTTCAGCTCGTTCATTGGCTGAAAGTTTCATGGGCATCAGAGACTCATGTGGGTTACACGGCCCTACCAGTCCCTGATTGGTTGATCAAGGTGAGATATGAGTCACTTACTCCTGACACTTAGGAATGCAGTCCAGATGTCCATCTGGCACTCCCTAGACAGATAGGCGCCAATGGATGACCATTGATCATGATAGCCAGGCTTAGCTAAGTGCATCCCCATTTGGGAGCTGTCCCTTATCAAAAGAAAACATCTTTAAATCAGCCTGCATGAATAGCTTCTCTGTGGCTGCACCACAGACATGAAGAGAGAGATGGGGCCTCATTTGGGAAAGCACAGCAACACTTAATTCTGTCTTATTAACAAGCATTGCTCTACAACAGAATAAAAACCCAAAACGGTGTCCACCTTGTTGGCATTTATAACTAGTTTAACCTAGTGGCTTATCTTACATAATTAGAGTCCCACTGCACCAGTCATAATGCCTTTTTGTTCAGGGATGTTTTATAGAGGCACAGCACAGGTTGGATCTATATGTATGACATCCTCTAATACGTTCTTCATTGGGAGAGCTAAATATTTACTAAACAATTTATGATCAAAATGTAAAAGACTTATACAGTAGGTCTCCAATTTCTAAGCTTGGTTTTATCATTTTCTTAAAAGAGAATCACTATCACTCCCTCTTACTTTATGACATACTGTACAGATGCAGCCACTCAGAATATATGTTATTTCTTCCTAAAAAGGTTGCGGTATGCAATTCACCGGCCAAAGACAGTGAATCAATAGGTGGCACTTGTGGTGCATTAGATGTTAGTGAAACAAATTGAAACAAATTTAATCTGTTTCTCTACTGTGCATGTTTAAATCCACTTAATATGGATTATTAATATGGAATTTTACAACTGATGGGAAATGTTAGTAGCTAATACCTAATTAATGCGCATTTCAGCAAAAAGTAATCAGAAAACAGTTTAACTTTAAATTTTGATTATGAAAAATATATTTCACACATACTGTGTTCTAGTGGCTTTAAAGCCATACAGTTTCATGTTTCTACAGATTCTCCAACATATATTTCCATACTACATACACCTGGAAACAATGGAGCTCACCACAATTTAATTCTCACGTTGTATTGGCCACTCAAAAAGGGCATCATATTTTCTCTCTATCCATAGCACTAGATAAGAACATGAATAAAAAATGGGTCTTTATTTTTTGGAGACTTACCTGGCAGAGGTTACTAGCTCCTTGCTAGCTAGCAATTCAGCAAAGAATACGATGTGCAGCCCTGATTGCAGAAAGCAACTGAAACTTCTAGTGCACTTAAACAGGAGGTTACTATCATTGCTAATACCTTGAATCAACTCACTTGTCAGGCAAGATAATATCAGCACCGGCCTCCACCAGAAGAAAGCCGACTTCAGTTGAAACAGGGATCTCCTTCATGTTTTACATGACAAGATGGCAGACCTGGATGACAGGAGCCTGAATTGTAATTGTCAGAATATTCAGGATTCCCAAGAATGTTGAAGATGTCAGTGATGTCTACTTAATTTTCCTTAACTTAAGATATGTCACAGGGAGGGCTTTGGCTCCACAGCCAAAACATTGTGTTTCCTTTCTTCTCTTTTCAGTATGGAATAAACCTTTAAGTTGTTCCTTTGCAGCCTATTCATTCTGACGCAACTACCTACTTGAACTACTTAAACACACGGTGATCGATATCTGTGGAGCTGTGGTTCCTGAACACAAGGACTGATTTAAGACTGATGTAGATATTGTCCACAGGCTGGGAGGGAAGGAACAAAGCAGAATTCTAAGAACAACAATTATTCAGTTCACCAGTAGATCTACGCGTGATCTGCTTTGGAAACGAGCGAAGAATTGCGAGTCTTTCAAATTGGAGTGTCTGCAGTTCACGGAGGACCTGACCTTGATGAACTGTTTGTTTGCATATAAAATGCATATTTACTGTTTGAATATTATTTTTATAGTTGCTCAAGTATAATGGATGTTTTTTCTTTGTTCTGCTCTTTATAGTTGTTCAAGTATAATGGGATTTTCCTCTCCCATGTTAGTTGAAAATTATTAAAGGTAATAAGGACCCCCTGAGCTACATACTGTATACTTCAGTTTTCATTCAAGAAAGTTTTTTCTTGTTAACGTTTTTTTTATGTCTTTGTAACTTTGTTCTATTAATGTCAGGGGTATTTGTAATTTGTCTAAACGAAAGGCTCTTTTTCTGTATTGCAATAGGTTTGATGCAGATTTTTATTTTTTGCAAGAGATGCATGCTTGTTCTTTGGATTTTAATTTCTGGAAGAATCAATTGGGCAGTGATGTTTGGTTATTATTTGATAGTACATTCTGCTGGTGTTGCAATATTAAAGGGTACATTTAAAGGTAAAGTTATTAGTAGTAAAGTTCATCAATTAGGCAGATGCATAATTATTATAGTGGTTCTTGATGGGAAAATATTTTTGCTGGGGAATATACACTTACAGGACATTTATGACAGATGGTGCTTGAGGAAAGCTGTAAGCATCATCAAAGACCCCACACACCCCAGCAACAGACTGTTTGACACTACCATCTGGAAAATGGTACCAGACCATTTGGGCCCGAACTACCACACTCAGAGACAATTTTTACACCCGAACTATCCAACTATTAAACTCTCACCTACAATCTGAACCCTTACGGTGCCTTCTCTTTATCAAAACTCACATTGAAATCTACCTCTACTTCACATGTCAAGATGTTTACTCTCATAATTTGGTATCCTTTATTTCATTCTGATTTTGTACAACTGTTGTTGTTTTGCACATTGCCTGTTACCTGTTGTTGTTTTGCACATTGCCTGTTGTCTCTGTCTTCTTTTCTTGCATAATTATATTGCACTACTTACCATCTGAGAGCTAGGTAAATAGCATTTTGTTATACCATATACCTGTGTATGAGTATAATGACAATAAACTTGAACCTGAATTGTATAGTTTCAACATATTAATAAGCTGTTTTCCAGCTACTGGCAATTGAAAAAATAACCCTTCTTCCCCACTTTGTTTAATTTAGAATTCCATCAAGAAATCCTTAATCAGAAAACCATCACTTATAATAATTCATCCAGATACACACACTCACCCCGGAGCCCATTTTTGCCAGTTACAACCTCCCAGTAAGTCTGCGTACAGTACTATACGCAGTAATGTATAGTGCAATATATGGTTTAAAGTTCTAAATTTAAAGTTAAATTGTTGGTTGATTACTGGTTGCTGAAATTTCGATTAAGACAAAATATAGATTTTCTCAATTGAGTGTAAGGAAGAGGCACATTGTGTTTCAAAGAGGCGCATCACATTCACAACAAGCTATAATAGTGAACTATTTTAATATATTCGGCTATGTAAGAAACACACCAAAAGTATTGCTCTGATTGGGCTTTGAACCGCCTGGGTAGAGCGTGCTTCTTTACGGTCCATGAGAGTTCCATTGTCCATTACCATTATAAGGACACTAAAAGTTTATAAAAAAAAACATGTCAAAATGTTTCCAAAACATCCACCTGTGATATTTTTAGCTGCCTAGTTACACAATTCCATATTAACATTACTATCAAGTGGTATTAAATCAGTACAACTTTTTTTTTACAATAACAGCAACTGATATTCTTACTACGTATTCTTAGAGAAGGATAAAACATGATAACTTGTTATGAAGTACAGTATATAAACTTTATAATGTTAGAACAAGCAAGTTAAAACTTTTCCATAACCCCTGTAAGTCACCAAGGTAAAGACTTTGATGCATAAAATATTTATGAAGAAGGTGGAATAATGTTGTGTACTTTTTTAATATTTAACTACCACTACTATCTACTGTGTGTACATTAGGTATACTTCTGTTTTTATTTTCTGCTACCAAAATGTACCTTTGGATTTTCTCTATGTGTATGCAGTCCTGAAAGAGGCACCTCATGTTCACTAGCTACAGAATAATAATAAGCTCCAGCTGAGCAATCTCGCTTTTATAAAATATACCTACTTTTTAATTAGTTTAATATTTAACATGCTGTAATACACAGTTTAAAATTAATACATCTCTAAACAGTATACAACTTAAATTCTATAATTGGAAAAAGATTCTCACTCAGTATTGACCAGGATTAGAAACCAGGCATTTTCTGGAAACAGCTCAAAAGCTCTATACTCCATGTTAAGCTTTCACTGCTTCACCTGGCGGTTTTATAATATAGTGTAGCCCCACAACTAAGTATTTTTAAAAAGCCGCGGTAGCCCACAGAAACTGAACCACAAACTACTGCAGTATCCCCCGCCCATTCTGAATGGCTGGATCTGTATATACTTCCAACAATAAGCAATATAATAGCAATGTGTTTCTTGAAGTTGAAGAAGTGTTCAATAAGGTTAAAGACAAATTTCAGGATAATTACATTATTTAAGGGGGAGACTTCCCTATACCTACTAGATCATCCCCTTCTGACACGGAGTTGCATAGGTTATGTCAAGGCTTAGGAATTGTTGATATTTGGAGTTGTAAACATCCAGGGCTAAAGGAGTACACATGGTGTAATAAGAATAGGTCTAAATAAGGCTGGCTAGTAGCCATATCACCCTGCAACTCACAATTAGCAGCCCACTAAAGCTAAGCAGGTGTGAGCCTGGTCAGTACCTCGAAGGTAGACCTCCTGGGAAAAACTAAGGTTTCTGCTGGAAGCGGTGTTAGTGGGGCCAGCAGGGGGTGCTCACCATGTGGTCTGTGTGGGTCCTAATGCCCCAGTAAACAGGTGTTGTCCTTTGGATGAGATGTAAAACTTAGGTCCTGACTCTCTGTGGTCATTAAAAATCCCAGGGTGTTTCTCGGAAAGAGTAGGAGTGTAACCCTGGCATCCTGGCCAAATTTCCCATTGGCCCTTACCTCCTAGTAATCCCCATCTATGAATAGGCTTCATTACTCTGCTCTCCTCCCCATTGATATCTGATGTGTGGTGAGCGTTCTGGTGCTCTATGGGTGCTGTCGCATCATCCAGGTGGATGCTGCACATTAGTGGTGGTGGAGGGGAGTCACCATTACCTGTAAAGCTCTTTAAGTGGAGTGTCCAGAAAAAGTGCTATATAAGTGTAAGCAATTATTATTATAAATAGTCAACACAGCTGTGCCGAAAAATAGATAAAAACCGGTTTAACAGCTCTGTTGTTTTTATCCCGTAAAGCGCTTTGAGAAGCCACCTTTAAAGGCGCTATATAAAGGCGCTATTTAAAAGCGTGTATGGCTGGTCTTGGTACTGTATTTTAAAGAAAAAATACACACCAGTATTCCATTTCTCCCTAAACATTTCTTACATGTCTTACATGTGGTTATTTTGGAAACGTTTTACGTGCCCCTTGCTCCTTCTGACCATGTCACTGCGCATTTAAAAGCATACTTTAAGAATTTGATTAATAGGGAATATAATATAAAAATATAATACTAAAAATAAGATACACTCTACAGACATTCACAACAGCGACTGTAAGAAGATAGGACACAGCGACTCAGACACCCGTTGAATGGAAAAGGGCACTTTAATTTTCTGTACAGCTGGTACAGCACCCCACCGCTCCCACGCGCCAGCAGAAAGAGAAAGACACACACACAGTCTTTCATTGTCAAAAAGTAATTGTTTTTTACTTTGTCAGCACCCAGACAAACGCAAACGCGTTTTAATAAAATGCTTTTATTTATTCTTAATCTGACTCACATAACTCACATTCCCGAATGCCCCCCACCCCGCTCAACAATCCTAGGAAGAACACAAAACAGCCTTGCTTTGTGCTGGGTTTAGCAGTTTTCCAAACATAGTCTTTCAGCGAATGCCATACCATCTCTATTGGATTTAAATCTGGGGATTCGGCTGGAGTTTTCACCCAGTTCACTCCTTCTGCTATAAGCCTCGCCCTTGCTGCTGTGTGTTTTGGATCATTGCCTTGAAAGAGATGGTGCCTTGATCCAAAGTGCTCCCTGATATACAGATGCAGCCATTCAAAGTGTGCGGTACAGACACATACCGGAGGTAATTGGCTATGGCCTCGCGCATCGTGACGCGCGATGACGCAAAATACCGCGGTACGTGATTGGTTGACCGACAGGGGCACTCGTGGTCCGTTGGTCGGTCGTAGAAAGATTTACAGTAAATGTCTTCACTGTGCCCGTTTTAGTATTGAATATTTATATGGAATTTTACCACTGAAGGGAAATCTTAGTAGCTGAGCATAAAAAGAATAGGAGCATACTGTAACGCGTGTGAAGGCCATAAACGATATTAATTTTGGAACATAAACATACAGTATATGACTGGTCTCGGTACTTTAAATAAAAAATACACACCAGTATTCCATTTCTCCCTAAACATTTTAAGCATCGAAGTCTTTAACTAACGTGATACCGGAGTCAACAAGCATACTTTTAGAATTTGATTAAAAGGGAATATAATATGGAATTGCGTATCTAAAGAAATTAATAACGATATAATTATATTCATGTACCGCAACACAAGAATAGTACACGCTGTACATTGTCTGTTGATAATGTTTCTGTAGTGCTTTTTCAGTACTCTGCATGTGACCTTGCCGGTGGCGCTGTGGGTTAGGTTCCTGACTCCTGTGTCACATGGTGAATGTTTGAATCTAGCTGAAGCCATGACTTTTTTTTAACAAACATTTCTTTGAAAAAATAAAACTTTTCCCTGGGTCAGAGATTAAATAAAACCTCACTCGCACCAAACAAATTTATATTTCTAAATATCACAACATGATCGAATTTAAGTCATTTTAATAACAATGAATAGTCACCTATGTGTTACAATATAAACATTTTTATTGATTTAAATCGCGTTTTGATTTATATCGCTAACGCAGGTTTAAATATATGTGTTTTTGATTCACAATCAGACAAATGCAACATAAATTGATATCTTTGTCTTCTAAGTATCTTAATAAACTTTCAACATAGCTTTCTCCCCGTTTAGATTTATTTTTCTTGGGATCTTGGGATCAAACGTGGAAAGATTAGATTGTAATCGTTTTTATTTTTTAAATACATTTTAGAAAAGTGTAATCTATACTAAAAAGCTGTACACCACCTGCTATAAAGATACATATTGTAATACTTTCGGGTTCGGATAGGACAGACACGAGAACTCAGACTTGCGGAGTTAAAGCAAGTTAAAGCCTTGAGTTTATATATCACCTTTAAAAGTGGCATCTCAAAGCAAAGTAAATACCCAACACTGATTATACCCATCTGTCATGCTAATAAAGCACCTTGAATTGAATTGAATTGAATTGAATTGAATTGAATTGAGAGGGGGGGGGGGAGGGCGAGCGAGAGAGCACAGCCAGGACAGACAGGCAAATAAGATACACTCCACAGACATTCACAACAGCGACATATCATAAAACGTTTCCACATATAGTTAAATTATTACTTGTTTTTCAGGAAGTTAAAAAAACACTTGAATTACTTATCCAGTCTCTCGAAATAAAATAATTTTTCAAGCAATGCAACTAACGTCGGGCAACGTGTTCTTTTTAATCCAACATTGACAGCCACATCTTAAATCTTGTCAGTCAGCTCTTTTTTCTCTATTTGAATTGTGGCGATTCAAACAACCTGGGATAACAAGTGGTCTCAAAGTCACCGAGCTCACAGAGCTTCAACAACAGATGACAATTCCCTTAGTCCTTCCTTAGTTTTCCTGAAATTGTCAGATTATGAGTGAATAAAAGCATTTTATTAAAAATACGTTTGCGTTTGTTTGGGAGCTATATTATGTATTTTTCATATGTAAGATATAATGATGTGTTCCCGCTTACACATCACATGACTTTAAAAGCTAGAAAAACAGGTTTCGATTCACATTATCTGGCGAGCCTTGTTTTGTCAAAGGACAGCACAAAAAAACAGACAATATACAAGGGGGGGAGAGCAAGTGAGAGAGAGTTTTTTGCCCTCTGTCAAAAAACCCCAAATCACCCGGGGCAGAGAGAGAAGAGTCAACAATTGATTTAAGGACGATCTGTCAAAGTGCAATGAAATACAATATTGTTGTTGATGTTATTGTTCTTTTTATCCTGTAAAGCGTTTTGAGAAGCCACCTTTAAAGGCAATATATAAAAGCGCTGATTCTTATGGAATGTGTTTTCTTTCTTCTTTTTTTCAGCATAGAATAAACCTATTACTTGATTCTTATGGATGCCCGGTTCCGCCGGGGATTCAAAAAAAAATATTTTTTTTAATCACGTATCTAAGGAAATAGCAGTATAACCTTGTTCATGCACAAACAGTGGCATGTTACATTATTAATTTGGTTGTCTCCTCTTGCTAGAAAGCTCTAAATTGCATTTTGAGTGCGGTTTTTGACTTTTTTTAAATTGCAACCCATAAATAAAGCTGATACTGTTTAGACTTTTAATTATTTTAAACTGTATTACAGCAGCACAATGCACAATGCAACGTAAATTGCAAAAATGCACTTGGAATCTGTCCAAGCCCTATTTTGTCAGGCATTTTCTTTTACTGTAACGGACATAAAAACTCCCTTGCTTTTAACAGAGCGTTTCATAATTTCTAACTACGAAAAGTATTTAAACTGCGACACTTATCATTCAACCAGAGCTCGAAATATCACAAGGATCCTCAAGAACACAGCAAAGACTGTATTAAAAGTATACTAGTGACAAACTAATTGACCCTTGTATGTGCTGTCCTTAAGGTGATATCACATAAAGATGATATGTAAAATAAAGTTTTTTATTATTGTTATAGAGAAACATGATCAGATTTTCCCTGGTTCAGAAAAAAAGATCTAAAGTGCTTACACCTAACTTTCTTAATTAGATGTATTTAAAACAGTGAACTACTGTATCTGTAACATAGCATTCAGAAATACAATCAAGAATAGTTTTGTGGTGTTTGTATAGATGAAACGTTTCTAAAAGATATAACGTAACAAAATTAAAGACGATTAAAATCTGTAATCTTTCCACTTGTATGTCATCGGAAAATACAAGAAGTTTCTGCTTTGTGTAAGGATGGTATCAAAAAGTAATCTAAGTGGTGAGAAAGCTGTGCTCAATGATAATTAAGTGACTTAAAAGTAAAAGGAGATGCTTCATATTGCTTGACTAATTTTTAAAACTAAGTTATAAATGCAGATGCTCTCTTGGTGCCGCGCCGGGTCTAAATATCTAAATATACATTAAACCGGGCAGAGGCCGAAGAGCGCCCGGCTGGGGTGCGCGGGGAAGACCAGGACAGGAGTGAAAGTGGTCAGGGCGGGGTTTAGGAAGGCCGCCGACCAGTGCGGCTGTCCCACAGTGAAGCGGGCGTACAGTCTGGGGAGGTATCCGTTTTCCTTGTAAATAGTTCCCTGCTTCTGCACCCTTGGGTCTTACTCTCTCTCTCTTTTCTCTCTCACGCGGGGGCGCGGGTGGTGTGTCGGCTCGCGCTGTTGGCGGGCGGGGGCGCGGGAGAGCCGGGCTAGCAGGTGGTGACGCAGAAGAAAAATAAAGGCTTTAACTTGCTTTAACTCCGCAAGTCTGAGTTCTTGTGTCCGTCCTATCCAAACCCGAAAGTATTACAATATGTATCTGTATAGCAGGTGGTGTACAGCTTTTTAGTATAGATTACACTTTTCTAAAACGTATTTAAAAAATAAAAACGATTACAATCTAATCCTTCCACATTTGATCCCAAAATCCCAAGAAAAATAAATCTAAATGGGGAGAAAGCTATGCTGAAAGTTTATTAAGATACTTAGAAGACAAAGATACTGTATCAATTTATGTTGCATTTGTCTGATTATGATTAAAAAAACACATATAATTAAACACGCGTTTGCGATTTAAATCAAAACGCGATTTAAATCAATATAAATGTTTATATTGTAACACATACTGTACAGCCTCCATTTCTCTATAAAAATTTAAAAGATCGTGTGTGCAGCCTAAGAGGGGGGTGACAGAGAAGAAAAATAAAGGCTTTAACTTGCTTTAACTCTGCAAGTCTGAGTTCTTGCGTCCGTCCTATCCAAACCCGAAAGTATTACAATATGTATCTGTATAGCAGGTGGTGTACAGCTTTTTAGCTGTCAGTGACAGTTGACAATCCTCCATACATCCATGTGAAAAATTAATAATGCCAATGTAAACGTCGTATTTACAATTTTTTGATAATAGAAATGTTAGGTTCTCTAAAGCTTTGTGATAGTTGACCCAGGGAGCAAAAGATCAGCTGCACTGGTAAGATGCGACACCGAAGATATGATTAATAACCTTTTAAATCTGAAGGGAGATCTAAAGGGATCCCCCCCCCCCCCCACACACACACACACACAATAGAAGCAGGAAGCAGAAGCAGGGACCGTTGTCAGAAGGAAAGAAGGTGACTATTCATTGTTATCAAAAATGACTTAAATCCGATCATGTTGTGATATTTAGAAATATAAAAGTCAATTGATTGTCCATAATATTGCTATTCTATTTTTTCGAAGAAATGTTTGTTAAAAGAGAGTCACAGCGCCAGCTGGATTTGAACACACAGGTTACTAGGTTAGTAATCAGGCATGTAGACCAGTGGGCTACTAGGGAAGTCACATGAAGAGAGAGACGAAACAGCCCTACACAGCCCTGTTGCAGTACACAAATATAATCATATCGTTATTAATTTCTTTAGATACGCGATTCCATATTATATTAGCAGAAAAGCTTAAAACTACCACTTTTTTACACGCTATTTCACATGTAAGTTAGACTTCGATGCTTAAAATGTTGAGGGAGAAATGAAATACCGGTGTGTATTTTTTCTTTAAAGTACCGATTCATGGAATCTGACTGGCTGACACCCTTCTGAAGTGGTTCCATAATATCTGGTATACGGAAAAGAAAGCGTTGATAAAACAGCCTGGATTCTCAAGTATCTGATACAAGTATCTTTTAATACAGTCTTTGCTGTGCTCTTGAGGATCCTTGTGATATTTTGAGCTCTGGTTGAATGATAAGTGTCGCAGTTTAAATAATTTTTGTAGTTAGAAATTATGAAATGCTCTGTTAAAAGCAAGGGAGTTTTTATGTCCGTTGCAGTAAAAGAAAATGCCTGACAAAGTAGGGCTTGGACAGATTCCAAGTGCTTGTACAAATGTGCTAAAGAAATTATACTTTGAGTTTACAGCTTGTCCAAAGTCATTCATTATTAATACTATTAGTAATATCTTTGGTAAAGGCTTTGATGCATAAATATTTCTGATAAAGGTAGGTTGTGTACTTTTGTCCAACTGAGCAATCTTGCTTTCATAAAATATACCAACTTTTTAATGACTGATGATTAACATGCTGTAATACACAGTTTAAATTTAAAAGATTAAATGCTGTACATGAGAGGTTAAGCTTTATTGGCTCCTCCTGGCGGTTTTACAAGGTGATGCCGGATACTTTCCGGCATGACGTCAAATGACGCGATTTACCCCGTGATACTGCGTGATACTGCGACACGCCCACCGGGGTATACCGCGAAATACCCCACCCATTTTGAATGGCTGCATCTGTATGGGGCGGCATGCTGTTTGACCACGACTTCCTCGAAGAATTCACGATCCACAATTCCTTCGAAAATAAGTCCAGGGCACTCCCATCTTATTTAAAACACAATGCGCCAGGAAATGGGTCTGATGGCGCATTAGCAAGTTTAAAAAAATTGTGTCGAAAAGCCAGGCGTAACAATTCTTTCCTTTTTCTGATCACTCACTGTTTGGATACTCCTCTCACCTGCTCTGCTCTTTGTTTTCCTGTATTTGCTGTGTATTCCTGCTGCGATCCACTCCTACCCTCACACTTAAAGAAGACTATTTTACATTTCTTTATGCGGTTCATAGTGCAATTAACCTTTGCTAGTATCTTTGCGGTCTTTTGAAAGTGTATCTGTGCTATCCTTTGAAAGGGAGATGATCTCTGCTTCTTTGACAAAACAAGGCTCGCCAGAGAATGTGAGAAGACATATTTTTTACCTCACTTGCTGTCTTCCAATCACATTACATCAACATCCAAAAACATGATTTCTTCTCTTAAGATGTCTTGTAAAGATGACTCATAGCTTGGCTTGTTTTTTAGGAAGTTAAAAAAAGCTTGAATTACTCATCCAGTCTCTCGAAATAAAATTATTTTTCAAGCAATGTAACGCAAGATGCTTTCTAATGTTGGGCAATGTGTTTTTTTTTTATCTAACATTAATAGATTAAAAAATCATTCCTAATAGCAATTATTTACCTGCATAAACTTTTAAAGGTTGTATTTTCACACAGTGAAGAGGTTTTAGTTGTTTTAGTTTTAGTTGTGCAAGCTCTGGTGAGTGTGTCTTTTTTGATGAGTTTCAAAGGGAAATAGGTTCGTATTCGTCTTCCCTAACACAAAACACTCACATTCATGCGAAGACAGAGCCATTTCTTCTTGTAGAGATTCCCTGTGTGAACAAAATCTGAACAGTGCTGATTTTAGGTACAGCTAAAAGTAGTTTTTGTTTTCTGAGGCCGTACTAAATGTGTCTGAATATGCTTCTAAAAGCACAAAAGAATAAATTTTATTTAATGCCAATTAGCATTAACTTTCAGAACAAATGCAGATCAGAATACTCACCTATTTCATGTTATACTTCTCATCCTGTGAGTGCTAGAAATTATTTTTAGCTACAACATTTTGTGCACTGCCAACATTTCTTCAGAGAATAGCTTTGGGTTTCTGGCACATACTAACTTGATTGTGTCTGAACATATCCCAGAGCACCTAAAACTGGGAATCAGTGAAATGGTGATGATGAAAATCTTTCAATAAAAAAAACTTAATTGCACATTCTTTAATTCATTTTTTTATGGAGCCACATCTTAAATCTTGTCAGTCAGCTCTTTTTTCTCTATTTGATTTGTGGTGATTCAAATAACTTGGGTTAACAAGTGGTCTCAAAGTCATCAAGCTCACAGAGCTTCAACAACAGATGACAACTTCCTTAGTCCTTCCTTAGTCTTCCTAAAATTGTTAAGCGGGGTGGGGGGCATTCGGGAATGTGAGTTAGATTATGAATGAATAAAAACATTTTATTAAAAACACATTTATGTTTGTTTGGGTGCTAAAAGGTAAGATGTAAAAGGTCTTAGTCTCCATACTATGGTCGCTGTAGTGCAGGCTCGCAGATTTTTTTGTGATGGGTACTCAACCCAATCCCTTGGTGTATTTATATTATATTCTCATGAAAAGGTAGAATGTGTTCGTTGTCTTCCAATGAAAGACAAGTTTCTTTTGCTGGAGTCGGGAGACATTAGAAGCTTGCCACACCCGGACTGTTAACACTAACGCAATAAGCAAGTTAAAGTGATTCCATTGAGGTCCTGGGCGCGGTAATTGTTTCGTTCCTTGATATTCTGATCTGTAAGGCCCTTTGGCTACAAAACTAAAAATAAGATACACTCTACAGACATTCACAACAGCGACATATCATAAAACATTTATGTATATTGTTAAATTATAACTTTAAATAAATACTTTGAGTTACTGAAACAGCCCGTTAATGAAATTGTCACAATTCTTCTCTTGTTTGGAGGCAGGGATATTCTGACAACAAATGATTTAAAGATGATCTGTCAAAGTGCAAAGAAGCCACCTTTAAAGGTCCTCTCTCCGACCACAGCCAGATCACACTCTACATGAAGAGAGCACACCATCACAGTGACACACTGACACAGCCCAGCCTGCTGTATGACCTCAACCAGGCGTACAGATGGGACACAGACAGCCTAGACAGATACCAAACTACACTGGGCAATGACGAAATTCAGACACTGTTGGACACATTACTAAACACTCCATATCAAACCAACAAATTAGGCATAAACTTGGCCACACAAAAACTAAATCACCTATTTCACAAACTAACATCAAAATCCAAGCTAAAAACAACTAAATCAAAAAACTACCAAAAAATAAAAGCAAAAGAAAAGTGGTTTGATACGGAGTGCAAAAACATCAGAAATGCACTACGAAAAGTCTCAAATGAAAAACACAGACAACCACACAACACAGATCTGTGCCTCAGGTACTGTGATATGGTAAAACTTTGCAAACACATGCTGAAAAAGAAAAGAAACACATACATAAACAAACAACTTGCAGAAATTGGTCATCCAAAATGGAACAATCTTGCTAACATACTTTGAAAATCTCTATCAAAAGCTCCCACATTTCCTGGCCTATTGTGTTTTAAAGAAGATGGGAGGTTTTTTTTCAGGGTGTGTTTGTAAAGTTTTACCATATCACAGTACCTGAGGCGTAGATCAGTGAGCTAATTCTCTTTTTTTAAACCTCTGGTTTTTCACTGATGCGTAATCACACACTAACTGGAACGCCCGGGTGGGGGCGCCGTGTGTTAAGAAAGTTAGGTGTTAGCATAAACTATTAGTGAGTGGTCTTGTGAAATTTTGCCGTGAACACAGTTAAAGTGTAAAGTGTTTCGTCTTTTTAACGGGAAGAGACGTGGTGCCTTTTTTTTAAATCCCTGGCGGAACCGGGCTTCCATAAGAATCAAGTAATAGGTTTATTCCATGCTGAAAAAAAGAAGAAAGAAAACACATTCCATAAGAATCAGCGCCTTTATATAGCGTGCCTTTAAAGGTGGCTTCTCAAAGCGCTTTACAGGATAAAAACAACAATAACAACAACAATATTGTATTTCATTGCACTTTGACAGATCGTCTTTAAATCAATTGTTGATTTAAAGTTTGACAGTAAATGTTTATATTGTAACGCATATAGCCTCCATTTCTTATAAAAAATTTTAAAATCATTTGCGCAGCCTAAGAGGGGGGGGTCTGCTCTCATTGACAGCTGACACTCCTCCATACACTCAAGTGAAAAATTAATAACGCCAATGTAAACATCGTATTTACAATTTGTTGATAGTAAAAATGTTAAGTTCTCTAAAGCTTTCTCAGTCAAGTATGATAATTTACCTAGGGAGCTGTGTAAGCATGCGTAGGCAGCAAAAGATCAGCTAAACTGGGAAGATATGACACCAAAGATATTATTAATAACCTTTTAAATCTGAAGGGAGATATAAAGAGATCCCCACACGATACCGGTTCCTGCTTCTGGAGCGATTCAGAGGGAAAGACGGTGATAAGTATTCGTTGTTATTAAAAAATGACTTAGATTCGAACATGTTGTGATATTTAGAAATATAAAAAGTCAATTAATTGTCCATAATATAGCTATTTTATTTTTTCAAAGAAATGTTTGTTAAAAGAAAATTCATGGCGCTAGCTGGATTTGAACGGCCGATCTCTCGCTTAGAAGTCAGGCACTAAAACCATCACGCCACTCACATGGTCACATGATGAAGGGTGAAGCAGCCCTACACATACAGTTTCAACAGACATTGTACAGCATGTACTATTCTTGTGTTGTGGTTCATGAATATAATTATATCGTTATTAATTTCTTTAGATACGCGATTCGATATTATATTCCCCATTAATCAAATTCTAAAAGTATGCTTGTTTACTCCTATATCGAGCGAATGCGCAGAAAAGCTTTAATCTACCACTTATTATACACGTTAATTCGCATGGTAGTTAAAGACTTTGATGCTTAAAATGTTCAGGTAGAAATGGAATACTGGTGTGAATTTTTTCTTTAAAGTACCGAGACCAGCCATATACAGTTTACATAATACTGTATGTTTATGTTCCAAAATTAATATCGTTTATGGCCTTCACACGCGTTATGCTCCTATTCTTTTTACAGATGCAGCCATTCAAAGTGCGCGTTACAGACACGTACCGCAGGTGACGTCGCTCAGTATGACGCAAGATGACGCGCGGCACCGCAGTACGTGATTGGTTGACCGACAGGGGCACTCGTGGTCCGTTGGTCTGTCGTAGAAAGACTTACAGTAAACGTCTTTGCTGTCCCCGTTGTAGATATTGAATTTTACCACTGAAGGGAAATCTTAGTAGCTGAGCATAAAAAGAATAGGAGCATACTGTAACGCGTGTGAAAGCCATAAACGATATTAATTTTGGAACATAAACATACAGTATATAGCTGGTCTTGGTACTTTAAAGAAAAAAATACACACCAGTATTCCATTTCTCCCTAAACATTGTAAGCTTCGAAGTCTTTAACGTGATACCGGAGTCAACAAGCATACTTTTAGAATTTGATTAAAAGGGAATATAATATGGAATCGCGTATCTCAAGAATTTAATAACGGTATGATTATATCCGTGTACTGTGGCAGGGCTGTGTAGGGCTGTTTCGCCTGCCTGCTCATGCGCGCTGTCTTGTAGCCTACTGGTCTAGGTGCGTGACTACCAACGGGCAGGTTGTGTGTTCAAATCCAGCTGGTGCTGGACCTTCCAGTTTTATTTATTTATTTTTTAATTGCGTAACATAAACATATTACCGTATGCAAACTGTACTGTATACAGTATGTATATGTATATTTAATGTCTTAACTGTGCCCGTTTAATTGAATTTAAAAAAATTATTTAACACGAACATTAAGCTGTTTACATCTTCCGCCTGAGAACAGTCACCCGTTGCTACCCAACGCAGAATGGTGATTGGCTGACACCATCTGACACCCCTCTGATTGGAGAAAAAAGACGTGCTGGTTTGCTATACATACTGTACCAGGAAGAGGATTTCTTTCCATTCAAAACGTGTATTTTAAAAGTTTAAGAAGTAAAAACCTTACAGCGTACACAGATTTCTAAACTGATCAGGATCGTTATCTTTGTCTTATGCATAATAATATTCACTGCTCTGTCCAGCAAATTAATAATAAACTTTATTTTATATAGCGTTTTAAACGAATAAGTAATTAGATTGCTCATAAACCTAATCACTTGCTTTTTCTTTTTATTTAGGCTCAGATTTCAACTATAGATCGTATTATTAATAACCATAATAACAACCAACCAACAAAAACAACCATATAAACATAATACCAACCAAAAACATAGATAACAACCACAATACAAAATCAAATATATCAAACCATTTTACTTTCGCAAAGTCCTCCAATTATCATAATCCCGCCCCTTATGCAAAACCAAACCTTCCTCCCATCCCAGTTTATCCTGTTTATCATAAACAAAATCCACCTCAATTTTCAACATAAAGCATTACACAAAATCAATACCTCAACACTCCATACTCAACAACGATAATTCACAAACAGCCAGAACATGTAACTACACATTCCCAAACAGACCTAATTTCCATAGCCCCGCCCCTTATGCAAAACCAACATCCCTCCCCTGTTCTCTCTCTCCCCTGGCAGTTGTAATTGTTTTTATTTTCAAATAAATTTTAGCAAAGTCATGTATTTTAAAAATCTTAGGATTTTTATATTTATGTCTTTATTTAGTGGTTTCATTAGTGACAAAGGCTAAACTTTCTTGGAAAAATATCTTTTATGTAAACCATGTTTGCTATTAATTCATTCAGGGCTAAAATATGTTCATTGTATTCTAATGAAAGAAGGGTTCCTTTCGCCGTAGTCGGGAGCCTAGTCTTTAACTAGTAAGTACTGTACTTACTGGGTTTTTGAGGGTGGGGGGAGTGTCTTTCGCTGGAAATCTCGCCTCCTACTTTGAAAATACCCGTGAAACCGGTTCAATTCGTCACAGCCAGCACTCCTGCAGAGAGGGGGGTTGTACTTGCAGTGTATGCAGTATACGCGTTATGTTCTTCGTTAATGTCTAAGCCGGAACATATCATTATATCTCATTTTGTATTTCTTAAAAAAAAATCGTTTTCCCAGCCTAACAGTATTGTTTTTAACCTGTAAATTTGCTGGACAGAGAGGTGAACATTATTACACAGAAGACAAAGATAGCGATTTACGTTGCATTGTGTATCGTGCTGCTTTAATACAGTTTTAAATAATTGAAAGTCTAAACAGTATCAGCTTTATTTATGGGTTTTAAATAAAGGTGATTTAAACGCGATTTAAATCAATATAAATGTTTATATTGTAACGCATAGGTGACTATTCATTGTTATTAAAATGACTTAAATTCGATCATGTTGTGATATTTAGAAATATACATTTGTTTGGTGCGAGTGAAGTTTTATTTAATCTCTGAGCCATACTGATTCTTCTGGAAGCCAGTTTCCGCCAGGGAGTAAAAAAAAAACACACTATGGTATTCTCTCCAATGCAGTGCAGTTAAAAACATACCTCTGATGCTGCTCCTAAATGAATATCGTTTATGACCATCAGAAGCTTTATGCTCCTTTTCTTTTTTCCAGTGGATTGAACAGGGAGAGGCATTTCATGATGTACTTTTCACTGTTATAACAACAGTGGCTCTGGAACAGTTTTCAACCATGTCGTTTTATAAAAAGGGGAGATATGTACACGTTACTGAAGCTAAAAGTTTAGCCTTTGTCACTAATGTAACCACTAAATAAAGACATATAGAAATCCCTACGTTACAGACTGTATATGGCTGGTATTGGTAGTTTAAAGAAAAAATACACACCAGTATTCCACTTTCTCCCTAAACATTTTAAGCATCAGAGTCTTACATGTGGTTATTTATTGCATAATTTAATTTTGAAAGCCACTGAGACATCAGGTACTACTGTTGTATTTATGAAAAAGAAACAAAACAAAAAACATACTAACAACTGTGCCATCCTACTCCTTAGTTAATACATTTTATTATTCATAAACAGTTAACATTGTTAGCAAAATATTTTGAATTATATTTAACCCTATTTTTTCTTTAGTTTTGTATTTAACTTATTATATGATAGTCAGACTTAATGTATATTTGAACAATGAAAATATATTTTTACAAGATTTTACATTAAGCACTTAAAATTAATATGGTTAATAAAAGTAAACTGTAACATGCTGTAACAAGATCGGTTAAACTGCGAAGAAAATGCTTTCAGAGAAAATGTTTCAGGTGTGAAGAACATAGATCTCTAATGCAATTTCAACCAAACCTGTTCCCACACACCCTGCCCCCACTACCATTCGAATATACACAAACATTTTAGCGTTTCATTCTGAGCAGAAGACCCTCACACCTGAAGAGTGCTGGCTGTGACGAATTAAACCGGTTTTACAGGCTTCAATCACAGACCATGTGACATGGGACTCAGTAAACTAACAGCGCCACTGGATTTGATAATACCTAACCAAAATCCGCAATATGGAAACAGAACCTGTGTGATTGTTGATAGATGATGTACTCGTAACATTTTTTTCAAGACGAACTACAACATTTAAAAAATGACTTGTATGTACTTGATATCTCTAATCAATCCACGGGTCCCAGCACAAAACGAAAGTAAAATGCATACCGTTTCGCGCTTCTTATTAGTTGCTCAAAAGTAATTTGACCGTATGAAATGCATAATATAAACCTAGAAACACATACGTGAGCAGTACTTAAGCACTGTAGTATCGGTGTTAAGACATACCTCTCAAATACTGTAAATCAAGTTAAAAATATCTCAAGACCGATTCTGGTCGTAATGAAACCATGTTTCGTGTATGTTTTCTTTTTCATCTTGAAATAACTCATTTCTAAATACCTTTTTCACTGTTAACATCTTGCAGCAACTTTGCGAACAAAATATACACTCTGACAGTTCATCCTGCTACCAACATTAAATAAAACAAATCTTAAGATTTCTATATTTATGTCTTTATTTAGTGGTTTCATCAGTGACAAAGGCTAAACTTTCTTGGAAAAATGTATTTTATGTGTTGCAGAAAAAACTGACTTGCTTTAACAAAATATGTTTACAAATCCTTTCACCTGGCATTTTCGTAGTTAGAAATTATGGAACGCTCTGTTAAAAGCAAGGGAGTTTTTATGTCCGTTGCAGTTCTTTTGCAACATGAATATAATTATATCGTTATTAATTTCTTGAGATACGCGATTCCATATTATATTCCCTTTTAATCAAATTCTAAAAGTATGCTTGTTGACTCCGGTATCACGTTAGTTAAAGACTTCGAAGCTTACAATGTTTAGGGAGAAATGGAATACTGGTGTGTATGTTTTCTTTAAAGTACCGAGACCAGCCATATACTGTATGTTTATGTTAAGATTTCCCTTCAGTGGTAAAATTAGATATGAATATTCAATACTTAAACGGGCACAGTTAAGACATTAAATATACATATACATATTGTATACAGTACAGTTTGCATACGGTAATATGTTTATGTTACGCGATTAAAAAATAAATAAATAAAACTGGAAGGTCCAACACCAGCTGGATTTGAACACACAACCTGCCCATTGGTAGTCACGCACCTAGACCAGTAGGCTACAAGACAGCTCACATGAGCAGGCAGCCGAAACAGCCCTACACAGCTCTGCCGCAGTACACGGATATAATCATACCGTTATTAAATTCTTGAGATACGCGATTCCATATTATATTCCCTTTTAATCAAATTCTAAAAGTATGCTTGTTGACTCCGGTATCACGTTAGTTAAAGACTTCGAAGCTTACAATGTTTAGGGAGAAATGGAATACCGGTGTGTATTTTTCCTTGTGATATTTTAAGCTCTAGTTGAATGATAGGTGTCGCATTTTAAATCATTTTCGTAGTTAGAAATTATGAAACGCCCTGTTAAAAGCAAGGAAGTTTTTATGCCCGTTGAAGTAAAACAAAATGCCTGACAAAGTATGGCTTGGACAGATTCCAAGTGCTTGTACAAATGTGCTAAAGAAATTATACTTTGAGTATACAGCTTGTCCAAAGTCATCCATTATTAATACTATTAGTAATATCTTCGGTAAAGGCTTTGATGCATAAATATTTCTGATAAAGGTAGGTTGTGTACTTTTGTCCAACTGAGCAATCTTGCTTTCATAAAATATACCAACATTTTAATGACTGAAGATTAACATGCTGTAATACACTGTTCAAAATTAAAGGCTCAAATGCTGTACATGAGAGGTTAAGCTCCCCCTGGCGGTTTTACAAGGTGACGCCGGATAGTTTCCGGCAGAGCGTCAAATGACGCGCGATTAACCACGTGACACTGCGTGACACCGCGTTATACCGCGACACGCCCACCGGGGTATGCCGCAAAATAACTCACCCATTTTGAATGGCTGCATCTGTATGCTCAGCTACTAAGATGTCCCTTCAGTGGTAAAATTCCATATAAATATTCAATACTAAAACGTGCACAGTAAAGACATTTAAATCTTTCCATGACCGACCAACACACCACGAGTGCCCCTGTTGGTCATTTTGGCCAACCAATCATGTACCGGGGTATGACACGGTATGACGCGTGATGACGTCTTTATGACGTAGCCAAATGCCCGCGGTACGTGTTTGTGCTGCGCACTTTGAATGGCTGCATCTGTATCAAAGTTCTTTGTGTGAAGGAATATGTAACATCACTAGACTGGTTCTATACCATACTACAGCCTAAATAATTATATCTATGGTGTTCTTAACAGTTCTTTCCCCAAGATATTATTAAAATAGTTGGATTATATAATATAAAATGTCCATTTACATATATCAAAAGGGGGTGAAAAGCATCCTGAAAGCATTGTAGCCTTAAGATCATCTTAACTGTTACAAAGAGCGTTCAAAGTAATACTCTCTCTACCATCTTATGATGATCTTAGAAATACAATGCTTTCAGGAATCCGGGCCAAGAGTTAATTTGAATTAAAGTTACTGCTACCTGAGGTTTACGTACCCAATGACAACTTTTGAAGTAATTCATCCCTTTCTCTAGTTAGCTCTGCACTTCTCAAATCTGCTTTGTTCCTCTCTCTATCTATAACTTCCTGAATTTTTCTTGATGATAGGGTGGCTGTACAGTAGGTGACGCATTTGAGAAGCCTGTCAACATTTTAGCTAATTAAGTAACGTTAGAGCTGACAACTAATTTTAATGTATATACTGAATCAGACAAAGCTACGGCAAAGTAAAGTTGTAATAGTCGAACTTATGACGTTCAAATGATTCTATTGGTTTAGGGCAGGCGCAAGATGTGATTCGACCACTGTTAATTGTTTTGTGCAATTGTTTTAAGACGCTGTTTTGGTCATTAAGAGTTCATTTAAAATTGAGCACAATGCCGAGTTTACTGCAAGAGCTGCAGAACCTGCTTGAAAACAGAAGATCAAGAAAAAAAAACATTTAAAATTGTTAAAGTGGCTTCAGAAAATGAATCTACTTACTACAAATGAAATGCAGCATGTGCAACCACAAAATGTCACTGAAAAGCAAGACAACGGCTGCAGACCACTATGCATGGGAAGGTGTTTTTGTATGGCTTTCATGAACTTGTAAATAAATGTTAAAGTAACTGATATATGTAAGTTTTGTCTTGTTATGATATTTTAATTATATCTACATATGTATGTAGGAATATATCTAACCTATGCACTTATATATCATATAAATAGATGTACATAATATAATAATAATAATAATAATATACTAATAATAATAAATATAAATGGGATTTTTCTTAACAATAGGGTGTATATTATATATACATTATATATATATACAGTATATATATGTGTGTGTCACTTTACATATGGAAGTCCATATTTTATAGAATTGGAGACCAGGAATATTATTATCAGACTGATCTATGATAATAATGTACAGTTACTAGACACTGTCAGATATTGTCAAATCACTTTTTTATGCAGGATGTGTCAGCGTGCAAAACACAGGGGGAGGAGTATCATGAAAGCAATCAGACAAGTCCATATTCAGCCACTCCAAAATTTCCCTCCTTGACTGGATGAAATTCTTATACAAGTCAGAAAATATATGGAGAACAAGATAGATACTTTATTGATCCTGTAAGGGAAATTGCAGTGCAACAGCAGCTTAGCACAGTGTAACGAAATAATACAACAATACAATGCAATACATACAATACTGTCAGTACAGAAATGCACCAAAAAAGTTGCAGTACAGAATATACAAAAACAGAACAGTACACAAAAAGTTGTATTGTGCATTATAAATAAAAAAATATAAGTCCCTAGCATACAGATGCAGCTATTCAAAGCGCGCAGCACAGACACGTACCGGGGGTAATTGGCTACGTCATCATGCATCGTGACGCGCAATACCGCGGTACGTGATTGGTTGACCGACAAGGGCACTCGTGGTGCATTGGTCGGTCATAGAAAAATTTAAATGTCTTTACTGTGCCCATTTTAGTATTGAATATTTATATGGAATTTTACCACTGAAGGGAAATCTTAGTAGCTGAGCATAAAAAGAATAGGAGCATAACGCGTGTGAAGGCCATAAACTATATTAATTTTGGAACATAAACATACAGTATTACAGTAGATGGCTGGTCTCGGTACTTTAAAGAAAAAATACACACCAGTATTCCATTTCTCCCTAAACATTTTAAGCATCGAAGTCTTTAACTAACGTGAAATAACGTGTATAAAAAGTGGTAGTTTTAAGCTTTTCTGCGAATATACTATGGAATCGCGTATCTAAAGAAATTAATAACGATATAATTATATTCATGTACTGCAACACAATAGAACATGCAGTACAATGTCTGTTGATACTGTATGTGTAGGGCTGTTTCACCTCTCCTCATGTGACCTTGCAGGTGGTCCTGTGGTCTACATGCCTGCCTTCTGAACCACAGGTTGTGTGTTCAAATCCAGCCAGTGCCATGACTTTTCGTTTAACAAACATTTCTTTAAAAAAATAAAATAGCAATATTATGGACAATTAATTGACTTTTTATATTTCTAAATATCACAACATGTTCAAATTTAAGTCATTTTTAATAACAATGAATAGTCACCTTCTTTCCTTCTAACAACGGTACCTGCTTCTGCTTCTTGCTTCTATCGTGTGTGTGTCTGGGGGGGGATCCCTTTAGATCTCCCTTTAGATTTAAAAGGTTATTAATCATATCTTCGGTGTCTCATCTTCCCAGTGTAGCTGATCTTTTGCTGTCTGGGTAAACTATCACAAAGCTTTAGAGAACTTAACATTTCTATTATCAACAAATTGTAAATACGACGTTTACATTGACATTATTAATTTTTCACTTGAGTGTATGGAGGATTGTCAGCTGTCACTGAGAGCAGACCCCCCCTCTTAGGCTGCGCAAATGATCTTTTAAATTTTTATAGAGAAATGGGGGCTGTACAGTATGCGTTACAATATAAACATTTATATTGATTTAAATCGCATTTTGATTTAAATCACAAAACGCGTTTTTAATTAAATGTATTTTTTGATTCACAATCAGACAAATGCAACATAAATTGCTATCTTTTAAGTATCTTCAGTATCTTAATAAACTTAATAAACTTTCAGCATAGCTTTCTCCCCATTTAGATTTATTTTTCTTGGGATTTTGGGATCAAACGTGAAAAGATTAGATTGTAATCGTTTTTATTTTTTAAATACATTTTAAAAAAGTGTAATCTATACTTAAAAGCTGTATTTATTTAATACCACTCGATACTTATATTAATGGAGTTTAGTTGATACTGTTTAAACTTTTAATTATTTTAAATTGTATTACAGCATTGTAAACATGCTTAAAAGAGAAGAGAGAAAATGCAAGCCTTCTTCAGGTGTGAAGGTCTTCTGCTCAGAATGAAACGCTAAAATGTAATGTAGGCTCTGAATGGGTTCAATTATGATTTGGGCTTGATTAAGGTCGCTGTCTTTCATCTAAAATCCTGCTTGAATCCTTCTAAACTAAAAATTAGACACAAGAAGAGAAGAGGCTCTGGTGAAATTTCTCTTTTTTTAATTTCTCTTTTTTTCTTGGAAAAACATCTTACCCGCTGCAATCCGGGCACAGAAGGATTAAAAGAAGTCAGACAGGCAGGGAGGAGAGAAAGTTCTAAATAAAGAGGTATCCAGGTAACAGTGAAATGGGCGGACAGTCTGGGGAGATCACCCGTTTTCCATATAAATAGTTCCCTAGTTCCGCACCCCTTGGTGTTTCTCTCACTCTCTCTCGGGTCGCCTGATCATTAGCTCGAAAGGTTTCAGTGCTTTGTGTATATTCTAATGGCAGTGGGGGCAGGGTGTGTGGGAACAGGTTTGGTTGAAATTGCATTGGAGATCTATGTGTACAGTTCTTCACACCTGAAACATTTTCTCTGAAAGCATTTTCTTCCCAGTTTAGCCGATCTTGTGACGGCATGTTACAGTTTACTATTATTAACCATATTAATTTTAAGTGCTTAATGCCATTTCTTGACCACGCACTAATATTCTTATGTCCATATCTTCGCAAGGGAATCAGTGCGAATTGTAATACTAATTAAATGACCGCGGCCACTTTCCACCCCCTCTGACAGCAGGAACATTCCTTTTCTTAGCTCGGCAGATCATTACAATATAGGGTGTTCAAACCGTTTTTTTTTTTACACAGTGACGCAGAGTCGTGTTGTGAATCTGTTTTTCCGTGTTTACAAAGAAAGTGGAATACAGTGATACTACCTGCTATATAGATATATACAGTGCCTTGCGAAAGTATTCGGCCCCCTTGAACTTTTCAACCTTTTGCCACATTTCAGGCTTCAAACATAAAGATATAAATTTTTTTTTTTATGTGAAGAATCACCAACAAGTGGGACACAATTGTGAAGTGGAACGAAATCTATTGGATTTTTGAAACTTTTTTAACTAATAAAAAAATGAAAAGTGGGGCGTGCAAAAGTATTCGGCCCCCTTGCGTTAATACTTTGTAGAGCCACCTTTTGCTGCGATTACAGCTGCAAGTCGCTTGGGGTATGTCTCTATCAGTTTTGCACATCGAGAGACTGAAATTCTTGCCCATTCTTCCTTGCAAAACAGCTCGAGCTCAGTGAGGTTGGATGGAGAGCGTTTGTGAACAGCAGTTTTCAGCTCTTTCCACAGATTCTCGATTGGATTCAGGTCTGGACTTGGACTTGGCCATTCAAACACCTGGATACGTTTATTTGTGAACCATTCCTTTGTAGATTTTGCTGTATGTTTGGGATCATTGTCTTGTTGGAAGATAAATCTCCGTCCCAGTTTCAGGTCTTTTGCAGACTCCAACAGGTTTTCATCCAGAATGGTCCTGTATTTGGCTGCATCCATCTTCCCCTCAATTTTAACCATCTTCCCTGTCCCTGCTGAAGAAAAGCAGGCCCAAACCATGATGCTGCCACCACCATGTTTGACAGTGGGGATGGTGTGTTGAGGGTGATGAGCTGTGTTGCTTTTACGCCAAACATATCGTTTTGCATTGTGGCCAAAAAGTTCGATTTTGGTTTCATCTGACCAGAGCACCTTCTTCCACATGTTTGGGGTGTCTCCCAGGTGGCTTGTGGCAAACTTTAGACGAGACTTTTTATGGATATCTTTGAGAAATGGCTTTCTTCTTGCCACTCTTCCATAAAGGCCAGATTTGTGCAGTGTAAGACTGATTGTTGTCCTATGGACAGACTCTCCCACCTCAGCTGTAGTTCTCTGCAGTTCATCCAGAGTGATCATGGGCCTCTTGGCTGCATCTCTGATCAGTCTTCTCCTTGTCTGAGCTGAAAGTTTAGAGGG
Organism: Atractosteus spatula; assembly: GCF_055471065.1. Classification (NCBI taxonomy): domain Eukaryota; kingdom Metazoa; phylum Chordata; class Actinopteri; order Semionotiformes; family Lepisosteidae; genus Atractosteus; species Atractosteus spatula. Next base: position 35,142,865 of record NC_142714.1, read on the forward strand.
ACGGCCAGGTCTTGGTAGATTTGCAGTGGTCTGATACTCCTTCCATTTCAAGATGATCGCTTGCACAGTGCTCCTTGGGATGTTTGAAGCTTGGGAAATCTTTTTGTATCCAAATCCGGCTTTAAACTTCTCCACAACAGTATTACGGACCTGCCTGGTGTGTTCCTTGGTCTTCATGATGCTCTCTGCGCTTTCAACAGAACCTTGAGACTATCACAGAGCAGGTGCATTTATACAGAGACTTGATTACACACAGGTGGATTCTATTTATCACCATCAGTCATTTAGGACAACATTGGATCATTCAGAGATCCTCGCTGAACTTCTGGAGTGAGTTTGCTGCACTGAAAGTAAAGGGGCCGAATACTTTTGCACGCCCCACTTTTCATTTTTTTATTAGTTAAAAAAGTTTCAAAAATCCAATAGATTTCGTTCCACTTCACAATTGTGTCCCACTTGTTGGTGATTCTTCACATAAAATAAAAAATTTATATCTTTATGTTTGAAGCCTGAAATGTGGCAAAAGGTTGAAAAGTTCAAGGGGGCCGAATACTTTCGCAAGGCACTGTATGTTTAGATATTTTTAGACCCGGCGCGGCACCGAGAGAGGGAGGAGGCGCGGAGCTCAGCAGTACAGAATGAATGTTCTGCTGCCTAGAGCGCTTAATGGCACCAATAGCGTCTGCATTTATAACTTAGTTTTTACAATTAATCAAGCAATATGAAGCATCTCTTTTTAGTTTTAAGTCCCTTAATTATCATTAAGCACAGCTTTCTCACCACTTAGACTACTTTTTGATACCATCCTTAGACAAAGCAGAAACTTGTTGTAGTTTCTAATGACATTACAAGTGGAAAGATTACAGATTTTAATCATCTTTAATTTTGTTACATTATAGATTTTAGAAACGTTTCATCTATACAAAACACCACAAAACTATTCTCGATTGTATTTCTGAATGTTATGTTACACTTAGTTCACTGTTTTAAATACATCTAATTAAGAAAGTTAGGTGTTAACATAAACTATTAGTAATCAATAATATTAAATTTAGCTCTGTAATAAGTTGTTGCACTTTCCCCCGCATCTTGTAAAAATATATTTTCATTGTTCAAATATACATTTAATCTGACTATCATATAATAAGTTAAATACAAAATTAAAGAAAAAATAGGGTAAAATATAATTCAAAATATTTTGCTAACAATGTTACCTGTTTATAAATAATAAAATGTATTAACTAAGGAGTAGGATGGCACAGTTGTTAGTTTGCTTTTTGTTTTGTTTCTTTTTCAAAAATACAACAGTAGTACCTGATGTCTCAGTGGCTTTCAAAATTAAATTATGCATGCAAACCTGTGAACTAGAAAGATAACTAAGATATCCATCCATTTATAATGGTGGCAAAGTGGTTAGCATTGCTATCTTGCAGCACTGGGGTCCTAGGTTCAATTCCTGCCATCCTGTGTGTGTGGGGTTTGCGTGTTCTCTCTGGGTTACATGGTTTTTCTCCATATGTGTGATATGACTCCCTCTCGCACTCCAAAACATACTGGTAAGTTAATTGGTTTATGGGAAAACTGGCCCTGGTGTGTGTGTGTTTGTGTCTGTCTGTCCTGTGATGGACTGGCTCTATGTCCAGGGTGTATTCTGCCTTGTGTCCGTTGCTTACTGGGATAGGCTCCAAATCCTCTGTACTGGATAAAGAGATTAGAAAATGGATGGAAGTAAAGGCACTGTGTGGATGGAACTATACACAGTGTTAGAAACCCACTATGAAATGGCAGCATCTCACTGAGAATAAAATATTTTATAGTGCTGGCTTAAAGAAACAATCTTTCCACCTCTCTTGCACATCAGTATCCATACCTAGTTATTTAAACAAATTGCCTCTAATTATAAACATCTTAATATGCTGGCTCTGTGGATCAGAATCAGCTATGTTTGCCCATTCTTTCAATTCATATGCATCCAACACACAGTTCAATGCTAGCAACTACACAAAATCGAAAATACAATCCTTATTTCAGTATCTATGTAAACATACAGTCTGTTAACTTCATCATCTTCATCAAAAGTATGCCTAACCCCATTAGGAAGTGTTTTTGTTATCAGTGTATTCCTCAACTTTCCCAACATTATCTTTTTCTTACCAACATCTCTAGTCTTTTATCCTGCAATAACTCAGCCAGCACTTAAATCCCCAAAAGCTGCTTGTGTTAATTTCTTTAAATCACAAATATCATATGTAAATACTGGCCATGTAATACTCTGCATTGTGGAATAATAGTTTATTTTAAAGGGAGCTAGAGAAACTAGGAACTAGAGAAATCAAGAAGGGCTTTTTTTTTCTAGAATTAATAAATGCACATCCTGTTCACTAGAGAAATTAAATCCACACTGAGCAATCTTCAATATGTTCAGAATACAACAGTGAGAATCCTAACAGGGATGCATTACATCTGTCTTCAAGTCCTTGCACTGGCTTTCTATCAGGTTTCAAGTCAACTTCAAAATCCTCATCCTCATTCAGTACCTATATGGCTTATTATTTGTCTACACCCCACCTTTGTCCGTCTGGGTCTGGTCTTCTAGCGGTCCTCAAGAACATCTACATTCTGTGGGTGACAGGACCTTCTCTAGCTGCACCCCAGAGCTCTCGATTTGCATCCCCAGTGATATCAGTCACGTACCCTGAGTGCATTTAAATCTAACCTCAAAACCTTTCTTTTCAGAAGACTTAGTGTCTGTATCTGCTTCATTTTCTAATTTTGGTAGCACCTCTAACTGCTTGTCATTCTTATATGTATTTACTTTGTAATCTGTGGTCCTTTTAACTGTTTTTACATCTACTGTATTGCTTTGAGATGCCACTTTTAAAGGTGATATATAAAATAAAGTTTTTTATTATTGTTATAGAGAAACATGATCAGATTTTCCCTGGTTCAGAAAAAATATCTAAAGTATACTAGTTTGTCACTCTTCTCATTCCCTCTTTGCTAAATGGCTTTTCATACTAATCTGATCAATCTAACTGCCTATTTTCTGTACTTTCTCTATCCTGCTAGATTTGCAATTATTCTGAAAATTTTCTTCTTGAAAAAAATCATTTCTAAATACCTTTTTTAACTGTTAACATATTGCTGTAACTCTGCGACAAAATATACACTTAGCTCAACCTGACAGTTCATCCTGCTACCAACATTGAATAAAAAATAATCTTAAGATTTCTATATGTATGTCTTTATTTAGTTGTTTCATTAGTGACAAAGGCTAAACTTTCTTGGAAAAATGTCTTTTATGTGTTGTGGAAAAACTGACTTGTTTTAACAAAATATATTTACAAATCCTTTCACCTGGCAATCTACCTGAATGCCCAACTATCTAAGAAGCCCTCCGTGAAAACATGTTTGCTATTAATTCATTTAGGGTTTACTGACAGAATTGCTGTTTTTTATGCATGCTACTTTTCTGATTCCTCACTCTGTTTCATGTTTAGAGATAGATAAGACTTTATTGATCGCGAAGGGAAATTAATGTACATGTACATTACATTTTGTAACATACACCTTTTTGTGATTTTTTTGTATATCTAAGCAAGTGTTCCTGCATCCCTCTTCTGCACTATATATAGTCATGGCTTTTTTTCTGTTTGCAGCAACATAACAGCAACATACAGTTTACATAATATGTTTACGTTCCTAAATTAATATCATTTATGACCTTTATGACCTCCGTTATGCTCCTCTGCGTGTTATGCTTAGCTACTAAAATTTCCCTTTAGTGGTAAAATTCCATATAAATATTCAATACTAAGCGGATTAAAATGTGCACAGTAAAGAGATTAAATGATTAAATCTTTTCACTAATGACCAATACACCACATTATCTTCCGTGTCGCATTAACATTGGAATGTTTTTTTTACAAGTGTCAAAAGAAGCGATACACAACCTGTCTCCTCTATAGCTCTTCAGTTTACAGAGAAATTCCACCAGAGCCTCACAACATTGTCCAATAATACTCTTCATGTGTCTAATTTTTAGTTAAGCAGGATTTGAGCTGCAGACCATAACAGACCAAAAAACAGAATCCACCTGCGATTCGGGTGTTAACAAAACATGTTTACAAAGAAAGTGAAATACAGTAATACTACCAGCTATATAGATAAATAGATTTAGATATTTAAATCCTTCAATTAAAATAATTATTAATTTCTTTAGATACGTGATCAATTATAAAACAGATAATTCCGGTCCTGGAATCTGACTGGCTGACACCCTTCTGTAGTGGTACCATAATCTCTGGTATACAGAAAAGAAAGCATAGATAAAAAAGCTTGGATTCTCATGTATCTGATACAAGTATCTTTTAATACAGTCTTTGTTGTGCTCTTGAGGATCCTTGTGATATTTTGAGCTCTGGTTGAATGATAAGTGTCGCAGTTTAAATAATTTTCGTTGTTAGAAATTATGAATCGCTCTGTTAAAAGCAAGGGAGTTTTTATGTCCGTTGTAGTAAAAGAAAATGCCTGACAAAGTAGGGCTTGGACAGATTCCAAGTGCTTGTACAAATGTGCTAAAGAAATGAGCAAAAAAAGTAATTTATTCCTTTATCATATTGGCTAGTTAATGTCCTGTCCTTGTTAGTTAGATCAACGAAATGCTGTGGTGTTTGTCAAAGAAAAAAATAAAAGTACTTTTGTTTAAAATGACGGTTAGAAAGAATGTGGACCACAGTAATACTTTGAGTTTACAGCTTGTCCACAGTCATTCATTATTAATACTATTAGTAATATCTTTGGTAAAGGCTTTAATGCATAAAATATTTCTGCATAATTAAAATATTTATGATAAAGGTAGGTTGTGTATTTTTTTGTCCAACTGAGCAATCTTGTTTTCATAAAATATACCAACTTTTTAATGACTGATGATTAACATGCTGTTATACATGTTAAAAAAAGCTCAAATGCTGCACATGAGAGGTTAAGCTTTATTGGCTCCTCCTGGCAATTTTACAAGGTGATTCCGGATACTTTCCGGTATGATGTCAAATGACGCGTTACACCGCGTGATACTGCGTTTTGATGCGACACGCCCACCGCGGTGTACCGCGAAATACCCCACGTGTTTCGAATGGCTGCATCTGTATATTGCACAAAAAACAGATGTAAACAGGAAATACCAGTTTTAAGCAGAGAGTTTAATGTTTAGTCCAAAAACAGGTCAATATCAATGTTGCTCTTGCCGAGACACACAATGGATGAGTTGTACAGTCTTATGGCACAAGGCAAGAATGACCTATGTAGCGCTCCCTGCTGCACCGTGGTTGGATCAGCCTATTGCTGAACGTGCTCTTCATTCTCACAAGCATGTCATAGAGGGGATGCCTGCTTGCATCCCCTGCTCTAATCCCAGAGCCCCAGCACATCACCGCGTAGAAAATGGTGCTTGCCACAACTGACTGATAGAACATATGGAACATCTTACTACACACATTGAAGGACCTGAGCCTCCTCAAGAAGTTAAGTCGGCTCTGACCCTTCTTGTAGATGGCCTCGGTGTTCTTAGACCATTCCAGTCTATTGTCGATGTGCACTCCCAGGTACTTGTATGAGTCCACTATCTCCACACCACTCCCATGGATGTAGACAGGAGTAGGTTGGACCCTCTTCCTCCTGAAATCTATCACCAGCTCCTTTATCTTTGCCACGTTCAATTGCAGGTGGTTCTCCCCACACCACTCAACAAAGCTGCTGACCAGTCCTCTGTACTCTTCCTCCCTCCCACCCTTGATACATCCCACAATTGCAGAGTCGTCTGAGAACTTCTGCAGGTTGCATGACTTTGAGTTGTATTTAAAGCCTGAAGTATAGAGGGTGAAGAGGAACGGAGAAAGAACTGTCCCTTGAGGAGCCCCTGTGTTACTCACTACCCATCAGATAGTCACTGTAGAGGTCGAAAAACGTAATCCTCACAGTGTTGCCAGCCTTCTCCAGGTGTGAGTAGGCCCTTTGCAGCATGTAGATGATTGCATCTTCCACACCAACATTAGGCTGGTAGGCCAACTGTAGGGTGTCCAGTGATGAACTGACCAGGATTCTCAGGTGGGACAAGACCAGCCTCTCCAGTGTCTTCGTGACATGAGATGTCAAGAAAACCTCAAAATGTGTCCCAGCCAAACGAACCCAAAAGTACAGGTAATAGGTTTATTCCATGCTGAAAAGAGAAGAAAGAAAACACAGCGTTTCGGCCATGGAGCCTTCTTCAGGTTTGAGAAAGACAGGGCAGTAAGCAAAGGTAATGTAGCATAGGAGAACAAAAGCTGGGGGAGAGGAGGAGGGAGAGGCGGGAGCAGGGGACACAGAGAGTGACCAATCAGGTAGTGTGAAGAGAGGTGTGAAATGAAACCTACAATGAATAGAGAGAATTTAGAAGAAAATTAGTCTGTCATTGAGAGAAGGGTGAAGGTTTGATCCTAGCTGCAAGATAATTTTAGTTTCTGTAGTCTTTCTGATGTAGGAGTTAGGAAAACCATCTTTGAGAACACAGACTGAGTGATTATTGTGATCATGACCGTCAGAGGGTGAAATGAGAAACGATATGCTTGGGGAAATGGAGAATGGAGAATTGGAGAACCCAAAAGTATGCAAACATGTAATATTAAAATATTACAAAATAAACTTTTCTTGTGATAGTTTAATATTATATTTATTTGAAGGCTATAATGTGCTTTTAACAGGTATAAGAGAGTGAAGAATAATTAGAATGCTTTATCTTCTAACTTGCTTAATTTTGTGAGTTGTTTTCATGTTACATCTTTACCATTGTTTCTTTAAGTATTTCAACTTAAAGTGTTGGTTTTTGAACATTCCAGGTTTTCACAGGGCCTGCAGTTACACCAGATTGATATAATGGCAGATGGCACTGCAGGGAGTTCTGCTACCTTATTGAAAATGGCAAAAAAGTGTGAGAGATTTGTGTTTCAGCAATGGATAAACTGAAGAGAACAAAAGGCCAACGCATAGGAGGGCCAAGGGAGTTTGTTGTTATTGATGGAGTCCTCTAGCATAATCTGTATGTTACTCTGTACCTATATAGTGGTAGGAGCTGTGAACTCCTACTGAATCCACATGCTAAACTCTAACTTTCACGCTTGCTTTAGCACAGATGCTTCTCCCTCTCTGTACTAAACTCCTATCTTCTGTACCAAACTCCCTGATAAGGAAGGAATGTTTTAATTACTCTCTGAGTCCTTGAGTTTCTTGAGAAAGTAGTTCAAAGACAGGAGGGGGGTATGGCAATTGATGAAAGTCACTTCAGACACAAAAGAAAGGTATGAATGGTTTTCAAAATCACATCAAGGGCAGTTTGAATTTATGCCACCGCATTAATATTTGGTAGTTCACCTTTTCAAATACAGTTTAAGAAATGTTGCTCTCCTTAACTGAATGCACTATAATTGTTATAAATAATGTTTAGAAATATAAAAATAAGATTTTTATAAAACTCTTAAACTTGATCATGTTAATTTTCCCGTTGTGTAAAATATTGATCTAGTTTTCCAAAAACTGTGACCTACTGCAATATAAGGCACCGTGTAATCATTACAGTATTAATAATAAATGTTTATTACAGTACTTTAAGACATAAATTAGGTATTTCATTGTTATTGAGATTTGTACTCCACTTACAGTATCGTAGAGGATGGATTGCTGGTGGATGGAAAATAAGAAAGTGGGTGTTTGGCATGTTGGGAGTGAGGCACCATGGGGAAAAAGCAGGAAAACCAGTTTTAAGAGTGTCTGAAGGAAGAGCAAGAAGACACCTTGTGCCGCTTATTGTTCACCATGTGAGGACTGGATCATCTGTAATAAGTGACGAGTGGTGTGCCTATGAAGGGTCTTTGCCCCACCTTGGCTACAAACATTTCATTGTAAACCTCAGTATGAGCTACAGATGCAGCCATTCAAAGATCCCGGTACAAACCCGTACCACACGCATCTACGCACAAGCCACCGCGCCGTACCGCAGTACGTTATTGGCTGGCCAAAATGACCGACAGGGGCACTCGTGGTGCACTGGTCAGTAGTGAAAAGATTTAATCATTTAATCTCTTTACTATGCACATTTTAATCCGCTTAGTATTGAATATTTATATGGAATTTTACAACTAAGGGAAATTTTAGTAGCTGAGCATAAAAAGAATAGGAGCATAACGCATCTGAAGGTCATAAACGATATTCATTTAGGAACATAAACATATTATGTAAACTGTATATTGCTGGTATTGGTAGTTTAAAAAAAATACACACCAGTATTAATTACACCAGAAATTAATAACAATATAATTATGTACTGTAGCACAAACAGTAGCATAAGACTTTCTATTGATATGTATATTGCTGTTCCACAGCTTGTCACAAGAGTGCGTGAGAGCTTAAATGACTGACTTGTAACCCTGAGGTTGGGTGTTCAAATCCACCTATTACCACGAGTTTTCTTTTAACAAATAAACATTTCTTTGAAAAACTAAAATAGCAATATTATGGACACTCTATTGACTTTTTTATATTTCTAAATATCACAACATGTTCGAATCTAAGTAATTTATTAATAACAATGAATAGTTTCAGACTGCTACTGATGTCATTATCATCAATACATGAAAAAAGTTAATCCTGTTTTTTATGGTCTGTAGCTCAAATCCTGCTTAACACAAGAAGAATATTATTAGACAGTGTTGTGAGACTAAAGAAATCAATAACGATATTAATTCAAAGATCTAAATATATTTAATGCATACGCCTGACATTAGAGGGTGTGTCTGCTAGCCTGCACGGTGACATCACAGTCTTTCCCTCTGAATATCTAGCAGGGACCTATACCGTGTGGATCCCTTTAGATCTCCCTTTAGATTTAAAAAGTTATTCATAATATCTTCAGTGTCACATTAACATTGGAATGTTCTTCCAAGTGTAAAAGGAGGTGATACTCAATGTGTCTGCTTCATAAATTTTCAGTTTACAGACCGTACAAGATCATTTTTTATGAATAATGTATTCCATATCGCATTAAAATTGGAACCCTTTTCTCAGGTGTAAATCCACCTATTTTCTAACCGCTTTATCTAGGACAGGTAACTCACCCTTCCCCCTTCCTGTCTGACTTTCTTTTTAACCCTTCTGTGCCCGAATCGCAGTGGGTGAGAAAGAAACAAAGTGAAACTTAGAGCGTAAACATATGAAAATTCATATTCTTTACTCAACAACTTTTTAAAAACAGTGAAGTGAAATAGGTCTAATACAGGTGGGTACAGTCCCCCTTCCCCCCACGGAAAGACAGACAAATGTTTTCACTGCCTATTTAGTAGCTATTCAGAGGGAAATGTCACCTTGCTGGCAAGCATACTCTTAAGATAAGAATATTATATTCCCTATTAATCAAATTCTAAAAATGCTTTTGTTTACTCTGATAGCGAGCATATTCGCAGAAAATGTTAAAATATCACTTTTCTCACAAAATACATAAACAATATGGTCAGAAGGAGCACGTAAAAACGTTTCCAAAATAATAATTAAATTCTGAAAAGTATGAGTTTCTTTTACTGTGATAACGAGCACAAGTATTCCTGGAAGATGTAATCACTTAACTTTGAGTGTTTTGTGATATTTAGAAAGACCAACAAATTCAATATAGTGTCGATAATATTTATTGTCAGTAATAATATCAGTAGCAGTTTGAAATTATTAGTTGTTATTAATAAATGACTTAGCTTCGAACATGTTGTGATATTTAGAAATATAAAAAATGTCAATATAATGCCAATAATATTTACTATTTTAGTTTTTCAAAGAAATGTTTATTTGTAAAAAGAAAACTTGTGGCAATAGCTGGATTTGAACACACATTTTTTACAAACAATGTAGACACAGACTCAGACTTCGTGGAGTGAAATTCGGCACAGCCAGCACTTCCGAGAGAGAGAGCAGAGCAGAGCAGACCAGACACGACACAGGGATGCAAAAACCTGGCGATCTCCCCAGACTGTACGCCCGTTTCAAAGTGGGTCAGCGCCCTACACCCTGCGGTACCACTGTGTACATACAGTACAAACATGTTGTGATATTTAGAAATATAAAAAATTTCAATATAATGCCAATAATGGACAGTTTTTCAGTGCTTGTATAATCGATGGAAATGTTCAAATAAATGTGCTAAAGAAATAAACAAAAACAAGTCATTTATTCCTTTATCGTATTGGCTAGCTAATGTCCTCTCTTTTCTAGTTAATGTTACTTGTGGCTGTGTTTTTGCGTTGCGTAGCAACGAGGGACTGTATTCTCAGGTGGAGGAACGTAAACAGCTTAATTTTCGTGTTAAATACATTTTTTTTATTAAAATTCATTCTATACAGAAATCGCATATTTGGGGACCGTTTTATAAAAGCAGTAAGGCACTCAAGGCCTGTGCTATATCATGGATATAGTCACAGTTAAAATGGTTTCCGGCCCTCTGCAGCATGTTGGGCCTAAAAACACCTTTTAACTGTGAATATATCAATGATATAGCACGGCCTCTCGTGCCTTATTGCTTAAATAATTAGATTCTGAAAAGTATGAGTTTCTTTTAATGCGAAAACAAGCGCAGGTATTCATGGAAAATGGTAATCACTTAACTCACTTAACTTTAAACGTTTTGTGATATTTAGAAAGACCAACAAATTCAGTATAGTGTCGATAATATTTAGTCAGTAATAATATCAGTGGCAGTTTGAAATTATTTGTTTTTATTAATAAATGACTTAGCTTCGAAAATGTTGTGATATTTAGAAATATAAAAAATGTCAATATAAAGTAGTGTCCATAATATTTGCTATTTTAGTTTTTCAAAGAAATGCTTATCTGTTAAAAGAAAACTCATGGCGATAGCTGGATTTGCACACCCAACCTTAGCCTTATAAGTCAGTCACTTAAGCTCTCACGACACAGACACGCACTAAACAGTGAAACAGAAGTACACATATCAATAGAAAGTCTTATACTGCTGTTTGTGCAGCAGTACATAATTATATCGTTATTAATTTATTTAGATACACGATTCCATATTATATTTCCTATTAATCAAATTCTAAAAGTATGCTTTTGTTTACTCCGATAACGAGCATATTCGCAGAAAAAGTTAAAACGATCAATTTTCACAAAGTATATAAATGTACAGAAATATGGTCAGAAGGAGCACATAAAAACGTTTCTGAAATAATCACATGTAAGACTCTGATGCTTAAAATGCTTAGGGAGAAATGAAATACTGGTGTGTATTTTGTCTTTAAACTACCAAGACCAGACAAATTTAGTAAAATATCTTTTATGATCATGTGAAAGGCATACTTTGTATGATTGGAAACAAATGCGTGATCGGATCAACGAAATGCTGTGGTGTTACTTTTTGTCAATGAAAAAATAAAGTATTTTCATTTACAAAGACGGTTACAAAGAATGTGGACCAGGGTAATAATTTGAGTTTACAGCTTATCCAAGGTCATTAATTATTAATACTATTAGTAATATCTTCGGTTAAGACTTTGATGCATAAAATATTTCTGCATAATTAAAATATTTATGATAAAGGTGGTAGGTTGTGTACTTTTGTCCAACTGAGCAATCTTGCTTTCATAAAATATCAACTTTTTAATGTATAATGATTAACATGCTGCAATACACAGTTTAAATTTAAAAGTCTAAAGAGTATACGACTTGAATAAAGACTGTCCCTCAGCAGTGATCGGGATTCAAAACCAGGTGTTTTCTGGTGACAGCTCAAATGCTGTACAGGAGAGGTTAAGCTTTTTTAGCTCCACCTGGCGGTTTTACAAGGTGATTTCGGATACTATTAACATAATCTAATTTGCATACGGTATATTGCGGTATATTGCCACACGCCCACCGTGTTGTATGCAGTGTTTTGAATGTAGACTGAACTGGAGCACATACTCAGCACATTAAGAGGGCATGGAGCACATATAAGGATCAGGTGTGGAGACTGAGGGGAAATACAGTAGAAGACCAGTTCACAGTCATTGAATGGAATGGATGGCAGGCTAAAAAACACAACAATGGAGCACCTAGCAGAGGAGTTCATTGACATCTAAAAAAATACAAATAAAGATTGAGAGCATCTTTCAGTTAGTTCTAATTGTCTAGGGACTAGTTTGTCCACAGACACACACTCATTTACATGCACTAAACTAATTTTGTCTAGTTTCACCAAAATAATATTGTTGCGTACACTAGGAAAGTTCACTACATCTATCATCAGCTGATAAAGACTGTTCATTATTAATTCATAATAATTATTGTGTGTTTTGTATATGTGTGTGTTTGTGTGCCAGCATCTATTTTGTTAAATATTTTGAGGAAAAAAGATATATATTTTGGTGTTCCTTACAATTGTGATAAGTTGCTAAAATGATTTAAGATCAAGGAAAAGCTGTAAAATATTTTTGCTTAAAAAACTATTCTTTGTTGATAGCACACAGTAGAGTCATGTTTTATCATAAATCTGTTATTGAGGCAATAAACCCGAAGTTTTGGTTTAATTGCAAGTTTACAATATCAGTTCAGTTACAGTATATAGGAATTGTGAAATGGATTGATTGGATTTGGATGATGTCAAATAAATATTATATACAGTGCCATGCGAAAGTATTCGGCCCCCTTGAACTTTTCAACCTTTTGCCACATTTCAGGCTTCAAACATAAAGATATAAATTTTTTATTTTATGTGAAGAATCACCAACAAGTGGGACACAATTGTGAAGTGGAACGAAATCTATTGGATTTTTGAAACTTTTTTAACTAATAAAAAAATGAAAAGTGGGGCGTGCAAAAGTATTCGGCCCCCTTGCGTTAATACTTTGTAGAGCCACCTTTTGCTGCAATTACAGCTGCAAGTCGCTTGGGGTATGTCTCTATCAGTTTTGCACATCGAGAGACTGAAATTCTTGCCCATTCTTCCTTGCAAAACAGCTCGAGCTCAGTGAGGTTGGATGGAGAGCGTTTGTGAACAGCAGTTTTCAGCTCTTTCCACAGATTCTCGATTGGATTCAGGTCTGGACTTTGACTTGGCCATTCAAACACCTGGATACGTTTATTTGTGAACCATTCCTTTGTAGATTTTGCTGTATGTTTGGGATCATTGTCTTGTTGGAAGATAAATCTCCGTCCCAGTTTCAGGTCTTTTGCAGACTCCAACAGGTTTTCATCCAGAATGGTCCTGTATTTGGCTGCATCCATCTTCCCCTCAATTTTAACCATCTTCCCTGTCCCTGCTGAAGAAAAGCAGGCCCAAACCATGATGCTGCCACCACCATGTTTGACAGTGGGGATGGTGTGTTGAGGGTGATGAGCTGTGTTGCTTTTACGCCAAACATATCGTTTTGCATTGTGGCCAAAAAGTTCGATTTTGGTTTCATCTGACCAGAGCACCTTCTTCCACATGTTTGGGGTGTCTCCCAGGTGGCTTGTGGCAAACTTTAGACGAGACTTTTTATGGATATCTTTGAGAAATGGCTTTCTTCTTGCCACTCTTCCATAAAGGCCAGATTTGTGCAGTGTAAGACTGATTGTTGTCCTATGGACAGACTCTCCCACCTCAGCTGTAGTTCTCTGCAGTTCATCCAGAGTGATCATGGGCCTCTTGGCTGCATCTCTGATCAGTCTTCTCCTTGTCTGAGCTGAAAGTTTAGAGGGACGGCCAGGTCTTGGTAGATTTGCAGTGGTCTGATACTCCTTCCATTTCAAGATGATCGCTTGCACAGTGCTCCTTGGGATGTTTGAAGCTTGGGAAATCTTTTTGTATCCAAATCCGGCTTTAAACTTCTCCACAACAGTATTACGGACCTGCCTGGTGTGTTCCTTGGTCTTCATGATGCTCTCTGCGCTTTCAACAGAACCTTGAGACTATCACAGAGCAGGTGCATTTATACAGAGACTTGATTACACACAGGTGGATTCTATTTATCACCATCAGTCATTTAGGACAACATTAGATCATTCAGAGATCCTCGCTGAACTTCTGGAGTGAGTTTGCTGCACTGAAAGTAAAGGGGCCGAATAATTTTGCACGCCCCACTTTTCATTTTTTTATTAGTTAAAAAAGTTTCAAAAATCCAATAGATTTCGTTCCACTTCACAATTGTGTCCCACTTGTTGGTGATTCTTCACATAAAATAAAAAAATTTATATCTTTATGTTTGAAGCCTGAAATGTGGCAAAAGGTTGAAAAGTTCAAGGGGGCCGAATACTTTCGCAAGGCACTGTAACTAATAACGTTAAGGAGGTATCATATAAAAGAATTCATTGAATTTACCCAGAAAATACCTTTTTGTGTAGCAATTTAAAATTTATATACAGATGCAGCCATTCAAAATGCACGGGTGATACCGCATTATTTTGCAGTGCCCTTTACGCAGTCTACCGCGAGTTACCGGTAAATACCGCGAGTTACCGTAAATTCTCCTATAATACCGCAAGTAAAATAATAGTATCCGGAATTTCCGCAATGTGGAGCTAATAAAGCTCAACCTCTCATGTTTGAGCTGTCGCCATCAAAGTCTTTAATGAAGATATTACTAATAGTATTAATAATGAATGACCTTGGACAATCTGTAAACTCAAAGTATTGCCCTGGTCCACATTATTTTTTTCATTGACCGTCTTTGTAAAAGTAACACCACAGCATTTCGCAATCACGCATTTGTTTCAAATCATGCAAAGTACAGTAATTTTTGAGAATCGATTCACCATGTCTTTCACATGCAACAAAAGAGATTGATTTAGGAACATAAACATGATACCATATGCAAACTGTACTGTATACAGTATGTATATGTATATTTAATGTAATATAATATGGAATCGCGTATCTAAAGAAATTAATAACGATATAATTATATTCATGTACCGCAACACAAGAATAGTACACGCTGTACATTGTCTGTTGAAAATGTTTCTGTAGTGGTTTTTCAGTACTCTCCATGTGGCGCTGTGGGTTAGGTTCCTGACTCCCATATCACATGGTCTGTCATCAAATCCCACTGGAACAATGACTTTTTTTTTAACAAACATTTCTTTGAAAAAATGAAACGTTTCCCTTGGTCAGAGATTAAATAAAACCTCACTCGCACCAAACAAATTTATATTTCTAAATATCACAACATGATCGAATTTAAGTCATTTTAATAACAATGAATAGTCACCTATGCGTTACAAAATAAACATTTATATTGATTTGAATCGCGTTTTGATTTAAATCATAAACGCGTGTTTAAATATATGTGTTTTTTGATTCACAATCAGACAAATGCAACATAAATTGATATCTTTGTCTTCTAAGTATCTTAATAAACTTTCAGCATAGATTTCTCCCCGTTTAGATTTATTTTTCTTGGGATCTTGGGATCAAATGTGGAAAGATTAGATTGTAATCGTTTTTATTTTTTAAATACATTTTATAAAAGTGTAATCTATGCTAAAAAGTTGTACACCACCTGCTATAAAGATACATATTGTAAAACTTTCGGGTTCAGATAGGACAGACACAAGAACTCAGACTTGCGGAGTTAAAGCAAGTTAAAGCCTTGATTTTATATATCACCTTTAAAAGTGGAATCTCAAAGCAAAGTAAATACCCAACACTGATTCTACCCATCTGTCATGCTAATAAAGCACCTTGGATTGAATTGAACTGAGGGAGAGAGGGGGGGAGGGCGAGCGAGAGAGCCAGGACAGACAGGCAAATAAGATACACTCCACAGACATTCACAACAGCGACATATCATAAAACGTTTGCACATATAGTTAAGTTATTACTTGGTTTTCAAAGTGCAATGAAATACAATATTGTTGTTGTTGCTGTTATTGTTGTTTTTATCCTGTAAAGCTTTTTGAGAAGCCACCTTTAAAGGCAATATATAAAAGCGCTGATTCTTATGGAATGTGTTCCGCCGGGGATTCAAAAAAATTATTTTTTTAATCGCGTATCTAAGGAAAATAGCAGTATAACTTTGTTCATGCACAAACAGTTGCATGTTACATTATTAATTTGGGTGTCTCCTCTTGCCAGAAAGCTCTAAATTGCATTTTGAGTGCGGTTTTTGACTTTTTCTAAATTGCAACCCATAAATAAAGCTGATACAGTTTAGACTTATTTTAAACTGTATTACAGCAGCACAATGGACAATGCAACGTAAATTGCAAAAATGCACTTGGAATCTGTCCAAGCCCTACTTTGTCAGGCATTTTCTTTTACTGCAACGGACATAAAAACTCCCTTGCTTTTAACAGAGCGTTTCATAATTTCTAACTACGGAAATTATTTAAACTGCGACACTTATCATTCATTCCATTCCATTCCATTATCAGTCTTCCATTTCTCCCTGAACATTTTAAGCATGAAAGTTTTATGAAACGGTACCCAAATATGCGATTGCTGTATAGAATGAATTTTAGTTTTAAAAAATTATTTAACACGAAAATTAAGCTGGAAATCTCGCCCCCTTCTACTTTGAAAATACCTGTGAAACCGGTTTAATTCGTCACAGCCAGCACTCCCGCAGAGAGGGGGGTTGTACTCGTTAATGTCTTAGCCGGAACACATCATTATATCTCATTTTGTATTTCTATTAAAAAAATTGTTTGCCCAGCCACTATTGTTGTTATTGTTTTTATCCTGTAAAGCGCTTTGAGGAGCACAGCTTTCTCACCACTTAGATTACTTTTTGATACCATCCTTACACAAAGCAGAAACTTCTTGTATTTTCCGATGACATACAAGTGGAAAGATTACAGATTTTAATCGTCTTTTTTCTGAACCAGGGAAAATCTGATCATGTTTCTCAATAACAATAATAAAAAACTTTATTTTACATATCACCTTTAAAAGTGGCATTAAAATACCGAATTAAACCGGTTTCACAGGTATTTTCAAAGTAGAAGGGGGCGAGATTTCCAGCGAAAGACACCTCCCCCCTCCAAAGCCAAGGAAGTACAGTAATTACTAGTTAAGAAAGTTAGGCTCCTCAATGAAATTGTTTTAACATGCTAATGCGTTGGTGTAACAGTCCGGGCGTGGCAAGCTTCTAATGTCAACTCGACTGGATTGGAAGACAATGAACATATTCTAGCCCTAAATGAATTAATAGCAAACATGGTTTACATAAAAGACATTTTTCCAAGAAAGTTTATAATAATACGATCTATAGTTGAAATCTGAGCCTAAATAAAAAGAAAAAGCATTTTCAGAGACCAATTACGCTGTGTTTATGTAGAAAAAGTGATTAGGTTTAAGAGCAATCTAATTACTTATTTGTTTAAAATGCTATATAAAATAAAGTTTATTATTAATTTGCTGGACAGAGCGGTGAACATTATTATGGATAAGACAAAGATAACGATCCTGATCAGTTTAGAAATCTGTGTACGCTGTAAGGTTTTTACTTCTTAAACTTTTAAAATCCACGTTTCGAATAGAAAGAAATCATCTTCCTGGTACAGTATGTATAGCAAACCAGCACGTCTTTTTTCTCCAGTCAGAGGGGTTAGACGCTCGGTTAAAAGCAAAGGAGATTGTCTGTTATAGTGGACATAAAAACAAGAGTTTGCTGCATTATATCCTAGAAGACACAGACCAGCACCAGACCAGGAGAATGCCCGCGGCGTAAAAGAAAATGCCTGATGAACTAGGGATTGTACAGTTTCCAAGTGCTTGTACAATCGATGGAAATGTTCAAATAAATGTGCAAAAGAAATAAACAAAATAATCATTTATTTCTTTATCATATTGGCTAGCTAATGTCCTCTCTTTGCTAGTTAGTGGCTGTGTTTCTGCGTTGGGTAGCAACGGGTGACTATTCTCAGGCGGAAGATGTAAACAGCTTAATTTTTGTGTTAAATAATTTTTTTAAATTAAAATTCATTCTATACAGCAATCGCATATTTGGGTACCATGTCATAAAACTTTCATGCTTAAAATGTTTAGGGAGAAATGGAAGACTGGTGTGTATTTTTTCTTTAAACTACCAAGACCAGCCATACACAGTACAGTTTACGTACATACAGTAATGTTTATGTTCCTAAATTAATATCGTTTATGACCTTCAGATGCGTTATGCTCCAATTCTTTTTATGCTCAGCTACTAAAGTTTCCCTTTAGTGGTAAAATTCCATATAAATATTCAAAACTAAGCGGATTAAAATGTACACAGTAAAGACATTAAATGATTAAATCTTTTCACTACCAACCAATGCACCACGAGTGCCCCTGTCGGTCATTTTGGCCAGCCAATCACTTACCACGGTGCCCTACGGTGCCCCGCGGTGGCTTGTGGGTAGATTATCGTACCGTGGGTTTGTACCTCGCATTTTGAATGGCTGCATCTGTACGCAAACAATTCACTGTCTAAACAAATATGATAAAACTGGTTTCAAACATAAACTTTAACTTGTTTGGAATCTTGGGGATAGCTTTGCTTGCTCTGTGGGTGCACACAAAGTGTAAAGTAAGGTTGTTCACGTATGATCAAAATTAAACTAATTCAAACCAAACACCCTTTTTCTTTGTTTTGTAAGTGAAATGAACATAATGTATATGGCCAAAATTGGTGTTTAACTCACATGTTTCAAATAAATGTCTTGTTTTGTTTTCTCATGGGCAAAATGGTTTGTCCCGCAACCTGTAGGACCCAAAATGGCATGGCAACAGGGGCTGGCATAGTAGTACCTGTTCCAGGGCTGCACATGCGTGGATTGATTTGAAAGAAAATACTATTATGAGGGGGTAGTATTTTCTTTAAAATATTTATATACATAGAAGAATTTATAGTATTTTATTTTTGTTAATAATATGTTGATTGTTAAATTGTGTATCTATTGGAGGCATGTTTATATCAGAATTCTGCTCATGACTTTGTAGAATTCCTTTTTGTTTTGTAGTTGAATATTCTAGGGGGAGGAGTTTTACCTAGAAAGGAGCTCCTCAAGATAGGAGATAGGGGATAGGAGAAAGCTTGTAGCAGTGTTGAGTAGGATTAGCTTACTGCAATCTTCTTTAAAATCAATTAATGTATACTGTATATTCTTGTACTATAGTTTTTTGTTTTTTTTTCTCTTTGGTTAGTTTGTATTTGTCACTTTGTTTTGTTTTTTTTTGGTTGCGGAATGTGGGAACACAGTTCCTCACAATAACCACCTTTGCACTTCTTTGCAATTGTGGCTGTGCCATAATTATTGCTGCATCCTATCTGTTCTTCTAAACTTTTGAAGGACCAGACTGTGACAGTGTTTAACCACCATCTGTAAAAATATTTCACACATACTGTAGTGGCTTTAAAACCACATAGTATCATACTGTATATACAAATGCAGCCATTCAAAATGCTTGGGGTATTTCGCGGTACACCGCGGTGGGCATGTCGCATCAAAACGCAGTATCACGCAGTATCATGCGGTGTATCGCGTCATTTGACGTCATACCGGAAAGTATCCGAAATCACCTTGTAAAACCGCCAGCAGGAGCCAATAAAGCTTAACCTCTCATGTACAGCATTTTAGCTTTTAAATTAAAACTGTGTATTACAGCACGTTAATCATCAGTAATTAAAAAGCTGGTATATTTTATGAAAGCAAGATTGCTCAGTTGGGCAAAAGTACACAACCTACCTTTATCATAAATATTTTAATTATGCAGAAATACTTTATGCATCAAAGCCTTTCCCGAAGATATTACTAATAGTATTAATAATGAATGACTGTGGACAAGCTGTAAACTCAAAGTATTACGCTGATCCACATTCTTCCTAACCATCATTTTAAACGAAAAGACTTTATTTTTTTCATTGACAAACACGACAGCATTTCGTTGATCTAACTAACGAGGACAGGACATTATCTAGCCAATATGATAAAGGAATAAACTACTTTTTTTGTTCATTTGTTAAGCACATTTGTACAAGCACTTGGAAACTGTCCAATCCCTACTTTGTCAGACATATTCTTTTACTATAACGGACATAAACACTCCCTTGCTTTTAACAGAGCGTTTAATAATTTCTAACAACGAAAATTATTTAAACTGCAACACTTATCATTCACCAGAGCTCGAAATATCACAAGGATCCTCAAGAGCACAACAAAGACTGTATTTAAAGATACTTGTATCAGATACATGAGAATCCAAGCTTTTTTATCTATGCTTTCTTATCTACGCTAAGAAGTAGTCTTTAAAATTTATCAGTAAAAAGTCAAATTTCTGGGGTGTCCGTATACCAGAGATTATGGTACCGTTTCAGAAGGGTGTCAGCCAGTTAGATTCCAGGACCGGAATTATCTGTTTCATAATCGAGAATATAATATTGAATCACGTATCTAAAGAAATTAATAATAATATTAATTTAAGGATCTACATTTCTAAATCTATGTATCTATATAGCTGGTAGTATTACTGTATTTCACTTTCTTTGTAAACACGTTTTGTTAACACCCGAATCGCAGGTGGATTCTGTTTTTAGTTATGGTCTGTACTAGCTCAAATCCTGCTTAACTAAAAATTAGGCACAAGAAAAGTATTATTGGACAATGCTGTGAGGCTCTGGCGGAATTTCTCTGTAAACTGAAGAGTTATAGAGGAGACAGGTTGTGTATCGCTTCTTTTGACACTTGTAAAAAAAACATTCCAATGTTAATGCGACACGGAAGATAATGTGGTGTTTTGGTCGTTAGTGAAAAGATTTAATCATTTAATCTATTTACTGTGCACATATTAATCCGCTTAGTATTGAATATTTATATGGAATTTTACCACTAAAGGGAAATTTTAGTAGCTAAGCATAAAACGCAGAGGAGCATAACGAAGGTCATAAACGATATATAAATTTAGGAACATAAACATATTGTAAACTGTATGTTGCTGTTATTTGGTATGTGCATTCGCCTGGCGCTGCGCGGTTTTCATCACTCTCTGCGGGAGTGTTGGCTGTGATGAATTAAACCGGTTTCACAGGTATTTTCAAAGTAGAAGGGGTCGAGTCTTCCAGCGAAAGACACCTCCCCACCCCCTCCAAACCCCTATTGTTTGCTTACAGTAGTACTTAAGTACAGTACAGTAAGTACAGTACTTACTTACGTTAGTACTTCTCATGTTAAGAAAGCTAGGTGTTAGCATAAACTATTAGTAATCAATAATATTAAATTTAGCACTGTAATAAATTGTGCTAATAATAAATTCCACTCTGAGAATGTAGGGGGGAGGAAGAATGCCCGTGGTCTTTTCACTGATAAACTTATGTCAAGCTGTCAACAAAAAACAGCTGTCAAAAAAAAGTCAATTGTGTGTCCATAATATTGCTATATTGCTATTGCTACAGTAATTGCTATTGCTACTGAGTCTCTGTTTCTACAGAACATTGTTTGTGAACAAACTGGTTTCACAGGTATTTTCAACCCCCAGCCACTGTTGTTTCATCAGTTGTTATCCCGTAAAGTGCTTTGAGAAACCACCTTTAAATGAGCTATATAAAATAAAGTTTATTATTATTATTAACATTGATCATATTTTTCCTCCCAGAACTTGTAAATTGTTGTTGTTATTGTTGTTGTTATCCTGTAAAGCGCTTTGAGAAGCATACTGTCCAGCTTGTCAGGTGCATTCTCTTGTAAAATAATAAGTAGAACTTTGTGCTTATTAGTGCTCCACTTACAGCAACCCGATGTAAATACATTTTGTCTCCAAAGCCACCACGACTTGTATGAATCATAACCCTGCCAAACGATGCAAATTCCGCTGCAGTGGTTGTGCAGGAATTATTCAGGATGGCATCTCCATGTTCAAGTAAACACTGCTCTGTGTGCAGATGCAAATGCATTTAAAAAAAGTAAACCTTTAAAAAAGCCACCTTTAAAGGCGCTATATAAAATAAAGTTTATTATTATTGATGATATTCTTCCTCCCAGGACTTGTTGTTGTTATGGTTGTTATCCTGTAAAGCGCTTTGAGAAGCATACTGTCAAGCATATTGTATTTCATTGCACTTTGACAGATCGTCTTATAATCACTTGTTGTTAGAATATCCCCCAAGAGGTATCCAGCTTATAGTGAAACGGGCGTACAGTCTGGGGAGATCGCCCGTTTTCCATGTAAATAGTTCCCTGGTTCCGCACCCCTTGGTGTTTCTCTCTCTCTCTCTCTCTCGGGCCCGTGCTCTTGGTGGGCTTCTCTTATGTCTCTCTCTCGTCTGGGCACGGGAGTGCTGCTGGCGGGTGGTGACGGAGAACAAATAAAGCGCAGTTTTTAACTCCACAAGTTTCTCAACGAACCCAAATTCATTACATTGGTGTCAGAAGCGGGAGGATGGACAGTGAACGGCCAATGATGTCGGACTCAGAGAACCACCGGTTCCCCCAGCCCCGGGGACTCCGGATGCTGTCGGGAAATGGGAGCGGGGCGGCCTAAAGGGGGGAAGCGACACTACCCCCGCTCCGGAAAGTCAGAAGGAGCGCTTCACCCCGCCTGCTGTGGGAAGAGATGGCCACAGCCGGGGCTTATTCCTTTCCTGCCTCACCGAGGGCAGACCCTGCCAGGCCCTCGTCGACACCGGTTTAACCATCACCCTGCTGCGGCCTGGTGTCCTGCTAACAAGGATGGGTCATTAGCTAGCCAATATGATAAAGGAATAACTTACTTTTTTGTTTATTTCTTTAGCACATTTATTTGAACATTTCCATCGATTGTACAAGCACTGAAAAACTGTTCAATCCCTAGTTCGTCTGGCATTTTCTTTTACTATAACAGATATAAAAACACCCTTGCTTTTAACACAGCGTTTCATAATTTCTTACAACGAAAATGATTTAAACTGCGACACTTTTATCATTCAACGAGAGCTTAAAATATCACAAGGATCATCAAGAGATCAATAAAGACAACAGAAAAAGATATGTGTATAAGATACTGTCCATGGGAATCCAAGCTTTTTTATCTACGCTAAGAAGTAGTCTTTAAAATTTCATCATTACACAGTGAAGTCAAAATTCCGGGATGTGCCTATATTAGAAAATATAGGACTTCTTCGAATGTATGTCAGGCAATCAAACTTCAGGACCGGAATTATCCATTTTATAATGGGGAATATAGTGTAAAATCCTGGGTTTGGTAAAATGTTTCAGGCATTCATGTGAAGGACAAAAGAGCTTTCACTGGCCGATTATCATTATTATCATTATTATTAATAATGATAATAAGTAAAAGTAAAATAATAGTATCCGGAATTTCCGCAAGGTGGAGCTAATAAAGCTCAACCTCTCATGTTTGAGCTGTCGCCATCAAAGTCTTTAACGAAGATATTACTAATAGTATTAATAATGAATGACCTTGGACAAGCTGTAAACTCAAAGTATTGCCCTGGTCCACATTCTTTTTTTCATTGACCGTCTTTGTAAAAGTAACACCACAGCATTTCGCAATAACGCATTTGTTTCCAATCATGCAAAGCACAGTAATTTTTGAGAATCGACTCACCATGCCTTTCACATGCTCATAAAAGAGATTGATTTAGGAACATAAACATATTACTGTATGCAAACTGTACTGTATACAGTATGTATATGTATATTTAATGTCTTTACTGTGCCTGTTTAAGTATTGAATATTTATATGGAATTTTACCACTGAAGGGAAATCTTAGTACCTGAGCATAAAAAGAATAGGAGTATACTGTAACGTGTGTGAAGGCCATAAACGATATTAATTTTGGAACTTAAACATTCACTATATGGCTGGTCTCGGTACTTTAAAGAAAACATACACACCAGTATTCCATTTCTCCCTAAACATTTTAAGCATCGAAGTCTTTAACTAACGTGATACCGGAGTCAACAAGCATACTTTTAGAATTTGATTAAAAGAGAATATAATATTGAATCACGTATCTAAAGAAATTAATAACGATATAATTATACTCATGTACCGCAACACAAGAATTGTACACGCTGTACGATGTCTGTTGATAATGTTTTGTAGGGCTTTTTCAGCACTCCTTATGTGACCTTGCTGGTGGCGCTGTGGGTTAGGTTCCTGACTCCTACATCACACGTAGCGTGTTCGAATCCGGCCGAAGCCATTACTTTTTTTTAACAAATATTTATTTGAAAAAATAAAACATTTCCCTGGCTCAGAGATTAAATAAAACTTCACTCGCACCAAACAAATTTATATTTCTAAATATCACAACATGATCGAATTTAAGTCATTTTAATAACAATGAATAGTCACCTAGGCTTTACAATATAAACATTTATATTGATTTAAATCGCTTTTAAATCACCTTTATTTAAAACCCATAAATAAAGCTGATACTGTTTAGACTTTTAATTATTTAAAACTGTATTACAGCAGCACAATGCACAATGCAATGTAAATCGCTATCTTTGTCTTCTGCGTAATAACGTTCACCTCTCTGTCCAGCAAATTAACAATAGTAATAATAATGAACTTTATTGTATATGGCGCCTTTAAAGGTGGCTCCTCAAAGCACTTTACAGGATAAAAACAATAACAACAAAACTGTTAGGCTGGGCAAACGATACAAAATGAGATATGATGATGTGTTCCGGCTTAGACATTAACGAAGAGCATAACACGGGGGCGGCATAGCGGTCGGCTCTGGCTTTCCCATCTACTGTATACCGATACACTGCAAGTACAACCCCCCTCTCTGCGGGAGTGCTGGCTGTGATGAATTGAACCGGTTTCACAGGTATTTTCAAAGTAGAAGGGGGCGAGATTTCCAGCAAAAGACACCTCCCCCCCTCCAAAACCAAGTAAGTACAGTACTTACTAGTTAAGAAAGCTAGGCTCCTCAATGAAATCGCTTTGACATGCTAATGCATTGGTGTAACAGTCCGGGCGTGGCTAGCTTCTAATGTCAACCCGACTACGGCGAAAGGAAACCTTCTTTCATTGGAAGACAATGAACATATTCTAGCCCTAAATGAATTAATAGCAAACATGGTTTACATAAAAGACATTTTTCCAAGAAAGTTTAGCCTTTGTCACTAATGAAACCACTAAATAAAGACATAAATATAGAAATCTTAAGATTTTTAAAATACATGACTTTGCTAAAATTTATTTAAAAATAAAAACGATTACAAACGCCAGCGGAGAAAGAGAACAGGGGAGGGATGTTGGTTTTGCATAAGGGGCTATGGAAATAAGGTCTATTTGGGAATGTGGAGTTACATGTTCTGGCTGTTTGTGAATTATTGTTGTTAAGTATAGAGTGTTGAGGTATTGATTTTATGTAATGCTTTATGTTGCAAATTGAGGTGGATTTTGTTTATGATAAAGAGGATAAACTGGGATGGGAGGAGGGTTTGGTTTTGCATAAGGGGCGGGATTATGATAATTGGATGAATTTGAGAGAGTTTTCGGGCTATTTTTGGTTTGTATTACGAATAACTTATACAAGATATTGAGATTTGTTGACAATTGGAGGACAGTTTTGCTTTAATGGTTTGATATATTTGATTTTGTATTGTATTGTTTTTGGTTGTTATCTATGTTTTTGGTTGGTATTATGTTTATATGGTTCTTTTTGTTGGTTGGTCGTTATTATGGTTATTATGTTTATTGTCTTTTTTGATTATTGGATGTAATAATCAAAAGAGAGAGAGAGCAAGCGCCTTTTTTTTTACTTTTGTAGCCAAAGGGCCTTGCAGATCAGATTCCCTTCCCCCTACGGAAAGACAGACACATGTTTTCACAGTTTAGAAGCCGCTCTGGAAAGATTAGATTTAGAAGCCCGTGGAAAGATTAGATTGTAATCGTTTTTATTTTTTAAATACATTTTAGAAAAGTGTAATCTATACTAAAAAGCTGTACACCACCTGCTATAAAGATACATATTGTAATACTTTCGGGTTCGGATAGGACGGACACAAGAACTCAGACTTCAGAACTCTGAACTCAGACTTGCGGAGTTAAAGCAAGTTAAAGTTAAAGCACCTTGAATTGAATTGAATTGAGAGAGAGAGCAGAGCCAGGACAGACAGGCAAATAACATACACTCCACAGACATTCACAACAGCGACATATCATAAAACGTTTGCACATATTGTTAAATTATAACTTGTTTTTCAGGAAGTTAAAAAAACACTTGAATTATTTATCCAGTCTCTCTAACGTCGGGCAACATGTTTTTTTAATCCAACATTGACAGCCACATCTTAAATCTTGACAGTCAGCTCTTTTTTCTCTATTTGAATTGTGGCGATTCAAACAACTTGGGATATCAAACGATATTAGTTTTGGAACATAAACATACAGTATGTAAACTGTATATGGCTGGTCTCGGTACTTTAAAGAAAAAATACACACCAGTATTCCATTTCTCTCTAAACATTTTAAGCATCGCAGTCTTTAACTAACGTGAAATAACATTTTCATTTTCAATAAGCTTTTCTGCGAATACACTCGATACCGGAGTCAACAAGCATACTTTTAAAATTTGATTAATAGGGAATATAATGTGGAATCGCGTATCTAAAGAAATTAATAACGATATAATTTGGTTTCTGTCAAAGCGCAATGAAATCTATAACTTGATTCTTATGGATCCCCGGTCCCGCCAGGGATTAAAGAAAAACATGGAATCACGTATCTAAAGAAATAACAGTATACAGTAACTATGTTCATGCACAAACAGTAGCATGTTACATTATTAATTTGGGGGTCTCCTCTTGCCAGAAAGCGCTAAATTGCGGTTTTTGACTTTTTTTAAATTACAACCCATACATAAGCTGATACTGTTTAGACTTTTAATTATTTTAAACTGTATTACAGCAGCACAATTTGGTTTTTCAAGAAACCTAGAGTAACGAAATGTCTTGCGTTGTACAGCTTTTCAGCTAAATATATTTATCGCTTACACCTGACACTTGACACTTGACAAAAACCGGTTGAACAGCTCTGTTGGAGGTTTGCAGATCAGATCAGATTCCCTTCCCCCCACAGAAAGACAGACTTCTTAGTCGCTATTCACTGCGACTCCAATTTCAGGCGTAAGCGATAGATCACAGTTTAGCCGATCTTGTTACAGCATGTTACAGTTTACTCTTATTAACCATATTAATTTTAAATGCTTAATGCCATTTTTTGACCACGCACGAATATTCTTATGTCCATATCTTCGCAAGGGAATCAGTGCGAATTGTAATACTAATTAAATGACCGCGGGCACTTTCCACCCCCTCTGACAGCAGGAACAAGACCCATTCTCAGCTCAGCAGCTCATTACAATATAGAGTGTTTGAATCTTTTGCTGCCTTTTGCTGCCTCACAAAGCTTTAGAGAACTTAACATTTCTATTATCAACAAATTGTAAATACGACGTTTACATTGGTATTACTAATTTTTCACTTGACTGTATGGAGGATTGTCAGCTGTCACTGAGAGCAGTTAACTAAATGTATTTTTTGATTCACAATCAGACAAATGCAACATAAATTGTCATCTTTGTTTTCTAAGCATATTAATAAACTTTCAGCATAGCTTTCTCCCCGTTTAGATTTATTTTTCTTGGGATTTTGGGATCAAACGTGGAAAGATTAGATTAGTAATCGTTTTTAGTTTATTTTTTAAATACATTTTAGAAAAATGTAATCTATACTAAAAAGCTGTATTTATTTAATACCACTCGATACTTATATTAATGGAGTTTAGTTGATACTGTTTAAACTTTTAATTATTTTAAATTGTATTACAGCATTGTACACATGCTTAAAAGAGGAGAAAACGCAAGCCTTCTTCAGGTGTGAGGGTCTTCTGCTCAGAATGAAACGCTAAAATGTAATGTAGGCTCTGAATGGGTTCAATTATGATTTGAGCTTGATTAAGGTTGCTGCCTTTTATCCAAAGTCCTGCTTGAATCCTTCTAAACTAAAAATTAGACACGAGAAGGGGCTCTGGTAAAATTTCTCTTTTTTTATTTTATCTTTTTTTCTTGGAAAAATATCTTACCCGCTGCAATCCGGGCACAGAAGGATTAAAAGAAGCCAGACAGGCAGGGGGAAGAGTGAGTTCTAAATAAAGAGGTATCCAGCTAACAGTGAAGGTAACTTAGCTACTTAACTACTTAGCCCGCCAGGGTTACCCTACTCTCCCGGAGGAGGCCCACCGGGAGATAGCACTCCAGGCGTTCCTCTGGGCCCTGGCGCCGACTGAGGTGCAGTGCTACGTGATGCTGGCCGCGCCGGTCCTCTTGGAGCAGGCCCTGGCTTTGGCTGAGCAGGCTGATGCCGTATTCGAGGAGACCAGTGGGCACTAACGGAGGGGTGCACGGGGAATCAGATGGGGAGGAGGAGACACCCAGCGCGGCGATGCTGGGGGAGCGACGACGGCTGGTCATCTGCCACCGCTGTGGGGAGAGGGGACACATCGCACGGGAGTACCGGGCGCTGGAGCCCCGGGGACTCCGGAGGCCATTGGGAAATGGGAGCGGGGTGGCCTAAAGAGGGGAAGGCCGCCCTTGAGCGACTGTACCTCCACTCCAGAAAGCCAGAAGGAGCGCTTCACCCCACCTGCTGCCGTGGGAAGGGTTGGCCACAGCCAGGGCTTATTTCTTCCCTGCCTCATCGAGGGAAGACCCTGCCAGGCCCTCGTCGACACCGGTTCGACCATCACCCTGCTGCGGCCTGGTATCCTGCCGGGCACCAAGGCAGCCAGACCCACAGGGCGCTCACCATGCACTTTGGGGCTGCGAGGGTGAAACACCCCTTCTACAGTACCTTGCCCCAGTCCGTGAGGACTGTATCCTGGGGTTGGACTGGTTGCAGCAGGTGGGTGGTTACCTTGACTTGGGCCGGCGAGAGTTGGTGGGGCAGGGGGAACGAATCAGTTTCACGGTGGGCGGGGCGGGAGGTGTCCGGGGTGTGTGGGATGACCGGAGCGGGAAGCGGAGGTGGCAGCAGCGTGCGTCACCTGGGCCTGCCGGAGCCGCAGGTGTCGGGGCGAGCGTGCCAGAGCTGACTCCCAGTACGGTGAGATAAGCTTGCCCCTACCCGGTCTGTAAGGCACTCTGTGCACTGTGGGAGGCCTTGGAGGTGAGGGACGGGATGCTGTGCGGGGGGTGGCAGGTGCCCTCCAGCGGCGAGGTCACTGCTTGGCAGTCTCCGGCTGGCCGTGCACCGCTTGGAGAACTATCCCACAGAGCGACCGCAACACCACAAACTGCCACCTGACCTCGCCGCTGGAGGGTACCCGCCACCCCTGGCGCAGCACCCCGTCCCTCACGCCCAAGTCAAGGCAACCACCAACCTAAGGTAGAAGGGGTGTTTCACCCTCGCAGCCCCAAAGTGTACGGTGAGCACCCTGGGGGTCCGGCTGCCTCGGTGCCCGCCAGGACACCAGGCCGCAGCAGGGTGATGGTTGAACCGGTGTCGACGAGGGCCTGGCAGGGTCTGCCCTCGGTGAGGCAGGGAAGGAATAAGCCAACTCTTCCCACAGCTGGCAGGGTGAAGCGCTCCTTGCTTAGAATAGCAATATTATGGACAATCAATTGACAATAAACATAGAAAAGCACATATTAAATTTGGGAAATTTGGTTTCAAAAGTCCTCATATCAACGATGCCTATACTGTGTTCCTCTACAGTATGCTAATCTATTGTAGTGCATTCGCCCCCCTCTTAGGCTGCGCAAACGATCTTTTAGATTTTTCTAGAAAAATAGAGGCTGTACAGTATGCGTTACAATATAAATATTTACTGTCAACCTTTAAATCAACAATTGATTTAAAGACGATCTGTCAAAGTGCAATGAAACCTATTACTCGATTCTTATGGACTCCCGGTCCCGCCAGGGATTAAAAAATAACATGGAATAGCGTATCTAAAGAAATAACAGTATACAGTAACTATGTTCATGCACAAACAATAGCATGTTACATTATTAATTTGGGGGTCTCCTCTTGCCAGAAAGCGCTAAATTGCATTTTGCCTCAACACTCCATACTCAACAACGATAATTCACAAACAGCCAGAACATGTAACTCCACATTCCCAAATAGACCTATTTCCATAGCCCCGCCCCTTATGCAAAACCAACATCCCTCCCCTGTTCTCTCTCTCTCTGGCGTTTGTAATCGTTTTTATTTTTAAATAAATTTTAGCAAAGTCATGTATTTTAAAATTCTTACGATTTCTATATTTATGTCTTTATTTAGTGGTTTCATTAGTGACAAAGGCTAAACTTTCTTGGAAAAATGTCTTTTATGTAAACCATGTTTGCTATTAATTCATTTAGGGCTAGCATATGTTCATTGTCTTCCAATGAAAGAAGGGTTCCTTTCGCCGTAGTCGGGTTGACATTAGAAGCTTGCCACGCCCGGACTGTTACACGAACGCATTAGCATGTTGAAGCGATTTCATTGAGGAGCCTAGCTTTCTTAACTAGTAAGTACTGTACTTACTGGTTGGTTTAGGAGGGGGGGAGGTGTCTTTCTCTGGAAATCTCGCCCCCTTCTACTTTGAAAATACCAGTGAAACCAGTTTAATTCGTCACAGCCAGCACTCCTGTAAAGCGCTTTGAGGAGCCACCATTAAAGGCACCATATACAATAAAGTTCATTATTATTACTATTGTTAATTTGCTGGACAGAGAGGTGAACATTATTACGCAGAAGACAAAGATAGCGATTTACGTTGCATTGTGCATTGTGCTGCTGTAATACAGTTTTAAATAATTAAAAGTCTAAACAGTATCAGCTTTATTTATGGGTTTTAAACGAAGGCGATTTAAACGCGATTTAAATCAATATAAATGTTTATATTGTAACACCTAGGTGACTATTCATTGTTATTAAAATGACTTAAATTCGATCATGTTGTGATATTTAGAAATATAAATTTGTTTGGTGCGAGTGAAGTTTTATTTAATCTTTGTGCCAGGGATACGTTTTATTTTTTCAAAGAAATGTTTGTTAAAAAAAAAAGTCATGGCTTCAGCTGGATTCGAACATGCAATGTGTGATATAGGAGTCAAGAACCTAACCCACAGCGCCACATGAGGAGTGCTGAAAAAGCCCTACAACAGACATTATCAACAGACATCATACAGCGTGTAAAATTCTTCTGTTGTGGTACATGAGTATAATTATATCGTTATTAGTTTCCTTAGATACGCGATTCCATATTATATTCCCTTTTAATCAAATTCTAAAAGTTTGCTTGTTGACTCCGGTATCATGTTAGTTAAAGACTTCGATGCTTAAAATGTTTAGGGAGAAATGGAATACTGGTGTGTATGTTTTCTTTAAAGTTCCGAGACCAGCCATATACTGTATGTTTATGTTCCAAAATTCATATCGTTTATGGCCTTCACACGCATTACAGTATGCTCCTATTCTTTTTATGCTCAGCTACTAAGATTTCCCTTTAGTGGTAAAATTCCATATAAATATTCAATACTAAAACGGGCACAGTAAAGACATTTAAATCTTTCTACGACCGACCAACGCACCACGAGTGCCCCTGTCGGTCAACCAATCACGTACCGCAGTATTTTGCATCGTGACGCGCGAGGCCGTAGCCAATTACCTCCGGTACGTGTCTGTGCCGCGCACTTTGAATGGCTGCATCTTATATAGCAGGTAGTATCACTGTATTCCACTTTCTTTGTAAACACAGAAAAACAGATTCACAACGCGACGCTGTGTCACTGTGTAAAAAAAACGGTTTGAACACCCTATATTGTAATAAGCTGCTGAGCTAAGAATAGGAATGTTCCTGCTGTCAGAGGGGGTGGAAAGTGCCCGCAGTCATTTAATTAGTATTACAATTCACACTGATTCCCTTGCAAAGATATGGACATAAGAATATTCGTGCGTGGTCAAAAAATGGCATTAAGCACTTAAAATTAATATGGTTAATAATAGTAAACTGTAACATGCTGTAACAAGATCGGCTAACCTGGGAAGAAAATGCTTTCAGAGAAAATGTTTCAGGTTTGAAGAACATAGATCTCCAATGCAATTTCAACTAAACCTGTTCCCACACACCCTGCCCCCACTGCCATTTGAATATACACAAAGCACTGAAATCTTTCAAGCTAATGATCAGGTGTTTCCGTCAACACCTTCCAGCAGCACTCCTGTGCCCAGACGAGAGAGAGACACAAGACAAGCCCGCCAGCCCGAGAGAGAGCAAGAGAAACACCAAGGGGTGTGGAACCAGGGAACTATTTACATGGAAAACATGCGATCTCCCCAGAATGTCTGCCCGTTTCACTGTTACCTGGATACCTCTTTATTTAGAACTCATTCTCTCCCCTGCCTGTCTGACTTCTTTTAATCCTTCTGCGCCCGGATTGTAGCGGGTAAGATGTTTTTCCAAGAATAAAAGAGAAATTAAAAAAAGAGAAATTTCACCAGAGCCTCTTCTCTTCTTGTGTCTAATTTTTAGTTTAGAAGGATTCAAGCAGGATTTTAGATGAAAGGCAGAGACCTTAATCAAGCCCAAATCATAATTGAACCCATTCAGAGCCTACATTACATATTAGCGTTTCATTCTGAGCAGAAGACCCTCACACCTGAAGAAGGCTTGCGTTTTCTCTCTTCTCTTTTAAGCATGTTTACAATGCTGTAATACAAGTTAAAATAATTAAAAGTTTAAACAGTATCAACTAAACTCCATTAATATAAGTATCGAGTGGTATTAAATAAATACAGCTTTTTAGTATAGATTACACTTTTATAAAATGTATTTAAAAAATAAAAACGATTACAATCTAATCTTTCCACGTTTGATCCCAAAATCCCAAGAAAAATACATCTAAACGGGGAGAAAGCTATGCTGAAAGTTTATTAAGATACTTAGACGACAAAGATAACAATTTATGTTGCATTTGTCTGATTGTGAATCAAAAAATACATTTAATTAAACACACGTTTGCAATTTAAATCAAAATGCGATTTAAATCAATATAAATGTTTATATTGTAACGTATACTGTACAGCCCCCATTTCTCTATAAAAATTTAAAAGATCGTTTGCGCAGCCTAAGAGGGGGGGTCGGCTCTCAGTGACAGCTGACAATCCTCCATACACTCAAGTGAAAAATTAATAATGTCAATGTAAACGTCGTATTTACAATTTGTTGATAATAGAAATGTTAAGTTCTCTAAAGCTTTGTGATAGTTTACCCAGGCAGCAAAAGATCAGCTACACTGGGAGGATGAGACACCGAAGATATGATTAATAACCTTTTAAATCTGAAGGGAGATCTAAAGGGATCCCCCCCACACACACGATAGAAGCAGGAAGCAGAAGCAGGTACCCTTGTCAGAAGGAAAGAAGGTGACTATTCATTGTTATTAAAAATGACTTAAATTCGAACATGTTGTGATATTTAGAAATATAAAAAGTCAATTAATTGTCCATAATATTGCTATTTTATTTTTTAAAAGAAATGTTTGTTAAAAGAAAAGTCATGGTGCTGGCTGGATTTGAACACACAACCTGTGATTTACAAGTTGGGCACGTAGACCACAGTACCACACACAAGGTCACATGAGGAGTGGTGAAACAGCCCTACACATACAGTATCAACAGACATTGTACAGCATGTACTATTGTGTTGCAGTACATGAATATAATTATATCATTATTAATTTCTTAAGATATGCGATTCCATATTATATTCTCAGAAAAGCTTAAATCTACCACTTTTTATACACGTTATTTCACATGTTAGTTAAAGACTTCGATGCTTAAAATGTTTAGGGAGAAATGGAATACTGGTATGTATTTTTTCTTTAAAGTACCGAGACCAGCCATATACTGTAATACTGTATGTTTATGTTCCAAAATTAATATCGTTTATGGCCTTCACATGCGTTATGCTCCTATTCTTTTTATGCTCAGCTACTAAGATTTCCCTTCAGTGGTAAAATTCCATATAAATATTCAATACTAAAACGGGCACCGAAAGACATTTAAATCTTTCTACGACCGACCAACGCACCACAAGTGCCCCTTTCGGTCAACCAATCACGTACCATGGTATGACGCGCGATGACGTAGCCAATTACCTGTGGTACGTGTCTGTGTCGCGCACTTTGAATGGCTGCATCTGTATAGTATATTTTTACAGTATATCATCCCACTGCAGTTCATTGATGTGTACGCGACTGTTTCAGTGTATATGTGGATCTGACTTCATGGGATTCTTGTGTCTGGAATGTTGGGAGAAGAGCCCTGATGGGGGCTTTGTTTTGATTATACTACAAATGTGTCCCTGAGGCATACTGTCCAAGTTTAGAAATGATAAAAAAAGACTTTGTTTAGTTTGCATGAGAGACAAAAGGTACCTTTTGAGAAATCATGTACTGCTTGCAAAGTAGCTGATTTTGATAAACAGCTAATAATGTTTGAAGAATTTAAAATCTGTCTGTATTGTAGCTTTCATTTAATTGAGCAGAAAGTCACCTCACTCATACAAGCGGGTCTGTTAGCAGAGTTTTTGTTAACACACTGCACCCACTACAACAGATATTTCACACCTGAAAACACAGGTTTTCTATTATACTGGGAGTGTGAAGATTGAGTGAGTACCAGGGTGAATAGTGAGATTAACACAGTGTGATTGCCTAGATGGATAATTTTAGTAAATATTTTGACAAATGTCTGGATTTTCGGTTTCACGAGGCAAGATTAAATTGTATCCAACTGTGAATTAGCTACTGTTCATGACTTTGCCCTCATGAAGTTTTTAAGAAAGGGAGTTAGTGGGCAGCATCACTCACAGTGTAGTATCCATAGAGTGTTAGTTTTAATATAACAGTGTATTACTGTGGTCTTGCAAGTATGTTTTTAAATGTTTGTAATAACTATTCTTGCAAATACACTTTGTTATGTATTGTTATTAAGTGTCTGCTTGTTGGTTGGCATCTCAAATCAGTTTCGATCAAGGTCTCCAAACCAAACAAGAAAAACATTTTCAGAGAGCAACTGTTTGGTGTTTACATAGAATAAGTAATTAGAAATTTGAGCAATCTAATTTATTATTCATTTAAACAGTGAAATTTCAGCTGCAGAAGATCGCACCAGAGACAGCATTAGCTCTGCTTGCCATAGAACATCAGGAAAGGTTGAATTAAACCATGTCAAGTACAATAATTCAGTGATCTATAATAACAGTTTAAAATGTGTGTAGATTAATGTAAAGATTCTGGAAACTTCACAATTAAAGAGCTCTGTAGGACAAGTAACAAAAGACAGAGAAAACTTAAGCTTTTCAAGGCTGAAGATAAAATTCAGTCTAAATAATTAAGACAATTAAAATTTAGGATGTTAAAGTGTTAGATATGTAAATAAATGATTTATATATAAAAATACAAAAATGTATGCGAGAAAAATGTTTTAGAGAAGAAGCAGGTGTTACTTTGAAATGAGCAAACAGAAAAACGTGAATCATGACCAGGCATAGTGTAGAAAAGGAATGCAGGAACACCTGCAAAAGATGCAAAATACAAAAAAAAACACAGAAAGTTGTGTGTTGCAATATAACATGTGAGCACTGTTGAATGCTTACATAGATACGGAAATGAGATTAAACATATTTTAATCATATGTTAATCGAAACATATTAAACATAAACATATTTTAGATTTTGTGTAGTTACTAGAATTAAACTATTTATTGGATGCAGATAAATAGAAAGAATAGTCAAACATACAGTAGCTGATGCTGATCCATGGAGCCAGCATCTTAAGATGTTTTGTATCTAGAGGCAACTTATTTAAACAACAGCTATGGATAGTGATGTGCCAGAAAGGTGAAAAGGCTGTTTCATTAAGCCAGCACTTTAAAAAGTATCTTCAGTAAGTAACTGCAGCCGTCTCATTGTGGGTTTCTTTTTTTATAATCTTTTATTGTGTAATGTCATTAGGAAGTACAAAAGCTCCTGCTTTGTTTAATTGTGGTTTCAAAAATAAAACTGGTGAAAAAGCTATTTAAGATTTTAAGCGGTAAGTGATTGGCTGGCCAAAATGACAGACAGGGGCACTCGTGGTGCATTGGTTGGTAGTGAAAAGATTTAATCATTTAATCTCTTTACTGTGCACATTTTAATCCACTTAGTATTGAATATTTATATGGAATTTTACCACTAAAGGGAAATTTTAGTAGCTGAGCATAAAAAGAAGAGGAGCAAAACGCATCTGAAGGTCATAAACGATATTAATTTAGGATTATTAGGATAATTTACTGTATGTAAACTTTACTGTGTATGGCTGGTCTTGGTAGTTTAAAGAAAAAATACACACCAGTCTTCCATTTCTCCCTAAACATTTTAAGCAAGAAAATTTTATGAAACGGTACCCAAATATGCGATTGCTGTATAGAATGAATTTTAATTAAAAAAATTATTTAACACAAAAATTAAGCTGTTTACATCTTCCGCCTGAGAACAGTCACCAGTTGCTACCCAATGCAGAAACACAGCCACTAACTAGCAAAGAGAGGACATTAGCTAGCCAATATGATAAAGAAATAAATGATTATTTTGTTTATTTCTTTTGCACATTTATTTGAACATTTCCATCGATTGTACAAGCACTTGGAAACTGTCCAATCCCTAGTTCATCAGGCATTTTCTTTTACGCTGCGGGCATTCTCCCGGTCTGGCGCCGGTCTGTGTCTTCTAGGATATAATGCCAGTGATTTTTTGTTAAATTTGGGTTTCCAATAACGCCGCAGCAAACTCTTGTTTTTATGTCCACTATAACAGACAATCTCCTTTGCTTTTAACCGAGCGTTTAATAATTTCCTAAAATGAAAATGATTTACTTTATTTCCCTCACGGGATCAATAAAAGTATCTATCATCTATCTAAACTATGGGACAGAATTCTGGGTTCTCCATATACCAGAGATTATGGTAGGGCTTCAGAATGGTGATTGGCTGACACCATCTGACACCCCTCTGATTGGAGAAAAAAGACGTGCTGGTCTGCTATACATACTGTACCAGGAAGAGGATTTCTTTCTATTCGAAAAGTGTATTTTAAAAGTTTAATTAAGAAGTAAAAACCTTACAGCGTACACAGATTTCTAAACTGATCAGGAGGAAGAAAAATCACCCATGTTTCGTGCATAAAAAGTGGTTATTAACTATCGAAACCTATTTTATTTTTATTTAGATTAAGAGTTCCCGTCACCCCCATTCCCATTTAAATCACAAACCC
This sequence comes from Atractosteus spatula, assembly GCF_055471065.1. Classification (NCBI taxonomy): domain Eukaryota; kingdom Metazoa; phylum Chordata; class Actinopteri; order Semionotiformes; family Lepisosteidae; genus Atractosteus; species Atractosteus spatula. The sequence continues at coordinate 35,180,153 of NC_142714.1, forward strand.
GTGTTTAATTAAATGTCTTTTAATGTAAATCGTTATCTTTGTCTTTTGCATAATAATGTTCACCACTCTGTCCAGCAAATTAATAATAAACTTTATTTTATATAGCGTTTTCAACGAATAAGTAATTGGATTGCTCATAAACCTAATAACTTATTCTACACAAACACAGCGTAATTGCTCTCTGAAAATGCTTTTTCTTTTTATTTAGGCTCAGATTTCAACTATAGATCGTATTATTAATAACCATAATAACGACCAACCAACAAAAACAACCATATAAACATAATACCAACCAAAAACATAGATAACAACCACAATACAAAATCAAATATATCAAAACATTAAACTCTCAAATTCCTCCAATTATCATAATCCCGCCCCTTATGCAAAACCAAACCCTCCTCCCATCCCAGTTTATCCTCTTTATCATAAACAAAATCCACCTCAATTTTCAACATAAAGCATTACACAAAATCAATACCTCAACACTTTATACTCAACAACGATAATTCACAAACAGCCAGAACATGTAACGCCACATTCCCAAATAGACCTCATTTCTATAGCCCCACCCCTTATGCAAAACCAACATCCCTTCCCTGTTCTCTCTTACCGCTGGCGTTTGTAATCGTTTTTATTTTTAAATAAATTTTTGCAAAGTCATGTATTTTAAAAATCTTAAGATTTCTATATTTATGTCTTTATTTAGTGGTTTCATTAGTGACAAAGGCTAAACTTTCTTGGAAAAATGTCTTTTATGTAAACCATGTTTGCTATTAATTCATTTAGGACTAGAATATGTTCATTGTCTTCCAATGAAAGAAGGTTTCCTTTCGCCGTAGTCGGGTTGACATTAGAAGCTTGCCACGCCCGGACTGTTACACCAACGCATTAGCATGTTAAAGCGATTTCATTGAGGAGCTTAGCTTTCTTAACTAGTAAGTACTGTACTTACCGGGTTTTTGAGGGGGGGAGGTGTCTTTCGCTGGAAATCTCGCCCCCTTCTACTTTGAAAATACCAGTGAAACCGGTTTAATTCATCACAGCCAGCACTCCCGCAGAGAGGGGGGTTGTACTTGCAGTGTATCGGTATACAGTAGCCAGAGCCGACCGCTACGCCGCCCACGTGTTATGCTCTTCGTTAATGTCTAAGCTGGAACACATCATTATAACTCATTTTGTATTTCTTAAAAAAAAAATCGTTTGCCCAGCCTAACAGTATTGTTGTTATTGTTTTTATCCTGTAAAGCGCTTTGAGGAGCCACCTTTAAAGGCGCCATATACAATAAAGTTCATTATTATTACTATTGTTAATTTGCTGGACAGAGAGGTGAACATTATTACGCAGAAGACAAAGATAGCGATTTACGTCGCATTGTGCATTTTGCTGCTGTAATACAGTTTTAAATAATTAAAAGTCTAAACAGTATCAGCTTTATTTATGGGTTTTAAACAAAGGCGATTTAAACGTGATTTAAATCAATATAAATGTTGATATTGTAACGCATAGGTGACTATTCATTGTTATTAAAATGACTTAAATTCGATCATGTTGTGATATTTAGAAATATAAATTTGTTTGGTGCGAGTGAAGTTTTATTTAATCTCTGACCCAGGGAAACATTTTTTTTTTCAAAGAAATAAAAAATAAAAAATTAGATATAATAATATAAACATTTACTGCAATACATTTACTTTGGTGGGTAGCCGTGTCAACCTGCAACGTTTCGGCTGTGAATCCTTCTTCAGGTGTGAGAGTCTTCAGTTCAAAATGAAACGCTTGGAGTTTGTAATGTAGGGCGCTGTGAACGAGTTCAACTTTAATGCAGGAAAAATGTATTTCCCAGAAGCTATACTGATTCTTATGGAAGCCAGTTTCCGCCAGGGAGTAAAAAAAAAACACACTATGGTATTCTCTCCGATGCAGTGCAGTTAAAAACATATCTCTGATGCTGTTCCTAAATGAATGTTTATGACCATCAGACGCTTTATGCTCCTTTTCTTTTTTCCAGTGGATTGAACAGGGAGAGGCATTTCATGATGTACTTTTCACTGATGAAACAACAGTGGCTCTGGAACAGTTTTCAACCATGTCTTTTTATAAAAAGGGGAGATATGTGAACAAGCAAAACCCAAAACAAACATGTATGCCATACGGCGTACGCGTTACTGAAGCTAAAAGTTTAGCCTTTGTCACTAATGTAACCACTAAATAAAGACATATAGAAATCCCTACGTTACAGACTGTATATGGCTGGTATTGGTAGTTTAAAGAAAAAATACACACCAGTATTCCACTTTCTCCCTAAACATTTTAAGCATCAGAGTCTTACATGTGGTTATTTCGGAAACGTTTGTACAGTACGTGCTCCTTCTGACCATGTTACTGTTTACAGTAACAGGGCTACCCCACGGTGACCTACTCAACGGAAGGGGGGCCCTTTCCCGGGTCGCCTCAGGCCGTGTGGCAGGAAGGAGACGCCAGACCAGCCTTCGCTGGTGAGACCGAGCCGTTATAATAGGGAGATCCCATGGCAAGTGTTTGATGCCCAGTTCCAGATGGCGGCCTGGGCAAACGGCTGGTCTCAGGTGGAGATGGTGGGCCACCTCGCCGCCGTCCTGGAGGGGAAAGCCTGCCAGGCGTTACTGGATGTACCCGGGGACCAGCGGTACAACTACGCGGTGTTGGCGTTGGCCCTCCGGAGGAGTTTTGGCAGGAGAGGAGAGGCGCCGGGACTGCTGCGGGCAAGGTTGGCCCAACGCTGCTGCCTAGCGGGAGAGCAACTGAGTCCAGTCGCTGCAGACGTGGCCTACTTAGCCCACCAGGGTTACCCTACTCTCCCGGAGGAGGCCCACCGGGAGATAGCGCTCCAGGCATTCCTCTGCGCCCTGGCGCCGATTGAGGTGCAGCGCCACATGATGCTAGCCGCGCCGGAGCAGGCCCTGGCTCTAGCTGATCAGGCTGATGCGGTATTCGAGGAGACCGGTGGACACCAACGGAGAGGTGCATGGGGAATCAGATGGGGAGGAGGAGATGGCCAGTGCAGTGATGCTGGGGGAGCGACGACGACTGGTCATCTGCCACCGCTGTGGGGAGAGGAGTGCCAGGCACTGGATCCCTGGGGACTCCGGTGGCCGTTGGGAAATGGGAGCAGGGCGGCCTAAAGGGGGAAGGCCGCCCTTGAGTGACGCTACTCCCGCTCCGGAAAGCCAGAAAGAGTGCTTCATCCCGCCTGCTGTGGGAAGAGTTGGCCACAGCCGGGGGTTATTCCTTCCCTGCCTCATCGAGGGCAGACCCTGCTAGGCCCTCGTCGACACCGGTTCGACCATCGCCCTGCTGAGGCCTGGTTTCCTCCCGGGCACCGAGGCAGCCGGGCTCACAGAGCGCTCACCGTGCACTTTGGGGCTGCGAGGGTGAAACACCCCTTCTACCTTGCCCCAGTCCACGAGGACTTTATCCTGGGGTTGGACTGGTTCCCCCCTTTAGGCCGCCCCGCTCCCGTTTCCCGATGGCCTCCAGAGTCCCCGGGGCTGGGGGAACTGGCAGTTCTCTGAGTCTGACATCATCGGCCGTTCACTGTCCATCCACCCGCTTCTGACACCAATGTAATGAATTTGGGTTCGTTGAGGACGAACACAGAGACTCAGACTTTGGAGTTAAAAACTGCGCTCTCTTTCTTCTCCGTCACCACACGCCAGCAGCACTCCTGCACCCAGACGAGAGAGAGACACAAGACAAGCCCGCCAAGAGTGCGGGCCCGAGAGAGAGAGACAGAGAGAGAGAGAGACACCAAGGGGTGCGGAACCAGGGAACTATTTACATGGAAAACGGGCGATCTCCCAGACTGTATGCACGTTTCACTGTTACCTGGATACCTCTTGGGGGGAATATCCTCTTGGGGGATATTCTAACAACAAGTGATTATAAGACGATCTGTCAAAGTGCAATGAAATACAATATGCTGGACAGAATGCTTCTCAAAGTGCTTTACGGGATAACAACAATAACAACAACAATTTTACAAGTCCTGGGAGGAAGAATATCATCGATATTAAAAATAATAGTAAACTTTATTTTATATATCGCCCTTAAATTTGGCTTTTTTTTTTAAAAACTTTTTTTAATGCATTTGCATTTGCACACAGAGCAGTGTTTACTTGAACATGGAGATGCCATACTGAATAATTCCGGCACACAACCATTGCAGCGGAATTTGCATGCATGATTCATACAAGTGGTGGTGGATTTGGAGACAAAATGTATTTACATTGGGTTGCTGTAAGTGGAGCACTAATAACCCCAAAGCTCTACTTATTATTTTACAAGAGAATACACCTGACAAGCTGGACAGTATGCTTCTCAAAGCGCTTTACAGGATAACAACAACAATAACAACAATAATTTACAAGTTCTGGGAGGAAAAATATGATCATTATTAATAATAATAATAAAAATAAACTTTACTTTATATAGGTGGCTCCTCAAAGCGCTTTACAGGATAACAACCGATGAAACAATATTGGCTGGGGGTTGAAAATACCTGTGAAACAGGTTTGTTCACAATGTACTGTAGACAAAGAGACTCAGTAGCAATAGCAATTAGCAATATCAAAATAGCAATATTATGGACACATAATTGACTTTTTTAAAAAAAACTTTTTTTTGACAGCTTGACACAAGTTTATCAGTGAAAAGACCACGGGCATTCTTCCTCCCCCCTACATTCTCAGAGTAGAATAGAATTTATTATTAGCACAATTTATTGCAGAGCTAAATTTAATATTATTGATTACTAATAGTTTATGCTAACACCTAGCTTTCTTAATGCGAGAAGTACTACCGTAAGTAAGTACTGTACAGTAAGAACTTACTGTACTTAAGTACTACTACTGTAAGCAAAAAAAAGGGGATATGGAGGAGCGGGAGGTGCTTTCGCTGGAAGACTCGCCACCTTCTACTTTGAAAATACCTGTGAAACCGGTTTAATACGTCACAGCCAACTTTCCCGCAGAGAGTGATGAAAACCGCGCAGCGCCAGGTGAATGCACATTAATATGTTGGGCTTTTTGGCTCGGGTGGATTTGTGCCCTCCAGTTCAACCTGCGGTACCGCTGTGTCCTGTACATACAGTACAGTACGAACGTGTTATTTTGAAATATAAAAAATGTCAATATACTCTAGGAGAAATTGAGTATCGGTGTGTATTTATTCTTTAAAATACCAATAACAGCAACATACAGTTTACATAATATGTTTATGTCCTTAAGTTAATATCGTTTATGACCTTTATGACCTTCGTTATGCTCCTCTGCGTTTTATGCTTAGCTACTAAAATTTCCCTTTAGTGGTAAAATTCCATATAAATATTCAATACTAAGTGGATTAAAATGTGCACAGTGATTAAATGATTAAATCTTTTCACTAACGACCAATACACCACATTATCTTCCGTGTCGCATTAACACTGGAATGTTTTTTTTACAAGAGTCAAAAGAAGCGATACACAACCTGTCTCCTCTATAACTCTTCAGTTTACAGAGAAATTCTGCCAGAGCCTCACAACATTGTCCAATAATACTCTTCTTGTGTCTAATTTTTAGTTAAGCAGGATTTGAGCTACAGACCATAAAAGACCAAAAAACAGAATCCACCTGCGATTCAGGTGTTAACAAAACGTGTTTACAAAGAAAGTGAAATACAGTAATACTACCAGCTCTATAGATACATAGATTTAAATATTTAGATCCTTAAATTCATATCATTTTTAATTTCTTTAGATACGTGACTACATATTCTCAATTATAAAACAGATAATTCCGGTCCTGTAATCCGACTGGCTGACACCCTTCTGGAGCGGTATTATAATCTCTGGTATACAGATGCCCCAGAAATTTGACTTTTTACTGTGTGATAAATTTTAAAGACGACTTCTTAGCGTAGATAAGAAAGCGTAGATAAAAAAGCTTGGATTCTCATGTATCTGATACAAGTATCTTTTAATACAGTCTTTGTTGTGCTCTTGAGGATCCTTGTGATATTTTGAGCTCTGGTTGAATGATGAGTGTCGCAATTTAAATAATTTTCGTTGTTAGAAATTATGAAACGCTCTGTTAAAAGCAAGGGAGTTTTTATGTCTGTTATACTAATTTATACTGTTACACTACTTATTCCTTTATCCTATTGGCTAGCTAATGTCCCGTCCTTATTAGTTAGATCAACGAAATTCTGTGGTGTTACTTTTTGTCGATGAAAAATAGTCTTTTCATTTAAAATGACGGTTACAAATAATGTGGACCAGCGTAATACTTTGAGTTTACAGCTTGTCCAAGGTCATTCATTATTAATACTATTAGTAATATCTTTGGTAAAGGCTTTGATGCATAAAATATTTCTGCATAATTAAAATATTTATGATAAAGGTAGGTTGTGTACTTTTGCCCAACTGAGCAATCTTGCTTTCATAAAATATACCAACTCTTTAATGACTGATGATTAACATGCTGTAATACACAGTTTAAATTTAAAAGCTCAAATGCTGTACATGAGAGGTTCAGTTTTATTGGCTCCTCCTGGCGGTTTTACAAGGTGATTCTGAATACTTTCAGATATGACGTCATATGACGCGTTACACTGCGTATACCATTTTAGGATGCGACACGCCCACCACATGGTACTGTGGTGTACCTCACTCGTTTTGAATGGCTGCATCTGTAAATTTCCCTTAAATTGTAAAATTCCATATTAATATTCCATATTAAGCAGATTTAAACATGCACAGTAGAGAGATTAAATGAAGCAATAATTTCAGGAACATGTGCACCATAAGTGCCACCTGTCAATCATCTTTGTTCAGCGAATCAAATGCTACATTAGAAGCCCCAATAATGTATTATGGGGTTTTAATGCACATTCTGAATGGGTAAAGCTGTAAATGGGAGCCTACCTCCCTATTCTAAAATGCACGCACTGGGTAGAAGATAATTTTAAACCAAGGAATTCTTCACTCAGGAGTTCCAAGTTCCCTAAAATCTACAGAATAGCAAGCTATCTTAGCAAGATGCAAACAATTAGCTCAAATCATGTTTTTTAGATGATCATGAAGTAGGGAGTCTAGCCTGGCACAAGCTTTAAGCTCCATTTTTTTCTCTCTCCTCTCTCGTGTGGTCTGATTTTCTTTTCCTTTTTTCTTTTCCTTTCTCCTCTCCTGAACTGATCTTATATGGTGTATTTCTGGACTGTTGATTGACACTTAATCATTTGCCCAGATCTTAATTAACTAAGTTAAACTCAAGCACAATATTCCAGCTGTTGAGCCATTTTTAGTTGTCACATACTTGCACATCTTAAGAAGGCTGAAAAGTAAACGTTAGATTTCTTCTTTTCTCTTTTTACAATGGAATTAACCTTTACTTGTTCCTGTGCTATGAACATATACTGACAAAGCTCCAGAAATACTTCTTCAGTATTATGAAAACCTAAAATATCTGCTTAATATTTAATAAGAGTGATTTAATCTACATATCTATTTAAAAAAAGTGAAAAGAGGCTGAAACAAACAGCTAAAACTTTGTTTCACAAATTTACTTTTTGGCATGGAACTATACAAAGAGATCTATCTTTGATTTTATTGATGGTGAAAACCTTATCCCTGTTTCATTATTAACATGCCTACAAAATATCCGTTTGTGTGCACATAATATCTTGATATGAAACTAATTATGTAGAATTCTGAGGCATTAGTTGAAAAATAATACTTTATTGATATTTGTTCCATGTTCTTTAAATGACATGAAAAATGTTTGGATATGTTGATATGATTCTCTTTTTGTTCACTTAAAAACAATGCTCAAGATCTTTTTTTAAAAAAAAAAGGTACTTATGAGAATACCATTCCTTTCTGTTTTTTTTTAAATGGTAGTAAATCAATAAAGATATGAGTTGTCAAATAAGTCATTGCCTCTCTGGTTATCCATGAAAATCTTACATGATCATTAAATATCCTTATATAGTTATGAATGTGTTGCAAATTGTGATAAGATGACATTAGAAATAATGTATTGAATCTGTGTAGGATGATGATTATAAATGTATTCAATAACCTTTTCTTTTTGATTTATATAATATTGAAAAAAGCTGTCCCCTCTTACTAATTAATGAATGAATTCTACATATGTAATACCCAGTGGTAACTGCATTACAGGGAATAATGAAAGTTGTAATATGCAGATGCATGTAATTTCACATGTCAGTAATACTGCATCAAATGGCATCTCTTTCAGTGTTGCACCTATTAAAAGGAATAAAGCAACTGTGATTTAACAAAGCTTGTATACTCCTCCCCATAAATTCTGACCTTCCTTAGAAAGCTGAAACATGTTTAAATGTCTTATTTGATGTTAAGTATTGATTATTAAAATTTAATGTTGGCAAATTAAAAAATGTTGCCATTATAAATAACACTCTAGAAAAAACCTAGCATTACTTGTATTTTTTTAAATATTATATTAAATGCTATTTCTCCTTCTCAAAATAATAGCATATATAAATAAAAAAGCTATTTTTAAATGTAGTTAATTACTTTTCTTATTACAATAATATTGCTGCCTTGCAGTACTGGTGCCATAGATTCAATCTGCATGGGGTTTATGTCTTCCTCATGTTTGCATGGGTTTCCTCCAGGTGATTTCCTCCCAAAGTCCAAAGACATCTGTTAGATTAATTGGCTTCAGGAAAAATTGTCCCTGGTGTGAATGTGCCCAGTCATGGTCTGGTATACTGTCCAGAGTGTACACACCTTTTTGCCCGTTGCTTGCTGGAATAGGCTCCTGCTCTGAGCTGGATGAAGTGGTTAGAAATGGATGGATGGATGATATCTACAATGCCAGTGACTCAGACATCTATTGTTTGATCTGCAGAATCATAAAATTATCAGGCCTTTAATTTCTGTTGAGAAACATTTTGATTGAAGTATGATTTTTTTAACAATACTTGTGGGAAAATGCAAATGTATTATTTCCTTATTATTTCCTCTCTTTATTTGATATATTGATGATAAGTGACTCAATTGGAACAAATAACATTAGATATTATATACAAGAAATATTTGAATAAAATAAAATGATGACATTTTTTTACTTGTATTAATAAACATTCTCCATGTGCTGTAAAATAAAAGAAATATTACTGCTTTTATATATTAGGACTGAAAGTGGGTGTTCCAACAAAGCTGGTGTCACTTGGAGCAGTAAGATGTTTCATAGAACTTCTGGGTACATCCCAAAGTTATCACTTTTTTCATCACTCACTTACTTTCAGAGACTGTACATTAACCATCCTTATCCTTATTCCTACCATTATAATTAACCGAAAAATAACCATTACTCAAACCCTGTTCTTAACCTTATAAAAAGTGTTAACTTCACAATTCTCATAGACACCCTTAACCCAGGTTAAACTAGATTTACAAGGCTTTCAGCTTTGTTCCTTGACATATGATAAGAATGATAAGATATGATATGATATCATGATATGATAAGAATTTCCTCTTCTATAAGAAGAGGAAAACAACATTAGATTTTTAACACAGTGTCAGTGAAGTCACTAGGGACTTGTGAGAAAAGGTGGTCGGACCCTATGCGGTGCTGAGAGAGTAGGTGTCCAAAATCCTAGGAGCGAAAGACAGTATATGAGGTCGGGGTAGGCAGGCTTGGTCAGGTTTCCGGAGAGTCAGATCGAGAGTATACTAATCCAAAAACGCTAGGAAGTCGAAGCCAGAGACAGAGCTGGGTCGGGTAGGCAGAAGTTAGGTCAGTAAAGTATCCAAATCCAATAACCGCTAGACAGAAACTAAGATGAAGCCGGAGACAGAGCAGAGTCGGGTATCCAGAAGTCAGGTCAGTAAGGTATCCAAATCCAATAGCTGCTAGACAGAAACGAAGACATAGCCGAAGACAAAACAGGGTCGGAATCCAGAAGTCAGATCAGTAAGGTACGCGCACAAGAGAAAGACTAAAGTTGATCTCAACAGTGAGCGAGGACAGAGAGGAGTGAGAAGGTATAAACAGATTAAAAGGGTATGAGCAGTGCTAATATCTTAACTAGGACGCAGGTGTTGACGCTGAGAGGTGAACCCGGGAGTACGGTTCGTGACACACAGTCCATATTACATAAATAAAGCTGATGAATACTATATATACAGATAGACATTGAAATGCAACAGATGCATATATATATATAATAAATGACCCAATATCTGTTGTGTTTTCTGCTTCTTAGTAAATTTCATATTCTATTTTACATTAAATACATAGTTCTACCAATAGAAATTCATACAAAAGGATGTTTTTTAGTCTTAGGCTTTTCATCTCCTTAAGAGCAAATGGTTTGTCATATAAATATATAGCTGTGAACATTTTATCTATTATTTTACTCAGCACACAGAAATTTATTTAATTCACTTAGGATTTATTAGGTATTTAAATAATCTTTGTAGTGCCTCTCTAATAGTACATTCTGACGTATTCAGTCCATGGATAATTTCATAGACAATACAATTTTCTACCACCTTATGGCATCTTATAATACACACTTATGAAATGCTCATTCTGGGTGTGCCCTAAAATAAGACTTTTCCGGACAGATTTGCATGAGACCCTGGAGAACATATTTGGAAGGAATTTATCCTTTAAATTTGAGATTCTGAATCTTGGCAAGCTGGATTTTCACTTGAGTGGCACTGATAAATATCTGTTTGGAATGTTTCTATCTGCAGATAAAAAGACTATAAAAAGAACTTGGATTTACCAACAATAAATGATTGGATTGAATGAATATATGAAATATATATATATATATGGCAAAATTTACATTTTCACTTACAGATTAAAAAAATTGTCAAATGTTGTCTAGATGGGTTAAATAGATTATACATACTACTGTCCAGTATATTAAAGATGCTTGTTTCAACTATAAATACCTAAGGAATTTGATCACACTACAGTATGTCATTGACACTTACATAGTATATAATGTATATATAAGTGTCCTATATAAATATAATTAGGAGGAAAATCTCATCAAGTTTTTTGATGCAGATTCCAGATTGACAGTGTTTTGTGTTTTAATAGAATGTGAAAAAAAATAATTGTTCACCAATAGCTGAAAGCATTGCCAGCTCTGCAATTCCAAGAACTCCCTAATAGCCTTAAGTTATCATTGCCACCTTCTCTTATGAAAGGCTTTTAATCAGCTTATGATTGAACAAACCAAGTTCTTTTAAAAAGCAGTGTCAAATGGACACTGTGAATAATTCAATCAGTTGGATTGTGCTCAACATGACCTGAAAATGGTAAGCACTCCACTTCTTCAATGCCACCTTTTCACACATAACCACTGTCAGCAATGTGTGCAATAGAGCAGTTGACAAAAAAGGGAGAATGTTACCTAGCAACCTGGCACCTCATGTCTGAATTATGTAAATTACCCTTCCTAATTTTTTAAGTGATCATCAATATTCAACAGGTATTTTTCTTTTAACAAACCTCTGTTAATTGCACCTTTGGGGATTCAACTGCACTGTATATCAATTTACTCATCTGAATTTTATGTCATATGACTATAATTTCAGTATACAGCAACATCAGCACATCTAACAAAGATAACATCTGTGCACAAGACTTTCGATTTTATGTACAAAAAATCATTCCATTCTAAAATATCCTTAATTTAATTTTGGAACTAGATCCCAAGAGACAGTGAAGTCCATCAGGGGAGCCTCAAGAAATTAAGAAGGACAGATATGAAGCCAAAGAAAGATGAAGGTTTGTGAAGAGGGAAGAGAATGATGATTATATTTTAAATTAATATATAAGGAAGACAAACCATTATTTATGTATTACACTATAGTGGTTTTGTGATTTTACTGAGACAATTATTAATTGTAGCAGTAATCACGAGGTGGTTCGTTATGGCTTTTAGAAAATCAATCATCAGAACAACTAACAACGCACACACACGGATTCAATACACGAGATACATTTATTCAACATAAATTGTGCACCCAACGTATACCAGTCTGCCTGGATACAGGCGGCAGACCTTACTGTGAGGGTTATCAATATACAAGGTATATAATCTCGAAGAGATGCAAACACAAAGAGATACACAACAGAGAATATATTTCAGTATATCATTCGGCTATACCAAATCGCTAATCAGTGTTATTACCCACTGTTACACTAGACTCGGAAGTAAATACATTACTCATGAATTAAATTGATAACAACTTGGGTTGAGGTAACAATTAAATTCTCGAGACGCAATGTAGGACATGGGGTTTACTTATCCACTGTGTATGGATTTGGTATTTCCCGGCACGAACACCAAACCAGCTGACAGGCTCTTTTGCAACCTCTGTTCCAGCGGTCGTCCAATAGGCATTGTCCCGGCATCCTCTGGCTACCGGCCAACCAATTGAGGTGCAGCTCGGTGTAGGACGGGCGGAGGAATCTAACTGCAGCGCGCAGGGCAGTCGTTGCTCCCAGGAGTCTACCAGTAGTCCAGCTGACTAGTAGAAAGTCTCTATGCACAGAGTGTGACCGCGGGTCCTCGCGAGTCACTCTTTTGCACGGGAAGAAACTGGTTCGTTCCCAGTCCAGCTCTGCTTCTGAATAAGCTATTCAGGTTGTCGACGAGGGTCCAACTGTAGGCTGCTGTTGATCAAGCGGAGCATTCACGTTGGTAGAATTCTGAGTACGTACGGGATCCTCGGCCTCGCGCTTAGAACAAAGTCCAAGTCCCAGTGCAGACAACAGCGGTTGTCACGTGATTGTGTCTGAGGGTGCGCGAAAATGGCCAAGGAGAGCCTCGACCTGAACGTGTGCTACCTTTTTGACCAAGACACAGATGTGTGCTGATTGGTTGAGAGTTTGGCAGGCATTGGAGACCCACGTGGTGTTACCACCCCCTTCCAGTCCCTGATTGGTTGATCAAGGTGAGATATGAGTCACTTACTCCTGACACTTAGGAATGCAGTCCAGATGTCCTTCTGGCACTCCCTAGACGGATAGGCACCAGGGATGACCATTGATCATGATAGCCAGGCTTAGCTAAGTGCATCCCCATTTGGGAGCTACTCCTTATCAAAAGAAAACACCTTAAATCAGCCTGCATGAATAGCTTTCTTTGTGGCTGCACCACAGAGATCAAGAGAGAGATGGGGCCTCATTTAGGAAAGCACAGCAACACTTAATTCTGTCTTATTAACAAGCATTGCCGCTACAACACCATTGTTTTAATTTCCTTTAAGCATTTAAAATTGATAAATAAATAAAGGGAAATGAATGATTTCACTTAGTGTGAAAACATTGCTCACTAAATACATTTGTGATTATTACAATATTGAAGAACTTACTTAAAGTTTGATGAATAAAGGTAAAAAACAATACAAATCTTTTAAGACATCATGTCTTAATCGCATATAGTATAATTGTGGCAGCAATATTGGATACATTAACATTGAACATTTCTGTAATTTTTCTATATACTGTAAATACTCTATTTGGGAAACCTTTATTGCTGAAATGAACAAAGGAGAAATATCTTCTGTAATTCAGTTATATCTGGCATTCTCACAGCATATTTCATCAGTGTTGAGTATTTTAAGGTAAGGTTATTTGTGGTTGAATCACCCTACAAGGGTAAAATGCAATGAAGGTATTTTAATTTAAATGACGATTTTTCTTATATTTATTGTTGCCATTTTCTTCACTAAATTATTGATCAATTTTGATGAAATAAGAAATAAGTTTAAGGAGAAAAAGTTCTTATTTAACATTAAGGCATGTATTTGAAAGGAAATCACATTCATTCTGTTCCTTGCCTTATCAAGTCAAAAATGGCATCACAAATGACATTGTTCATCTAATAGCGACAGTTTTCTGATTAAGGTCAGTGAAGAAAAACCTTGTTAATATTCCTTAATCATTTTATGCATATGAAATAGAATTGCCTTGACAGCATGCATTAGCACACTCATGGATATATGGTACAGTGTTTGTTCAGAGTCTGTGATGGATTTTACCTGAGCTCATTTTCAATAATTTATCTGAATATGGCAAAGCAACCAAGCAATTGTAAAATGTAAACTTTTTTAAATGACTGAACATTATGATCAAGGTAAAAGTCTGTTTTGTAAAAAAATGTGACAAGTAATGATATAATGTGTAAATATTTGGTAAACAGCTTACCACTAATGAGCTACCAGTTGTTGTGCATAGACAGTACTGTTTTATATTTATACATCTTCTGTATATCTAAATATATAGACAATTTTAATAACATGAACCTTCATCGGTGTAAGCCAAATTTAATGCTGTAATGAAATTTTTTGAAAATCATATGACAATATCATTATAATGTTATAATTGTAAAATATTTATTACCAGAAAGTATAGTAAATTCAAAGGTTGCATGTAATCCCAAAAGATCTTGATAAGATTTATTCAGAATTTATTTATTCAGTTAATACATTATCTATTTAGTTAATGTAATTCTAATAAATCAATGACTTCACATATCCTTTTGATTACTTTGGCTTCTAATCACTCTGAACATTATTCCTTACATATAAAATGTTAACTGATTTGGACAATTAGTTTCCTAATGTCTAATCATACCACTGTAGGATGACTAATATCCCAAAGGTATAAGATCTCTTCATCATAATATATAATCTCCTTAATCTTAAAACCATTGTATGCAAGCCCAATGATTTTCATGAAAACCACAGACGTCAGAATTTAACAACATATTTTATATAATCTGGTGCATATCAAGTATGTCCAGACTCAAAAAAGTAACACTGTAAGAAAAAGTATAATTTTTCTAATTGTAAATGCGATACTTAAAAAGTATTCAGACCCGTACACATTTGTTTATATTTTGTTGCTTTAACCCTTGTTGTCAGGTAGTTTAAATCTGAGACAGCATGCACAGGTGTGTTACATAGTAGAGGCTTACCAGTTTTAAAAGTGCACTGACACTCAAAAGACCACAAAAATACTTGAGAGGGACTAAGCACACTAGTTAAAGATGATACTACAGTAGAGATTTTTTTACAAAAATTACAGTAGTATTCAGCCATTCCTAATAAAAGCCAGAGCTCATGTTTAGTGGTGGGTATAGAATAATTAACAATTGCAGCCACTTTAGCATCAAAAGGGCAAACCTGACCTTGACCCACTGTTTTACCCAGATGTCACACTCAACTTACCAAATTGTCACTTCCCAAGTGTTAAAGCATTCTGAAGTCTCTCAAATACCACACCAACAGTGTGCATATGATTAGGTCAACTGGAAGAATACAGTACAACATCATCCAGGTATACCTCACAATTTTGTACACAATTTGTAAATCACGGAGACTTGGCTGGAGAATTCCACATACCAAAGGCAAAACCAGAGATCTAAGAAGCATATGTAGTTAAAGGAAATTGCCAATAACTGTTCAGTATGTCAAGCTTGCTCACTTAGAGAGCAGATCCTATGAAATCAATTCAGATTTCCTTTCTAGGAAGAGGAAATCAATCTGGTTGATGTACAGGGTTTGCGTTTCTATAATCTGTACAGAACAGTGATATCCCATTAGGTATTGGTGCCATTAAAAAAGGTTACTCCACAGAATAATGCATGTTTCAACTAAACTGTGTTCCGGTAAATATCACTCATTTAGTATGATTTATGCAATAAGCACTTTATTTTATTGGAGTGGCATTACCTACATTTAAATCATGTTGTATGACACTCATTTGAATCAAAGTGTCGGAGAATAAAACTATCTCTCCTATTTCTGTTTCTGCTAAATGAAAATAGAAAATCAAATCAATGAAGATATTGGACTTTGATAAGTGAGTGCATTGGTCTAAACATTTTGCATAACAAGGCCATCTGCATCTGGACAGTATACAAGACTGCTACTTCTTACAGATGCAGGCACTGCAAAGACAACAAAGTGAGTATCTGGCTCACTTAAAGGTGTAACATTTCTCTTCTCGGTCATGGTACAGTTCCAATGTAAAGGCAGGAAAAGTAAATACTGTATATAAAGCTGACTCAGGTACGGGCAACAACTCTAAAACCTTGTCACGTGACTTAAATTAATGAAAAACTGACTTTATAATGAGTCTTCATTCTATACTGCGAAGAAGACAATGACATCTTGGCACGAGAACAAGCATTTTGCTCACGAAAGGTACTGACATACACGTACTGTAGTTCAATAACTTATGGCCAATACCTGAATTATTAGACCCCCATTTGTCCTTTAATACTTCAGTGGACCCCTTACACTACATCCAAATAAAATTTCAACTGAACTAAAGCCAAGGTATTCCTGGATAGTTTATCTGACAGATACAAGAGGCACCATCTCATATCATTCTTTCCTGGTGTCAAAATAGTTTGCACACAACATAGATTTTAGAGTCTGATGAAATGCACTTTGAGACTGTGGATGATATGTGCTTGAGATAACAATGCTTAACAGACAATTGCTACATAACCAGTGCAAAAAAAAAGTGCCTACAGAACTGTGCGAAATCTGTCTTCAAACTAATCCAAAAAATCTGTAAAATATGGTTATAATTTTTATTCTAAAAATATGTCACAGAAAGCAGACCAACAAGCAGTAAGAGAATGATCAGCTTTTTGTGCTGCAATAAGTTGTTCCCTAATTACTGGCAATTGTCGAATAAACATTACATCCTGGTCCCTTAATTGCAGCTGAGCCTGCTTATCATAGCCTGGGTTTTTAGGAGTCAAAGGAATCTTATCCTCCCTAAAAGAAGCAGCTACAAAATTGACAATATCTTTCAAGTTCTGAATGTAACTCTGTGATCACATGACAACACACATAGAAAATACCTCAGGAAATGTACAGATGCAACCATTCAAAACGCACAGTACAAACCCGTACTGCGGGCAACTACACGTGAGCCACCGCGTCGTACCACAGTATGTGATTGGCTGGCCAAAATGACCGACAGGGGCACTCGTGGTGCATTGGTCGGTAGTGAAAAGATTTAATCATTTAATCTCTTTACTGTGCACATTTTAATCCACCTAGTATTGAATATTTATATAAAATTTTACCACTAAAGGGAAATTTTAGTAGCTGAGTAAAAAAAGAAGAGGTGCATAACGCATCTGAAGGTTATAAATGATATTAAACGATAAACGATATTAATTTAGGAACATCAACATATTATGTAAACTGTATATTGCTGGTATTGGTATTTTAAAGAAAAAATACACACTAGTATTTCATTTCTCCTTAAACATTTTAAGCATCAAAGTCTTACATGTGGTTATTTTGGAAATTATTTTGGTTTTTGCGTGCTCCTTCTGACCATGTTACTGTATGTTTATATACAGTACATTGTGAGAAAAGTGATAGTTTTAAGCTTTTCTGCGAATACGCTCAATATCGGAGTAAACAAAAGCATACTTTTAGAATTTGATTAATAGGGAATATAATATGGAATCGCGTATCTAAAGAAATTAATAATAATATAATTATATTCATGTACTGTAGCACAAACAGTCGTATATACCTTACACATATCTATTGATATGTGTATGGCTGTTTCACTGCTTGTCCTGCAACTGCGTTAGTGGTTTGATGGCTTAAGTGACTGACTTATAAGCATGTGGTTGGGTGTTCAACTCCAGCTATCACCATGAGTTTTCTTTTAACAAATAAACATTTACAGTATATGAAAAACTAAAATACCAATAGCAAAATAGCAATATTATGGACACTCTATTGACTTTTTTATATTTCTAAATATCACAACATGTTCAAATCTAAGTCATTTATTAATAACAACGAATGGTTTCAAACTGCTACTGATATCATTATCATCAATATGTGAAAAAGTGAATCCTGTTTTTTTATGGTCTGTAGCTCAAATCCTGCTTAACTAAAAATTAGACACAAGAAGAGTATTATTGGATAATGTTGTGAAGCTAAAGAAATCAATAACGTTATTAATTGAAAGATCTAATTATATTTAACGCATACACCTGTGTAGGCATCCTCTCATGAGGCACCAGCAAATGTAGGGTTTTGTGCATTTACTGGGACAATTATTAATTATAGCAGTAAGTCACAAAATGATTCTTCTGATGGCTATTAGAATCAACCTAGCGGGATAACTCAAACAACGCACACCCAGGGTTCTAATACACGAAAATACATTTATTAATACATAAAATGTGCATATAAACATAACAGATCTTATCGTGAGGGTTAGCAGAATACAACAGGTATATATTCAGTCACGAAGAGTTACAAATACCAAGAGGGACATATGTTCAGTATATCATTCATTTAGACCATTTCGTAAATGAACTTGGTTACAACTTCTACACTAGATACTCAAAAGCAAGTACATCACTCATAGGAATTAAATTTATATCAACTGGTGTTGAGGTAACAATTGAATTCTCAAGCTGTAATGCAGAATGTTGAATACTCATCCAATCTGTGTGGATTCAGATCTCCTGATGGCACAAAGAAACAGCTGCAGGCTTGTTGCTGTCCAATCGACACTCTCTGGCTCGGTGCCAGGCAGTGCTGTTGCGGCATGCAACGTGGTGGGAGAGATTCCTGCTGTGATGCTCTAGCAGTGGCTCTCTGAAGACCGGCTAGTTAGTTCTGGCTTTATTAGCAGACTTTGTGCACAGGAGAAAAGTGACTGTGGGTCCCAGCAGGTCACACTCTTTAGGCAGGAAGACCGGTTTGTTCCTGATGAAGCGCTACTCCTGAATCATTAGATTCAGATTGGGTTCACGAGGCTTGCTGCTGGCTCACCTCAGGTGGATCCTTTGGTTACACGCTGGCAACCTCCGTTCTTGACTCTTAGAACAAAGGAAAGTCCTGGCACTCGGACACACTGGCCATTACGTGGTTGTCCGAGCTGAGTCGGAGGATGTTCAAAAGGAGCTCTGAGTCTGAAAATGTCCAGGAGGCGCCCTGAGGGACTCTGTGTTGCCTGTTTTACCTGGAGGGACGACGATCATTTATTGGTTGAAAGTTTCATGGGCATCAGAGAACCATGTGGGGTTAACCTGCCCTACCAGTTCCTGATTGGCTGAGGATGAGTAACAATGCACTCTGACCTTAGAGTTGTAAACAACTTTGAATAAGACTCTCCCAGAATCTCCCAGACTTTGATGTGCCAGAGATGACCATTTGTTAGGGTTGCTGGAGAATCTCAGCTTTGGGAGTTGTTCCTTATCAGGACACTATCAGCTAGAAAAACACCTTAATTGTGAACCAAATGGAATGGCCTCTCTGTATCAAGCACCACTGAGATGAAAGAGAGAGGGACTGGCAAGGGAGCAGACTTAATTCCTGTATTTTAAGCCTTGATGCTACACATGACATTAGAGGGTGTGTCTGCTCATCTGTCACCGTCTTTCCCTTTGAATAGCTACAGTAGCAGGAACCTGTACCGTGTGGATCCCTACAGGTCTCCGGTCAGATTTAAAAGGTTATTAATAATATCTTCAGTGTTGCATTAACATTGTAATGTTCTTTCAAGTGTAAAAAGAGGCAATATGCAACGTGTCTCCTTCATACATTTTCAGTTTACAGACCATACAAGTTCATTTTTTATGAATAATGTCTTCAGCATCGCATTAAAATTGGAATGCTTTTCACAGGTGTAGCAGTCTGAAACTGTTCATTGTTATTAATAAATGACTTAGATTGATAGTGAAAAACGGTGCTTTATTTTTCAGTACACCTGAGTACAGAGAGACACACAGGAAAGACGGTGACATCACCACACCCTCTAATATCAGGTGTATGCATTAAATAGGAACAAGTAATAGGTTTATTCTATGCTGGAAAAAAAGAAGAAAACACAACGTTTTGGCCGTGGAGTCTTTTACAGGTGTCAGGTGTCAGGTATGCTTTAAATATATTTACATCTTTGAATTAATATAATTTTATTGATTTCTTTAGCCTCACAACATTGTCCAATTATACTCTTCTTGTGTCTAATATTTAGTTAAGCAGGATTTGAGCTACAGACCATAAAAAACAGGATTCACTTTTTTCACATATTAATGATAATATCAGTAGCAATTTGAAACTATCGTTGTTATTAATAAATGGCTTAGATTCGAACATGTTGTGATATTTAGAAATATAAAAACATCAATAGAGTGTCCATAATATTGCTATTTTGCTATTGTTATTTTAGTTTTTCATATAAATGTTTATTTGTTAAAAGAAAACACATGGCAATAGCTGGATTTGAACACCCAACCTCATGCTTATAAGTCAGTTACTTAAGCCATCAAACAGGTGACTATTCCTGGTTATTAAAATGACTTAAATTCGATCATGTTGTGATATTTAGAAATATAAATTTGTTTGGTGTGAGTGAAGTTTTATTTAATCTCTGACCCAGGGAAACGTTTTATTTTTTCAAAGAAATGTTTGTTAAAAAAAAAAGTCATGGCTCCGGCTGGATTCCGGCTTGTGTTGCGGTACATGAATATAATTATATCGTTATTAATTTCTTTAGATAACTCCTATTCTTTTTATGCTCAGTTACTAAGATTTCCCTACAGTGGTAAAATTCCATATAAATATTCAATACTAAAACGGGCACAGTAAAAACATTTAAATCTTTCTACGACCGACCAACGCACCACGAGTGCCCCTGTCGGTCAACCAATCATGTACTGCGGTATTTTGCATTGTAACGCGTGAGGCCGTAGCCAATTACCTCCGGTATGTGTCTGTGCCGCGCACTTTGAATGGCTGCATCTGTAAGACTTTTGGCCTCCCACATAGGACTTTTAATATTTAACATACAACAGCTTCATCAAAGACATATTTGCACAGGTCAGAAAAAAGCATAAACCTGTGTGTTGTGGCAAGGTTACTGTCCAAAAGCATTTCGCATACAAACGCAATTGTTGCTGTTCCTAACAATTTTAATAATGACATTTTCAATTACATATGTCATGCATTTAGCTTAGAATAGTCTATCCCTTCTAGTTTAGCATTTTATCGTCTTAATTATCTAAAAAAAGGTGGTGTATCTCTCCAAGAAAAATGTATTTGCTGTATTTAGTTGATTGGCCTAGCTTTCAGCAGCAGTACATTTTACAACCACTGACAAGCACATCAGAAGTACATTAGTTGAGGAGAACATTTGTCAGAATTTGATATGCCAAGTTCTTAGCAGGTGGCTGCAAAGTTCTGCACTCAAGTTGCTTTGTCAAATAGTGACACTGCCAGCTTTCATTAAATCTCTTGACTTTTCCGTGCAACAACTTTGGGATCACTGTTTTGCCCCTGCCACACCGAACATAAAATCCTGGTTATGCCACTGCTGACAGCTGCTTCAATGTCATCCACTGAGCCATTAGAATAACTAGTTTCTGAATCAATTTATAGTATATGATAAAGATGTCATGCAACATCTTGAGTAAGATTTTTAAGATTTAAAGATCCCTTTATTGGCTATATACAATTTCTTGTATTAGCAATTTGTCTTTTTCGCATACCCCAACTTGCTCTCCATGAGACACACAGACACACAGACACGGAGAGAAGCTTGGGGTCAGAGCACAGGGTCAGCCATTTATACAGCGCCCCTGGAGCAGTTGGTGATAAGGGCCTTGCTCAGGGTCCCAGTGGAGTAGGATTCCTCTGCCGGCCATGGGATACTAACCGGCAACCTTCCAGCCACAGGTACAGATCCTTAGCCACAGAGCTACCACACCACCTGCCACCGCACTTTTTTATACATATATCCAATTGAGTTATCTTACTTTGTGAAACAGCCTCAAGCTGTCATGTTTGCTTCAGTAACTCTACACTATATGTCATTATTACTTTTATTATGAATATTAATTTAATATTTAACATATTGTGATATATAAAATATAGTATACATATTATAGTATGTTATTAGAGAAAGAGTCTTATTATTCCCATGATGCAATCTGTTAATTTAACATGCATGGTGGCTAGAAATTGAACCCGACCTTTCTTTTGGTCCAATGCATCATTCTGCTTGGATGAGCCAAATTAAAAACTACAGGTATTTAATTTTCTATTACACTGCAAAGAAGGTTCAGACAGTATATACAAAACATACAGTATAGGTGTTTAAACAGCAAAAAAGTTCAATTACTGATGTTATAATAGCTTGAAGGGGAAGGGCAACCTGATGGACCTGAAGTGATTTGTAATGAAACAATATAAATTAAAAATGCTGAATGAAAATGTACATGAATGTAGTTCATGCACTATGGCTGCCGTCCCATCATCCAGGTGGATGCTGCACATTGGTGGTGGTGGAGGGGAGTCCCCATTACCTGTAAAGCGCTTTGAGTGGAGTGTCCAGAAAAGCGCTATATAAGTGTAAGTTATTATTATTATTATTATAATTAATGGGTTAATAAACAGTTTTTTTTTATTAGAACAAACGTTACTGTACATGACAGTCACCTGCAACTGCGGTACACTGAGTGACTGCCACCTGGCACAGTAATGCATTAAATTATGTGGAAAAAAATGTAAAAATGCATTACACTGTGGTATTCACTATACAGTGGCATTTATTGCAGTATACCCCCTGACACTTTGCACATTTTAAATTGCTGCATATGTGGTTGAAGCTGATATTTTGGCTTTATTCAAAAAATGGTTGGAAGAGATTTTTGGATCAGTTAACTACTAACTACTAACTACTAAATGGACTGCACTAGTGTGTGGTCTCCTATGATTTGTAAATTGTATGTTCTTCTGTTCTTTTTAGCTATAGGGAATAATAGATGAAAGGACAAATTTCTAATGATTGGAAAAAATGGAACTATAATAGAACCAAATTCAGAATTCTTCACAGGAACTTCAAAAACAAAAGTTAACAAAGCACTGAAGGTTGGGGTAGGTGGCCGCCAAGTCCACCAAAAGGGTGAGTGGGTTTAGTTTGTCTATGACCTTTCCTCTTAGACTAGAGAAGTGTAACATTGCATGAATGACAACAGCACTCTCCATGCAGTCCTTGCCTAAGAGAAAGATTGTTGCCAAGACTGCAATGCTGCTGTCATTACACTCTTAACCAGATGAGGGATAGTGTTGCCTGAATGACAATGCCGATATACCTGCAGTTTCCATCCTGGAAGAAATTTGTTGCCAGAGTTACCAGCAAACTGTCTGGAGGGGACAGAGAAGAAAAAAGCTGAGAAGAAAAAAGCAGGTCTCTATTGAGACAATATGGGACTTGTAGCCTCTGGTCTTCAACTTGGAGATGTCTCACAGTAGAGGTGTTCAACTCTGGTGGAGGCCTGTGAGTACTGTGCTGCTTCTTTGGCTGTTGATGTTGTCCGAATTGGTGAGTGCTGAGGGGGAAGGTTGGGGCACACCAGCTCTATAAGAAGCCACTAAAGGATGCTACATAGCCTCTACTGTTTGCAGCGGGTGTTAATTATTTTATTGATTAGTTTAGTGGTGAAGCCTGTTTTGGTAAATTCTCGCATGTGTGTAATAAGGTTTGCTAGTTTTTGTGGGGCGTTTTTGAGTGCTCATTTTGTTACCTGTAAAGGCAAAAAACATACCTCGCAGACATCAATATTTCAGGTTGTCATGAGTTTTTTATGTGCAGATCCTTGGAACTGCCGTGCTTTTAGGTAGGGTCTGTACATACATATACAGTTAGTATAGCATTCCTTTCTTGTTACATGTACTAGGTCTAGAAGATATTTAAATGAAAATAGCCCTGGAACATATGAAATATTGCTTCTAAAATAGTTGGCAAAAGTAAAGGAAATTCCACTTGATTGCACAAGGGTGGTATTTGGATAGCATTGTTGCCTAACAGCTTTTGGTTCTGGGCTTGATTCCAGGATGGAGTAAACTTCTTTGTGGGTTACATAGTAACAATACCTTGGTTTCTTTCAGTTCTAAATTCAGACATGCCATCCAGGGTAATTGGTAGTTCTTAATTGCTGTGTGAGTTTTCCAATTGTGGAATGCCGTCCAAGCCAGGGTTTCATCTCACTTTGTCCACCATGCCTCTTGGCACTGTTTAAGTATTGTACTTTTATTAGGTACTTTTTTTAGTTTTTAGTTTTTTTAGGTTTAAGTAGATTAGATCTAACATGGAGCAGTTGCTGGAAAGGGGATCCAAATATTTAAGGTCTATTAGATCTGATTTATTTGAAGTGAGAATTAAACTTAAATTAAGACTCTGCATGCATCCATGCTATCATATCCAAAAGTACTTCTTCCTGAACCTGATTTTACCAGAATATCTATTTTTACATGTGATAGTGATGATATACCACAGAATACCATATGAAATATAAAATTGAACATGAAGCATCCAGGGAAGAACCAGGAAAATGCAGATTTGAGATCACATCTCACATACAACTGTTAACTCACAGTATATTCAATATTTGTGGTTCATCTGTACAAATTGAGGATTGTAACAATGCAGTACTATATTACCAAATAAAGCAAGAAATCAAAACCTTAGTTTTTAAAATTATATACATGTACAGTACATTCACAACTGAGTGTACAGTTAATAGCATTGCATTAAAATAAAAAATCTATTTCTGTGAAGCCATTTTATTGTTTGCACTTGTTGTGATGCATGCATATTTGTTTCCCTGATAAGATTCCACTCTTATTTAAGGTTCCTTAACTATCAAGTTGAACTATCATAAAGGCATTTCTTTATGCATGCAAATAGTAGTCTTATGATTACATCATTATTACATCATAATAAGGATAAAAGGTGTACATTTTCCAGAATTTCCAAAGAAGTCACAGTTTTATTCAGAAAACGTCAAATGTTTCAACTCCAAGACACCTTTTTTAAAAAGAACCTACAGAAAATGCATTTTATGTATTTGGATGTGCATATAAATATGTTAACATTAATAAAGTCTTGTTCTTATTGAAAATAAGTAAGATTAAGCTAATCAGGTTTGCATACAAGGAGAAATTAAGTAATTATCTCTTTGCTTTTAACTGCAAAGTAATGAATAGCATTAGTCTTGTGTTTATAAAGTACATGGGTATATTTTTTATGCATTTCATCTCAGCAGGGTTAAAAAAATACGTAACCAGGGATTGATTTTGATCCATTTAGCATAATAAAAAAATTACAGAGCAAACCACTGGAGGCAGACACGTGTGAGGGTGAGGGTGCACGCAACAGCGATGGTATATTAAGCACCTGAAGAAGGCTCCACGGCCGAAACGTTGTGTTTTCTTTCTTCCGTTTTTCAGCATGGAATAAACCTATTACTTGTTCCTATTAAGCACCAATACTGGTAAATGCTGCAAAGTGTCAGTTGTGAACATGCATGCGATAGATATTCTTGTCACTCTTGCATGATAACTAGGTCTGATGTACAGATCACTATATATTGTTACCGTGTCTTCTCTGTATGGATTTTTTTTTGATGTATTTTAATTTTTGTTTTGATTTTATCTCTAAATCCCAAGAAGGTTAGACACAACCTCTGTGTGTCACAGCAGTAGTCATTAGTGGACTCACATATTTTGTTTTACACAAAAGCTGGCCTATGAATATTCAAAGGCATCCCTTTAAACATAAGAGGATGTTTGCAAAGCACACTGTGTAAATTTAACAACCCTGGGTTTGACATTTCAGTGCTTTTCATTTTTCATCAGACAGCATTGTTTATTTTCACTGTAAGCCCTTTGGCTGTATAATTCAACTTCTGTGCCACTCTTCACCTGTGGCTATGGACTTCCAAATTCTTGTAATCAACCCACACAGCACAGGTTTCAATTGCTCACAAATGGTAATGAGACCATAACTCTTACTGCGTTTTTTCCATTATGCAGCCTTAAAATCAGACAACAAAAGAGACTAAAGAATGAACACTTAGACACTCACCCAGCAATCAGTCATCCTAACTGTGATGGAAAACAGTGCACTTCAATAAGCCATTCTCTCTTTTCAATCTTTCCTATTTCCTTTGCTTCCTGTGATCTCCGATTGATAAATTTAATGCTGTGATTTGTTGTTACATTTTATTCAATTCCTGTATTTTACTTTTATCTACTTATTAAATTAATTCATTAATATGACTCGGAATGAATTCTGTCCCTCTTATACATATAATAAGATGGGCTGCACTAGTCAAGGCCCAAATTTTCAATATTGCTAACCTTCCATTTTTAACACGCCATTTTGGGATCCAATCATATTGTTCTATTATATAAATGTAGTTAATGATACAACCAATACAATTAATGATGGAAGTAAATATAAAAAAACTGAAAATAAAAAATTGCCTTAATTACAGCTGTGCATGTGTTGTAATAAGTGTATACCAAATTTACACATCAGGATTGTGGAATTTTTAGCAATTCTTATTTTACCTAATTTAGGTTTGTCATAGCAAAGGAGATAAATGCTTATCCAATCAATATATGTAAGTTTTTTGTTTTGTGGTTTTAGATTACATTTAACTTTTTTCACCTTTAAAAGTGTTCAGCTTGAGCACTTTTGATAAAACATATTCACTTGAAAAAAATGTAAACAGTACATCTTTTAAGACATGCCCAAGTGTGTCTCCCCTTTAAGAATCACAAACTTACACAGGAGTTGAGGATTAAAAGAGAGAAGTTTAATTTGCCAGCAGCACAGTGTGGTGACAATGACAGTGGTGGAGGCAACAGAAAGACCAAGACACAAACAAAAGAAAAACATAAAATGTAGATCAGATTGTAGGAAAACACAATTTAAATGCTGGTGGTAGAAAATAACAAAAAAATAATAGTGACAAAATGCAACCCTTTTATGTAGAGACTCAAAGTTTGCTTTAACACTAGTACTACAGAGCTATTTTCTTTGTTGAGCCATAGAAAAAGGCTAATCTGAAAATTGGAAATACTTCTTTTTATATCTTACATATCTTTTACAACACAATGATATAAATGTGCACTTAAGTAACAAAGTTTTTAGTAATTTATAAACACTTGGTCCCTACATCTGGTTTAATCTACTGAGATTGTGGAATGTACAAGGTAGGCAAAATAGAAGAGCACTGATATAAGAAAGAATATGGGGAGACTGGAAAATGTAAATACCAGCATAATTGCATTTAGATTGTTTTGACTGATCAACTCAGAAGACATCACTTCCAGGTAAAAACTGTCTGTAAATTTAACCGATCAGTAAAATATTCTTATTTAAAATGTAATGCTCTTTAAAATGTCATAATTTGGTATCTTTTGGCCACAAAGTAGTATACTGTAGTATAAATGTATAGTATAGTTAGAAATTGGTATATCTGAACCTGCACATCTAACAATGCAATTTGTGACAGTATTACTGGGGTTTACTTTAGCAAATAAGTGAACATTAAATATACTGTATTTGAGAGACATTGCAGTTTCCTCATAGGGTGATTTGGCCATCTCACATCACAATGTTATTTGTATTTCAATAAAATGGCACATCAATTGAAAAGAGTGAATATGCTTGCAAGTCAATATGTGGTATTAACTACAATCTTTATGTTGAACTACACACAAGAAGATTTTGAAGTGTCTTTGCTACATCATGCTACACTTACAGATGCAGCCATTCAAAACGAGCGGGGTATGCTGTGGTACAAAGTGTCGCAATATACCACAATGTACCGTATGCAAATTAGATTATGTTAATCGTATCTGGAATCACCTTGTAAAACCACCAGGTGGAGCTAATAAAGCTTAACCTCTCCTGTACAGCATTTGAGCTGTCACCAGAAAACATCTGGTTTCGAATCCCGATCACTGCTGAGGGACAATCTTTATTTAATTAAGAATTTAAGTTGTATACTCTTTAGACTTTTAAAGTTAAACTGTGTATTACAGCATGTTAATCATTATATTAAATGTATCATTATACATTATATTAAAAAGTTGGTATATTTTATGAAAGCAAGATTGCTCAGTTGGACAAAAGTACACAACCTACCACCTTTATCATAAATATTTTAATTATGCAGAAATATTTTATGCAACAAAGTCTTTATTGGTGGTGTGATAGCTTAAGTGACTGACTTATAAGTGTGAGGTTGGGTGTTCAAATCCAGCAATAGCTATGAGTTTTCTTTAAACACATAAACATTTCTTTGAAAAACTAAAATAGCAAATATTATGGACACTACAGTATATTGACATTTTTTAATTTCTAAATATCACAACATGTTTGTACTGCATGTACACAGCGGTACTGCAGGGTGTAGGGTGTAGCCCTACATTAATGCTGCGCATTCGCCTGGCACTGCGGCCGAAGAGCGCCCTGCTGGGGTACGCGGACAGGAGTGGTATTGATCAGGGCGAGGATTAGGAAAGCCGCTGACCAGTGCAGCTGACCCACTTTGAAACGGGTGAACAGTCTGGGGAGATCACCCGGTTTTTGCACCCCTGTGTCTGGTCTGGTCTGCTCTGCTCTGCTCTGCTCTCCCTCGGGAGTGCTGGCTGTGCTGAAGTTAACTCCACAAAGTCTGAGTCTCTGTGTCTCTGTGTCTACAACGTGAAATAACGTGTAAAAAAGTGGTAGTTTTAAGCTTTTCCGCTAATATAATATGGAATCGCATATCTAAAGAAATTAATAACGATATGATTATATTCGTGTACTGTGACAGGGCTGTGTAGGGCTGTTTCGCCTCTTTCCTCATGTGACTTCCCTAGTAGCCCACTGGTCTACATGCCTAATTACTAAACCTACAGGTTGTGTGTTCAAATCCAGCCGGCGTCGTGACTTTTCTTTTAACAAACATTTCTTTGAAAAAATAGAATAGCAATATTATAGACAATTAATTGACTTTTATATTTCTAAATATCACAACATGATCGAATTTAAGTCATTTTAATAACAATGAATAGTCACCTATGCGTTACAATATAAACATTTATATTGATTTAAATCGCGTTTTGATTTAAATCGCAAACGCGTTTAAATATATGTGTTTTTTGATTCACAATCAGACAAATGCAACATAAATTGATATCTTTGTCTTCTAAGTAGCTTAATAAACTTTCAGCATAGCTTTCTCCCCGTTTAGATTTATTTTTCTTGGGATCTTGCGATCAAACGTGGAAAGATTAGATTGTAATCGTTTTTATTTTTTAAATACATTTTAGAAAAGTGTAATCTATACTAAAAAGCTGTACACCACCTGCTATAAACATACATATTGTAATACTTTCAGGCTCGGATAGGACGGACACTAGAACTCAGACTTGCGGAGTTAAAGCAAGTTAAAGCCTTGATTTTATATATTACCTTTAAAAGTGGCATCTCAAAGCAATACAGATTACAAAGTAAATACCCAACACTGATTGTACCCATCTGTCATGCTAATAAAGCACCTTGAATTAAAATGAATCGAGAGAGGGAGGGGGGGAGCATGTTTGAGCTGTCGCCATCAAAGTCCTTACCGAAGATATTACTAATAGTATTTACAGTATAATGAATGACCTTGGACAAGCTGTAAACTCAAAGTATTGCCCTGGTCCACATTCACCATGCCTTTCACATGCTCATAGAAGATATTGATTTAGGAACATGTATACTGTACTGTATACAGTATGTATATGTATATTTAATGTCTTTACTGTGCCCGTTTAAGTATTGAATATTTATATGGAATTTTACCATAACGTGTGTGAAATCCATAAACGATATTAGTTTTGGAACATAAACTTACAGTATGTAAACTGTATATGACTGGTCTTGGACTTTAAAGAAAAAATACACACCAGTATTCCATTTCTCCCTAAACATTTTATGCATCGCAGTCTTTAACTAACGTGAAATAACATGTGTATAAAAAGTGGTAGTTGTAAGCTTTTCTGCGAATACGCTCGATACCGGAGTCAACAAGCATACTTTTAGAATTTGATTAGTAGGGAATATAATGTGGAATCGTGTATCTAAAGAAATTTAGATACTTGATTCTTATGGACGCCCGGTCCCGCCAGGGATTAAAGAAAAACATGGAATCGCGTATCTAAAAGCGCTAAATTGCATTTTGAGTGCGGTTTTTGACTTTTTTTAAATTACAACCCATACATAAGCTGATACTGTTTAGACTTTTTTTTAAACTATTACAGCAGCACAATGTGCTTTTTCACAAAACCTCCTAGAGTAACGAAATGTCTTGCGTTGTACAGCTTTTCAGCTAAATACTGTATATTTATCGCTTATGCCTGACATAAGAGGTGCCCGATAAAAAACGGTTGAACAGCTCTGTTGGAAGTTTCGTGAAAAAGGAGGTTTCGTGAAAAAGCTACAGGAGTGCCAATCGTAATCGTTTTTATTTTTAATCATTCAATGCAGATGGCTGGTGGCATGTTCCATAAGAGTACAATAATTAAACACCATTAATACTTTCGTTGGAGTTTAAATAAAGTTTAAAGTTTTATCTAGGGGCTGCTCGCCTCGCCTGCGTCTGAATAGCGGCTTCTAAACTGTGAAAACATGTGTCTGCCTATCCGCAGGGGGAAGGAAATCTGATCTGCAAGGCCCTTTGGCTACAAAAGTAAAAAGAAGGCGCTCACTCTCTCTCTCTCTTTTGATTATTACATCCAATAATCAAAAATGACACAATAAACATAATAACCATAATAATGACCAACCAACAAAAACAACCATATAAACATAAGACCAACCAAAAACATAGATAACAACCACAATACAAAATCAAATATATCAAACCATTAAAGCAAAACCGTCCTCCAATTATCAACAAATCTCAATATCTTGTACGAATTATTCGTAATACAAACCAAAAATAGCCCGCAAACTCTCTCAAATTCCTTCAATTATCATAATCCCGCCCCTTATGCAAAACCAAACCCTCCTCCCATCCCAGTTTATCCTCTTTATCATAAACAAAATCCACCTCAATTTTCAACATAAAGCATTACACAAAATCAATACCTCAACACTCCATACTCAACAACGATAATTCACAAACAGCCAGAACATGTAACTCCACATTCCCAAATAGACCTCATTTCCATAGCCCCGCCCCTTATGCAAAACCAACATCCCTCCCCTGTTCTCTCTTACCGCTGGCGTTTGTAATCGTTGTTATTTTTAAATAAATTTTAGCAATGTCATGTATTTTAAAAATCTTAAGATTTCTATATTTATGTCTTTATTTAGTGGTTTCATTAGTGACAAAGGCTAAACTTTCTTGGAAAAATGTCTTTTATGTAAACCATGTTTGCTATTAATTCATTTAGGGCTAAAATATGTTCATTGTCTTCCAATGAAAGAAGGGTTCCTTTCGCCGTAGTCAGGTTGACATTAGAAGCTTGCCACGCCCGGACTCTTACACCAACGCATTAGCATGTTAAAGTGATTTCATTGAGGAGCCTAGCTTTCTTAACTAGTAAGTACTGTACTTACTTGGTTTTGGAGGGGGGGAGGTGTCTTTCGCTGGAAATCTCGCCCCCTTCTACTTTGAAAATACCTGTGAAACCGGTTTAATTCGTCACAGCCAGCACTCCCGCAGAGAGGGGGGTTGTACTTGCAGTGTATTGGTATACAGTAGATGGGAAAGCCAGAGCCGACCGCTACGCCGCCCCCGTGTTATGCTCTTCGTTAATGTCTAAGCCGGAACACATCATTATATCTCATTTTGTATTTCTTTAAAAAAACAAAATCGTTTGCCCAGCCTAACAATATTGTTGTTATTGTTTTTATCCTGTAAAGCGCTTTGACGAGCCACCTTTAAAGGCGCCATATACAATAAAGTTCATTATTATTACTATTGTTAATTTGCTGGACAGAGAGGTGAACATTATTATGCAGAAGACAAAGATAGCGATTTACGTTGCATTGTGCATTGTGCTGCTGTAATACAGTTTTAAATAATTAAAAGTCTAAACAGTATCAGCTTTATTTATGGGTTTTAAATAAACGAGATTTAAACGCGATTTAAATCAATATAAATGTTGATATTGTAACGCATAGGTGACTATTCATTGTTATTACAATGACTTAAATTCGATCATGTTGTGATATTTAGAAATATAAATTTGTTTGGTGCGAGTGAAGTTTTATTTAATCTCTGACCCAGGGAAAGTTTTATTTTTTCAAAGAAATGTTTGTTAAAAAAAAAAGTCATGGCTCCCGCTGGATTTAAACACCCAACGTTTGATGTGGGAGTCAGGAACCTAACCCACAGTGCCACATGAAGACTGTTGAAAAAGCCCTACAAACATTATCAACAGACATCGTACAGCGTGTACTATTCTTGTGTTGCAGTACATGAATATAATTATATCATTATTAATTTCTTTAGATACGCGATTCCATATTATATTCCCTTTTAATCAAATTCTAAAAGTATGCTTGTTGACTCCGGTATCACGTTAGTTAAAGACTTCGATGCTTAAAATGTTTAGGGAGAAATGGAATACTGGTGTGTATTTTTTTCTTTAAAGTACCGAGACCAGCCATATACTGTATGTTTATGTTCCAAAATTAATATCGTTTATGGCCTTCACACGCGTAACAGTATGCTCCTATTCTTTTTATGCTCAGCTACTAAGATTTCCCTTCAGTGGTAAAATTCCATATAAATATTCAATACTAAAACGGGCACAGTAAAGACATTTAAATCTTTCTACGACCGACTAACGCACAACGAGTGCCCCTGTCGGTCAACCAATCACGTACCGCGGTATTTTGCATTGTGACGCGCGAGGCCGTAGGCAATTTACTCCAGTACGTGTCTGTGCCGCACACTTTGAATGGCTGCATCTGTATATACTATATACATAATACTGCCGACAGCAGGAAAATTCCTATTCTTTACTCAGCAGCTTATTAAAAACAGCACCCATGGTGTTCAAGGTCATTTTTTTTACACAGAAGACTGACACAGGTTCGCGTTGTGAATCTTTTTTTCTAAGAAAATGTGTCAGTCTGTCTGTGGGGGGAAGGTGGACTGTCTTTCATTGGAAGACTTGCCCTATTGTATTTTGAAAATGAAGAAGCTGAAGAAGGAAACACTTGTGAAACTGGTTTATTTACAAGCAATGTAAACAGAGACTCAGACTTTGTGGAGGAAATTCGGCACAGCCAGCACTCCTGAGAGAGAGAGAGCAGAGCAGAGCAGACACAGGGGTGCAAAAACCAGGCGATCTCCCCAGACTGTATGCCCATTTCAAAGTGGGTCAGCTGTACTGGTCAGAGGCTTTCCTAATCCTCGCCCTGATCACTACCACTCCTGTCCTGCCCCTCGCCTCGTACCCCAGCAGGGTGCTGTTTGGCTGCAGTGCCAGGCGAATGCGCAACATTAATGTAAGGCTTGCGGGATTGCGCCCTACACCCTGCAGTACCGCTGTGTACATAACAACATTCTTGAGCTATAATGCAGAATGTTGAATACTCATCCAATCTCTGGGGATTCAGATCTCCAAAGAGCAGACACAAAGAAGCAGTGGCAGGCCTGTTGCTGTCCAATCCGCGCTCTCTGGCTCGGTGCCAAGCAGTGCTCAGTGCAGCTTGCGACGTGGTGGAAGAGATTCCTGTGGCAATGCGCTGCTGATGCTCTCTGAAGACCGGCTAGTTAGTGTTGGCTGAAACTAGCAGAGTTTGTGCACAGGAGAAAAGTGACTGCGGGTCCCAGCAGGTCAGGAAGAAGACCGGTTCGTTCCTGATGAAGCGCTAGTCCTGAATACTTATATTCAGATTGGGTTCACGAGGCTTGCTGCTGGCTAACCTCAGGTGGATCCTTTGGTTACGCGCTGGCAACCTCTGTTCTCGACTCTTAGAACAAAGGGAAGTCCTGCACTCGGACACACTGGCAATTACGTGGTGGTCCGGGCTGAGTCTGAGGATGTTCAGGAGGTGCTCTGAGGCTGAGTGTCCAGGAGGCACGCTGCGAGAATGCCCTGCGCTTGGAAACTGTGCTACAGGCGCTCTGTGTTGCCTGTTTTACCTGGAGGAAATGCAGGTCGTTCATTGGTTGAAAGTTTCATGGGCATCAGAGACCCACGTGGTGTTAACCTGCCCTACCAGTTCCTGATTGGCTGATGATGAGAACCATGCCCTCTGTCCTTGCTGTAAACAAACTTTGAATCAGACTCTCCCTTGGAATCTCAGACTTTAAGGTGCCAGAGATGACCATTTGGCATCTCAGCTTTGGGAGTTGTTCCTTATCAGGACACCTTAATATGGTTCACACCTTAATTGTGAACCAAATGGAATGGTCTCTCTGTATTAAGCACTACTGAGATGAAAGAGAGAGGGACTGGCAAGGGAGCAGAAAACGTAATTCCTGTGCTTTAATAAGCCTCGCCGCTACACTGTAGTGTCCATAATATTTGCTATTTTAGTTTTTCAAAGAAATGTTTATTTGTTAAAAGAAAACTCATAGCGATTGCTGGACTTGAAAACCCAACCTCATGCTTAAAAGTCAGTCACTTAAGCTATCATGCCACAGATACAGTGATATGACAGGTACTGAAACAGCAGTACACATATCAATGGAAAGTTTTATACTACTGTTTGCGTTACAGTACCTGAATATAATTATATCGTTATTAATTTCTTTAGCTATGCGATTCCATATTATATTCCCTATGAATCAAATTCTAAAAATATGCTTTTCTTTACTCCGATAACGAACGTATTCGCAGAAAAGGTTAAAATGATAACTTTTCACAAAGTAAATATTGAAGTTTAATTTGTTTCTCATTAAATCTTTCGTCATTTGTGTAGAAGAGTAAAAAAATATGTAAAATGAAATAGTTCATAATATTTTTTGGTTCTAATTTAGCTTATGTTATAGTGTGTGCCTTCATGACACAGGTGAATGCTATTCAGTCATACTATCAATAATGAAGTCAGTATCTCGCTACCAACTGCTGAACATCACTAATAATGAACAGCATGTATGAAAGAACTATGCATCTGAGATAATAGTATCTGTACCCTGGCTTTATACATTCCAAAGCTAATTTCATCCTTAACTTCAAAGGTCTTAGTCCTGCAACTTAAATATTATCTGCACTTTAAAAAAAGTTATTTTGATTCTGTGTATTGTATGCTTTCTAGCTGAGCATTATATTTCACAGTAAAATATTACATATGCTGTATTTTGAGATCAGAAAATGGCAAGTAAACGGGAAACATCTTCTTTTTAAATACTTGTTGAAATCTAAAGAACATAGCATACAGTGATCAAAAATGTATTTTTACATCATTAAACATCATTCTTTTTTGGTGAATAGTTCTTTTGAAAGCATACTTGATAATCATGCTTAGAGGTTACTAAGGGCACATCATGATTATCATCAGGGGCCTTTTTCATATATCTATTTTGAAGTATTTTCAGGTAATTCTGTTTGTGTACATTTGACCTGCATTAAGCAAGGTATTGTTCTCCTGTTCATATGAAGTGTCTATATCTCAAGTCTTATTCTACGATCTTGAGCCACTATTTATGAGATGCTGGAGTTTTTCACTAGATACTGGACTGCTATATTTTCTGAAGTGCATTAAATTACTTATACAGTATATTCAAACTAATATCATTAATGTTATTAAAATTATTTTAATAATACATTTTTATTTAGTTCTATTAGAGGAATGCACTTTTTTTCTCTTTTTCATATTGCTATTACATGTTCTAGTGTTTAGTTTTTGATCAAACAATTTTGAGCATAATAATATAGGTTCGTCAGGTTTAGGTGACTAGGAATTGTCTCTAAGAGCTTAGATTACATGTTTGCTGATATATGAGGGGGTCACCTGATTAAAAACAATGGTAGAGTTTACATTGATTTACCTAGTGTCAGGGATGACCCACTAAGGAAACGAGAGGATGGACCCTATGCAGTACCAAGGGGCTAGACGAGAGGCGAAGTCTGAGTCGGGTCCTAGGATCGTAGGAAAAGGCAGGAGAGAAGGTTTCCAAACCAGAGAAGGGCAAGGCTGAAGTCGTAGTCAACAGGCAGATCCGAGAGTCAAAAGGAGGAGTTTAACGAGTAGGCTTCCAAATCGAGGGGCGAGGCAGTAGACATAGTCGAAGATGAGTTCCGTGGATCATAACAAAGAGCAAGAAGGAAAAGAGAATCAAAGGCAAGGTAGGTGAACAAACAAACAACCAATACTAGGCAATGAAGAGGGGCTTCTGGAGGGTTTAAGTATTGTGCGAGGGAGAAGGTGCGCTGATTGATGGAGTGTCGTTGTTGGCTGATTGGCAGTAGCGGTGTCATTTAGCAGAAGTGCTTGGGGATGGAGTGTGATTAGTGCAGGTGTGCTTCCTTGTGAGAATGTGGTGGGATGAAGGCGTGAGACCTAGTTAATCAAGTTATGGGTAAATGATTGATAATGAGCAGTCCAGAAACACACCCTATAAGATCACATTCATACAACAGAAGAAAAAAAGAGAAGAGGAGAAGGAGGAGAAAGACGGTCAGATGGTCAGATGGTCAGACGGTCAGACCTCAAGAGTTGGAAATTGAAGCTTGCACCAGACAAGAGCCCTTACTTCATAATCATCCAAACAAAACCTGAGCTCAGTATTTGAAACTGGACAGAGTGAGCTTGCTATTCTTGCTATTGCTGCTATTTAGAATAAGGAGATAGGCTCCCATTTATTTTGTGGCATCCTGGTCTGCAGAATGAAAAATTTTAACTGCAAGTTGTGTTGTATTCATTAAGAAAGCAGCTTATCTTATATTGTGACCTCTGTGGGCATTATTTACTGTAAGAGTCCAATGCTTATTAGTAGTCTGAGGATTCCTGTGTGATTAGAATGTTAGGCCTCTGAAATACCTTGAGTGTACATACTGGAAATATACTATCTTGTGTGTTGTATATTTTGTTGTAGAGTAATCTAGAATATTGTTTGTTAATAAACATTTATTTTCACAAGGGTACCTGGATTATTACTCTTTTCACCAAAAGAGTGAAAAAAATATTTGTTCTGTGCCTGAGAACAAATAATTAATGTGCTTCTAATTATATCAACTCTTCAGGTTTATTCTGAAGCAATCTTTTGTTGGGGTTGATGAATAATTATTGTACTTATTGACTAAACCACTTGTAATGTAAACCCCCATTTATAATATTGGAATAAATAGGAAGACCTACGAAGGTTCCTGGAGCCACACTATCTGAGTTTAGGATTTTCCACATTGTTCAATAGTAGAACAGTAAAGTAATTAAAAATTAGTTATGAAGCCAATAAGCTGAATTTTACCAGGATGGCTTTATCATTTTTCATACACAATACATCATATTTTCTTTTAAAATATTTTATCTTTTCATCCTCCTCCTTCGGCTAGGTTCTGTCATAGAGGTCATCAATTAAAACATTTGAGAATGCCTTACTTCTTTCTCTTCTTTAGACATTCTGGTGTGCTTTTATTTTAAAACTATTACTTAACTGGTGTATTTCAACACTTTATATGTGTGAAATGTGACTGCAACACTTGGTTTTCAGAAAATATGTTATTGGTAATATCAAATATGATGGTGTTTCAAAAATCAATTTCTCTTGAAAATAATATTGTAAGTTTTTACAACACATACAGTTAAATAAACTAGATAGGGAAAAAAAGGAATACTTAAGTGCAAAGGCAACTCTTTGCTAGGGTACATATGGTATAAATTATTCAGATATCTGAGAGGTATTTTTTATGCGAGTCTAGATGAAGCACCAACAAAATATCTGTTCAAAGAGAGTAACTCATTTCATTGCATATTAAAATATTAATGATTGATTAAGCAAACCATGAAAGTTACATTTATCCCATCTTGTAAGAGAATGTTTGAGAACTTGTTTCCGCTCAAAATGCAAAATCAATGAATATTTTTAAAAATACCCCAGTGAAAATTATTTTTTTTAGCCTTGTAAAAACATCACACATTTATATGCAGTGCATTAATTTACAAACATTATTACCACACTTTGAATTTGTCATTATATTCTTAATATTCCTAGCTTCTTCTTAGAATACAAATTGTTTTATCTTCCTTTACTTGTTTAAAAAAATAATGTGCCAATTCCATCACTATGGAATAGAACATGTATGGCAGAGGACAGAATTTATTGTTGTGTGTCTCTTCTTTCTGTTATTATCTATTACTAAATGATATTGAGATTTTAAGGGAATGCTAATGTTAATTATTTTGTTCATTATTGTATTTACAAATTAACCATAAATGCCATATCACCAGAATATTGTAAGGATATTATAAATTCTGATTCACTGGAGCATGATACAATTATATAACATATACACACATATATATACACTCTTCACCCAACTTTGTCAAATATATTTTTGATTGCTGTTGGGCTCAATAATTTCTTTCAAGCTTTTAGGTGTAAATGTAGTTAGGTAATAACTGAAGTCTTACAGAAGATATTATTCTTCGTGTGAACCAATCTATATGCATATCTATAAATATAGATAAATTGGCATATAATTGTAAGCATAAAGGCTTAAAGGATTGGCTTATCCATCGTCACCTAACTTGTTTTCTTCTTTGCCCAATGTACAGATGCAGCCATTCAAAACGAGCAGGCAATACCGCATTATTTTGCGGTGCTCTTTACGCAGTCTACAGCGAGTTACCGTAAATTCTCATATAGTACCTTAAGTAAATAATAGTATCCGGAATTTCCGCAAGGTGGAGCTAATAAAGCTCAACCTCTCATGTTTGTGCTGTCACCATCAAAGTCTTTAACAAAGATATTACTAAAAGTAATAATAATGAATGACCTTGGACAAGCTGTAAACTCAAAGTATTGCCCTGGTCCACATTCTTTTTTTCATTGACCGTCTTTGTAAAAGTAACACCACAGCATTTCGCAATCACGCATTTGTTTCCAATCATGCAAAGTACAGTAATTTTTGAGAATCTCTGATTCACCATGCCTTTCACATGCTCATAAAAGAGATTGATTTAGGAACATAAACATATTACTGTATGCAAACTGTACTGTATACAGTATGTATTTGTATATTTAATGTCTTTACTGTGCCCGTTTAAGTATTGAATATTTATATGGAATTTTACCACTGAAGGGAAATCTTAGTAGCTGAGCATAAAAAGAATAGGAGCATACTGTAACGCGTGTGAAGGCCATAAACGATATTAATTTTGGAACATAAACATACAGTATATGGCTGGTCTCGGTACTTTAAAGAAAACATGCTGTACACACCAGTATTCCATTTCTCCCTAAACATTTTAAGCATCGAAGTCTTTAACTAACGTGATACCGGAGTCAACAAGCATAGTTTTAGAATTTGATTAAAAGGGAATATAATATGGAATCACGTATCTAAAGAAATTAATAACGATATAATTATATTCATGTAACGCAACACAAGAATATTACACGCTGTACGATGTCTGTTGATAATGTTTGTAGGAATTTTTCAACACTCCTCACGTGACCTTGCCAGTGGTGCTGTGGGTTAGGTTCCTGATTCTCACATCACATGTTGGGTGTTTGAATCCAGCGGGAGTCATGACTTTTTTTTTTTAACAAACATTTCTTTGAAAAAATAAAACGTTTCCCTGGGTCAGAGATTAAATAAAACTTCACTCGCACCAAACAAATTTACACTTCTAAATATCACAACATGATCGAATTTAAGTCATTTTAATAACAATGAATAGTCACCTATGCGTTACAATATAAACATTTATATTGTTTTAAATCGCGTTTAAATCTCCTTTATTTAAAACCCATAAATAAAGCTGATACTGTTTAGACTTTTAATTATTTAAAACTGTATTACAGCAGCACAATGCACAATGCAACGTAAATCGCTATCTTTGTCTTCTGCATAATAATGTTCACCTCTCTGTCCAGCAAATTAACAATAGTAATAATAATGAACTTTATTGTATATGGCACCTTTAAAGGTGGCCCTCAAAGCGCTTTACAGGATAAAAACAATAACAACAATACTGTTAGGCTGGGCAAACGATTTTGTTTTTTTAAAGAAATACAAAATGAGATATAATGATGTGTTCCGGCTTAGACATTAATAAAGAGCATAACATGGGGGCGGCGTAGCGGTCAGCTCTGGCTTTCCCATCTATACCGATGCACTGGAAGTACAACCCCCCTCTCTGCGGGAGTGCTGGATGTAAATAAAACTTCACTCGCACCAAACAAATTTATATTTCTAAATATCACAACATGATCGAATTTAAGTCATTTTAATAACAATGAATAGTCACCTATGCATTACAATATAAACATTTATATTGATTTAAATCGCAAACACGTGTTTAAATATATGTGTTTTTTGATTCACAATCAGACAAATGCAACATAAATTGATATCTTTGTCTTCAAAGTATCTTAATAAAATTTCAGCATAGCTTTCTCCCCGTTTAGATTTATTTTTCTTGGGATCTTGGCATCAAACGTGGAAAGATTAGATTGTAATCGTTTTTATTTTTTAAATACATTTTAGAAAAGTGTAATCTATACTAAAAAGCTGTACACCACCTGCTATAAAGATACATATTGTAATACTTTTGGGTTCTGATAGGATGGACACAAGAACTCAGACTTGCAGAGTTAAAACAAGTTAAAGCCTTGATTTTATATATCCCCTTTAAAAGTGGCATCTCAAAGCAATACAGTAGATGTAAAAACAGTTAAAAGGACCACAGATTACAAAGTAAATACCCAACACTGATTGTACCCATCTGTCATGCTAATAAAGCACCTTGAATTGAATTGAATTGAGAGAGAGAGGGGGGAGAGGGCGAGCGAGAGAGCACAGCTAGGACAGGCAAATAAGATACACTCCACAGACATTCACAACAGCGACATATCATAAAACTTTTGCACATATTGTTAAATTATTACTTGTTTTTCAGGAAGTTAAAAAAACACTTGAAATACTTATCCAGTCTCTCGAAATAAAATTATTTTTCAAGCAATGCAACTAACGTCGGGCAACATGTTTTTTTTAATCCAACATTAACAGCCACATCTTAAATCTTGTCAGTCAGCTCTATTTTCTCTATTTGAATTGTGGCGATTCAAACAACTTGGGATAACAAGTGGTCTCAAAGTCACCGAGCTCACAGAACTTCAACAACAGATGACAATTTCCTTAGTCCTTCCTTAGTCTTCCTGAAATTGTCAGATTATGAGTGAATAAAAGCATTTTATTAAAAACACGTTTGCGATTGTTTGGGAGCTATATTATGTATTTTTCATATGTAAGATATAATGATGTGTTCCTGCTTACACATCACACGACTTTAAAAGCTAGAAAAACAGGTTTCGATTCACATTATCTGGCAAGCCTTGTTTTGTCAAAGGACAGCACACTCTCTCTCTCTTGCCCTAAACAGACAATACACAGGGGGGAGGACAAGCGAGAGAGAGGGGGGGGGGGGGTGATATGTGAATATGATAATGTGAATTCCATCAAGTCAGGCACCAGTGAATTTGCAGTATTCCCAGAAAGAGCTGCATTCCATCCACTGTTCCTCCAGAAAGCTTATGCAGAAGTGAAGGAATTAAATATGGAATTAATATGGAAATTAATATGGAATTAAACTGGTTTCACAGGTATTTTCAAAGTAGAAGGGGGCGAGATTTCCAGCGGAAGACACCCCCCCCCCTCCAAAACCCAGTAAGTACAGTACTTGCTAGTTAAGAAATCTAGGTGTTAGCATAAATTATTAGTAATCAATAATATAAAATTTAGCACTGTAATAAATTGTGCTAATAATAAATTCTATTCTACTCTGAGAATGTAGGGGGAGGAAGGATGCCCGTGGTCTTTTCACTTACTGCAATATTATGGACACTCAATTGACTTTTAAAAAAAAAAAAATATTTTTTTGCAGCTGGTACAGCACCCCACCGCGTCCACGCGCCAGCATTATATTCTCATGTACGGGTAGAAGATGTTCATTGTCTTCCAATGAAAGAAGGGTTCCTTTCGCCGTAGTCGGGAGACATTAGAAGCTTGCCACGTCTGGACTGTTACACCAACGCATTAGCATGTTAAAGCGATTTCATTGAGGAGCCTAGGTTTCTTAACTAGTAAGTACTGTACTTACTGGGTTTTGGAGGGGGGAGGTGTATTTCGCTGGAAATTTCGCCCCCTTCTACTTTGAAAATACCTGTGAAACCGGTTTAATTCGTCACAGCCAGCACTCCCGCAGAGAGGGGGGTTGTACTTGCAGTGCATCGGTATAGATGGGAAAGCCAGAGCCGACCGCTACGCCGCCCCCGTGTTATGCTCTTCATTAATGTCTAAGCCGGAACACATCATTATATCTCATTTTGTATTTCTTTAAAAAAACAAAATCGTTTGCCCAGCCTAACAGTATTGTTGTTATTGTTTTTATCCTGTAAAGCGCTATTAGGAGCCACCTTTAAAGGCGCCATATACAATAAAGTTCATTATTATTACTATTGTTAATTTGCTGGACAGAGAGGTGAACATTATTATGCAGAAGACAAAGATAGCGATTTACGTTGCATTGTGCATTGTGCTGCTGTAATACAGTTTTAAATAATTAAAAGTCTAAACAGTATCAGCTTTATTTATGGGTTTTAAATAAAGGAGATTTAAACGCGATTTAAAACAATATAAATGTTGATATTGTAACGCATAGGTGACTATTCATTGTTATTAAAATGACTTAAATTCGATCATGTTGTGATATTTAGAAATATAAATTTGTTTGGTGCGAGTGAAGTTTTATTTAATCTCTGACCCAGGGAAAGTTATATTTTTTCAAAGAAATGTTTGTTAAAAAAAAAGTCATGGCTCCTGCTGGATTTAAACACCCAACGTGTGATGTGGGAGTCAGGAACCTAACCCACAGCGCCACATGAAGACTGTTGAAAAAGCCCTACAAACATTATCAACAGACATCGTACAGCGTGTACTATTCTTGTGTTGCGTTACATGAATATAATTATATCGTTATTAATTTCTTTAGATACACGATTCCATATTATATTCCCTTTTAATCAAATTCTAAAAGTATGCTTGTTGACTCCGGTATCACGTTAGTTAAAGACTTCGATGCTTAAAATGTTTAGGGAGAAATGGAATACTGGTGTGTATTTTTTCTTTAAAGTACCGAGACCAGCCATATACTGTATGTTTATGTTCCAAAATTAATATCGTTTATGGCCTTCACACGCGTTACAGTATGCTCCTATTCTTTTTATGCTCAGCTACTAAGATTTCCCTTCAGTGGTAAAATTCCATATAAATATTCAATACTAAAACGGGCACAGTAAAGACATTTAAATCTTTCTACGACCGACCAATGCACCACGAGTGCCCCTGTCGGTCAACCAATCACGTACCGCGGCATTTTGCGTCATCGCGCGAGGCCGTAGCCAATTACCTCCAGTACGTGTCTGTGCCGCACACTTTGAATGGCTGCATCTGTAATAATAAAGGGGATTGGGTTCATTTTACACAAGAGGATAAGTAAACAGAAACTTGCGTGTCCATGTGTTGTTTTTTCCCCCACTTCCTGTATTCAGGTACCCGCCCCAATGGTCCATCATTACACCATTGATGCATTTGTGACGTCATCACCAATCTACTCTTGGCAATCAGAACCCAAGATCAAATGTATATACCTGAAGAAGTCTCGACTCCATCAGCTTTTTGTTCAACTTTGGTAAGCTCTGGCTCGACTCAGAATTTTCCTTGCTCTTTTGTTAGCTTTGGCTTTGTTTTGCTTGTTTAATTTTTGTTTGTATTACCTTGCTCGTTGCTCCTTACTTGTTCTCATTGTACCCCATTCCTTGCTTTTGTATTGTATATTCGCATATTACCTGTTTTCCACCATTGTGCATTTTGCTCACTCGTTTTGTTTGTGTTTAACTGTGAACTTGTTGTACACTTGGGGAAAAGGTAATAGATAAGACCATCATGTATACATTTCACTCGTAGGATTGTTTTCTACAGTATCTAGATACACTAGGTTAGGGGCGTGTGCCACTTGTGTATTTTGGTTCTAGTAAGTCAATGTAGGGAAGTTTTAGATCA
This sequence comes from Atractosteus spatula, assembly GCF_055471065.1. Taxonomy (NCBI): domain Eukaryota; kingdom Metazoa; phylum Chordata; class Actinopteri; order Semionotiformes; family Lepisosteidae; genus Atractosteus; species Atractosteus spatula. Next base: position 35,224,270 of record NC_142714.1, read on the forward strand.
CGTGAAGACGCCAAAGACCATTTAAAGAGATGTAAAAATACAGCAGCAAAGCACAACATTGACACCCCTCCTGCACCCCTAGGTGATGCAGGCACCCAAGACTAAGAACCCCTGCCTTAGATGGAAGTTTGAATTAAACAGATGCAGCCATTCAAAACGAGCAGGTTATACCGCGGTAAAACGCAGTGGGTGTGTCAAGGTATAACACGTCATAACACAGGTTACCGTATAATACCGTATAATATCGCTTAATACTGCAAGTAAGATAATAGTATCCGGAATTACCGCCAGGTGGAGCTAATAAAGCTCAACTTCTCATGTACAGCGTTTGAGCTGTCCCCATCAAAGTCTTTACTGAAGATATTACTAATAGTATTAATAATGAATGACCTTGGACAAGCTGTAAACTCAAAGTATTACCCTGGTCCACATTCTTTGTCAACGACTTTGTAAACAAAAAGACTTTATTTTTTCATTGACTATCTTTGTAAATGAAAAGACTTTATTTTTTCATTGACAAAAAGTAACACCACAGCATTTCGTTGATCAAATCACACATTTGTTTCCAATCATACAAAGTAATTCTTCAGAATCTCCGATTCACCATGCCTTTCACATGCTCATAAAATATATTAATTTGGGAACATAAACATATTACTGTATGTAAACTGTACTCTAAATGGCTGGTCTCGGTATTTTAAAGAAAAAATACACACCAGTGTTTCATTTCTCCCCAAACATTTTAAGCATCAAAGTCTTCATGTGGTTATTTCGGAAACATTTTTCCGTGCTCCTTGCTTATTCTGACCATGTCACTGTATGTTTATACAGTATACAGTACTTTGTGAGAAAAGTGATAGTTTTAAGCTTTTCTGCGAATACGCTCGATACCGGAGTAAACAATCACACTTTTAGAATTTGATTAATAGGGAATAAAATATGGAATCACGTATCTAAAGAAATTAATAATGATATAATTATATTCATCTACTGTATCACAAACAGTAGCATAAACACATACAGTATCTATTGATATGTGTATGGCTGTTTCAGTACTTGTCCTGTAACTGTGTCAGTGGTGTGATGGCTTAAGTGAGTGACTTAAAAGCCTGAGATTGGGTGTTCAATTCCAACTTTTGCTATGAGCTTTCTTTTAACAAACATCTCTTTGAAAACCTAAAATAGCAATATTATGGACACTCTATTGGCTTTTTTATATTTCTAAATATCACAACATGTTCGAATCTAAGTCATTTCTTAATAACAAAGAATAGTCACCTTCTTTGAATCGCTCCAGTAGTAGAAACCTCTATTGTGTGGATCCCTTTAGATCTCCCTTCAGATTTAAAAGGTTATTAATAATATTTTCGGTGTCGCATCTTCCCAGTTTAGCTGATCTTTTGCTGCCTACGCATGCTTACACAGCTCCCTAGGTTAATTATCATACTTGACTGAGAAAGCTTTAGAGAACTTAACATGTTTATTATCAACAAATTGTAAATATGATGTTTACATTGGCGTTATTAATTTTTCACTTGAGTGTATGGAGGAGTGCCAGCTTTCAATGAGAGCAGACCCCCCCTCTTAGGCTGGGCAAACGATTTGTTTAATTTTTAAAAAAGAAATAAAAAATTAGATATAATGATATTGTAACACTACAGGGTTCACATAGGTGCCCTCACCACTGCCACATCAAGTCAGCCCCCCCCCCACTGGGGACTTGAACCCAGGCCTCCCTCATCACTCAACAGGGACCCAGCCTCTTGAGCCAAAGAGGAATCTCCTGTCAGTCCAGCGGCTGTGATCCCTGCTATACACAGGGAAGGGCAGTGATGTCACCGCGCTGGTAAGCTGGCTCACAAACAATGGAGGCCGTATGCGTTACAATATAAACATTTACTGCAATACAATACTGCAATGTTTCGGCTGTGAATCCTTCTTCAGGTGTGAGGGCAAGTAAGCCCAAATCATAGTTAAACCCGTTCAGAGCCTACATTACATTTTAGCGTTTCATTTTGAGCTGAAGACCCTCACACCTGAAGAAGACTTCACAGCCGAAAAGCTGCATTTTCTCTCTTCTCTTTTAAGAATGTGTACGATGCTGTTATACAGTTTAAAATAATTAAAAGTCTAAACAGTATCAAACAGTAAATACACCAAGGGATTGGGTTGAGTTCTCATCACAAAAAAATCTGCGAGCCTGCACTACAGCGACCACAGTATGGAGACAAAGACCTTTTACAGGAAAGGACATGGTGCTTCTGCCGCCCTGGCTTGCAATGTGTGAAGGGTAAGCAAATACAGCAGGCTTCATTTGAAATACGTGATTATAGTGCATATTACAAGGTTTTATTGCCATATTGAATTATACATTCTATTATAAATATTTCTTCGCAGCCTGTTCTTCAGGAAAACACCACACACGCGAAACGATCTTTGAAGACTACCAGGACAGTAAAAAAGAAAGCGGTGAGATCGATAAAAAGAAAAACTTTGATTGGAGTGATTGGAGTGGAGACGTCTGTTCCACAACTGATGAATACTACTGTAAAACTTTATTTCTTACATGGATTCTGTTATTTTGCCACAGGCTGTGGGTCTCTGCTTTCGGCCACTGGCCAGTGTGCCAACCTGTAGAAGCAGCACCTGTATGGAGACTTTTCGGCAGCAGCGGGAGCAGTACGACTCATTACTGGGGAGGATTGGGAGTTTAGAGACACTCCTGAAGATGCAGAAGCTGGAGACAGTTCCGGTTCCAGTAGTCAAATGCTAGGGCAGCTGTCTCCAAACAGACCTTCATTTCCTGATAAGTGCCTCTCCCCACCACACAGGTTGCAATGCCTGGCGGAAGGTGTATCTCCAGACAACCCTCTGCCCCCCCAGAGCACACAACGCCTCAGGACACTCCATCCTGGCCTCTATGCTTACCACAGCCCAGGACTTGGCTGATGCTGTCCCCGCTGTCTATCTCCGCTCAGGAAGCACCGTTTACACAGCGGAATTCACAGATGCCAGTGCAACGTACAATTCTCCCAGATATCCAACTGTTGCCCATCAGTCAAGAGAAGGAGGGAGGGTTGTACTTGCAGTGCATCGGTATAGATGGGAAAGCCAGAGCCGAACGGTACGCTGCCCTCATGTTTTGAAATCTTGTGACTTTTGAAATTTATTGGGGGTGGACCACATCAGTAAATTTCGATGACTCCAGAGGCAAAAGTGCCTTGCCTTGCAATCTCCGGGAAACAATTAGTAGTATGGTGAATCGGAGATTCTCAACACTTACTTTTTGTGATTGGAAAAGAATTTGTGATTGGATCAACTAAATGTTTTGAAGAAGGAGGCGCTCTTTTCCTCTAGTTTAACAGTCTGTCCAAAAACAAAACATTCCTGTTAAACAAGAGTGTGGCATTACTTTTTGTCAATGAAAAAGTGTGTATCTCTCTCTCTCTCTCTCTGCTGGTGTGCGGGCGCGGTGGGGTGTTGTACCAGTTGTACAGAAAATTAAAGTGCCCTTTTTCATTCGATGAGTGTCTGAGTCACTCTGTCCATCCTACTGTATATAATAATGCCACAATATTATAAAACGCCCCTTAAGCTTGACAATCGAACTATTCTTTCATTCATTTAAAACAAGCTATTTTGCAGGCAATGGCCCTGGGATGGATTCCCTCAGACGGATCAACTGTTTTTATTTCTGTATGTAAATGAAAGAAATGGGTTCTGGGCTGCTGTTTTGGTGCAGGAGCACAGAGGTAGGCATCACCCGGTAGGTTATTATTCAGGACCCCTCGATGCAGTGGCCAAGGGGCAGGGTGCCGTGTTTAAGGGCTGTGCAGGTAGCTGAATGCTGGATTGGTTTCTGAGTTGTTAGACGTTTTGGAGCTGCCAATTGAAGTAGCTGTGGGGAAGTGTAAGGAACACAATAAAGAGGTGTTGCCAGTAACTCGAGGGAACAACTTTGCAGAGGCGACTGCCAGGCAAGCGGCTCTGGGCGAGAAGGAGTTTGAGACCTCTGTTGGTGGAAAAGGGACAGTTACAGGATGTTCAGGCCATCCAAAACAGAGAAATGAACATGGCTAGAAAAGAATATGGGGCTGCCAGCCGACTTGGCGTCCTGCATGCCCTCACAGCTTAATACCCTTCGTTGCCTGAGAAATGCATTCCATTGGACAACTGGGTATGAGTCAAATGGTACGCCGGCTTTCCCAAAACTTGGTGGGAACCAGATTTGCAGCAGTAGTCACTGACGTGGTATGGTATCTCAATGTGATGTGTGCAAAAAGAACTCAACTACAACTCAGGTGTGGGTGCCACCTCTAAGACGACCACCTCTGTTTTCTGGGTGGGTCAAGGCAGCAATTTGGGTTTCCAGTTAAAAGAACCACTGCCTCTGTAACTGCTAAACATTTGATGACGGAGATAATTCCTCGGTGAGGACTCCCTTGCCACTTGGATCCTGATCAAGGGAAACACTTCACAGGGAAGGTGTGTTAGGGTGTGGCTGTGTTGTTAGGGGTGAGATGGGACATCTGTTGCCCCATCACCCTTAGTTTGAATGAACGAACAGAACTCTAAAAGACCGAAGAAATATCAGACTGAAGGAACACCGTGGGTAGATGCTCTTCCTGTGGTCCTGAATAGCCTGCGGGCTGGATCAAACAGAACTGTGGGACTGAGCCTGTTTGAGATCATCATGGGCCGACCAATGAAACTTCCTGGAAGGCTGAATTTGGCTAGTGGTTTGTTGACTTTCCTAACTGATTTTCTATTGCAGTAATGTAGGTTGTTAATTGAAGTGGTGCATGTGGCTACTGAACAGGTGCTGGATGCCTGGGGACCTCCAGTAGAGGGAGGACACGACCTGATACCTGGCGAGTGGGTTTGGGTGAAGAAGATACCCTGCAAGACATTGCAACCCTGCTGGGAGGGACCATATCAAGTGCTACTGACTACTGATTCTGCCATCCGAGTGACAGGATGAGATCACTAGAACCACATGTTGCACTGTCACTGAGCCACTGCACCAGAGACTGAGTGAACATAAATTATTATGCTGTTTCTGCTTCTGTGTCTGACGGGCTTCCTGGGGGGGTTCTGACAGTGTGCCTGTTAAGCATAAGGAGCGTTACTCTAATAATGGGGAATATGGAATCAATACATTCTTGTTGCTCTCATATCTATCAGCCAAAAATAGTTATCAGAGCTCATGTTGGGTTTGTATTGCTTTACCAAGATATGCTCATGAGAGGCATCCCCTTTAATAGAAGTGATTATTTAGGTTTATTGGCATGGGTAAATAGTTCTGCTTTTAGTCTGAGTGTGACTCAAATGTATCAGAATGGAACTAACCGTACAGCCTTTAGTGTCAATTATACTCCCTACTATAAGTACAGTTGTAGGCCACCCTCTATTAGGCTGATAAGCAGCTGTTAAGGGGAGAGAGATACTGTATTGTTCTATTCTATGGATATAGGCATTATCAACATGAGCCTTCCTTTAGCCTCAAATGTCACACCTAATGGGACATACTTCATTTGTGGAAAGAACGCTTACCCTTGGCTGCTCAGGTTGCTGTTATTTAGGATACACAATGCCTCATATACAAATACAATTACGTAGTTCATTTATTTTTTAAAAGAGAAGTAAAAGAAGAATTACTGAAGAGAACATTTCTTTGCTATCACTTTCTCCATGTATGTACAGCTTAAGCTTTCTTAAGAATGTATTGATATGGCTGCTTCTTTAATAAAAATAACTAATGATACCTCTGAGGGGTTGAAAGCTGTAAATGATTAAAAGGTAGCCCTATGGACAGTGGCTATACAGAATAGACTAGCCTTAAACTATATTTTGGCTGCTCAAGGGGGGACATGTGCAGTGATTGGAGTGGAGAGCTGTACTTATATCCCTGACAATTCTGTGCATGTATCACAGATTTGGCACAACATATCTAAGATGAGGGACAGAAATACTATAATTATAATTCTGATGACTGGGGAATTGGGGAATTGGCAAGTGGCTTCAGTCTGTCTTTGGGTCTTGGGGAGGCACACTTGTACAATACCTGTTTGCAGGTCCCATTTTATTGATTGTCATTGTTGTAATTATATTGTGTATTAAGTCCTTGTGTGTTAAGGTTTTTGCCTCTGTACTTATAATATGCCATAAGATCCAAGGGGGAATCAAAAACTTTTCTAAAGTTAGATCAAAGGGAAAGGAAATCTATTGATGCTTATGTGTAGAACATAGAAATAATTCTTAATTCCTTGCCTGATAAGTCTACAAGTTTACATTTTAAACACTTGTGTATTGTAACTTTCCACTCCAATGGTTTGAAAGTATGTAGCTCTGCTTTTGTCTATATATGCTGAATTGTCAACATATGTTATGTTGCAAGGCATAACTGCCATATGTTCCTGGCAGAGTTACAAAAACAACGAGGAACTTGTTTTATTGACTGCTTCTTCACGTGCACAGCCAATGTCTAATCCTTTTTATGGACAAGTTTAACAGACTTTACTGTATAAAAAGACCACTCTTGGTAATACTTCTTTGAGTCTGGCCTGCAAGAGCTAGGCTCCCATATTCATACAGTATGTAATAAAGAAGACTTCTGCTACACAGACACCCGAATTGCTGTCATTTCTAAATTAAATTCTGCCCTTGCTTTACATAGTTCGCCCCAATTAGAATGACTAGGTGTTTTCTTATGTAACTCCTCCAAATGTGATACCACCGCTTCTAAATCTTGCCTCTTTTATATTGAATATTTTTTGTAACGAGGTATAAGAAATTATGTGGCCTGGAACAGTTGCCTTAGCAGCATCCCACATCTTTGCAGGTGAGTTTTTATTGTCTTCATAAAAATGAAGAATCTGCTGCCGGAACAAGCTACAGAACTCAAAGCTTGCTAGGAGAAAGGAGTTAAATCTCCAGAGTCTACTTTGCTGTATTGGAATACTAAAATTAACTGATAGTTGGACATGTGAATGATCAGATAAAATGATTGAACCGATGTGACACAATAAAACATTATGCAAATAAGAATTAGGTATAAAAATATAATCTAGTCTTGAATAGGAGGTATGGGGGGTTGAATAAAACGTATAGTCTTTAACTGCAGGATTCAGCTCTCTCCATATATCCACAAAGCCAGTGTCTGTACACAGATTTTTAAGAGTGGATGCTGATCTACAGTTTTAAACAGGGGCGGTTCAGAATTTGTCTAAGTTTTTATCTAGAATGCAGTTAAAGTCACCTGCTAGGAGACCAAAACCTTTACAATGCTTGTTAAACAAGAGCACCATGTCAGCCATAAATGTGGGACAGTCTTCGTTAGCAGCATAAATATTGAGGATAGTAATATGCTGTCCAAATATAGAACCTGATATTGAAACAAATCTGCCTTCAGAATCATTAACTTGTTGCTCTAGCAGTAGGTTTAGCAGATTATAATTTTTGTTTATATAACCGTATATGGTGGACCAGCACATGATTGGAATGTCCAAGAGCTGCATGTGGAATGGAATGATATAAGTCTTTTATTGTTGTGTAGTAATGATATAACATACTCTCATCCCTGGTAGCGAACATAATGTGCCGCCTGTATTTGGGGAGTTCCTGGGTCACGTTTGTTTTGTTAAAGTCCCCAAAAATTATAAGAAGGGAATTTGCATGTGTTTGTTCCATCCTCATTATCTGATCTGACAGTTATTGCTGTGTCTCGTGCACACAAGGTTGTAGTGGAATATATACACTGATCAGAATAAAAGAGGCGAATTCACAGGGAGAATAACAAAGGTTTGCAGTCAATAAAAAGTGATTCCAGGTCGCAAGAGCATGATTTTAATAACACTGTTACATCATTACACCAGTCTTCCATTATATAGAAGCAAATTCCCCCTTCTCTAGATTTCCCTGATAAAGCTGGCAGCTGTGGCGCACTGTCTGGAATCAGCTCATTGAGCCATGTCTCTGAAAAACAGAAGACAGATGAAAGGGAAAAATCCTTTTTTGTCTTGATCAGGAGTCTCAATTTGTCCAGCTTGTTATTCAGAGTGCAGAGGTTTCCGAGGATGATCCCATGGGAGAGGCGTTCGCGTTCCTCTCCGACAAAAGCGTACCTGGGCCACCCCTCGATTGCCCTGTCTCCTAAGTCGTGCAACTTGGGACAGAACTGCTTAATTAAAACTTGATTCAAACATCAAAAATATCTATTGAAGGGAAAATATTTAAGCTTACATTATATGGAACTGAATATCTGATGCTGAGAAATTCTTCCCTCGTAAAGATTATTCTGTTTGGTTCTCCACAAACACCTTTAACACAAAAAAACAGAACAAAACACGTAAGAGCAACACACTGTGGCTGCCAATCAAGGCGCCATCTTCGGGCTTGGTTTTGGAAATCCAAGTCGTCACTGCAAAGTCGTCAGAGCCGGAGGCACTGTGAAAAAGGGGGAGAGTTTTTAGTGTGTGTGGGGTAAAATGAGCTGTACAAGAGATAGCTGTGTGAATCTGTGGGTTTGTAATAGACAGAAGTAGAGAGTCATGGATGGTTAATGGATATGTTAATGTCTATTACGTAGACCTACTGTATATCTATACCGCATATACAATATTAGTACTGAATCATATTGTAGAGGTCAGTAGAATGCTGAGTAGAAGCATTAGCAGTAGAATGTTAATTGCTGAGATCTGTTAACTTAGGCCAGCTCAAAATATAGCAAACAAAGGTGACTTGTACTAACAGCTGCAACAACAAATGCTCTGCTGTACGTGTTAAAGGAGGAAAATAAACAGAGGAAGCCATAAACAAGGAAAACACCAAAAGTGTCAAGTCAACTCTTGTCATGTTAAAGTCTGAAGTACTGTAGTAACTTTTGTCTCTCAGTCCGTACTGTATATAAGAGCTGGGAAACCCTTACAGTTTGTCTGTTCTGCGGGACAGGCCCAGTACGCGTTGATGTCCTTATTGAGGCTCAATAAAACTGAATCTGCACAAGACTGTGTCCTTTTCCCTTTGATGAAGAATTTCCCACAACAACTAGAAACGGAAGAGTAGTGGATAATTTGTTAACTGCATACTTGAGGAAAGTTGGTGAAGTGATGCAGGAAATGCTCTAACCTTTGCAGCTTATGCATGCTGACGCAGCTACTTGCTTGAAGTACTTCAGCCCTTTTTCAGAAAGACTAAAACAATGGGTATCATATGAGGTGGCATTATAACTCTTCCCAGACAATTCTTTCTTTGTCGCAAAGTTCTTCTGATCTAGGAATGATCTGTTCCCACAAACCTGAATGCTTAAGATAAAACACACAAAGCTTCTGATTGTGATTAAGGTGGAAATCACTTTCCAATAATTAACTATTGAGATGGTAGAACTATTGAACTTTCTTTTTCACACATTGATATTGAATGCTGGCTTATATAATATAAAGACTTGGTGAGGACTAGGTGAAGGTCAAATATGTCCAAATATATTAAAATAAAATCTTAAGGAGATGTATTTACTTTTCAACACATTGTATATGTAGAGTGTCTACAAAATAGAAGACAGCACACAGGATTCTTTCACAAAAATATTCAATCACAGCTACTTAGAGATAGAGCTGTAAAACATTAAAAGTCTTAAAATCCTTTGCTGGTTATAATAATATTGATTTATGAAAATAACTAAGCCATACAAAATTCTTTGTAGTTGGGGAAAAATGACCGTAGGCTGTTTACAGGCTTTATGGCTTTGTTTTACATTTTTAGTCTGTACTCTAGGAAATTGAGATAATGTTCATAATGCCAAAGGGGACTGAAAAACATTACCATATAAATATTTAATTTGTAGTTTTCTAGTCTTTTCTATTAAGTGTGGATCATAGAATGCCAGTGGCTATTTATGATTATTAAGTGGTCACTTTTTGAATTCCAGTGTACGCAGTATAATTAAATATGAATTGTGACATGACTTCTTATTGACTTCCAATGCCCCTTACATCAAATGATTTTACAGCCTGTATAAACTCATCTGAACAGGATGTGATTAATTTAATAATAATTTACTCAGACATACATGGACACTTAATCACCAACTCACATATTTGTATACACAGTAAGGAAAGATAAATAATATGAAACTGATAATATGAAATAATATGAAAAAACAATCAATATGTAGATATATATTTAATTACATAGCAGAAAACCCTGCAGACCAAGGCATTTTACAAGGAACACCTCTCAGGTTCATTGTGTTTCAGTAGCATACAAGAGCTGTTAAGAATTATTGAGATGAAAATTATATAGTTCTTGCCATTAAACAATGCTGCATATATAAAATCAAAGTTTCATAGTTGAAATTACCATAGGAAGAGCTTAACTGGTATGTTATTGTCCCATTTCATCTGGAAAAGGCTAGTACCTTCCAGTTCAGAATATTTTTTTAAAAATGTAGAGACCAGTTTATTACAAGACCAATAGAATGAGACTAAAAATTACCCTGAAAATTTCTAATTTCTCGGTTTCACATCTCAACTAACTTCATGTACTGTTTTTATAACTAAATGGTCTCCTTTCTGCATTAAGAAAACATATCATGGGACTGTCACTGCCACCTGTGTCTCCATACCACTAATTACTAAACAAAAAGAGTTGTTGAAGCTATATGGGAGCAACAATGTTAAGCTACATTAAAATCTGCTCTCTACACTTCTTGGAAATTACACATTTAAAAGTATTTGTGGATCTATGTCCTGAGAGTAAAATACTGTTAATGATGTTAATGTTAACATCATTATGTTCAATATTGCTCAACTGAAGTATTAACCAGAAGATATAGGGATAATGCAGGATCAAAACTGAGGCACACCCTTTTAGACAGATCCTTTCCTTTCAGGATTGCTAAATGGCAAGAGCTAATTAATATTTATTTTCATCATTTATAGCAGATGCATACACTCAAAAATATACCATTAAACTAAACGGTGTTACCCATTAGATTAAAAAACTCTTTGGAACAAAATATGTGCTAAGAAATCTTACTCACAATTTTTGGAACAGAAAAAGGTTTTACAATGTATAGGTAAATAAAGGCTCAACAAAGGAAGAAAATGGTTTTAAATGGTTTCAAATGGCTTTGTGAATTATTTGCTTTTTCAAGGTCATTACACAATAAAATGGGCATTATTCAAATGCTTGGGAAATATGTAGCCCACATTCATATTGAACTGTTTCTGATTTAACTCAATGATATTTACATGTTACAAAATCCATAAGTGAAACAGCAAGAGTAATACACACTAGTGATAATGGGTCTCCAGGGTCCAATTTCATTGACATAAAGATCGAGTAACTTTAAGTGTAACAGCTGCTTCTGTTGCTGCTGGACTGTAACAAATTTGTTGCAGGTGCTTTTATTTATTTTTCTGACAGAAAGAACAAGCTCTTACCTCAAAATTCAAGTGTAACATGTTTCTCAGTAGCTGTATACCTATCAAAATATGATTTCTGCAGAGGTATCTGGGTGCAGGTGCAATCTGTGAGCAATCACTAAGCCCAACATGATACATAATTAGAATGACTGCATGAAAAAAAGGTCATGTCAATGAGAAAAATGGTTAAACAACTGAAATCTTTAATTACTGTTACTAAAAAAAACTAAAACAGAATCTAGACATTCTAGAAACAGTAGGGGAAAAGGCCAGTGTTCACCCACTATCCCTATCAGCTTGGCAAAGACTACTAGGCAACTGTACATCTTTAATTCAATCAATTAATTTCAATCTTTTTATGAAGAATTATTTATCAGTCTTTAAACGTCTGATAAATAACACCAGTTCCAAATGTTTTGAGGGTGTTGCAAATGGGAACTCAGTGTTGGGGGAAAAGAGTTTCAGAAATCATCTGCTCAGTTCCATTCATCCATGGTCTAAAAGTTTTTGTAAGCAATGTACACAATACCCTGGACAGTATGATACAGACACACACACCAGGGCCAATTTTCCCAGAAGTCAATTAACCTACCTGTATGTCTTTGGTATGTGGGAGAAACCGGAACACCTAGTGAAAGAAACACACCAACATGGAGAGAAAATACGTCCATGCAGCTGCCCAGATACATGCGTATGAAATGTCTGACAAGAAAAAATCCATAATAACTTGCAGCAGGGAGTAAAAAAGGAATTGTTTTTACTCATTAGAGGAGCCATATGTGTGAGGAGTCTCTTCTGAACTAGGAAGAGAGGTATACCCATTGCTGTTACCTATTGTATTGTTTAAAAAACATCTAATTAATGAATTTACATTTATTAACCTTGAAGATCCATTCATCATCCTATGGGGGGGTGACTAATGCTCAAGAGAGCACAATTTGCTAGGTTAAAAGTAATTCAGGGCTAGAGGGATATACTGCCACTGTGTTAATATGCTTAATGAAGAGGAAGTACAGGACACCTGTATAATAATTTATAGCAGTGCCAGAACACCAGCATTATCTGGAACATCAGTGAAGGGAAATTAACACACAATTTCAGCAATGCACAGATGAGCAGACAATCTGACAAGTGAATAGCTCTATTAATTATGACATACTGGGTGACTCCAGCTTACAAATTAGCAAAGGTGAAGTCTGGTGAGATGAACATTAGTATTTATGAGAAGAATGTTATCCAAGGCAGACATCATCTTAATGTATATTATTTTTATTTCATAGGATTTTTCACAGAAAGCATGATCATTATAATCATATTTTTATATAGACTTTCACTAACTATACCCAGCTATTATCATTAAATGACAATTTATGGTACATGACCTCAGCATTTTTGTCAGCCATACAACAGATCTGCTAGTGCAGAAAAAAAGTTTATTTCTGCCAAGCATAATATATTATAGAAAACTGTGACTTGTCACTAAATTCTTCCAGTTATGTGCTGTGATTGAAGATGTAGTAATTGTTTTATTACTATTGTCACCAATTGCTTTGCCTGTTGTAATGTTCTACAATGGTGTTTTCAAGATCAGTCAAAACAGCTTCTGAGTCCACATGTATTTTTTGTATAATATATTTAAATACCACTATTTCCACAGAACATTCAGACGCAAAGGAAATATGAGGCAGATTAACCCACAGTACACTCTAAGAATACACTAGTTAGCTTTAAATATGGAGTAGTGAGCAAGCAAATTGCTTTTTACATACAGATGCAGCCATTCAAAACACGTGAGGTACACCATGGTACCATCCAGTGGACGTGTCGCATCCTAACGCTGCATGACGCAGTATCACGCGTCATATGACGTCATATCGGAAAGTATCCGGAATCACCTTGTAAAACCGCCAGGAGGAGCCAATAAAGCTTAACCTCATATGTACAGCATTTGAGCTTTTAAATTTAAACTGTGTATTACAGCATGTTAATCATCAGTTATTAAAAAGTTGGTATATTTTATTAAAGCATTATTGCTCAGTTGGGCAAAAGTACAAAACCTACCCTTATCATAAATATTTTAATTATGCAGAAACATTTTATGCATCAAAGCCTTTACCGAAGATATTACTAATGGTATTAATAATGAATGACCTTGGACAAGCATTACGCTTTTCCACATTATTTGTAACCGTCATTTTAAATGAAAAAACTTTATTTTTTCATCGACAAAAGGTAACACCACAGCATTTCGTTGATCTAACTAACAAGGACGGGACATTAGCTAGCCAATAGGATAAAGGAATAACTTAATTTTTTGTTTATTTCTTTAGCACATTTATTTGAACATTTCCATCGATTGTACAAGCACTGAAAAACTGTCCAATCCCTAGTTCGTCGGGCATTTTCTTTTAGTATAACAGACATAAAAACTCCCTTGCTTTTAACAGAACGTTTCATAATTTTCTAACAACGAAAATTATTTAAACTGCGACACTCATCATTCAACCAGAGCTCAAAATATCACAAGGATCCTCAAGAGCACAACAAAGACTGTATTAAAAGATACTTGTATCAGATACATTAGAATCCAAGCTTTTTTATCTCCGCTTTCTTATCGACGCTAAGAATTAGTCTTTAAAATTTATCACACAGTAAAAAGTCAAATTTCTGGGGCGTCCACATACCAGAGATTATGGTACCGCTTCAGAAGGGTGTCAGCTAGTCAGATTCCAGGACCGGAATTATCTGTTTTATAATCGAGAATATGTAATCACGTATCTAAAGAAATTAATAATTATATTAATTTAAGGATCTGAATATCTAAAAATATGTATCTATATAGCTGGTAGTATTACTGTATTTCACTTTCTTTGTAAATATGTTTTGTTAACACCCGAATCGCAGGTGGATTCTGTTTTTTGGTCTGTTATGGTCTGTAGCTCAAATCCTGCTTAACTAAAAATTAGACACAAGAAGAGTATTATTGGACAATATTGTGAGGCTCTGGCGGAATTTCTCTGTAAACTGAAGAGTTATAGAGGAGACAGTTTGTGTATCGCTTCTTTTGACACTTGTAAAAAAAACATTCCAATGTTAATGCGACACGGAAGATAATGTGGTGTATTGGTCGTTAGTGAGAAGATTTAATCATTTAATCTCTTTACTGTGCACATATTAATCCGCTTAGTATTGAATATTTATATGGAATTATACCACTAAAGGGAAATTTTAGTAGCTAAGCATAAAATGCAGAGGAGCATAACGAAGGTCATAAATGATATTAATTTAGGAACATAAACATATTATGTAAACTGTATGTTGCTGTTATTGGTATTTTAAAGAAAAAATACACACCAATACTCAATTTCTCCTAAAGTATATTCACATTTTTTATATATCAAAATAACACCTTCGTACTGTACTGTATGTACAGTACACAGCAGTACCGCAGGTTGAACTGTATGGCGCAAATCCACCCGAACCCAGAAGCCCAACATATTAATGTGCATTCGCCTGGCGCTGCGCGGTATTCATCACTCTCTGCAGGAGTGCAGGCTGTGACGAATTAAACCGGTTTCACAGGTATTTTCAAAGTAGAAGGTGGCGAGTCTTCCAGCGAAAGCACCTCCCCCTCCTCCAAAACCCCTTTTTTTTGCTGACAGTAGTAGTACTTAAGTACAGTAAGTACTTACTGTACAGTACTTACTTACGGTAGTACTTCTCGCATTAAGAAAGCTACAGATGCAGCCATTCAAAATGCGCGGGCGATACCGCATTATTTTCCGGTACGCTGTACGCAGTCTACCGCAAGCTACCGGTAAATACCGCGAGTTACCGGTAAATACCGCTAGCAAAATAATAGTATCCGGAATTTCCGCAAGGTGGAGCTAATAAAGCTCAACCTCTCATGTTTGAGCTGTAGCCATCAAAGTCTTTAACGAAGATATTAATAATAGTATTAATAATAAATGACCTTGGACAAGCTGTAAACTCAAAGTATTGCCCTGGTCCACATTCTTTTTTTCATTGACCGTCTTTGTAAAAGTAACGCCACAGCATTTCGCAATCACGCATTTTTTTCCAATCATGCAAAGTACAGTGATTCACCATGCCTTTCACATGCTCATAAAAGAGATTGATTTAGGGACATAAACATATTACCGTATGCAAACTGTACTGTATACAGTATGTATATGTATATTTAATGTCTTAACTGTGCCCGTTTAAGTATTGAATATTCATATCTAATTTTACCACTGAAGGGAAATCTTAGTAGCTGAGCATAAAAACAATAGGAGCATACTGCAACGCGTGTGAAGGCCATAAACGATATTAATTTTGGAACATAAACATACAGTATATGGCTGGTCTCGGTACTTTAAAGAAAACATACACGAAACATGGTTTCATTATGACCAGAATCTTGAGATATTTTTAACTTGATTTACAGTATTTGAGAGGTATGTCTTAACACCGATACTACAGTGCTTAAGTACTACTCACGTATATGTTTCTAGGTTTATATTATGCATTTCATACGGTCAAATTACTTTTGAGCAACTAATAAGAAGCGCGAAACGGTATGCGTTTTACTTTCGTTTCGTGCTGGGACCCGTGGATTGATTAGAGATATCAAGTACATACAAGTCATTTTTTAAATGTTGTAGTTCGTCTTGAAAAAATGTTACGAGTACATCATCTATCAACAATTACACAGGTTCTGTTTCCATATTGCGGATTTTGGTTACGTAATATTATTTTCTAGATTTCACGTTGTGAATATATGATTTGGGCAAACAGAGCCGCAAAGAAGTACATTATGGGTTGTTGTTTTTTTTTGCAGTTTTATCTAGAACAAGCGATGCTTAAACCTTTGTCTGATTCTTGTGAAACTATCCACACGACAGTTACAGTACCTAGGAGTTGACTTCAGTGATGTCACTGATGGGATGTTTCTAAAAATCCATCCTCTGTAAAACGTCTTCTCTAGTTGTCCTGCATATGTATTCGCTAATGAAGCTGTGTGTTCTGAGCCTGGATCTCTACATTTCTGTATGAACCACCTTAGAGGGCTAAAGACAGCTTGTGTTTAAATTGAGTGTAAGGCAATTTATGCTTCTAAAGTCATGGTCAGCATTTTTGTACTGTGCTGTAAACTTGTTCTGTGCCTAGTCACATTATTTTATAGCGTTTTCATAGCGTTATCAAATCTGGTGGCGCTGTGTTAGTTTCCTGACTCCCATGTCACATGGTCTGTGATTGTAACCTGTAATACCGGTTTAATTCGTCACAGCCAGCACTCCGGTTGTAAAGTAGAAGCAGGGGAGATTTCCAGCGAAAAACACCTCCCCCTTCTTCAGGTGTGAGGGTCTTCTGCTCAGAATGAAACGCTAAAATGTAATGTAGGCTCTGAATGGGTTCTGACTTGCTTTAACAAAATATGTTTACAAATCCTTTCACCTGGCATTTTCGTAGTTAGAAATTATGGAACGCTCTGTTAAAAGCAAGGGAGTTTTTATGTCCGTTGCAGTTCTTTTGCAACATGAATATAATTATATCGTTATTAATTTCTTGAGATACGCGATTCCATATTATATTCCCTTTTAATCAAATTCTAAAAGTATGCTTGTTGACTCCGGTATCGCGTTAGTTAAAGACTTCGATGCTTAAAATGTTTAGGAGAAATGGAATACTGGTGTGTATGTTTTCTTTAAAGTACCGAGACCAGCCATATACTGTATGTTTAAGTTCCAAAATTAATATCGTTTATGGACTTCACACGCGTTGCAGTATGCTCCTATTCTTTTTATGCTCAGGCACTAAGTAAAAGGAGATGCTTCATATTGCTTGACTAATTTTAAAAACTAAGTTAGAAATGCAGACGCTCCCTCGGTGCGCTGCTCTGGTGCGCCGGCTCTTACACAGTGCCTGTCTGCCGTAAGCGTTACAATATACATACCCAACACTGCTTGTACCCATCTGTCATGCAAATAAAACACCTTGAATTGAATTGAATTGAGGGGAGAGGGGGGAATACTAAAGGCAATACTGGCTCAATACCCTCGATGGGCTTTGACGTGCTAATGCGTTGGTTTAACAGTCCGGGTGTGGCAGGCTTCCAATGTCAACTCGACTCGATTGGAAGACAATGAACGTATTTTGTGATATTTAGAAATATAAATTTGTTTGGTGCGAGTGAGGTTTTATTTAATCTCTGACCAAGGGAAACGTTTCATTTTTTCAAAGAAATGTTTGTTAAAAAATAAAGTCATAGTTCTATGGGATTCAATCACAGACCATGTGACATGGGAGTCAGGAAACTACTGTAACACACAGCGCCACCGGATTTAATAACGCAATAAAAACGCTATAAAATAATGTGACTAGGCACAGAAAAAGTTTACAGCACAGTACAATAATAAATGCTGACCATGACTTTAGAAGCATAAATTACCTTACACTCAATTTAAACACAAGCTGTCTTTCTGTATGAACCTCTAAGCTGGTTCATACAGAAAATGTAGAAATGCATTAGCCTGATTATGATTAAAAAACACATAATTAAACACGCGTTTGCGATTTAAATCAGAACACGATTTAAATCAATATAAATGTTTATATTGTAACGCATACTGTCCAGCCTCCATTTCTCTATAAAAATTTACTCTGTTGCACACACACACACAATAGAAGGAGGAACCGCTGTCAGAAGGGAAGATATGTTCAAAATATCGCAAATATCGTTCATGTTGCGATATTTTGAAATATAAAAGTCAATTTATTGTCCATAATATCGCTATTCTATTTTTTCGAAGAAATGTTTGTTAAAAGAAAAGTCCGGCACCAGCTGAATTCGATCACACAACCTCCCAGTTGCTAGTCACGCACCTAGACCAGTCGGCTAGAAGACAGCTCGCATGAACAGGCAGGCGAAAAAGCCCTACACAGCCCTGTCGCAGCACACGAATACCGTTATTAAATTCTTTAGATACGCGATTCCATATTATATTCCCTTTTAATCAAATTCTAAAAGTATGCTTGTTGACTCCGGTATCATGTTAGTTAAAGACTTCAAAGCTTAAAATGTTTAGGGAGAAATGGAATACTGGTGTGTATTTTTTTCTTTAAAGTACCAAGACCAGCTACAGTATATACTGTATGTTTATGTTCCAAAATTAATATCGTTTATGGCCTTCACACGCGTTACAGTATGCTCCTATTCTTTTTATGCTCAGCTACTAAGATTTCCCTTCAGTGGTAAAATTCAATATCTACAACGGGCACAGCAAAGACGTTTTTACTGTAAGTCTTTCTACGACAGACCAACGGACCACGAGTGCCCCTGTCGGTCAACCAATCACGTACTGCGGTGCCACGCGTCATCTTGCGTCATACTGAGCGACGTCACCTGCGGTACGTGTCTGTGACGCGCACTTTGAATGGCTGCATCTGTAGGTGTTAGCATAAACTATTAGTAATCAATAATATTAAATTTAGCTCTGCAATAAATTGTGCTAATAATAAATTCTATTCTACTCTGAGAATGTAGGGGGGAGGAAGAATGCCCGTGGTCTTTTCACTGATAAACTTGTGTCAAGCTGTCAACAAAAACCAGCTGTCAAAAAAAAGTTTTTTTTAAAAAAAGTCAATTGTGTGTCCATAATATTGCTATTTTGATATTGCTAATTGCTATTGCTACTGAGTCTCTGTGTAATGTAAATACTCCAAATCCACCACCACTTGTATGAATCATAGCCCTGCCAAACGATGCAAATTCCGCTGCAATGGTTGTGTGCAGGAATTATTCGGTATGGCATCTCCATGTTCAAGTAAACACTGCTCTGTGTGCAAGTGCAAATGCATTTAAAAAAAAGTTTTTTTTTCAAAAAAGCCACCTTTAAAGGCGCTATATAAAATAAAGTTTATTATTATTAATATTGATGATATTCTTCCTCCCAGGACTTGTAAAATTGTTGTTGTTATTGTTGTTATCCCGTAAAGCACTTTGTGAAGCATACTGTCCAGCATACTGTATTTCATTGCACTTTGACAAATCGTCTTATAATCACTTGTTGTTAGAATATCCCCCAAGAAGATATTCTCCCCAAGAGGATATAGAGGATATCCCCCAAGAGGTATCCAGCTAATAGTGAAACGGGCGTACAGTCTGGGGAGATTGCCCGCTTTCCATGTAAATAGTTCCCTGGTTCCGCACCCCTTGGTGTCTCTCTCTCTCTTTGTCTCTCTCTGTGTCTCTCTCTCTCTGTCTCTCTCTCTCTCGGGCCCGTGCTCTTGGTGGGCTTGTCTTGTGTCTATCTCTCGTCTGGGCGCAGGAGTGCTGATGGCGGGGGGTGACGGAGAAGAAATAAAGCGCAGTTTTTAACTCCACAAGTCTGAGTCTCTGTGTTCGTCCTCAACGAACCCAAATTCATTACATTGGTGTCAGAAGCGGGAGGATGGACAGTGAACAGCTGATGATGTCGGATTCAGAGAACTGCCGGTTCCCCCAGCCCCGGGGACTCCGGAGGCCGTCAGGAAATGGGAGTGGGGCGGCCTTAAGGGGGGAAGGCCGCCCTTGAGCGACGCTTCCCCCGCTCCGGAAAGCCAGAAAGAGCGCTTTGCCCCGCCTGCTGTGGGAAGGGTTACCACAGCCGTGGCTTATTTCTTCCCTGCCTCACCGAGGGCAGACCCTGCCAGGCCCTTGTCGACACCGGTTTTACCATCACCCTGCTGTGGCCTGGTGTCCTGCCGGGCACCGAGTCAGCCAGACCCCCAGGGCGCTCACCATGCAATTTGGGGCTGCGAGGGTGAAACACCCCTTCTACCTTGCCCCAGTCCGCGAGGACTGTATCTTGGGGTTGGACTGGTTGCAGCAAGTGGGTGGCTGGCTTGACTTGGGCGTGAGGGATGGGGTGCTGCGCCTGGGGTGACACCCGCTGCTGCCACCTCCGCTTCCCGCTCCGGTCAACCCACACACCCCGGACACCTCCCGCCCCGCCCACCGCGAGACTGATTCGTTCCCCCTGCCCCACCAACTCTCTCCGGCCCAAGTCAAGGCAACCACCCACCTGCTGCAACCAGTCCAATCCCAGGATACAGTCCACACGGACTGGGGCAAGGTACTGTAGAAGGGGTGTTTCACCCTCGCAGCCCCAAATTGCACGGTGAGCGCCCTGGGGGTCCGGCTGCCTTGGTGCCCGGCAGGATACCAGGCCGCAGCAGGGTGATGGTCGAACCGGTGTCGACGAGGGCCTGGCAGGGTCTGCCCTCGATGAGGCAGGGAAGAAATAAGCCCCGGCTGTGGCCAACCCTTCCTACAGCAGCAGGTGGGGTGAAGCGCTCCTTCTGGCTTTCCAGAGTGGGGGTAGAGTTGCTCAAGGGCGGCCTTCCCCTCTTTAGGCCACCCCTCTCCCATTTCCCGACGGCCTCCGGAGTCCCCGGGGCTCCAGCGCCCGGTACTCCCGTGCGATGTGTCTCCTCTCCCCACAGCGGTGGCAGATGACCAGCCGTCGTCGCTCCCCCAGCATCGCCGCGCTGGGCGTCTCCTCCTCCCCATCTGATTCCCCGTGCGCCCCTCCGTTGGTGCCCACCGGTCTCCTCGTATACGGCATCAGCCTGCTCAGCCAAAGCCAGGGCCTGCTCCAAGAGGACCGGCGCGGCCAGCATCACATGGCACTGCACCTCAGTCGGCGCCAGGGCCCAGAGGAACGCCTGGAGCGCTATCTCCCGGTGTGCCTCCTCCGGGAGAGTAGGGTAACCCTGGCGGGCTAAGTAGGCCACGTCTGCGGCTGTTACCTTCACTGTTTCCTGGATACCTCTTTATTTAGAACTCACTCTTCCCCTTGCCTGTCTGGCTTCTTTCAATCCTTCTGTGCCCGGATTGCAGCGGGTAAGATATTTTTCCAAGAAAAAAGAGAAATTAAAAAAAGAGAAATTTCAACAGATTTCCCCCCTTCTCGTGTCTAATTTTTAGTTTAGAAGGATTCAAGCAGGATTTTGGATGAAAGGCAGCGACCTTAATCAAGCCCAAATCATAATTGAACCCATTCAGAGCCTACATTACATTTTAGCGTTTCATTCTGAGCAGAAGACCCTCACACCTGAAGAAGGCTTGCGTTTTCTCCTCTTTTAAGCATGTGTACAATGCTGTAATACAATTTAAAATACTTAAAAGTTTAAACAGTATCAACTAAACTCCATTAATATAAGTATCGAGTGGTATTAAATAAATACAGCTTTTAGTATAGATTACACTTTTCTAAAATCTATTTAAAAAATAAAAACGATTGCAATCTAATCTTTCCACGTTTGATCCCAAAATCCCAAGAAAAATAAATCTAAACGGGGAGAAAGCTATGCTGAAAGTTTATTAATATACTTGGAAGACAAAGTAAAAAAACTTTACTGTGAAAAAAAAATGACACAATAAACATAATAACCATAATAACGACCAACCAACAAAAACAACCATATAAACATAAGACCAACCAAAAACATAGATAACAACCACAATACAAAATCAAATATATCAAACCATTAAAGCAAAACCGTCCTCCAATTATCAACAAATCTCAATATCTTGTACGAATTATTCGTAATACAAACCAAAAATAGCCCGCAAACTCTCTCAAATTCCTTCAATTATCATAATCCCGCCCCTTATGCAAAACCAAACCCTCCTCCCATCCCAGTTTATCCTCTTTATCATAAACAAAATCCACCTCAATTTTCAACATAAAGCATTACACAAAATCAATACCTCAACACTCCATACTCAACAACGATAATTCACAAACAGCCAGAACATGTAACTCCACATTCCCAAATAGACCTAATTTCCATAGCCCCGCCCCTTATGCAAAACCAACACCCCTCCCCTGTTCTCTCTTACCGCTGGCGTTTGTAATCGTTTTTATTTTTAAATAAATTTAAGCAATGTCATGTATTTTAAAAATCTTAAGATTTCTATATTTATGTCTTTATTTAGTGGTTTCATTAGTGACAAAGGCTAAACTTTCTTGGAAAAATGTCTTTTATGTAAACCATGTTTGCTATTAATTCATTTAGGGCTAGAATATGTTCATTGTCTTCCAATGAAAGAAGGGTTCCTTTCGCCGTAGTCAGGTTGACATTAGAAGCTTGCCACGCCCGGACAGTTACACCAACGCATTTGCATGTTATAGTGATTTCATTGAGGAGGCTAGCTTTCTTAACTAGTAAGTACTGTACTTACTTGGTTTTGGAGGGGGGGAGGTGTCTTTCGCTGGAAATCTCGCCCCCTTCTACTTTGAAAATACCTGTGAAACCGGTTTAATTCGTCACAGCCAGCACTCCCGCAGAGAGGGGGGTTGTACTTGCAGTGTATCGGTATACAGTAGATGGGAAAGCCAGAGCCGACCGCTACGCCGCCCACGTGTTATGCTCTTCGTTAATGTCTAAGCCAGAACACATCATTATATCTCATTTTGTATTTCTTTAAAAAAACAAAATCGTTTGCCCAGCCTAACAATATTGTTGTTATTGTTTTTATCCTGTAAAGCGCTTTGAGGAGCCACCTTTAAAGGCGCCATATACAATAAAGTTCATTATTATTACTATTGTTAATTTGCTGGACAGAGAGGTGAACATTATTACACAGAAGACAAAGATAGCGATTTACGTTGCATTGTGCATTGTGCTGCTGTAATACAGTTTTAAATAATTAAAAGTCTAAACTGTATCAGCTTTATTTATGGGTTTTAAATAAAGGCGATTTAAACGCGATTTAAATCAATATAAATGTTGATATTGTAATGCATAGGTGACTATTCATTGTTATTAAAATGACATAAATTCGATCATGTTGTGATATTTAGAAATATAAATTTGTTTTGTGCGAGTGAAGTTTTATTTAATCTCTGAGCCAGGAAACGTTTTAGTTTTTCAAAGAAATGTTTGTTAAAAAAAAAAGTCATGGCTCCAGCTGGATTCAAACACCCAGCGTGTGAGATGGTAGTTGGGAACCTAACCCACAGCACCACCGGCAAGGTCACATGAGGTGTGTTGAAAAAGCCCTACAAAACATTATCAACAGACATCGTAGAGCATGTACAATTCTTGTGTTGCGGTACATGAATATAATTATATTGTTATTAATTTCTTTAGATACGCGATTCCATATTATATTCCCTTTTAATCAAATTCTAAAAGTATGCTTGTTGACTCCGGTATCACGTTAGTTAAAGACTTCGATGCTTAAAATGTTTAGGGAGAAATGGAATACTGGTGTGTATGTTTTCTTTAAAGTACCGAGACCAGCCATATACTGTATGTTTATGTTCCAAAATTAATATCGTTTATGGCCTTCACACGCGTTACAGTATTCTCCTATTCTTTTTATGCTGAGCTACTAAGATTTCCCTTCAGTGGTAAAATTCCATATAAATATTCAATTCTAAAACAGGCACAGTAAAGACATAAAATATACATATACATACTGTATACAGTACAGTTTGCATACAGTACT
Source organism: Atractosteus spatula (assembly GCF_055471065.1). Taxonomy (NCBI): domain Eukaryota; kingdom Metazoa; phylum Chordata; class Actinopteri; order Semionotiformes; family Lepisosteidae; genus Atractosteus; species Atractosteus spatula. The sequence continues at coordinate 35,248,198 of NC_142714.1, forward strand.
ATGTTTATGCTCCTAAATCAATCTCTTTTATGAGCGTGTGAAAGGCAAGGTGAATCAGAGATTCTCAGAAATTACTGTACTTTGCATGATTGGAAACAAATGCGTGATTGCGAAATGCTGTGGTGTTACTTTTACAAAGACGGTCAATGAAAAAAAGAATGTGGACCAGGGCAATACTTTGAGTTTACAGCTTGTCCAAGGTCATTCATTATTTATACTATTAGTAATATCTTCGTTAAAGACTTTAAAGGCGACAGCTCAAACATGAGAGGTTGAGCTTTATTAGCTCCACCTTGCGGAAATTCTGGATACTATTATTTTATTTGCGGTACCACGTGGTATTATGAGGTACTATACGAGAATTTACGGTAACTCGCGGTAGGCTGCGTCAAGCGCACCGCAAAATAATGCGGTATCGCCCGCTTGTTTTGAATGGCTGCATCTGTACAGTATAATACACAACAATCTAGAAATAAAAATGAATTATAAACTTAGACCTATATATATAAACATACGTTGACATGATGTATATATTAAAATGAATAAGCTGTTCTAATTGCGTATTGTATATTTTAGTATCTGAGAAACATGATAGCTAAAAGCTGAGAAACATTGTTTTGTTCTGACATTTGCTAGTATAATTTCTCTGTGTTAAAAGGTACAATGTACAGTAAGCTTGAATTTATCAAGCTGAAGAAGTCCTTGCTCCATTGAAGCTATTGTTGACTCCTATCAAACTTTGCAGAGCATATCAGTCTAAAAGTAAATAAACAAGATTCCCTAATGAATAAGAGATTAAACAATACAGAACCTAAAATATTTACACTTTTTGTTTTTCCTGTTGTGTCCTTCCTCCAACAGCAGGGGCTCTAAAGCATCAAGTGTTGTGTACTTACTAATGGGCCTCCCCTATCTCAGTTTCTCTCTGGCCTGCAAGAGACGAAAACAAACAACACAGACGTCTTCATAACTCTTATAACTCTCTATGTACAGGTAACAGTGCTGTGAGCCCAAGCAGAAAATTCCCCGTACAAATATTTATAGCAGGATAAATTAACCCTCCTGACACGCATCCTGCAGTTAGCTGATTAGCTCACTTTTCCTAACTTGAAGAGGTGCTGTGATGGCACAGATCATTACTTGATTTCTGTTTGCAGTTTCAGACATACACCCCTGTAGACATATTATTAGTATGAGTTAGAAACAATACATATCTTTACAATCTTTAAATTCAGGATTTTTTTCCTTTGCTACTATTCCTGCAACTCACAGTGAATTTGTATCTAAGAATAATTACTTTGGCTCTAGTTAATAGCAGTCAGGGAGAGCGTTGCAATGGACTACCTTAAACACTAAGACTGATTAATTAGATTTTATTCAAAAACTCCAACCAAGCAGAACAAGTATAGGGTGGTGCAGGAGGTAGAAAGCTAAATTGATGTGTGGTAGATGTGGTAAAACACATGACATACCATTGAACAAATAAAGGGGTATTGTGAGACTCAGATAGATAGCAGATGCAAGCATTCCAACATGGAAACACAATAGCCAAAGAAGGTTGGAGGCTAAATCAGAAAAGCTGGAAAATGATCAAATATAGGCCTTATTCCCTTTCCCAGCTTAAGAAATTGAAACTTGTTCTACAATATGTAGCTATTGTATACCATATTGTAGCTCCAACATGTTTTAAAGCTCTCAGATTTGGAAGTAGTTTGCTGGATACTAATCATTCCACCTAAGATATTTGGGTGAAAGCCAGTTAAGTTCCTTCTACAATAGCTACAGTGAATACATTTGAAGATTGTCCTTATTCTTGCGTCCTGAGAGTTATCTTCCCCACTACAATGAAAATTCCAGTCATTTTTCCCCTTTCAACTGTTGCATATTTGTGTGAAAAACACTCCATAGGCACTTACATGATAAGCAGACAGATCGCCACAAAGATACTGTATAATTACATTTACATTTGAATTAACTTCAATAACATATCCCAGTAACTGTTGTGAAGGGAAAAGTCTGTACTTTTGTTCCATTTAAAGTGCACTTTCTTCCTGCATCTACCATAAGTATTATTATCAAGTCTTTAGTTCCAGTTAAAATTCATTAACTTTATTATGTTACAGCATGTTATTGCCATAACACCCAGTCGCATGGAATTTGGTTTGGTGAACTCATACATTTAAAGACATACAAATATACTACATAAAGCCGATGATAGACAGCATCCTCCCAACACATTCACAAACCATCCTAAACACATACCAGTAATAAAATAAATTACAATAAGATACATAATAGTGGAGCATGATAGAATATCAATGAGCCGTGCAAGAAAGTCAGAATTAAAGGTTGGTGCTGGTATGAAACCTGGCAGTCCTTGTCCTAGACCTAAACTGCTTACCAGAGGGGAGAAAACTAAAAAGAGGTTGGGTAGGGTGGGAAGGGTTGTGGTTCAGTCTAGAGACGTAAAGTGAGGCCACAGGGGAATATGGATCCTCCAGTTTTGGAGGTGACATACACTACTATTTCTAGCTCCTTCTTGTCCTTGGCAGAAGTGTTGCCATAACACACAGTGATGGAGAACTTCAAACACTCTCAATGACAGAATAGTAGAGAGGGTCATTGCTTCCTATGACACTCCAAACTTCTTTAACCAACTAAGAAATTACAGCTTCTGGAGAGCTTTCCTGACCATAATGGATGTGTTAACCTCCCATTTTAGTGTTGGAGATTCTGGTAGCCAGGAGCTGAAAATTCTCAACCATCTCTACAGCCTGACCTTTGATGTGTGGTGGTGAGTGTGCTTTCTTGCTTTCCCTAGAGTCGATCAGCTATGATCTAATTCAGCTATGTCATTCCTGTATACCAACTCAACATTGTTTGCTGAGCCCTATTAGAGTAGTATCATCAGCAAACATGAAAAGTATGACTGAATCTGACTGTGAAATACATTTGTGGACAGAGAGTAAAGGAGAGGTAATATGAGCTCCTGTGCTCAGGGTGAGGGGTTTAGAGATGTTATCCTGCAGCTTCACCAACTGTTTCCTATCAGAAAGAAGATCTAATAGCTCATAACACAAATTTTGATTAATATCCATCTCTTCTAATTTATAAAAAAGCTTGAGAGGGATGATTGTGTTAAAAGCAATAAAGAGGATCCAGCATAAATATCATCGAGCATCATCTATTTGGAGACTGCATTATCCACTGACTGATCTGTTTGCTCTGTGGCAATAGGTCCAAGCAGCATAGGTCGCATGGGTTCAAATAAATGTTAGAGAAAATTGGCTATGAGTCACTCTTAAAACTTTTGTAATAGCAGAAGTCAAGACTACTGCTCTATAGTCATTGAGGCAAACGAGAGAAACAATAAGGGAAACAGATGCAGCCTCTCAGATTGCAAGTTAAAACTAATTACAGCGTCAAAATAACTTTCCCATACCACCGTAAAATGCCCAAAGAAATATTCAAGACACAAAGAAGGTAGTGTGCAGAACACCAAAAAGAAAAACACTGAAAGGAAATGGTGCTGTTTGCTCATCCTTTGTGAATGATCTTAATTATTTTTTAGGAAAGTTTGGCACTGTGCATTTTAGAGATAAATGTAATGAGATAATTGAGGGGATTCTCATAAATTCATCTGTACAGCTGACTGACACAGAGGTTAAGTGTCTCTCCCAGATTATACCACACAAGGCACCTGGCCTAGACGGTTTGCAGGGAAAGGTGTTGAAGGAGTGTGCTAATCCTGTGGTTCTCAAACTGTGGTACACATACAACTCGTGGTATGCAGTGCGCCCATAGGTGGTATGCCAGATGACCCTGGAAATTTGTTGCGTGCACTGAAAAAGTGGGAATTAAAAATTGAATAATTAAAAATGATGTACATTTTTCATCTGTGATTTACTTAATTGGTTTCAGAAAACTTGAGACATGTTTTCCTCTTTTCTATTTTAATAAAATTAGTTTATGTGTTAAATACGCAGCCTATGTACTTAGCTATGTCAATACTTGAGTGGACACGAGGGCTACTATGTAATTCTATACCATTGTATAGGAATATGTGCTACAAACCAATTGTAAAGTGGTTGGACCAGGAAAGTGACCAATTGTATTAAAAGAAGTTATCTTTAGCAAATAGGGAGATTGGAGAGTGTGCGTGATTTTGGAACACTGCCAATCTTGCAAGCACAGGAAACTGTGATAGATAACAGAAAAATATTTAAAGATTGTTCTAGGTTAATTACTTTGAGAAAATGCATCTCTGTGTGTTTTGTTCCCATGCGCATGAAAGAAAACTTTTTAACTTCTGAGACAGACTCCTGACTTTTAAGGGGAAACGGGAAAAATGTCTCCAACAGCGTCACATTCGCCAACAGAACAATTGATCGAAAATGCAAGCTTGTGGATTGCTAAAGCGGGTAAGCCACACACTATCGGTGAAGAACTTTGTTTACCATTGGCAAAACAGCTCGACCTGGTGCCCCTTTGGAATGACACAGTCACTCATAGAATTATTGATCTGGCAGATGATATCATAAGTACACTGATAGAGCGTGTTAAGATGAGCAGATGCTTTTCACTGTGATTAGATGAGTCTGTAGATGTCATCATTTTGGCCAATTTGATCCTTTGCGTTAGATATGAGTTTGAGGGCATGTCCCATGAGGACTTTCTGTTCTGTAAGCCACTACCAACAAGAACTACAGGGGCTCTTTTGAACAATTTTTAACATGTCTGACAAGATCACTGCTATGAAGAAAAATCTGCAGGTTTTTGTTAATAAAATAAACGCAAGTGATGTCTCTGCTTTCCCAACTTTGGAGAACCATCTGCACACATATGGCGTGGCACCTGATGCTGCTATTCATGATGTGATTGCAGTGCACCTCTTGTCATTGGAAGAACAGTTCTCAGAGTATTTTCCAGTTGAGGCCACACCAGAATGGATCAGGAACCCCTTTACTGTTGATGTCATAGGAATACCCAAGGCCGTGCAGTTTGTGATGCCTTTTGCTTTTACCTACCTTTGTGAGAAAGGCTTCTCTGCTCTCACTGCAATCAAGAAAAAAGTACTGCAACAAAATGGATGCTGAGTCAGATCTGCGTTGAAGCTCATTACCCTCATCCCTGACATTGCAAGGCTTTGTTCAACTTAACAGGCTCACCCCTCTCACTAAAATGGTAAGTGCTTAGTGCTATTTTTATTATATGTGTGTGTGTGAGTGTGTGCTTGCGCTCATGTTGGTCATTGAGATTTTCTGTGGTTCTTATGAGAAGATGACTTGTAGGTGGTACTTGGATGCTTTGGTTTGATTAGGGGTAGTTCTTGGTCCAAAAAGTTTGAGAACCACTGTGTTAATCAATTTAGGAGAGTTCTAATTGTTATTTCAGGCACTACTTGATTTTTGTTTTGTACCAATAGTTTTAACTATTATACCATACCTAAAAAGTTAAGTGAATTTAGACTGGTGGCACTCACCATCCTATTGACTTGCATGGAGAGGGTTATTTGTAGACAAACAATGAAAACCACCCCATTTCATTCCAGAGATACTGTAGAGTCTTCTTTTTCAGAGTATGACAGCACTCTGTGATGTTGCTATATTACTATATTATAAATACTATAACTTTGATGCCACTCTTTGATCTTTAAATTCAATAAATTAATGGCCCCTTGATTTTATTTTAGATCTGAATTAATTTGAGAAAAATATTTTAATGTTGCATTGAATACTTCAAAATTTAATAAGCTTCTTTTTCCTGAAATGTCATGACTGTTACACATGTGAGTGAAATTTGAAATGATTTGTTACAGTTGGAAATATTAAATAAAATGTTTTGTTTCTGTTAGTAGTTGCAATGATTACTGAAAAAACAAAGAAGGAAGTAACAGAACAAAGTGAAGAGGGAGGCCCAAGAAAGTCCAACATCATGCACAGTGACCACGGACCTAAAGGAAATATTTTACACAAAATCAGGAAAAGAATAAAATGTTAAAAATGTGGCTTTTTTCTAGTTATTTAATTGGGAAACCATCAATTATAATAATTTATCAAGACACACACACACACTCACAGTGAGGACAATTTTCGCAGAAACAATTAACCTTACAGTATGTCTTTGAACTGGGAGGGAACCAGGCACCCAGAGGAAACCCATATAAACATGGGGCGAACATACAAAATCCCAGGGGTTGAACCCTTTCAACTGAATTACTTTCAATGGTACAAACTGACACAAATAGAGCACTAAAGAATGAAACATGTTTGGTTATCCTACTCCATTGTATTTCTTGGAAACGGAAACTGCACAAACCAGCACAAATGGAGCACTAATGAATTTTGAAACATTTTTTAAGAAAATTGACTTTATTACAATGATGTATACAATTCTTACAAAGAATTCTACCATTAAATACCAACAAAATTTAAAGCATCCTAAAAAGATGATTGTCCTTTATCAATCACTGTGTTTGGCAAGTGGCCATTAAGGCTGGATTTACAGATGCAGCCATTCAAAACAAGCAGGGTATGCTGTGGTACAACATGGTGGGCGTGTCGCAGTATAGTGCGATTACCATATGCAAATTAGATTATGTTAATTGTAACCAGAATCACCTTGTAAAACCTGCAGGTGGTGCTAATAAAGCTTAACCTCTCCTGTACAGTATTTGAGCTGTCACCAGAAAACATCTGGTTTCGAATCCCGATCACTGCTGTGGGACCATCTTTATTCAATTAAGAATTTAAATTGTATACTCTTTAGACTTTTACATTTAAACTGTGTATTGCAGCATGTTTATCATTATACATTAAAAAGTTGGTATATTTTATGAAAGCAAGATTGCTCAGTTGGACAAAAGTACACAACCTATCACCTTTATCATAAATATTTTAATTATGCAGAAATATTTTATTATTTCTTTGAAAAACTAAAATAGTAAATATTATGGACACTACTGCATATTGACACTTTTTATATTTCTAAATATCACAACAAGTTTGAAGCTAAGTCATTTTTTAATAACAACGAATAATTTCAAACTGCTACTGATATTATTACTGACCAAATATTATCGACACTATATTGAAATATCACAAAACGTTCAAAGTGAGTTAAGTGATTACCATTTTCCATGAATACTTGCACTCGTTATAGCAGTAAAAGAAACTCATATTTTTCAGAATCTAATTATTTAAGCAATAAGGCACGAGTGGCCGTGCTACTGTATATAGTGGATATAGTCACAGTTAAAAAGTGTTGTTAGGCCCGACACGATGCAGAGGGCCGGCAACCCTTTTAACTGTGACTATATCCACGATATAGCATAAGTGCCTTATTGCTTTTATAAAACGGTCCCCAAATATACGATTACTATACAGAATGAATTTTAATTTAAAAAACGTATTTATCACGAAAATTAAGCTGTTTACAGTCCTCTGCCTGTGAATATAGTTCCTCATTGCTATATTTCTATCGATCGTACAAGCACTGAAAAACTGCCAATCCCTAGTTCGTCAGGCAATTTCTTTTTCGCTGCGGGATCATTTAATAATTTCTAAGAATGAAAATGATTTAAACTATGCGACACTTATCATTCAATGAGAGCTCAAAATATCACAAGGATCCTCAAGAGCACAACCAAGACAGCAGAAAAAGATATGTGTATCAGATATATGAGAATCCAAGCTTTTTTATTTATGCTAAGAAGTAGTCTTTAAAATTTCTTTATCACACAGTAAAAAGTCTAATTTCCGGGGTGTGAGTATATCAGAGAATCAGATTTCAGGACCGGAATTATCCGTTTTATAATAGGGAATATAGCATGGAATCATGTATCTAAAGAAATTAATAATGATATTAATTTAAGGATCTAAATATTTAAATATATGTATCTATATAGCAGGTAGTATTACTGTATTCCACTTTCTTTGTAAACACGGAAAAACAGATTCATAACGTGAAGCTCTGTCACTCTTCTGTGTAAAAAAAAAATGGTTTGAACACCATGGCTGCTGTTTTTAATAAGCTGCTGAGTAAAGAATAGGAATGTTCCTGCTGTCAGCAGTATTGTGTATATAGTTTTATGTACAGGCTGCAAAGACTTTCACAAGTAGAGGTCTTTAAAATTAGTTTTTATTTTAATTCTTAAAAAATAAAGCAGAAACATGTGTTCCTGCTTAGACATTGCACAACTTTAAAAACTATAAAAACAGGTTTCGATAGTAATAACCACTTTTTATGGGCGAAAAACGGGTGATTTTTCTTCCTCCTGATCAGCTTAGAATCTCTGTGTATGCTGTAAGGCTTTTACTTCTTAATTAAACATTTATAATACACATTTAGAATAGAAAAAAAATATATTCTGTTTTCTTCCAGGTATGTAGAACAGGCTCTGAAAACAGTATGCCGCCCACTGCACTGCGTCAAGGAGGCGGCACCAAGAGAGGGAGGAAGCGCTGAGCTCAGTATTGCACAATGGCCGTAAAAAAAACAATTGCGTCTGCATTCATAACTTAGTGTTTAAAATTTAACAACGTAAATCATTTTCTTTGACTCCTAAGTCCCTTGATTATCATTAAGCACAGGTTTCTCAGCACTACTTTTTGATACCATTGTTAGACAGAGAAGGAACTTATTGTACTTACAGGTGGAAAGATAGATTTTTGTCGTCTTTAATTTTGTTATACATTTTAGAAAAGTTTCATCTATACATACAACACAAAACTATTCTCTAGTATAGTATTTCTGAATGCTATGTTACACTTAGTTCATTGTTTTAAATACATCTAATTAAGAAAGTTAGGTGTTAGCATAAACTATTAGTAATCAATAATATTACATTTAACACTGTAATAAATTGTGCTAATAATACATTCTATTCTACTCTGAGAATGTAGGGGGGAGGAAAAATGCCCGTGGTCTTTTCACTGATAAACTTGTGTTAACAAAAACTACAGTATGCTTAAGAGTTGTTAAACCGTTTTTTTTTTCAGCATAGCCAGCCCTGCTAGAGCACCAAAATTCACACTCAACCACATTACAGATCACAGATAAGTCCCAGTTTGTGAGATCTCATTGTTTGATCTGTGCTTGAGCTTTGATCTGAGCTTTAATAGAGATCTTATCTCTATTAATATATTAATATCGAGTGGTATTAAATGCAACTTTTTTGTATAGATGACACTTTTCTAAAATGTATTTAAAAATAAAAACGATTACAATTGGCACTCCTGTAGTTTTTTCACGAAACCTCCTAGAGTTACGAAAACACTTGCTGTGTGTACAAAGTACACTGTGACTGTTTTCACAGCCTTCACTATGTAGTTTTTAAGCCATTTTTTGACCATGCTCGAATATTCTTTTGTTCATATCTTCGCAAGGGAAACACAGAAAGCCTTCAAACCAAATGCATTTTAAAGACCATGACTTGTGAAAATTTTCACAGCCTCCACATAAAACTATCACCTCCGGTTTTTCATTGATGCTTAATTACGCACTAACTGGAACCCGGGGGGACTGCTGTGTACACATGCTCACAACGTGTGAAATGCTACTCAATACGGCTTCATGCGAAAAACCCGTATATCACCACAGGAAGCAGAATAGCGCAGCCTGAAACGGCCGAAACGTTGTGTTGTCTTTCTTCTCTTTTCAGCATGGAATAAACCTATTACTTGTTCCTTTGCACCCTATGCATGCTGTACACGGCTACCCACCTGTATTAAACCTATTTCACTCAGTAGTTTGAACTAAGTGTAAAGTGCTATGAGGAAAAAAAGTCTCAACATCAACATCTGCAATAGAAATCAACCGGTTTGACATGTACAGTAAAATGTGACATCTCTGGAGCGTCGAGTATATATCCAACAGTGTGAGCTCATTTGCCGGCCTATTAAGGTTGATTCAGTTACTGTAACAGTCCTGGTGTGGCGAGTTTCTACTGTCCCCTGACTGTCTTGGGCGAAAGGAACCTGTCTTTCATTGGGAAGACAATGAACGTATTCTACTTGTACATGAGAATATAATATAAATACACCAAGGGATTGGGCTGAGTTCGCATTACAAAAAAATCTGCGAGTATATGGTATGGAGACAAAGACTTTTTATGGGAAGAGACGTGGTGCTTCAGCTGCCTGTGTGTGTTAAACAAGACAGTGTGGCGTTACTTTTTGTCAATGAAAAAGTGTGTGTGTGTCTCTCTGTACTCAGCTGTACTAAAAAATAAAGCACCGTTTTTCATTCAATGAGTGCCTGAGTCACTGTGTCCGCCCTATATAATAATGCCACAATATTATAAATGCCCCTTAGGCTGGACAATCAAATTTTTTAATTTAAAAAAATGAGATGTATGAAAGTTTTAGAAATGGAGCAGGTGTTACTTTGAAATAAGCAAACAGAAAAAAGCAAACAGAAAATAAGCAAACAGAAAAAAGTCATGACTAGACATAGTGCAGAAGAGGGATGCAGGAACACTTGTTTAGATATACAAGAAATCAAAGAAAGGTGTGTGTTACAAAAGAACATGCAAACATGAAATAGATTTGGCTAACAGAGAGTGAGGAATCAGAAAATTAGCACGCATAAAAAACAACAATTCTATCAGCAAACATGGTTTCACGGAGGGCTTCTCAGATAGTTGGGCATTCAGGTAGATTGCCAAGTGAAAGGTTTTGTAAACATTTTGAAAAAATGTAAATATTTGTAAATATTTTGTTAGAGCAAGTCACTTTTTTGCAACACATAAAAGACATTTTTCCAAGAAAGATCTGATGACGAGGAAGAAAAATCATCAGTTTTTCATGCATAAAAAGTGGTTATTAACTATTGAAACCTGTTTTTATAGCTTTTAAAGTCATGCAATGTCTAAGTTAAGCAGAAACACATCATTATATCTCATTTTATATTCTTTTTTAAAAATTAAAAGAATCATTTGCCCAACCAATGAGGGTTTGCTCTCATTGACAGCTGACACTCCTCCATACACTCAAGTGAAAAATTAATAACACCAATGTAAACGTCATATTTACAATTTGTTGATAATAAAAATGTTAGGTTCTCTAAAGCTTTCTCAGTCAAGTATGATAATTCACCCAGGGAGCTGTGTAAGCATGCGTAGCCAGCAAAAGATCAGCTAAAGATCAGCTTTCAGAGAAAACAGTGTTTCAGGTGTTTCAGGTGTGAAGAATACAAATCTCCAATTAAATTTCAGTCTAAACCTATCCCACACACCCTGCCCCCACTGCGATTAGAATACACACAAAGCACATCAGCATAGATTGGAATGCCAGAGCCGACCGCTACGCTGCTCTTGTGTTTCAAAATCTTGTGACTTTTGAAATTTACTGGGGGTGGACCACATCAGTAAATTTCATTAGGTCCAGAGGCAAAAGGGCCTTGCCTTGCAATCTCCGGGAAACCATTAGTAGCATGGTGAATCGTAGATTCTCAAAACTTACTTTGTACGATTAGCAAATAATAAGTGATCGGATCAACGAAATGCTTAGAAGAAGGAGGCGCTCTTTTCCTCTGGTTTATATCAGGGAGCACTTTGGACCAAGGCACCGTTTCTTTCAAGACAACGATCCAAAACACAAAGCAGCAAGGGCGAGGCTTATAGCAGATGGAGTGAACTGGGTGAAAACTCCAGCTGAATCCCCAGATTTAAATCCAATAGAGATGGTATGGCATTCCCTGAAAGACTATATTCGGAAAACTGCTAAACCCAGCACAAAGGAAGAACTGATCAATGCGAATTACAAGTTCTGGGAGGAAGAACTGACAGAACAAAATTGCAACAATTTTATTAACAGGCTGTTTCGTGTTCTTCCTAGGATTGTTGAGCGGGGTGGGGGGCATTCGGGTTATGTGAGTTATGTGAGTCAGATTATGAATGAATAAAGGTATTTTATTAAAAACGCATTTGCGTTTGTCTGGGTGCTGTACCGGCTGTACAGAAAATTAAAGTGCCCTTTTCCATTCAACGGGTGTCTGAGTCGCTGTGTCCTCCCTATATATTGTGGTAATGCCACAATATGTATTTAATGTGTTGCAAAAAACTGACTTGCTTTAACAAAATATATTTATATTTATAATCCTTTCGCCTGGCAATCGACCTGAATCGACCTGAATGCCCAACTACAGTATCTGAGAAGCCCTCCGTGAAACCAAAAGAACCACAATTGAACGAGTGTCGATAATAAGAGATTAAGAGTTCCCATCACCCCATTTCCATTTAAATCGCAAACGAGTGTTTAATTAAATGTCTTTATAGATTCACAATCTGACAATGCAACGTAAATCATTATCTTTGTCTTCTGTATAATAATGTTCACCTCTCTGTTCAGCAAATTAATAATAGTAATAATAATAAACTTTATTTTATATAGCGCCTTTAAAGGTGGCTTCTCAAAGCACTTGACAGATCGTCTTATAATCAATTGTTGTCAGAATATCCCCCCCTCCAAATAAGAACAAAATTGCAACAATTTTATTAACAGGCTGTTTCAGTAACTAAAAGTATATATTTAAAGTAATAATTTAACAATATATGTAAATGTTTTATGACATGTCTGTAGATTGTATCTTATTTTTAGTTTTTGTTTTGTTTCACGTTAATTTTATAAGGAAGAGTGTCATAGAGAAGACTCTCTTACCCCCATCTTGATTAAAATCGCAAACCTGTGTTTCATAAAATACTTTTATTTTTTCACAATCTGGCAATGACAGACAGAATTCACATTCACTGCAGCCAAATGGCCTTGCAGATCAGAAAATCAAGGAAGAAAACAATTATCGCGGCCAGCTTCTCAATGGAATTGCTTTAACTGGATGAACCGGTTAGAAGATAGGTGGATTTACACCTGTGAAAGGCGTTCCAATTTTAATGTTATACAGAAGACATCATTCATAAAAAATGATCTTGTATGGTCTGTAAACTGAAAATGTATGAAGGAGACACATTGCGTATTGCCTCTTTTTACACTTCGAAGAACATTCCAATGTTAAGCTATTAACTTTCAGCATAGCTTTCTCACCATCTAGATTTATTTTTCATACCACCGTGAAACAAAGCAGGGGCATATTGTACTGTACTTCCTCTTGGGATCAAACGTGGAAATATTTGATTGTTTTTTTAATATACATTTTAGAAAAGTGTAATCTATACTTAAAAGCTGTATTTATTTAATACCACTTGATAGTTACATTAATAGAGATAAGAATTCAAGTTGACACTGTTTAGACTTTTTATTATTTTAAACTGTATTACAGCATCGTACACATGCTTAAAAGAGAAGAGAGAAAATGAAACGTTTCGGCTGTGAAGTCTTCTTCAGGTGTGAGGGTCAGCTCAAAATGAAACACTAAAATGTAATGTAGGCTCTGAATGGGTTCAACTATGATTTGGGCTTACTTGCCCTCACACCTGAAGAAGGATTCACAGCTGAAACGCTGCAGTATTGTATTGCAGTAAATGTTTATATTGTAACGCATACAGCCTCCATTGCTTGTGAGAGCCGGCTTACCAGCGCGGTGACATCACCCCCCTTCCCTGTGTATAGCAGGGACCACAGCTGCTGGACTGACAGGAGATTCCCCTTTGGCTCAAGAGGCTTGGTCCCTGTTGAGTGATGCCGGAGGCCTAGGTTTTACTACCTACTGGTGGGGGGCTGACCTGATGTGGCAGTGGCGAGGGTGCCTATGTGAACCCTGTAGTGTTACAATATCATTATATCTAACTTTTTATTTCTTTTTAAAAATTAAAAAAATCATTTGCCCAGCCTAAGAGGGGGGGTCTGCTCTCATTGACAGCTGACACTCCTCCATACACTCAAGTGAAAAAATAATAACACCAATGTAAACGTCATATTTACAATTTGTTGATTTGTTGTTACAAAGCTTTCTCAGTCAAGTATGATAATTTACCTAGGGAGCTGTGTAAGCATGCATAGGCAGCAAAAGATCAGCTAAACTGGGAAGATGCGACACTGAAGATATTATTAATAACCTTTTAAATCTGAAGGGAGATCTAAAGGGATCCACACGATACAGGTTCCTGCTACTGGAGCGATTCAGAGGGAAAGACGGTGACTATTCGTTGTTATTAAAAAATGACTTAGATTCAAACATTTTGTGATATTTAGAAATATAAAAAAGCCAATAGAGTGTTCATAATATTGCTATTTAAGTTTTTCAAAGAAATGTTTATTATAAGAAAATTTATGGCGCTATCTGGATTTGAACAGCCAACCTCTTGTTTATAAGTCAGGCACTTAAACCATCACGCCACTAGCACGGTCACATGACAAGTGGTGAAACAGCCATACACATATCAATAGATACTGCATGTGTACAGTATATACTACTGTTTGTGTTACAGTGCATGAATATATTTATATCGTTATTAATTTTTTTAGATACATGATTCCATATTTTATTCCCTATTAATCAATTTCTAAAAGTATGCTTGTTTACTCTGGTATCGAGCGTATTCTCAGAAAAGCTTAAAACTATCACTTTCTCACAGAGTACTGTATGCTGTATAAACCTCCAGTAACATGGTCAGAGGGAGCAAGGAGCACGGAAAAACGTTTCCAAAATAACCCCATGTAAGACTTTGATGCTTAAAATGTTTAGGGAGAAATGAAATACTGGTGTGTATTTTTTCTTTAAAATATCAAGACCAGCCATATACAGTACAGTTTACATACAGTAATATGTTTATGTTCCTAAATTAATATCTTTTATGAGCATGTGAAAGGCATGGTGAATCAGAGATTCTGAAGAATTACTTTGCATGATTGGAAACAAATGCGTGATTGGATCAACAAAATGCTGTGGTGTTACTTTTTGTTAATGAAAAAATAAAGTATTTTCATTTACAAAGACGGTTACAAAGAATGTGGACAGGATAATACTTTGAGTTTACAGCTTGTCCAAGGTAATTCATTATTAATACTATTAGTAATATCTTCGGTAAAGACTTTGATGCACAAAATATTTCTGCATAATTAAAATATTTATGATAAAGGTGGTAGATTGTGTACTTTTGTCCAACTGAGCAATCTTGCTTTCATAAAATATACCAACTTTTTAATGTATAATGATTAAAATGCTGCAATACACACTTTAAATGTAAAAGTCTAAAGAGTATACAACTTAAATTCTTAATTGATTAAAGATTGTCCCTTAGCAGTGATCGGGATTCAAAACCGAGTGTTTTCTGGTGACAGCTCAAATGCTGTACATGAGAGGTTAAACTTTATTAGCTCCACCTGGTGGTTTTACAAGGTGATTCCAGATACTATTAACATAGTAACATAATTTACATATGGTACAGCGCGGTATGACACGAAATAATGTATTTCACTGTGACATACCCACTGTGTTATACTGCAGTATACACCGCTCGTTTTGAATGGTTGCATCTGTACTAGCAGGAGAGGCAGAATGAAACTGAGGGATTCTTTACTCAGGAGCACCAAGTTCCCTAAAAGCTATAGAACAGCAAGCTCTCTTAGCAAGATTTAAATACTTAGCTTCAAGCTCTTTCTGTTTCTGTCTCCGTCTCTATTGTGTGTCTGACTTTCTTTTCCCCTTTTCTCTCTTTCCTTCTCTTGATCAAATCTTATATGGTTATATGGTGTTTTTTCTGGACTGTTGATTGATCATTTAACCAACATTAACCCAAAGTAACCCAAAATAAACTTTAAGATTACTCTGTACTTCCTACATCTCTGTAAACATCTCCTCTACTCCTTTGCTTTGAAATAGATAATGTTTACACTTTATCTATAGTCTTAGACACCTCCATTGTCACCTACCTCAGCCTATAATAAAGTGTTTTATGGTGGGTTTAATGGTATTATACAGTTTTTTTATACATATATCTTATAATGCCTTAGATGCAACAGGGATATATGCTGTGGTCATTGGGTGTTTCATTTCTTTCCATATCAGCCATCCTCACCCAACCAGGGTAGATCATAGGGATGTCTCTATCATGGTGACTGCAAATGTGAGCTGGCTTCCTTATCAACCATCAGCTGTCTATCTCCCAGTGTACACAAGAGTCCTGTACTGGCTCTGGATGCTGATTCTGCACTCTCCCTGGGCTAGACTAAAGATATAGCCTGCTTTGCTGGACGAAGGTGCTTGCTGTGGGCTATGCCAATTCAGATGGCATTTGTCATAGGCTTGAGCATCTGATCATAGGACCATCTATAGTGGCCCTTTTACAGTAGTTGAGGGTGTGCACCAATGTTCCTTTTTTAGGTCACAATGCGCAAAATGGAGAGTCAGCTCAATCCAGAAGAACAAGTGGGATGTGTTTGACAGCATGTAGTAATTCCCTGGATGATGAAGAGGTGAGGCCTACAACACTTTGCTGTCTATCATGTGCTCCCACCTATTCCAGAATCCCTGCCACCATGTCCCCACCCCCTTCTGGCTTGCTCTTTAACTGCACCATGCACTTCCTACTTCTTTCCTTCCTCTGGATCTTCTTGTAGTGCAGAGATGGAAAACTGCCCAGTCCAGCTCTTTTAAATGTAACTGTGCCCACCAGCAAGCTGTTGTGTTAAAACCCCTTGACTGCCAAGATCAGGACTTTGTAGACCAGAAGGGGCCAGAGGATCTGTAGCAGGACGCCACGTTGGTATATTCAACAGTGAAGTGGAACTTGTCAGTGGGCTTTCCCTGCCTTAATGTCAGAGATCTGTTTTGTTGGTTTGAAGCTGATCCTAGCCAATGTAATGAGTCTTTCCAGCCCCTGCAGAATCCATCCACATCCCGGGACATTAACACTATCAGGTCATTAACACTGTCAGGTCATCCATGAAGACTTTGTTGGGTGGTTGTGAGACTTAGTGAGTGGTCCTCTGCATTCTGATTTTATGAGCATTTTCATGGTTAGAGCAAAACAGGGTCACTGAGATGGTCCAACCAGTGATTAACTCCATCTACAGCCTTTGCCACTCCAATGTTATTCCACTAGTGGTGACCTTATACAGAAATTGATATGGTAATCCAGAATGAAACCCTTGATCTTGCTTGGCTTTAAGGCTTATTAAAGTATAGGAATTACGTTTTCTGCTCCCTTGCCAGTCCCTATCTCCTTCATCTCAGTGGTGTTTGATACAGAGAGGCCATTCCATTTGGTTCACAATTAAGGTGTTTTTCTAGCTGATAGAGTGTCCTGATAAGGAACAACTCCCAATGCTGAGATTCTCCAGCAATCCTAATAAATGGTCATCCCTGGCGCCTGGGTAATTCCAAGGGAGTCTTATCCCAAGTTGTTTACAAGTTGTTTAACTCTAAGGTCAGAGTGCATTGTTACTCATCATCAGCCAATCAGGAACTGGTAGGGCAGGTTAACCCCACGTGGGTCTCGGATGCCCATGAAACTTTCAACTAATTAACAACCGTAGTTCCTCCAGGTAAAACAGGCAGCACAGAGCCCCTCAGGGCGCCTCCTGGACATTTCTCAGACTCAGCTCCTCCTGAACATTCTCAAAACTCAGCTCGGACAACCACGTAAAGGCCAGTCCCAGTGGGCAAAAGACATATAATATACGTCTATTAAACGCATACCTTAGACGTCTAAATGTGGTCCGCAATTCGTCTAGAATGAAATTCTAATATATGTCTATTGTTATACGTCAATTATACGTCTATGATTAGATGTTCATTATACATAAATGGTTGGAGTTCTATTATACGGATAAATTTAGAGGACTATTATACGTATATGGTTAGAGGTCTATTATACGGATAACTTTAGAGGTCTATTATACGTATATGGTTAGAGGTCTATTATACGGATAACTTTAGAGGTCTATTATACGTATATGGTTAGAGGTCTATTATACGGATAACTTTAGAGGACTATTATACGTATATAGGTAGAGCTCTATTATACATCAAAGATAGGTTTTACAGGTGTAGAAACTAGTAAATCAAGCCAATGATTTGGTTTCAGAAATTTATTCTGAAAATACACATTCACACCTGAAAAATATGTATTTCAAATTATACATTGTATACAATCAATCAACAATCAACATATGGGCAATAATCATAAAAAACACAACTAGCTACAAATTCTGGTAACATGGCAATATACAGTATAGTAATGACAAACACAAACTAATTACATTAACACACTAACTCAAAACCACATTTTGATTCAAATATAAATTTTAAAATGTACAACTTCTATATTTCCAAGAAAAAAAAATATTACAATGGAAGTTAAGACGATTTTTGTCCACCATTTGCAAACCCTGTCTAATTGTCCTAACAGTTAGAAACAGAAACCTATTATTTTCAGTGTCAAGATCTCCTGGCCCCCTGCCTTGCATATGCATTCTTCAAGTAACGCATTGCGTGCTCCTTTATTTCTTTTTCTGTCGATGTAGGGTGGGACTTCAGCACCGCAGCCAGGAGAAAATTATATAATATAACTACCCAAATAAATGATGATTAATATCTTCTTTAGTATAATCTCAAAAATGAACTGTTTACTAAGCTCAAAGCTGAAATAAACGTATAAAATTTGGCTTGCATCATAGCAGTTGAGCAATAAAGTCTGTCCTAATTAAAGAGTACCCAAAGTTTGAAAGTACAACATAGAATAAGAATAATTAGAGAAACGGCAAAACGATTTTGTGTCATCTTCCCCATTCACACTATTTTTATGTGCCATTTTTTGCTTATTCACGTACTATTTTAATCAAAATAATATTAAAAAAAGATCTGTATGTATTCAGATAGTATTATTATTATTTATACTTACTCGTCAAAAGAGGATTGCTGAGATATTTACGGATAAATACTTCAATCTTCTACGTTTGAAAAACTTGTCCAAAATGGTGACCAACGAATACTAGCAATGCATTGTGGTATATAACCGGAAAATGTGCTGGGTTTGGTATTTTCTCAACGTATGCGTTTATTAATGTTATCGATATTATGGTTGAAATTTAAGATTGATAATACATCGCGGCTATGTGCCCCCTGCTATGTGCTGATGTGCAATTTTAACGCATGCAGTTAGTAAGGATCGGTCACTGTTGTATGGTATTATATATAATCCCAGTGGGCAGTGATTCGTCAAATATACGTATATTCACGGCGAAAATACGTCTATACGTATATATACGTCGCCGCGACGTATAATCAACGTCGAATTGCAACCGTAAAATCGACGACATTAATAAACGCATATATAACATCGAAAACACATCTAACACATTGCCTGAGGCTTTTTACTGTATATATCGTGTGTGCCGCAACTGGGAGTATACGGCACTCTGCACAGTGTATGAAGTAAATTATTTTTGCAGTAATTAATTTATTTACTATATTCATTACTATATTTATTATACATGTGTAAATAAATGAATTACTGCGAAAATAATTTACTTCGTACACTGTGCAGAGTGCCGTATACTCCTAGTTGCGGCACACACGATATATACAGTAAAAAGCCTTGCACCTGTGAGATGACCTGATCTCACCAAATCAAAAATTATTTGATACACAGAGTGACACTGTTTTGTTACGAATGCATTATAAGGTAGTTAAAGGTAGGTAGCAAAAAGATTTTCTGATTTTCTGTTTTAAATTGGTACCACTGTGGGGTGTGACTGACAGGACAAATCATTTCAACATTTCTAGTTCTCAGAATGTCACCAGAAGAGCAATTAAATTACAAGATTTCCTTCTTTATAAATCACTTCCCCTTCTTTGGTGTACCTACAGGGCTTGTCAGCTCACATTTAAAGTTCCAGGAATGCTCAGCTTTCTAGTTGACGTTATTTGTTCTTTTCTATGTACCCAAAACTCTCCACCCATCACATTTAACGCATCACTTCACTTTTAAAGAACATAGAGTGCTTTCTTCAGATATATCAAAGAGATTTTTAGGGTAACCAGTTCTTTCGCAAATGCATTTGTAGACACTCTATTTTAAGACAGCTATAAGACCACAATATAGTTTACATGTCTTTAAAGGAGACGTTTATATATGCAAGTATCCAATATATTTGGCAACAAAATGCATATTGATTCTCTATTTATATACATGCCTATGAATACAGTAAAATACTGCATATAAAAGGGAATTTTCCAGTTATTATTGTAAAACTAAGATCATTTACTGATTAAATTGATTGATAATGTACACTGTACGAATTATGGAAAACCCATCACAATTTACAATCACTGGAATCCAGTGATGTTGAGATACCCTTGAAAAACATATTTTTATGTACTTGGCACAGTAAGACAGAAAATAACACCAGGTATAAAAAACAAACCCTAGCATGGAAAATATGTTTTACCTACCATAATGCTCCAGTCTTAGTCAAAGTGAAAACAATTTTTGCTAACAGGTTTACAGTCTTCTTTGTGTTTGTATCACAAGTGCTCTTTTGCAATATATGAGTGCTCCTTCCTTGAGCTGGGGGAGCTGACAACATGTTGACTAACAATTTTTTTGATTATTGAAACATCAAATCCACTGTAATAAACATCCGTCTACTGTAGTGTAGCATACAAGGATGCCTGGGGCTGCATAAAAATTCAAACGTAAAATAAAACTAGCTGTAGATGTCAGTGTCCATACGAAACAAAAATGGCAACAGAAGAGTAAATTGCATTTTTTCTAACCACATTCACTTGAAGTTATCACATGAGCATCAGTCATTTCTGTTTAAGCTGCTTTGAGGATAAAAGTAAAAGGCACATTATTAGATTGGAAATTGCACTTCTGCATAACAAGAGATGTCAAACAACCTAACTCCATTTTTTTCTTCCCAAGATTTATTTCAAGTAAATGTCAATGCCACTGAGATCTTGTAAAGAAAACAAAGTTGAGATTTTTTTTTCCTCCATCACTCTGACAAGCTCTCAATGGTAAATTGCACAGCAGTGGCTGGAGTAGCAAGCTAATGACTAACCAAGTTCTCTTAAAGATCTGCAAAATAAAACCTGTCTGAAGCTCCATGTCAAATGAGTCCTGAGAACTCAGATCCTTGCCTTGTGTGATAACATGCAGAAAATCTACATGGATGTCCCTTTTCTTCTTTCTTCTTACTTTAAGAAAGAACTTAGTAAGATGTTCAAAATGTAAAATGCAGCACATACTTTACCCATTTTGTTGTCATCTTAATTCTTATTAATTAAAGATTTCAAAGGTACTTTAAGAACAAGGAAAAATGGTGGAACAATAAAACATTGCATTGTATTTAAAGTTTAATGCTAATACAGCTATGTACAATCCAAATAAATTAAAGTTTATATATATCAGTGAATACTTCAGATTCCCTTAATATATATATATATATTTTAAAAGTTAAATTCATTTAAAACAAACTAACCTGTAAATTTATACAGATGCAGCCATTCAAAATGCGTGAGGTATTTCGCGGCATACCCCGGTGGGCGTGTCACAGTATCACGCGGTATGACGCAGTTAACGTGGTGTCACGTGGTTAACTATCCGGCGTCGCCTTGTAAAACCGCCAGGGGGAGCTTAACCTCTCATGTACAGCATTTGAGCCTTTAATTTTGAACTGTGTATTACAGCATGTTAATCATCAGTCATTAAAATGTTGGTATATTTTATGAAAGCAAGATTGCTCAGTTGGACAAAAGTACACAACCTACCTTTATCAGAAATATTTATGCATCAAAGCCTTTACTGAAGATATTACTAATAGTATTAATAATGGATGACTTTAGACAAGCTGTATACTCAAAGTATTATTTCTTTAGCACATTTGTACAAACACTTGGAATCTGTCCAAGCCATACTTTGTCAGGCATTTTGTTTTACTTCAACGGGCATAAAAACTTCCTTGCTTTTAACAGGGCGTTTCATAATTTCTAACTACGAAAATGATTTAAAATGCGACACTTATCATTCAACTAGAGCTCAAAACATCACAAGGATCCTCAAGAGCACAGCAAAGAGTGTATTAAAAGACACTTGTATTTATCAACGCTTTCTTTTCCGTATACCAGATTTTATGGAACCACTTCAGAGGGGTGTCAGATTCCAGGAATCGGCACTTTAAAGGAAAAATATACACCGGTATTCCATTTCTCCCTAACGATTTTAAGCATCGAAGTATTTAACTAGCATGTGAAATAGCGTGTGAAAAAGTGGTAGTTTTAAGCTTTTCTGCTAATATAATATGGAATCGATATTGATTTAAATCGTGTTCTGATTTAAATCGCAAACGCGTGTTTAATTATATGTGTTTTTTAATCATAATCAGGCTAATGCAACATAAATTGATACAGTATCTTTGTCTTCTAAGCATCTTAATAAACTTTCAGCATAGCTTTCTACCCGTCAAGATTTATATTTCTTGGGATTTTGGGATCAAACGTGGAAGGATTAGATTATAATCGTTTTTATTTGTCAAATACGTGATTGTATTTCTGAATGTTATGTGACACCTACAGTAGTTCACTGCTTTAAATACATCGAATTAAGAAAGTTATGTGTAGCACTTTAGATCTTTTTTCTGAACCAGGGAAAATCTGATCATGTTTCTCTATAACAATAATAAAAAAAACTTTATTTTACATATCGCCTTTAAAAGTGGCATCTCAAAGCAATACAGTAGATCGAAAAACAGTTAAAAGGGACCAAATTAAATACCAGACAATCGCAAACGCATTTTCAATAAAATTATTTTATTCATTCAGCAGTTTGTGAGAGGAACATCCAGCAGGGAGAGACACACACACCGGTTTTCATTGACAAAACTGTTTTTTTTCAATTCCTTTTGTCTAACAGGAATGTTTTGTTTGTGGACAGACTGTTAGACAAGAGGAAAAGACCGCCTCCTCCTACGAAGCATTAATCGCGTATCTAAGGAAAATTGCAGTATACCTTTGTTCATGCACATCATTATACAGTACAGTATCTCAATTTGTATTTCGATAAAAAAATCGTTTGCCCAGCCACTACTGTTGTTATTGTTTTTATCCTGTAAAGCGTTTTCTTTTTCTGCGTTTTCCATTTCCTTTTTCTGATCACTCGCTTTCTGGATACACATCTCACCTGTCCTGTTCTTTGTTTTCCTGGTTTGCTGATTATGCCTGCTGCGGTCCACTCCTACCCTCACACCTAAAGAATACTATTTTAAATTTCTTGGCGCAGTTCATTAACCCTTGTATGTGCTGTCCGCGCCCAAAATGCATTTAAAAAAAAGTAAAAAACCGCGCTCAAAATGCAATTTAGAGCTTAATAAGATACACTCCACAGGCAAAATTAAAGACGATTAAAATCTGTAATCTTTCCACTTGTACTGTGAGTCATCGGACAGTTTCTGCTTTGTGTAAGGATGGTGAGAAAGCTGTGTTCAATGTATTTAAGGGACTCAAAAGTAAAAGAAGATGCTTCATATTGCTTGACTAATTTTAAAAACCAAGTTATAAATGCAGACGCTCCCTCGGTGCCGCACCGGGTGTAAATATCAAAGTATACATTCCCAACAAGAATTGTACCCATCTGTCATGCAAATAAAACACCTTGAATTGAATTGAGGGAGAGATGGGGGTAGTGGGACAGAGATACTGTAGACAGACTCAAGGCAAATAAGATACTTATGGGTACGCAGGCATTCACGACAGCAACATACGAAACGTTTGCACGTACTGTATAGTTAAGTTATTACTTGGTTTTCAAAGTGCAACGAAATACAATATTGTTGTTGCTGCTGTTCTGGTTGTTTTTATCCCGTAAAGCGTTTTGAGAAGCCACCTTTAAAGGCGATATATACTATAAAACCAATGATTCTTATGGAATGTGTTCCGCAGGAGATTCAAATTTTTATTTATTTATTTTTTAATCGCGTATCTTAGGAAATCTCAGTATAACTTTGTTCATGAACAGTGGCATGTTACATTATCATTCGTTTTTTTAACAAGGCTCGCCAGCTAATGTGAATCGAAACCTGTCTTGCTAGCTTTTAAAGTCGTGCATGTGTAAACTGTACTAGAGGGCATGCAAGTTACTCTGCCCCTTTCGGCTGCAGGGAGTCCCTCTGCTGCAACACACAGCAGACAGAACGGGAGACTATTGCCTTTCATATCTGACACCAGTGAAGTAAAAGGGGTGTCTAAAGGGGTGACTTCAGACCACATTTTAGTTACTTTATTTTGTTTACTTTTAACATTTCTGTAATTTACAGTAGATGTCACAATAGAAGCCCGAAGCCTATTATACTCAGTCTAGCCTTGGATCCTCTGAGTCCCTTGACTCAGTTATTGCATATTAATTTCTTGAGATACGCGATTCCATATTATATTCCCTTTTAATCAAATTCTAAAAGTATGCTTGTTGACTCCGGTATCGCGTTAGTTAAAGACTTCGATGCTTAAAATGTTTAGGGAGAAATGGAATACTGGTGTGTATGTTTTCGTTAAAGTACCGAGACCAGCCATATACTGAATGTTTAAGTTCCAAAATTAATATCGTTTATGGACTTCACACGCGTTGCAGTATGCTCCTATTCTTTTTATGCTCAGGCACTAAAATCTCCCTTCTGCTTTGTGTAAGGATGGTATCAAGAGCAATCTTAAGTGGTGAGAAAGCTGTGTTCAATGTATTTAAGGGACTCAAAAGTAAAAGAAGATGCTTCATATTGCTTGACTAATTTTAAAAACCAAGTTATAAATGCAGACGCTCCCTCGGTGCGCTGCTCTGGTGCGCCGGCTCTTACACAGTGCCTGTCTGCCGTAAGCGTTACAATATACATACCCAACACTGCTTGTACCCATCTGTCATGCAAATAAAACACCTTGAATTGAATTGAATTGAGGGGAGAGGGGGGGAATACTAAAGCCAATACTGGCTCAATACCCTCAATGGGCTTTGACGTGCTAATGCGTTGGTTTAACAGTCCGGGTGTGGCAGGCTTCCAATGTCAACTCGACTCGATTGGAAGACAATGAACGTATTTTAGCCCTAAATGAATTAATAGCAAACATGGTTTACATAAAATACATTTTTCCAAGAAAGTTTATAATAATACGATCTATAGTTGAAATCTGAGCCTACTTTAAAAATAAAGGAAAAGCATTTTCAGAGAGTAATCATGCTGTGTTTATGTAGAAAAAGCGATTAGGTTTACGAGCAATCTAATTACCTATTCGCTTAAAACGCTATTAAAAATTTACTCTGTTGCACACACACACACAATAGAAGCAGGCACCGCTGTCAGAAGGGAAGATATGTTCAAAATATCGCAAATATCGATCATGTTGCGATATTTTGAAATATAAAAGTCAATTGATTGTCCATAATATCGCTATTCTATTTTTTCGAAGAAATGTTTGTTAAAAGAAAAGTGCAGCACCAGCTGGATTCGAAAACACAACCTGTCAGCTGGTAGTCACGTCTACAAGACAGCTCACATGAACAGGCAGGCGAAACAGCCCTACACAGCCCTGTCGCAGCACACGAATACCGTTATTAAATTCTTTAGATACGCGATTCCATATTATATTCCCTTTTAATCAAATTCTAAAAGTATGCTTGTTGACTCCGGTATCGCGTTAGTTAAAGACTTCGAAGCTTAAAATGTTTAGGGAGAAATGGAATACTGGTGTGTATTTTTTTCTTTAAAGTACCAAGACCAGCTATACACTGTATGTTTATGTTCCAAAATTAATATCGTTTATGGCCTTCAGACGCGTTGCAGTATGCTCCTATTCTTTTTATGCTCAGCTACTAAGATTTCCCTTCAGTGGTAAAATTCAATACCTACAACGGGCACAGCAAAGACGTTTACTGTCTTTCCACGACAGACCAACGGACCACGAGTGCCCCTGTCGGTCAACCAATCACGTACTGCGGTGCCCCGCGTCATCTTGCGTCATACTGAGCGACGTCACCTGCGGTACGTGTCTGTAACGCGCACTTTGAATGGCTGCATCTGTATATGACATTGACCAACTTTAACCAACTTGTGACTGTCTTTAATTTGTTATATAATACTTATACAGGACTACAGGAAAGCATTAACAAAATGATTTAACATCAATAAAAAGTTTGCTCAAAATGTGCAAAGAAACCACAACTTTCTATCTATTTACTTCTGCCTTTTTTCTTGAGATACACATTTTTTTTTAGTTTATGGAATATAAAAATGGTTTTATGTTAACATCATTGCTTATTTACTTAGATTTTCAACAATATTCTAAAACACCGGTACTGAATCAGCATACTGCTACTCCTGTATGTGCTTTGGAATAAAAAAGTATTATGAAATTATCTCCAAGTATTCTGTAAAATTTACTTATGACATTAATAAAAACAGCTTGTAATAGTCTAATGGTAAATCAATTTTATTTCTTTTTGGATAAAATCATACAAACGCAAAGGTTTTGTCAAATTTAATCTACAACAAGAATTGTTTTCAAACTAAATGACTTAGTCACCCTCATAGGTAAAGGTGTTCACATTTGTTCTGGAAAACAAGAGCTTAAAAAAACTGAGATGGTGAAAAGTATATGAAAGCAAATGTATTGATTACCATCTGTATTGGTCATCATCCTTATAATCTGACATCATGTTTAATTCATACTAAATTCATAAGATCTCAAAGTTCAAATCCATTAGGTTGAAATAGCCTAAGACCTTACTGCTTGGAAAGCACTGGGAAAAAGGGACTAAATCCAATGAGGAAACTTGTAAGGAAAATACAGACCTATGGTGCTATTAAGGGTAAGAGCTATACATTGAAATGCCAACAGGTAAATGAAAATTACTAACAAATTTCTGTTTTCTCAAAATATGTGGCAGTGGAAAAGTTGTCTCCTTCAACAAGCCCTTTCATTGAGGAATCTGTCAAAAGTACTTTCAACATAATCCATCCATTTTAATTTAGGAGACTATCAAGAACAGACAAAGGTAGAACAGACCAGGCAAAACGTTCACACCTGACAAGGATTCAATAAGAAAGCCTGCAGAGATTTAAATTGGTATTACAAAATAAAGAAATGTAAAGGGCATGTTTTAAGTGGAAAATGTGTCAACAGTATATTAAAGAAAGTGTTTATGTTATATTTTATTACAATAAAAAGCTATGCACTGTAATCTACTGTGTGAGAGTACAGATGTATCAGATCTTCATTATTTTCTAACTGCAATTAGGTGTTAAATTAGTTACTGATTAAATTTGTAATTACAAAGGAGAAAACAGAAAAAAATTAACTGAAATTGTACCAGTTGTTGCATCCAATTGCTTAGAACAATTCTATAAATATAAACTTTGGAAGCAATATTCTTTGTTTTCTTAATCTTCAAAGATTAATTTTTCTCCTCAAACAATCCTTGATTACATGGTTGAAGGAACTGGATAAGTTACAGATGCAGCCATTCAAAACGCGTGGGGTACGCCACAGTACAACGCAGTAGGCGTTTCGTATCAAAACGCAGTATGACGCAATATAACGCGCCATTTGACGTCAAACCGGAAATTACCGTATGCAAATGAGATTATGTTAATAGTATCCAGAATCACCTTGTAAAACCGCCAGGAGGAGCCAATAAAGCTTAACCTCTCATGTACAGCATTTGAGCTTTTAAATTTAAACTGTGTATTACAGCATGTTAATCATCATTCATTAAAAAGTTGGTATATTTTATGAAAGCAAGATTGCTCAGTTGGGCAAAAGTACACAACCTACCTTTATCATAAATATTTTAATTATGCAGAAATATTTTATGCATCAAAGCCTTTACCGAAGATATTACTAATAGTATTAATAATGAATGACCTTGGACAAGCTGTAAACTCAAAGTATTATGCTGTTCCACATTCATTGTAACCGTCATTTTAAATGAAAAGACTTTATTTTTTCATTGACAAAAAGTAACACCAGAGCATTTCATTGATCTAACTAACTAACAAGGACAGGACATTAGCTAGCCAATATGATAAAGGAATAAAAGACTTTTTTTTATTTCTTTAGCACATTTATTTGAACATTTCCATCGATTGTACAAGCACTGAAAAACTGTCCAATCCCTAGTTCGTCAGGCATTTTCTTTTACTATAACAGACATAAAAATTCCCTTGCTTTTAACAGAATGTTTCATAATTTCTAACAACGAAAATGATTTAAACTGCGGCACTCATCATTCAACGAGAGCTCAAAATATCACAAGGATCCTCAAGAGCGCAACAAAGACAACAGAAGAAGATATGTGTATCAGATACATGAGAATCCAAGCTTTTTTATCTACGCTTTCTTATCTACTCTAAGAAGTAGTCTTTAAAATGTCTTTATCACACAGTAAAAAGTCAAAATTCTGGGGTGTGCCTATACCAGAGATTATGGCACCGCTTCAGAAGGGTGTCAGCCAATCAGATTCCAGGACCGGAATTAACTGTTTTATAATTGGGAATATAATATGGAATCACGTATCTAAAGAAATTAATAATGATATTAATTTAAGGATCTAAATATCTAAATCTATGTATCTGTATAGCTGGTAGTATTACTGTATTTCACTTTCTTTGTAAACACGTTTTGTTAACACCCAAATCGCAGGTGGATTCTGTTTTTTGTTATGGTCTGTAGCTCAAATCCTGCTGAACTAAAAATTAGAAACAAAAATAGTATTATTGGACAATGTCGTGAGGCTCTGGCGGAATTTCTCTGTAAACTGAAGAGTTATAGAGGAGACGTTGTGTATCGTTTCTTTTTCATTTCTTTTTATGTTAAAAACATTTCAATGTTAATGCGACACAGAATATATTATTAATAATGTTGCGCTTTCGGGCTTGTGGTGTATTGGTCGTTAGTGAAAAGATTTAATCATTTAATCTCTTTACTGTACACATTTTAATATGCTTAGTATTGAATATTTATATGGAATTTTACCACTAAAGAGAAATTTTAGTAGCTAAGCATAAAAAGCAGAGGAGCACAACACATGAGAAGGTCATAAACGATATTAATTTAGGAACATTAACATATTATGTAAACTGTATGTTGCTGGTATTGGTATTTTAAAGAAAAAATACACACCAATATTTCATTTCTCCCTAAACATTTTAAGCATCAAAGTCTTACATGTGGTTGACCTCTGACCATATTACTCTGTCTGTATTGCTGTTTCAGTGCATGTCACACGACTTGCCTTAGTGGCGTGACATCTTAAGTGACCAATTTACAGTGCAAGTGTGAGGTTGGGTGTTCAAATCCAGCAATCGCAATGAGTTTTCTTTTAACAAAAACACTTTTATTTTGTCCCTGCAGCTCGACATTCAGCTCATTCAGCAGTACAGTCAAGTCTGTGAGGAATGCTAAATCCAGAAGCCGCTAGTCATCCTCTAATTGGGCATATTCACCATGTTTAGATGACTTGAGAAACTCTTTGATTCAGACAACAGGTGTTTGAACCTTGCCAAAAATGATTGTTTTTGAAATCTCCAAACAGCAAGTCAGCAGCTTCAGCAAATGCTTTTTTATTACTTCTGTATCCCTGAATGACTTTTTGTGTTTAGCCAGGACATGGCTCACACGGAAAGATGCGATGAATGCTGCTTTCACTCTTGTATTAGACCTCGTGAAAACCGACTGCTGCTAGTTGAGATTTTAAGTTTTCCACTCTTCTCACTTTTAGTGGGAAAGTCCACATCATACATTTTGTGTGCAGTTTTGAAATGTTGTTCTATATTTCCTTTTTTTGTGTAGATGCTAGCATTGCAGATTTGAATGTGAAATTACAAAAAAAAATAATCATGCTCCCTTTCCTTGTGGTAACGGTAATTTTTCGATCTTTTTGCTTAATCATTTTTATTCAAGCACTACAACTATCATATAGGCAATCAAACTTATCAAACTGTTGGTGAATTTGTAACGGACAGTCTGTTTCCCTGCACTATGTACTGTAGCAAATTTGGGGTTCATGTGGCAATAACCGAGATAATGTTCTTGTGTAGCACACACAACACTCTTTATTTACGGAACTCCTGTAGCCTTTTTTTCAGTGTCAAACAGTACTCAGGGAAGAGACTTTTACAACCCATTCAACAAGGGTTAAACACACACAAAGGCAGTAAAATGTATGACATTACATGCACAGATCTAAATTAATTTCTAGGCCATTGAAGAAAAAAATCATCAAATAGCCCATTTATTTTTTGGCAAACATTCTTGCGATCGATTGACTGGCAAGCACTCTGGGATCAACTGCACCGGTGGTGTACACTGTGTCCTTGTATGGTTCAACATCTGTATTAGAAATAAATGTCAACTAATGATTTTGAAAAGTTAGACCAGAGATTGGAAAATGAGTTTCATGGTTATTAATCAGCCAGAAATGAAAGACTATATGTTGGTTTTATTCCTCTGCAAATTATGTAACATAAGATGCTATCATCCTATAAAATAATGCACTCTTTGGGCACATAATAGCTTGCATAGCCTGGAGTTCCTTTATAAAAAATATTTGTGGGGCACAAGTTACAGTATTTTTTAAGTCAAACTGAGATAATCACGCTCTTACTCATGCTATATTTCTCTATGTTGAAAGAAAGGTAGCATGTGTCCAGTTTTACAATATATGTGTAGTAACAGACAAATAAGTTCTAGAACCCGAGATGAAGTGTTAACAACTGAGTTTTTTGCATGCAAGGAACAATAAGACCAAAGTATTGTTTGAAATGTAGGTACAAAACTTCCAGTTTATATAGCAAATTTCAACTTGTTACTATGGTAACGGGGGGCCACCTGTGTTTGGACATTCTCAAGACCTTGAACACTTGTAAGGTATTTATCTTTCCTTAGTTAGGGGGGGTCTTTATCTTGCACTTGGAGTTTCATATCAACTAACTCCCATGGAACGTCTTGTTAACTCCCATCCTTGCTATAACTCAAAGGTGTCTAAGCATGGAATGTCTTGTTTTACAAGAAGTCTCTGTGCAGAACGAAATCAGTTAACCTCTTTTTCACATCTTGTATCTTTCTTCATATGGAGAAACGACCCAGTGAAAGCATACAGCCGCAACAATTAGAGTTATCAAGTCCTTGCACACTACCAGAGTAACCCGAAACACTACAACTGAACAAATTTGGGTTTAGAAAGTATATAATACATTCAACTAAAAGTTAAGCTTTTAAAAGCTTTTAGTGTTGTTTAATATAACACAATATGATAAGATAAACATGATTGTGACTCTTGCCTTTTTCAGTTGTACAGTAACTGCAGAGAACTAATCTTCACTGTTATCTTCAGGAAGAAGGCTATAGTGTAAAAAGGCACCATCCTTCAGATGAGATCTAAAACTGAGATCCTGACTCTCTGCCATCATTAATAATCCCAAGGTATTTTTTAAAAAGAGTAGGGGTGTTATCCTGGCATCCTGGCCAGATTTCACATTGGCCTTTACCAATCATGGCCTCCTAAAACTATAATCCCCATCAATGAATTGGCTTCATCATTGTATTCCCCACTGATAGCTGATGTGTGGTGTGCATACTGATGCACTATGGCTGCCACAGGTGGGTGCTGCACATTGGTGGTGGTGGAGAGGAATCCCTATTACCTGTAAAGCACTTTGAGTCAAGTGTCCAGAAAAGCACTATATAAGTGCAAGAAATTATTAATTATTATTATAAAATTATATTGCTTGAAGATTTTAAATACTGTCTGCCTGATTGAATTATAACTTATCAGAAGGAGTAGAAAGAGCATTCTGAGGTTCATTTAGGCTCAGGTTTTCTGCCGTTGGTTATTTTTACTAATCACTGTCCTTCAGACTTTTCTTCATCGTATGTATAATCATAATCAATGACTGATTGTGATTAGAATGAACACTTATGTTACATCCTGGAAATTAGAAGGGCACGGATAATGTTGTAGCCATTCACATGTTTAGCTTTGGGGTAATCTTTCCATAGAAAGAAGAATTATAGCAGAGTTTTATCTTGTGAAACTGCCTACTTCATTTTAACAAATATTGTGTGTTATAAAGGTAGGGGTGTTATGTCCTGCTATGTTAATTGGAATAACCAGGCGTGTTTGGGTTGTCAAATTTTTTCCTGTGTGGACTGTGTGGGACCAGTCTGGTAACTGGCTGGCATATTGCTAAATGATGTCATTGATCTGTAACCTGTCGGCAATTGGACAACAAGTTGGAGAGCTGGCCAAGTGTTTGATTTTTTTTATTTGCTCTAGGTTAGTTTATTTCATTTATTTGCACAGACTGTTTTTTGGCATTACCATTGTTGCTGTTTTTCAGGGACGAGAGTTGTGAGAATGTGTAATCTACAAAAAAGATTTTTTTTTCAAAATAACTTCTCTGCATTCAAGGAAGATGCACACACATTTTTAATTTGATTTCATAATACCACTGATCTTAAGTTTTGTGGTTTGTGTTTTTATTGCCACTTTAAAGTGAAACATTGTGACATTTAACATTTAGATTCTTGGTCTTATCTGGTCGGCAGAACTGTGTTTTATACCCCCATTGTCAGCTTTCACACCTTTGCTCATGTACAACTGAAGAAGGTTCTACAGACTCTTTTCCTTTCAACATTGAAAAATTCTTTACCTCTTCTTTGCAATTCCCTACTTTTTGCTCATTCATGTATTCTTAATAATTTGAAAATAATTACATATAAACATTGTGGTATGCATAATTAATAATTACAGGAAGTCTTTAGTTCTTAAAAGTAAAACTAATATATTGGCAAGGAAGCAAACTCAGGACCTTCTAGCTCAGAGGTGAAAATGCTACCATTGAGCCAAATTGTCACTTGGGTTGAACATTTCTTTTTTTCAGCAAGCTTTTCATTTTCCATTGCAACAATCAAGACAGGAAATGTAGTTAAAATAAGCACATCAAAACGTTTCCAAAATAACCACAGGTGACCAAATTAAATTAGATGTGCTTGTTTATGAAAAAAGTGGAATACCCTACCATAACCAACTAAATATATTTATGTAACATTTGACATTCAAAAACATATTTTTATATTCAGTGTTACATTATTTCATATTAATATTCCAAATTAGTATTATAATATTGTTATAATATAATAATATAAATTGTATTATTAAGAGCATTTAAAAATATAATAAGAAATATTACAGTTTTGTTGTAGGAAGCTCATGTTTTCATTAATTTCTAATGCACCACAAGTGCCACTATCGATCGTCTTTGGACAGTAAATCACAGTATGCCATGGTAAAGCGCAGTCCTCTCACACCTGAAGAAGGCTCCACGGCCGAAACGTTGTGTTCTCTTTCTTCTTTTTTTCAGCATGGAATAAACCTATTACTTGTCCCTGTAATGCCTTTTTAAAATGCATTCTGGGTGCATTCTGAATGACTACATCAGTAGCAGCAGCTAGCAGACCATGTGTGGAAGAGAAAATGAATAATGAGTAATGAAAAAAAGTTTTAAATTACAATAATTAAACACCAAATACGGTATGCACTTTAAAATATGTTACAGTAAATACATTGGAATGAATATTTAATACATTTATAAAAACTGTACATTTCCTTATCCTTAACTGTACTCTTCAGTACAGACAAAACACAAAATAAAATGTGAGGAACAATAAATACAAATAATATAATCATTTGGGTGCTTTGTTGACATTATTGCAATATGAATCACCCACAATTTTTAATTTTTAAAAAGGACAAGATAATATACAGAGGTTGCCACACGTGCATTAAAACAAAGAAAGACTGAAATATAAAACAGTGTCTCGGTGGATGATAGTGGCACCAACATTGTGTTTACTCTGAGCAATTTGTCTGCAGTAGGAACTTGCTACATTACTTGTTCTTTGTGTGTATTATGTGAACTCTCCTTAATTAAAAAATTTTGTTAGGGGACCCACGGGAGGTTTTTACATAAAACCAGATTTAATCTAGGGAGAGGGAGCGAAGGAGAAAAATCTACTGGAGACTTGAATACATTTTGATGTACATAACACACTAACACCTGATTGCATTGATTGTACAACTGCAATTTTTAGAGATTAGAGATTTAAGAGATTAAAATAAAATATTACTGGAAATCTTCCAATATTTTATGCTCTTTTACTTGAAGATATTTAGCTTTGGTAACTCCATGTTACTTTAGCTTATCATTTTCATAATTATGTCAGTGTTTTAATTAATGCTGAGAACAATAGTGTTTTTTTCTTTAATATCACAATGTTTATATTAATAACAAAATGTCATGACTTCAAACTTTGGCAGTTTTCCAAAAGGATAATGAAAATTGTTGAGCAATGGTTGAGTGTTCTTGTGGTGTAAAGGGCTAGGGTATTAGTTTTATAAAACACTGTGCCCACATTAAAGCAGCTTTAGCTACAGATGCAGCCATTCAAAATGCGCGGGCGATACCGCATTATTTTCCGGTATGCTGTACGCAGTCTACCGCAAGTTACCGGTAAATACCGCTAGCAAAATAATAGTATCCGGAATTTCCGCAAGGTGGAGCTAATAAAGCTCAACCTCTCATGTTTGAGCTGTAGCCATCAAAGTCTTTAACGAAGATATTAATAATAGTATTAATAATAAATGACCTTGGACAAGCTGTAAACTCAAAGTATTGCCCTGGTCCACATTCTTTTTTTCATTGACCGTCTTTGTAAAAGTAACACCACAGCATTTCGCAATCACGCATTTTTTTCCAATCATGCAAAGTACAGTAATTTTTGAGAATCGATTCACCATGCCTTACACATGCTCATAAAAGAGATTGATTTAGGAACATAAACATATTACCGTATGCAAACTGTACTGTATACAGTATGTATATGTATATTTAATGTCTTAACTGTGCCCGTTTAAGTATTGACTATTCATATCTAATTTTACCACTGAAGGGAAATCTTAGTAGCTGAGCATAAAAAGAATAGGAGCATACTGCAACGGGTGTGAAGGCCATAAACGATATTAATTTTGGAACATAAACATACAGTATATGGCTGGTCTCGGTACTTTAAAGAAAACATACACGAAACATGGTTTCATTATGACCAGAATCTGTCTTGAGATATTTTTAACTTGATTTACAGTATTTGAGAGGTATGTCTTAACACCGATACTACAGTGCTTAAGTACTGCTCACGTATATGTTTCTAGGTTTATATTATGCATTTCATACGGTCAAATTACTTTTGAGCAACTAATAAGAAGCGCGAAACGGTATGCGTTTTAGTTTCGTTTCGTGCTGGGACTGTGCTGTTAGTTTCCTGACTCCCATGTCACATGGTCTGTGATTGAAACCTGTAATACCGGTTTAATTCGTCACAGCCAGCATTCCGGTTGTAAAGTAGAAGCAGGCGAGATTTCCAGCGAAAAACACCTCCCCCTTCTTCAGGTGTGAGGGTCTTCTGCTCAGAATGAAACGCTAAAATGTAATGTAGGCTCTGAATGGGTTCAATTGTGATTTGGGCTTGATTAAGGTCGCTGCCTTTCATCTAAAACCCTACTTGAATCCTTCTAAACTAAAAATCAGTGTTTGTGAGTTCTAAATAAAGAGGTATCCAGGTAACAGTGAAACGGGCGGACAGTCTGGGGAGATCGCCCGTTTTCCATGTAAATAGTTCCCTGGTTCCGCACCCCTTGGTGTTTCTCTCGCTCTCTCTCGGGTCATCTGATCATTAGCTCGAAAGATTTGAGTGCTTTGTGTATATTCTAATGGTAGTGGGGGCAGGGTGTGTGGGAACAGGTTTGGTTGAAATTGCATTGGAGATCTATGTTCTTCACACCTGAAACATTTTCTCTGAAAGCATTTTCTTCGCAGTTTAACCGATCTTGTTACAGCATGTTACAGTTTACTATTATTAACCATATTAATTTTAAGTGCTTAATGTAAAATCTTGTAAAAATATATTTTCATTGTTCAAATATACATTAAGTCTGACTATCATATAATAAGTTAAATACAAAACTAAAGAAAAAATAGGGTTAAATATAATTCAAAATATTTTGCTAACAATGTTAACTGTTTATGAATAATAAAATGTATTAGCTAAGGAGTAGGATGGCACAGTTGTTAGTATGTTTTTTGTTTTGTTTCTTTTTCATAAATACAACAGTAGTACCTGATGTCTCAGTGGCTTTCAAAATTAAATTATGCATGCAAACCTGTGAACTAGAAAGATAACTAAGATATCCATCCATTTATAATGGTGGCAAAGTGGTTAGCATTGCTATCTTGCAGCACTGGGGTCCTAGGTTCAATTCCTGCCATCCTGTGTGTGTGGGGTTTACATGTTCTCTCTGGGTTACATGGTTTTTCTCCATATGTGTGATATGACTCCCTCTCGCACTCCAAAAGATACTGGTAAGTTAATTGGTTTATGGGAAAACTGGCCCTGGTGTGTGTGTGTTTGTGTCTGTCTGTCCTGTGATGGACTGGCGCTATGTCCAGGGTGTATTCTGCCTTGTGTCCGTTGCTTACTGGGATAGGCTCCAAATCCTCTGTACTGGATAAAGAGATTAGAAATGGAAGTAAAGGCACTGTGTGGATGGAACTATACACAGTGTTAGAAACCCACTATGAAATGGCAGCATCTCACTGAGAATAAAATATTTTATACTGCTGGCTTAAGGAAACAGCCTTTCCACCTCTCTTGCACATCAGTATCCATACCTAGTTATTTAAACAACTTGCCTCTAATTATAAACATCTTAATATGCTGGCTCTGTGGATCCGCATCAGCTATGTTTGCCCATTCCTTCAATTCATGTGCATCCAACACACAGTTCAATGCCAGCAACTACACATAATCTAAAATACAATCCTTATTTCAGTATCTATGTAAACATATAGTCTGTTAACTTCATCATCTTCATCAAAAGTATGCCTAACCCCATTAGGAAGTGTTCTTGTTATAAGTGTATTCCTCAGCTTTCCCCAAACTATCTTCTTCTTGCCAACATCTCTAGTCTTTTATCCTGCAATAACTCAGCCAACACTTAAATCTCCAAAAGCTGCTTGTGTTAATTTCTTTAAATCACAAATATCATGTGTAAATACTGGCCATGTAATACTCTGCATTGTGGAATAATAGTTTATTTTAAAGGGAACTAGAGAAACTAAGAACTAGAGAAATCTAGTTTTTTTCTAGAATTAATAAATGCACATCCTGTTCACTGGGGAAATTAAATCCACACTGAGCAATCTTCAATATGTTCAGAATATGACAGCAAGAATCCTATCAGGGATGCATTACACCTGTTTTCAAGTCCTTGCACTGGTTACCTATCAGATTTCGAGTCAACTTCAAAATCCTTATCCTCCTTATATACTGTCCTACAACTGTTATTATTGATCTCCGAATTATTGTACTTGACATGACTTCATTCAGCCTTTCCTGAACGTCTATGACAGGCAGAGAGAGTGCTGTTTCTGGTGCGATCTTTTACAGCTGACATTTCACTGTTTTAAACGAACAAGAAATTAGATTGCTCATAAATCACTTATTCTATATAAACACAGCGTAATTGCCCTCCGAAAATCTTCTTTTTCTTGTTCGTTTTAGAGACCTTGATCGAAACTGATTTTAGATGTCAGAAAGGATTTATTTTCTCTGTATTTCCTACATTGCTTTGTCGAGATTTTAACTTTATATCTAACTTTATATCTAGGCTCAGATTTCAACTATAAATCGTACAGTAATTAATAGCAGTAAATACTGATGTTTATACATAAAAAAGTCATGCCTTGGAGTATAGACCCCCAAAGGAATGCCATAGACTCAAACTGCAAAATAAACACATACAGAAAGAAAGTATTTGTATTGTAATTGCAAATCCTGGTACTGTATGAGTGATTGGTATGACTTTCCTCATTACAAATCTCTTATTAGAATTTAAATTTCTCTGTAACTCCAGGTCAGAACAGAGAAAATGTAACTGCCTTAAGGAGTTTACGATTATGAAAAATAGAAGGATAAGCATGATACGTATGTCTTCTGTCATTTTCTAAGTCATGTTAGTGAGCACCAAATCTTATTGAGAATATGAATCCATTTAAGGTTTATACCATTAAAGTAACGGTTTATTTCATGCTGAAAATGTTTGTACCAGACTTTTTTGAGGCCTGTTTAATTGTGTCTGAAGTCTGATGTTGTAAATTTTATTGTTAAAAAGATCCATGAAAATGTCACTACTAAAGTTAGCTGGTACTGTTGGTACTGTAAGTGGCAAGTAGAGCTCATATTTTAGATTTTGTGTAGTTGCTAGCGTTGAACTGTGTGTTGGATGCACATGAATTGAAGGAATGGGCAAACATAGCTGATGCGGATCCACAGAGCCAGCATATTAAGATGTTTATAATTAGAGGCAATTTGTTTAAATAACTAGGTATGGATACTGATGTGCAAGAGAGGTGGAAAGGCTGTTTCCTTAAGCCAGCAGTATAAAATGTTTTATTCTCAGTGAGATGCTGCCATTTCATAGTGGGTTTCTAACACTGTGTATAGTTCCATCCACACAGTGCCTTTACTTCCATCCATTTCTAATCTCTTTATCCAGTACAGAGGATTTGGAGCCTATCCCAGTAAGCGACGGACACAAGGCAGAATACACCCTGGACATAGCGCCAGTCCATCACAGGACAGACAGACACAAACACACACACACCAAGGCCAGTTTAAATCTAACCTCAGAACCTTTCTTTTCAGAAGACTTAGTGTCTGTATCTGCTTCATTTTCTAATTTTGGTAGCACCTCTAACTGCTTGTCTTTCTTATATGCATTTACTTTGTAATCTGTGGTCCTTTTATCTGTTTTTACATCTACTGTATTGCTTTGAGATGCCACCTTTAATGGTGATATATCAAATAAAGTTTTTTATTATTGTTATAGGGAAACATGATCAGATTGTCCCTGGTTCAGAAAAAAAGATCTAAAGTATACTAGTTTGTCACTCTTCTAA
Organism: Atractosteus spatula; assembly: GCF_055471065.1. NCBI lineage: Eukaryota > Metazoa > Chordata > Actinopteri > Semionotiformes > Lepisosteidae > Atractosteus > Atractosteus spatula. Next base: position 35,287,155 of record NC_142714.1, read on the forward strand.
TTCCCTTTGCTAAATGACTTTTCATACTAATCTGATCAATCTAACTGCCAGTTTTCTGTGCTTTCTCTATCCTGCTAGATTTGCAATTATTCTGAAAATTTTCATCTTGAAATAACTCATTTCTAAATACCTTTTTCACTGTTAACATCTTGCAGCAACTCTGCGACAAAATATACACTCTGACAGTTCATCCTGCTACCAACATTAAATAGAACAAATCTTAAGATTTCTATATTTATGTCTTTATTTAGTGGTTTCATTAGTGACAAAGGCTAAACTTTCTTGGAAAAATGTCTTTTATGTGTTGTGGAAAAAACTGACTTGCTTTAACAAAATATGTTTACAAATCCTTTCACCTGGCATTTTCGTAGTTAGAAATTATGGAACGCTCTGTTAAAAGCAAGGGAGTTTTTATGTCCGTTGCAGTTCTTTTGCAACATGAATATAATTATATCGTTATTAATTTCTTGAGATACGCGATTCCATATTATATTCCCTTTTAATCAAATTCTAAAAGTATGCTTGTTGACTCCGGTATCGTGTTAGTTAAAGACTTCGATGCTTAAAATGTTTAGGGAGAAATGGAATACTGGTGTGTATTTTTTTCTTTAAAGTACCAAGACCAGCCATATACTGTATGTTTATGTTCCAAAATTAATATCGTTTATGGCCTTCACACGCGTTGCAGTATGCTCCTATTCTTTTTATGCTCAGGCACTAAGTAAAAGGAGATGCTTCATATTGCTTGACTAATTTTAAAAACTAAGTTAGAAATGCAGACGCTCCCTCGGTGCGCTGCTCTGGTGCGCCGGCTCTTACACAGTGCCTGTCTGCCGTAAGCGTTACAATATACATACCCAACACTGCTTGTACCCATCTGTCATGCAAATAAAACACCTTGAATTGAATTGAATTGAGGGGAGAAGGGGGGGGATACTAAAGCCAATACTGGCTCAATGGGCTTTGACGTGCTAATGCGTTGGTTTAACAGTCCGGGTGTGGCAGGCTTCCAATGTCAACTCGACTCGATTGGAAGACAATGAACGTATTTTAGCCCTAAATGAATTAATAGCAAACATGGTTTACATAAAATACATTTTTCCAAGAAAGTTTATAATAATACGATCTATAGTTGAAATCTGAGCCTACTTTAAAAATAAAGGAAAAGCATTTTCAGAGAGCAATCACGCTGTGTTTATGTAGAAAAAGCGATTAGGTTTATGAGCAATCTAATTACCTAATCGCTTAAAACGCTATATAAAATAAAGTTTATTTAGAGATGAATGATCAATGTGGTAGTTTAAATAATGTGAGTCAGGAAACTAACACAGCGCCACCGGATTTAATAACGCAATAAAAACGCTATAAAATAATGTGACACAGTACAGCACAGTACAATAATACTGACCATGACTTTAGAAGCATAAATTACCTTACACTCAATTTAAACACAAGCTGTCTTTCTGTATGAACCTCTAAGCTGGTTCATACAGAAAATGTAGAAATGCATTAGCCTGATTATGATTAAAAACACATAATTAAACACGCGTTTGCGATTTAAATCAGAACACGATTTAAATCAATATAAATGTTTATATTGTAACGCATACTGTCCAGCCTCCATTTCTCTATAAAAATTTACTGTTGCACACACACACACAATAGAAGCAGGAACCGCTGTCAGAAGGGAAGATATGTTCAAAATATCGCAAATATCGATCATGTTGCGATATTTTGAAATATAAAAGTCAACTGATTGTCCATAATATCGCTTACCTATTTTTTCGAAGAAATGTTTGTTAAAATAAAAGTTCAGCACCAGCTGGATTCGAACACACAACCTGCCAGTTGGTAGTCACGCACCTAGACCAGTAGGCTACAAGAGAGCTCGCATGATCAGGCAGGCGAAACAGCCCTACAGAGCCCTGCCGCAGTACACGGATATAATCATACCGTTATTAAATTCTTTAGATACGCGATTCCATATTATATTCCCTTTCAATCAAATTCTAAAAGTATGCTTGTTGACTCCGGTATCACGTTAGTTAAAGACTTCGAAGCTTACAATGTTTAGGGAGAAATGGAATACCGGTGTGTATTTTTTTCTTTAAAGTACCAAGACCAGCTATATACTGTATGTTTACGTTCCAAAATTAATATCGTTTATGGCCTTCACACGCGTTACAGTATGCTCCTATTCTTTTTATGCTCAGCTACTAAGATTTCCCTTCAGTGGTAAAATTCAATATCTACAACGGGCACAGTAAAGACGTTTACAGTAAGTCTTTCTACGACAGACCAATGGACCACGAGTGCCCCTGTCGGTCAACCAATCACGCACCGCGGTATCCCGTGTCATCATACCTGCGGTATCTGTACCGCGGTGTCTGTACCGCGCACTTTGAATGGCTGCATCTGTATTATCTATTGAATTATTACAATTATTACATTAGTACATGTTAACTCAAATTTTAACTAATGCATCTTATATCTAATACCATATCTAATGTAATCACATCATCCTTTTAATTTATCCCTTTATAGGGGTTTTAACTTAAAAAATGTCTTGCCATATTGTAGGATAATAAACAAAAGTGGAATTCTTTCATATAGTTGGTATTAAATGGTTAAAAAAAACTTCATTTAACAGAAGTAAAACACACCTGCAAATATGCAATTTAAAACCCATTGTTTAGCTTCTTTTATTTTTATCTTAAAACACATTGTAGTTAAAATAGTACATATTTTGACACTATTTCAATGTACTAATATACAATAAAATGAAAGAATAGTACATACTATGATTCCACTTATTATTTAATATAATTGTAATTAACAAATATATTAGCATGTCCAAGAACTGACATTTAATGACATCACCAGCTACGTTATGATATTTTTTTTTAGTCAAATACTTTTATTCTAATTTCTGTTATGACCTAGTTAAGTGTCTTTATTCTCTTCCTGGCGCATATGCATCATTGTACTCTGCACAAAAGGAAGGAAAATAATGCTGGCATTGCATGTCCTTGATTTGAGGAGATTGTATTTTATCCATCTTTCACATATTGCAAATGAATTGAAACTTTTGGGAACACTGACAAAGGGGAATTTTCATAATTAAAGGGTTAAGATCAACCTATTTACTCTGTACCTTTCCCCTTCTGCTGAGTACACAGCTCGAGACCTCGAGGCTCAGCAGGATTTTTGTAATGAAATAACTACTGTATGTGAGTATGCTGTGCTTAACCTTGATTCTCTTGGCCAATGAGGAAAGGGAATAACTTGGGAGTGAAACTGTTTAAGTATATCTTGAATGTAAACCATGTAACCTACAAGGTACAGGTGATAAACTTGTCCTGTTGGTCCCATTAAAACAATGATTAATCTTTGAAGAGATTGTCCAGCCTGGTTCTAATATGATGTTATGTGTACAATGTTCTTGGACAGCATGGTACTGTATATAAGAAGTACTGAGTAAAACCATATTTGATCATAGCTGATCTAGAAACACAATAAATACAGATACTTTGTGCCAAAATGCAAATAAGCATTTCAATGAACTTGTGCATATGATAAATAAACTGAACTCTGACCTCTAAAAATTGCATTACAAGGAATTGTTAATCTGCCTACACCTCAAAAGGTTTGCTAATGAATGTTTGAATGTTAACACCAGTGCTGAAACTCTACAGATGCAGCCATTCAAAATGCGCGGGCGATACCGCATTATTTTCCGGTACGCTGTATGCAGTCTACCGGAAGTTACCGTTAAATACCGCAAGTTACCGGTAAATACCGCTAGCAAAATAATAGTATCCGGAATTTCCGCAAGGTGGAGCTAATAAAGCTCAACCTCTCATGTTTGAGCTGTAGCCATCAAAGTCTTTAACGAAGATATTACTAATAGTATTAATAATAAATGACCTTGGACAAGCTGTAAACTCAAAGTATTGCCCTGGTCCACATTCTTTTTTTCATTGACCGTCTTTGTAAAAGTAACACCACAGCATTTCGCAATCACGCATTTTTTTCCAATCATGCAAAGTACAGTAATTTTTGATAATCGATTCACCATGCCTTACACATGCTCATAAAAGAGATTGATTTAGGAACATAAACATATTACCGTATGCAAACTGTACTGTATACAGTATGTATATGTATATTTAATGTCTTAACTGTGCCCGTTTAAGTATTGAATATTTATATGGAATTTTACCACTGAAGGGAAATCTTAGTGCCTGAGCATAAAAAGAATAGGAGCATACTGCAACGCGTGTGAAGGCCATAAACTATATTAATTTTGGAACATAAACATACAGTATATGGCTGGTCTCGGTACTTTAAAGAAAACATACACAAAACATGGTTTCATTATGACCAGAATCGGTCTTGAGATATTTTTAACTTGATTTACAGTATTTGAGAGGTATGTCTTGACACCGATACTACGTAAGTACTGCTCACGTACTGTATATGTTTCTAGGTTTATATTATGCATTTCATATGGTCAAATTACTTTTGAGCAACTGATAAGAAGCGCGAAACGGTATGCCCAGGGCGTTTTAGTTTTGTTTTGTGCGGGGACTGCTTTAACTTTATCGCCGTGGATTGATTAGAGATATCAAGTACATACAAGTCATTTTTTAAATGTTGTAGTTTGTCTTGTAAAAATGTTACGAGAACATCATCTGTCAACAATTACACAGGTTCTGTTTCCATATTGCGGATTTTGGTTACGTAATATTATTTTCTAATTTAACGTTGTGAATATATGATTTGGGCAAACAGAGCCGCAAAGAAGTACATTATGGGTTGTTGTTTTTTTTTTGCAGTTTTATCTAGAACAAGCGATGCTTAAACCTTTGTCTGATTCTTGTGAAACTATCCACACGACAGTTACCCACAGTAGGAGTTGACTTCAGTGATGTCACTGATGGGATGTTTCTAAAAATCCATCCTCTGCAAAACGTCTTCTCTAGTTGTCCTGCATATGTATTCGCTAATGAAGCTGTGTGTTCTGAGCCTGGATCTCTACATTTCTGTATGAACCAGCTTAGAGGGCTAAAGACAGCTTGTGTTTAAATTGAGTGTAAGGTAATTTATGCTTCTAAAGTCATGGTCAGCATTTATTATTGTACTGTGCTGTAAACTTGTTCTGTGCCTAGTCACATTATTTTATAGCGTTTTTATAGCGTTATCAAATCTGGTGGCGCTGTGTGTTAGTTTCCTGACTCCCATGTCACATGGTCTGTGATTGAATCCCATGGAACTACTGTACAGTATCACTATTTTTTAACAAACATTTCTTTGAAAAAATGAAACGTTTCCCTTGGTCAGAGATTAAATAAAACCTCACTCGCACCAAACAAATTTATATTTCTAAATATCACAACATGATCGAATTTAAGTCTTTTTAATAACAATGAATAGTCACCTATGCGTTACAAAATAAACATTTATATTGATTTGAATCTATGTGTGTAAATATATGTGTTTAAAGGCGATATACTGTATAAAAGCGCTGATTCTTATGGAGTGTGTTCCGCCGGGGATTCAAAAAATTTATTTTTTTTAATCGCGTATCTAAGGAAAATTGCAGTATAACTTTGTTCATGCACAAACAGTGGCATGTTACATTATAATTTGGGTGTCTCCCCTTGCCAGAAAGCTCTAAATTGCATTTTGAGTGCGGTTTTTGACTTTTTCTAAATTGCAACCCATAAATAAAGCTGATAAAGCTTAGACTAACTGTATTCTAAACTGTATTACAACGTAAATTGCAAAAATGCACTTGGAATCTGTCCAAGCCCTCCTACGAAAATTATTTAAACTGCGACACTGATCATTCATCTCTAAATAAACTTTATTTTATATAGCGTTTTTGGCGAATAGGTAATTAGATTGCTCATAAACCTAATCGCTTTTTCTACATAAACACAGCGTGATTGCTCTCTGAAAATGCTTTTCCTTTATATTTAGGCTCAGATTTCAACTATAGATCACATTATTATAAACTTTCTTGGAAAAATGTATTTTATGTAAACCATGTTTGCTATTAATTCATTTAGGGCTAAAATACGTTCATTGTCTTCCAATCAAGTCGAGTTGACATTAGAAGCTTGCCACTCCCGAACTGTTATACCAACGCATTAGCATGTTAAAGCGACTTAATTGAGGTGCCCAGCTACCAGTTAACACTGTACTTCCTACTTTAAAAATACTTGTGAAACCGGTTTAATTCGTCACAGCCAGCACTCCTGCAGAGAGGGGGTTGTACTCGTAAAGTAGAAGCAGGCGAGATTTCCAGCGAAAGACACCTCCCCCACCCCTCAAAAACCCAGTAAGCAGCAAGGCTTTATGTTGAAAATTGAGGTGGATTTTGTTTATGATAAAGAGGAGAAACTGGGATGGGAGGAGGGTTTGGTTTTGCATAAGGGGCGGGATTATGATAATTGGAGGAATTTGCGAGAGTATAATGGTTTGATATATTTGATTTTGTATTGTGGTCGTTATCTATGTTTTTGGTTGGTATTATGTTTATATGGTTGTTTTTGTTGGTTGGTTGTTCTTATGGTTATTAATAATACAATCTATAGTTGAAATCTGAGCCTAAATAAAAAGAAAAAGCAAGTGATTAGGTTTATGAGCAATCTAATTACTTATTCGTTTAAAACGCTATATAAAATAAAGTTTATTATTAATTTGCTGGACAGAGCAGTGAACATTATTATGCATAAGACAAAGATAACGATCCTGATCAGTTTAAAAATCTGTGTACGCTGTAAGGTTTTTACTTCTTAAACTTTTAAAATACACGTTTCGAATAGAAAGAAATCCTCTTACTGGTACAGTCGCATGAAGAGACAGGCGAAACAGCCCTACACAGCCCTGTCGCAGTACACGAATATAATCATATCGTTATTAAATTCTTTAGATACGCGATTCCATATTATATTAGCAGAAAAGCTTAAACTACCACTTTTTCACACGCTATTTCACATGTTAGTTAAATTTAATTTATTTATATATTATATATTTATATCTCTGACCAAGGGAAACGTCTCATTTTTTCAAAGAAATGTTTGTTCACAACGGCGACTGTCAGAAGATAGGACACAGCGGCTCAGGCACCCGCTGAATGGAAAAGGGGCACTTTAATGTTCTGTATGGCTAATACTAAAGCCAATACTAATATTCAATACTTTAATATCCTTTTCTGTATGTTTAACAATAGTGGGTACTGGCCTAATTCGTCCCTGCTCCCATTGTTAGGTGTTAATGTGTTGTTAAGTGTGAATTTGTAGCTGTTTCCCTGGGGTCTGGCTTTTTTTCTGGAAAACCATAACTGGTCTTGTCCAGATTGACTGTCGGCGCCCAGGTCTGACAGTGCTGCTCCAGCAGTGCCAGGTTCTGGCGCAGCCTCTGTTCTGTGGGCGACAGTGGGACCAGATCGTCTGCACAGAGCAGGAACTCGATTTCCATAATTAATGCAGATCAGTAAATCAAGGGACAAAACAATTATTGCGCCCAGGTCCTCAATGGGCTTTGACGTGCTAATGCGTTGGTTTAACAGTCCGGGTGTGGCAAGCCTCTTATGTCTCCCGACTTTGAAAACCAAGTAATAACTTAACTATATGTGCAAACGTTTCATATGTTGCTGTTGTGGATGCCTGTGGAGTGTATCTTATTTGCCGCGCGCCCTCCCCCCCTCTTTCCCTCAATTCAATTCAATTCAATTCAAGGTGTTTTATTAGCATGGCAGATGGGTTTAATCAGTGTTGGGTATTTACTTTGCTTTGAGATTCCACTTTTAAAGGTGATATATAAATTTTTGACTAAAATAAATTGATATCTTTGTCTTCTAAGCTCTCTGTGTACAGTGGAGCCTCCTGTCCAGCCAGCACATGTCCACAGACATTCACAACAGCGACATATCATAAAACGTTTGCACATATAGTGTGCAAAAATGCACTTTATTTACTAAAAATAAGACAGAGATACTGTATCAATTTATGTTGCATTAGCCTGATTATGATTAAAAAAACACATATAATTAAACACACGTTTGCGATTTAAATCAAAACACGATTTAAATCAATATAAATGTTTATATTGTATCGCATACTGTCCAGCCTCCATTTCTCTATAAAAATTTACTCTATTACACACACACACAATAGAAGCAGGAAGCAGAAGCAGGGACCGTTGTCAGAAGGGAAGAAGGTGACTATTCATTGTTATCAAAAATGACTTAGAATCGATCATGTTGCGATATTTTGAAATATAAAAGTCAATTGATTGTCCATAATATCGCTATTCTATTTTTTCGAAGAAATGTTTGTTAAAAGAAAAGTCCAGCACCAGCTGGATTTGAACACACAACCTGCAAGTTGTTAATCAGGCACGTAGACCAGTAGGCTACAAGACAACTCGCATGAACAGGGAGGCGAAACAGCCCTACACAGCCCTGTCGCAGTACACGAATATAATCATATCGTTATTAAATTCTTTAGATACGCGATTCCATATTATATTAGCGGAAAAGCTTAAAACTACCACTTTTTCACACGCTATTTCACATGCTAGTTAAATACTTCGATGCTTGAAATGTTTAGGGAGAAATGGAATACCGGTGTGTATTTTTCCTTTAAAGTACCGATTCCTGGAATCTGACTGGCTGACACCCTTCTGAAGTGGTTCCATAAAATCTGGTATACGGAAAAGAAAGCATTGATAAAAAAAGCCTGGATTCTCATGTATCTCATACAAGTATCTTTTAATACAGTCTTTGCTGTGCTCTTGAGGATCCTTGTGATGTTTTGAGCTCTAGTTGAATGATAAGTGTCGCATTTTAAATCATTTTCGTAGTTAGAAATTATGAAACGGCCTGTTAAAAGCAAGGGAGTTTTTATGCCCGTTGAAGTAAAACAAAATGCCTGACAAAGTATGGCTTGGACAGATTCCAAGTGCTTGTACAAATGTGCTAAAGAAATTATACTTTGAGTATACAGCTTGTCCAAAGTCATTCATTATTAATACTATTAGTAATATCTTCGGTAAAGGCTTTGATGCATAAATATTTCTGATAAAGGTAGGTTGTGTACTTTTGTCCAGCTGAGCAATCTTGCTTTCATAAAATATATATGCGATTCAATATTATATTCCCTTTTAATCAAATTCTAAAAGTATGCCTGTTGACTCCGGTATCTCTTTAGTTAAAGACTTCGATGCTTAAAATGTTTAGGGAGAAATGGAATACTGGTGTGTATTTTTTCTTTAAAGTACCAAGACCAGCCATATACTGTATGTTTATGTTCCAAAATTAATATCGTTTATGGCCTTCACACGCGTTACAGTATGCTCCTATTCTTTTTATGCTCAGCTACTAAGATTTCCTTTCAGTGGTAAAATTCAATATCTACAACGGGCACAGCAAAGACGTTTACTGTAAGTCTTTCTACGACAGACCAACGGACCACGAGTGCCTCTGTCGGTCAACCAATCACATACTGCGGTGCCTCGCGTCATCTTGCGTCACAATGCGCGACGCCACCTGCAGTACGTGTCTGTAACGTGCCCTTTGAATGGCTGCATCTGTATGTACTCTAGCCTTGTATCATAATTGCACAGTAGCTTAAGTTGTATTTTATCCCAACTTTGAATTTAACTGCAGACCTTTTATTTTTAAGCTTGATAATCAGGCTCTCTTCTCAATTATCAGAAATTAGCCCCACATCGCTGTTATGAGAAAGGACTGCAGATAACCTTTGGTACACCATATTATGGATGGTTATTTGAATGTACTGTGAGCACTGTGTGTGTGAAATGTGCATTCGTACAACTATATCAGGATAATCACCATTTTAAAACTGAATATAAGCCCCACTTTTTTTAAATTTTCTTGAAGTCTTCTTTATTGCCCATCATTGCCCATTATTTTGAATTAATAATGACCAATTACAAGGTGCCAAGAAAGTTGGATTTAATTACAGGAGGTGAGAAAGATGACCAAAGTCTCACTCAGGTGTATTTTAAAATGATATTTCCTTATAGGTAATAATAAATGCAATGCCTCAAAAGTCTTAGGGGTGAAATGCAAAAGAAAGGAGGCAATTCTAAATGCATCTTTCTTTGGCAGGGGTCCCTTACCCATATTCTGGTGAGCCACCATCCACCAGGTTTAATAGGTCTGTGTTAAATCACCAATTTATAATGACAAGGTGTGATTCTATTATGATCAATTAAGAAAGCTGGGTGTTAATTTAAGGATAAAGATATAAATTACACAAAGATATAAATGAACAAATTCTCAGACATATGACTGGCCAATTTAAAAGGTATTTCTCGACATATTTAACAAATAATTTGTTCAGAAAGTTCAATATTTAACTAAATACATAGCACAAGCAGCCATCAGGTTAATTTGATACAGTAAAAACAGAGTCAGAAGTTAACTGAGTAAAAAATAAACAGTTGGCAAAAACCCAAGCCAAGCGTATTTCAGTATCAACCCAGGTGTGTAATATGTCATACTGAATTTAGAATGAGTGAGTTGAATATTTAACTTGATCCATGCAGCTGCATTTTAATCCCCCAGCATAGATTCAAGAGCAAGATAATTTATGCCATAAGTATCATTCCAATCAATCTAACGAAACTTGTGTTATGAAAATTGATTTTTCTTTTTTTTCTTAAGTAGATGCTTATTAATGAAGTCTGACAGCTGTGACTGCACAGTTAACATTTATGATTCTTTGAACATTAATGAAAATAGAAGAGCACCACAATGAAGGTGACAAAAATTGGTCAAAACAATTATTCAGTCATGTTTGACAGTTTAACAACCATGAAAAGACAATGTCTGACGGGTTTCTAGTTGGTCTGAGATCTTGTAACAGCTGAGTTGGCATGCTTTACAGACATTTCAAAACAGACAATATGAGGTTCAGATGAAGGCTGAAATTGGATTATAGAGACAGAAGTGTTGGATCATCAAACAGGAATGATAAGATATAAAAATGATAAATATTATATATATAATATATAATAATAATATATATAGAACTAACCATGTATGGCTAAGTCTGCAAATGTCATGTAAATAGGGTTTAGAAACCTGGTAAACACTTTCTTGCCCTTTTCACACAAATAAGACGGTTTTATAAAAATCTTTAATCTTGGATAACCATATCATGTTGGACATTTATTAGTAGAAAATTGATAAATTGTTGATGGTAGTCAAGTAAGCAGTGAACAGACCATGAATGTTCTCCAAATAAAACATTTTTCTTCTTTGCTTCACAAGGATAACAAAAGAAACATTTACATCTGTACATTAGGGGAATTTTACAGGGGAAAGCAGCTACTGTATGTGTTTAAACTTTCCTAGAATCACTGTTAACCTGCAGATACCTCATGGAGATCTCTTCCATTTTGGACATTAAGCCTGTCTGAGTCTGGTACAAATGTGAGATAAAAAATGCCAAAAATGCCAATGCCAAAAGTGACAAATCTAATTTAAAAATGTTAATTCACATTGTTATTAAATATAAATTTGCCATTAAAATGGTAATTTGACCAGGCACTGTAATATCACTTTGCATACATAGAGAAAACTATTAATTGGTTGAATGAACCTTTCATTTTGGAAGCTATGATTTTACATATATATACTACTATAGAGATGGAGCCATTCAGAACACACAATGGTAGAACCCACTGACGTGTAACAGTGGCTGCACTTTGCTTTGCTATACCATGGTGTGGTTCGGCTGTGTGATTCCCTGGCCAAAGGCAATCAATAGGTGATGCTTGTGATGTGTCAGATGTTAATGAAAACATTAGCTTCTTAAAACAAAAATGTAGTACTTTATAAATCTGCTTAATATGGAATATTAATATACAATCATGTAACTTAGGGGAAATTTTCATACAGATGCAGCAATTAAAAACGAGCGGGGTATGCTGCGGTACAACGCGGTGGGCGTTTCGCAATGCGAAAAGGCATGGTGAATTTCAAGACTTACTTTGTATGATTGGAAACGAATGCGTGATCGGATCAACAAAATGCTGTGGTGTTACTTTTTGTCAATGAAAAAATAAAGTATTTTCATTTACAAAGATGGTTACAAAGAATGTGGACCAGGGTAATACTTTGAGTTTACAGCTTGTCCAAGGTCGTTCATTATTAATACTATTAGTAATATCTTCGGTAAAGACTTTGATGCATAAAATATTTCTGCATAATTAAAATATTTATGATAAAGGTAGCAGGTGGTGTACTTTTGTCCAAATGAGCAATCTTGCTTTCATAAGATATTTGCTATTTTAGTTTTTCAAAGAAATGTTTATTTGTTAAAAGAAAACTCATGACAACAGCTGGGATTGAACACCCAACCTCAGGGTTATAAATCAGTCACTTAAGCTACCATGCCACCAAGGCAAGTCATATTATGACTATGAGGGAGAAACAATCCAAATCACTAAGCGATGAATGAAACCAGGAAGCAAGTGAATAGGTCTGAACACAGGAGAGTCAATGAGAGAGCAACAATCCAAAACAAAAGGCGAAGTCGAAAATGAGGAGCAGGCTAGAAGATCAAATACCGATGTTTAGGCTTAAAAGAGAATAATGCACACTTGGGAGCTCTAGGAGTATCTGCAATAGTGAGCGGGGAAGTGAGGAAAGAGGTGAACTAAAATAGTGACGAGAGTAAACAGTGATAGGTGTATTACTTGCTGCGTGAGCATTTGTAAAAGACTGTGCGCGTGGGAATGCAAGACGGGACAGAGAGTGGAATGCGTAACAACAAATTACATGAAGTCATATCCACAGATAACCATTAATTACTGAAGAAAATAAAACAACTGCAGTATGATATAATAGGTATATAAATGAAGAAAGATGTGAAAACAGGTTTAAATTAAATCCTTTTCTGTATGAGGTTTAGACTTCTAAACAACAAGCTGGAATTTATGGCAGGAAAGGGGGTTAACTGATAAGGATTCCAGATGCGAGCTAAGAACCCCCTGGGGATGTTATCTTAAACTGACCATTTGGCCAGGGTCTCTTAACTGGCCAAATACCATGACCCCCCTCATAATACTGAGTGATGTCAGAAGCGGAAAGAAAATACTATATAAACTAAAAGTTTGTACCGGCACATTGAACAATACTTCGGTTTAGTTGTTTCTTGCGGGAAACAAGACTTTGGCTTTATTGTTACTTGCATGCAATAAACTCATCTGTTTAACTTCATCTCGGGATCCAGAACCTTATTCTTTCTGTTACAACAATTTTGGTGTAGTCGACAGGATTCTTCAGAATGCGCAGAACTTCCCATCAGCAGGACAGACGGTCAGCGCGTACATTACTAAGAGGTTAGGACTCCTCTTTTATTTAAAAGTCCCGACTCTCTTGTCTGACCGAGTGGGAAGTTTCTGCTCTCTGCGAGAATCGCCCAAGATGACGGAGTAAACGTGAGTTCCTGAATTTCTCTGGCCCGGGGAAGACACCGGTGTATGTAATGGGTGGTTGGCTGTAAGTCCAGAATTTGGTCTGGCAGACGGTGATCCTCGTTATTGTGTACAGGCATTCGAAACTGGTTTTGGGTGTATGCCTTAATTGCACGTGGAGTTTTTGAACGGGTTTGGACCTTTACCGTGAGGCTCAGGAAAGGTTGGGCCTTAATTGTGCCAGGGGTTCTGAAGCTTGAGTGGTGCTTTGAATGCACGTATAATCCAAGATTAGGTCCTGAGAGTAGCTACGCCTTGGCGTGGCGTGGTTTTTTTTTGTTTTAAAGGGAACAGGAAAGACATAGATGATACAGATGCAGCAATTCAAAACGGGTGGGGTATTTCGGGCAGTGGGGTATTTCAGGCAGGGGCACCGCAGTTTCACGCAGTATCACGCGGTGTATCGCTTCATTTGACGTCATATCAGAAAGTATCCGGAATCACCTTGTAAAACCGCCAGGAGGAGTTAATAAAGCTTAACCTCTCATGTACAGCATTTGAGCTTTTAAATTTAAACTGTGTATTACAGCATGTTAATCATCAGTCATTAAAAAGTTGGTATATTTTATAAAAGAAAGATTGCTCAGTTGGGCAAAAGTACACAACCTACCTGTATCATAAATATTTTAATTAGGCAGAAATATTTTATGCATCAAAGCCTTTACCAAAGATATTACTCATATTATTAATAATGAATGACCTTGGACTAGCTGTAAACTCAAAGTATTACGTTGGTCCACATTATTTGTAACCGTCATTTTAAATGAAAAGACTTTATTTTTCATCGATAAAAAGTAACACCACAGCATTTCGTTGATCTAACTAACAAGGACGGGATATTAGCTAACCAATTTGATAAAGGAATAAATTACTTTTTTTGTTTATTTCGTTAGCGCATTTATTTGAACATTTCCATCGATTGTACAAGCACTGAAAAACTGTCCAATCCCTAGTTCGTCGGGCATTTTCTTTTAGTATAACAGACATAAAAAACCCCTTGCTTTTAACAGAGCATTTTATAATTTCTAACAACAAAAATTATTTAAACTGTGACACTTATCATTCAACCAGAGCTCAAAATATCACAAGGATCCTCAAGAGCACAACAAAGACTGTATAAAAAGATATTTGTACCAGATACACGAGAATCCAAGCTTTTTTATCTAATGTACGTCTTTAAAATTTATCACACAGTATCAAGTCAAATTTCAGGGGCGTCCGTATACCAGAGATTATGGTACCGCTTCAGAAGGGTGTCAGCCAGTCAGATTCCAGGACCGGAATTATCTGTTTTATAATCGAGAACATGTAAGCATGTATCTAAATAAATTAATAATGATATTATTTTAAGGATCTAAATTTCTAAATCTATGTATCTATATAGCTGGTAGTATAACTGTATTTCACTTTCTTTGTAAACACGTTTTGTTAACACCTGAATCGCAGGTGGATTCTGTTTTTTGGTCTGTTATGGTCTGTAGCTCAAATCCTGCTTAACAAAAAATTAGACACGAGAAGAGTATTGGACAATGTTGTGAGGCTCTGGCGGAATTTCTCTGTAAACTGAAGAGTTATAGAGGAGACAGGTTGTGTATCGCTTCTTTTGACACTTGTAAAAAAAAACATTCCAATGTTAATGCGACACGGAAGTTAATGTGGTGTATTGGTCGTTAGTGAAAAGATTAAATCATTTAATCTCTTTACTGTCCACATTTTAAACTGCTTAGTATTGAATATTTATATGGAATTTTACCACTAAAGGGAAATTTTAGTAGCCAAGCATAAAACGCAGAGGAGCACAACGAAGGTCATAAAGGAACATAAACATATTATGTAAAGACGCCAACGCCGCGTAGTTGTACCGCTGGTCCCCGGGTACATCCAGCAACGCCTGGCAGGGCTTCCCCTCCAGGACGGCGGCAAGGTGGCCCACCATCTCCACCTGAGACCAGCTGTTTGCCCAGACCACCATCTGGAACTGGGCATCAAACATTTGCCATGGGATCTCCCCATTATAACGGCTCGGTCTCACCGGCGCAGGCTGGAGCAGGGGTGGTGGGTTGGACCCCGCTGGTCTGGCGTCTCTTTCCTGCCACATGGTCTGAGGCGACCCGGGAAAGGGCCCCCCTTCCGCTAAGTAGGTCACCGTGGGGTAGCCCTGATAAGGGCTGTGGCCACTGGCGGTGCTGAGGGTTCGTCCCAGCACCTGGCGGCTGCTGCTCGCCCCCAAAAGGCGCTTTAGGGGGTCACTCGGCTGCTGGGGGAACCGGCACTTCCCTGAGTCCGACATCATCGGCCGTTCACTGTCCATCCTCCCGCTTCTAACACAAATGTAATGAATTTGGGTTCGTTGAGGACGAACACAGAGACTCAAACCTGTGGAGTTAAAAACTGCGCTTTATTTCTTCTACGTCACCACCCGCCAGCAGCACTCCTGCGCCCAGACGAGAGAGAAACACAAGACAAGCCCGCCAAGAGCGCGGGCCCGAGAGAGACAGAGAGAGACAGAGAGAGAGAGACACCAAGGGGTGCGGAACCAGGGAACTATTTACATGGAAAACGGGCGATCTCCCCAGAATGTACACCCGTTTCACTGTTACCTGGATACCTCTTGGGGGATATCCTCTATATCCTCTTGGGGGGAATATCCTCTTGGGGGATATTCTAACAACAAGTGATTATAAGACGATCTGTCAAAGTGCAATGAAATACAATATGCTGGACAATATGCTTCTCAAAGTGCTTTACGGGATAACAACAATAACAACAACAATTTTACAAGTCCTGGGAGGAAGAATATCATCAATATTAATAACAATAAACTTTATTTTATATAGCGCCTTTAAAGGTGGCTTTTTAAAAAAAAAACTTTTTTTAAATGCATTTGCATTTGCACACAGAGCAGTGTTTACTTGAACATGGAGATGCCATACTGAATAATTCCTGCACACAACCATTGCAGTGGAATTTGCATCGTTTGGCAGGGCTATGATTCATACAAGTGGTGGTGGATTTGGAGACAAAATGTATTTACATTGGGTTGCTGTAAGTGGAGCACTAATAAGCCCAAAGCTCTACTTATTATTTTACAAGAGAATGCACCTGACAAGCTGGACAGTATGCTTCTCTAAGCGCTTTACAGGATAACAACAATAACAACAACAATTTTACAAGTCCTGGGAGGAAGAATATCATTAATATTAATAATAATAATAAACTTTATTTTATATAGCGCCTTTTGAAGGTGGCTCCTCAAAGCGCTTTACAGGATAACAACCGATGAAACAACAGTGGCTGGGGGTTGAAAATACCTGTGAAACTGGTTTGTTTACAATGTACTGTAGACACAGGGTGTTACACTAACGCATTAGCATGTTAAAGCGATTCCATTGAGGAGCCGGGCGTGATAATTGTTTTGTTCCTTGATATCTGATCTGCAAGGCCATTTGGCTGCAGCGAATGTGAATTTTGTCTGAAAAAATAAAAGTATTTTAATCAAGATTCCCTTATAAAATTAACGTGAAACAAAACAAAAACTAAAAATAAGATATAATCTACAGACATTCACAACATAAACATATCTTAAAACATTTACATATATTGTTAAATTATTACTTTAAATATATACTTTAAGTTACTGAAACAGCCAGTTAATAAAATCGTTGCAATTTTGTTCTTGTTTGGAGGTGGGGATATTCTGACAACAATTGATTTAAAGACAATCTGTCAAATTGCAATGAAATACAATATTATGGGGGTACCTTTAAAGCGGAGACGACGAAAATAAGGTTTATTATTAATTTGCTGGACAGAGAGGTGAACATTATTATGCAGAAGACAAAGATAACGATTTATGTTGCACTGCCAGATTGTGAATCAATAAAAATATTCAATTAAACACGGGTTTGCGATTTAAATGGAAATGGGGGTAACGGGAACTCTTAATCTAAATAAAAATAAAATAAATAAAACAGATTTCGATAGTTAATAACCACTTTTTATGCGCAAAACATTTTTCTTCCTCCTGATCAGCTTAGAAATCTGTGTACACTATAAGGTTTTTACTTCCTAATTAAACTTTTAAAATACGCATTTCGAATAGAAGCAGCATATGCTGTTTTCTTCCTCCTATGTAGAACAGATCAGCAAGTTTTTTTTTTTTCCCCAGTCATAGGGGTGTCAGATGGTGTCAGCCAATCACCTGAAGCCTACCGTAATCTCTGGTATAGGGACACCCCAGAATTCTGTCGCATTTTCATTTTAGGAAATTATGAAACGCTCGGTTAAAAGCAAGGGAGATTGGCCGTTATAGTGGACATAAAAACAAGAGTTTGCTGCGGCTTTATTGAAAACCCAATTTTAACACAAATTGCCGGTATTATATCCTAGAAGACACAGACTTAAAAGACACAGACCAGGCGCCAGACTGGGAGAATGCCCAGAGCATTAAAGGGATTGGACAGTTTCCAAGTGCTTGTACAATCGATGGAAATGTTCAAATAAATGTGCAAAAGAAATAAAAAAATAATTTATTCCTTTATCATATTGGCTAGCTAATGTCCTCTCTTTGCTAGTTACCTGTGGCTGTGTTTCTGCATTGCGTAGCAACGAGTGACTATATTCTCAGGCTGAGGAACGTAAACAGCTTCATTTTCGTGTTAAATAATTTTTTAAATTAAAAAATTTTAATTTTTTAAATTAAAATTAATTCTATACAGCAATTGCATATTTGGGGACCGTTTCATAAAACTTTGATGCTTAAAATGTTTAGGGAGAAATGGAAGACTGGTGTGTATTTTTTCTTTAAACTACTAAGACCAGCCATATACAGTACAGTTTACATACAGTAATATGTTTATGTTCCTAAATTAATATCGTTTATGACCTTCAGATGCATTATGCTCCTCTTCTTTTTATGCTCAGCTACTAAAATTTCCCTTTAGTGGTAAAATTCCATATAAATATTCAATACTAAGCGGATTAAAACGTGCACAGTAAAGAGATTAAATGATTAAATCTTTTCACTACCGACCAATGCACCACGAGTGCCCCTGTCGGTCATTTTGGCCAGCCAATCACTTACTGCGGTAGACTGTGGTGGCTTGTGGGTAGTTGCCCGTGGTACGGGTTTGTACCACGAACTTTGAATGGCTGCATCTGTACATTTCTGTTTTTCGTGTTTTCCTCCGTTTAAAGGGAGCAGCAGAGATGTAGATATAGATATATATTTCTGGTGTATTTCTTGTTTGTGAACATATACACACGCATGATACTTACATAAACACACCTCATAATAAAACAGCAAAGCACTAAGTAGCAGGATTTAAAGGACGTTGAGATCCGAGAATCGCCCTGATTGAGCTCAGTGCTTAAGTCCTCCCCGGGACAAAAGCAGCAATGCTGGCGTTCTGGGGATGGTGAATTACTGATCAAGGAAGGGAGTTCTCGAGGTCTCGTTCCTTGCCTGTGAACAGTGCGGTGTAAGTCCTCTCTAAACGCTCTGAGAGGCATTTAGATCTGGAGGTAACAGACACCCTTAGCTGAATGAGTGCAGAAATGCACAGGATTTTCAAGTGAAAGCATCGCCCTACTGTATGAGCTGTTACCTCACTCACGACAAAGTAAACTCATCAAGAAACCGAATATGTGTGCTACCTGGGTGTTTGAGAAAGTGGTGGAAGTGTCTGATTATATATCGGAAGAGTGTAAGTTGACGGAAAGAGAGGAAAAATATAGGAAGAAGCTGAGTTTGTCTGAAGGCGTTTGTGGGCGAAGATGCCTGTAAGAAAGCATATGAGTATTGGTATAAGCACAAAGGTTTAGCTGCAGCCCTGGTGCTCGGCCGACACCTGCGGTGGCAGATTAGCGTGAAGGAGAAATCAGAATGGGATAAAAAAGAAAAGGAGTTTACAGAAAAAATAAAAGCGTTAAATGAAAGAAAAGATAATTTATTCGCTGCAAAAGAGGAGCTAGAGCAGAAGCTAAAAGAGGCAGTGCAGGAGAATCTGAAACTAAAGGAATTAGTTCCTGGTTGTGCTGTTAATGTGTTACAACCGTCAACTAAATTATATCCTGCTCTCCCACAGGGGAACAGACAGGCAGGAAACGAAATTAATTGGGATCAATTCCCACAGTGGCCATACAGATGCAGCCATTCAAAGTGCACGTTACAGACACGTACCGCAGGTGGCGTCACGCATTGTGACGCAAGATGACGCGCGGCACCGCGGTACGTGATTGGTTGACCGACAGGGGCACTCTTGGTCCGTTGGTCTGTCGTAGAAAGACTTACAGTAAACGTCTTTGCTGTGCCCGTTGTAGATATTGAATTTTACCACTGAAGGGAAATCTTAGTAGCTGAGCATAAAAAGAATAGGAGCATACTGTAATGCGTGTGAAGGCCATAAACGATATTAATTTTGGAACATAAACATACAGTATATGGCTGGTCTTGGTACTTTAAAGAAAAAATACACACCAGTATTCCATTTCTCCCTAAACATTTTAAGCATCGAAGTCTTTAACTAACGTGATACCGGAGTCAACAAGCATACTTTTAGAATTTGATTGAAAGGGAATATAATATGGAATCGCGTATCTAAAGAATTTAATAATGATATGATTATATTCGTGTACTGCGACAGGGCTGTGTAGGGCTGTTTCGCCTCTCTCTTCATGCGACTTCCCTTGTAGCCTACTGGTCTACGTGCCCGATTACCAACTCACGGGTTGTGTGTTCAAATCCAGCTGCTGCTGGACTTTTCTTTTAACAAACATTTCTTCGAAAAAATAGAATAGCGATATTATGGACAATCAATTGACTTTTATATTTCAAAATATCACAACATGATCGATTCTAAGTCATTTTTGATAACAATGAATAGTCACCTTCTTCCCTTCTGACAACGGTCCCTGCTTCTGCTTCCTGCTTCTATTGTGTGTGTGTGTGTAATAGAGTAAATTTTTATAGAGAAATGGAGGCTGGACAGTATGCGATACAATATAAACATTTATATTGATTTAAATCGTGTTTTGATTTAAATCGCAAACATGTGTTTAATTATATGTGTTTTTTAAATCATAATCAGGCTAATGCAACATAAATTGATACAGTATCTCTGTCTTCTAGGTATCTTAATAAACTTTCAGCATAGCTTTCTACCCATTTAGATTTATATTTCTTGGGATTTTGGGATCAAACGTGGAAGGATTAGATTGTAATCGTTTTTATTTTTCAAATACGTTTTAGAAAAGTGTAATCTATACCTGCCCAGACTGTACGCCTTCCTAAACCCCGCCTTTCACTAGTGTCCTGCTCTTCCCCACGCACCCCAGCCGGGTGCTCTTCGGCCTGTGCCCGGGACGAATGTATATTTTGATATTTACACCTGGCGCGGCACCGAGGGAGCGTCTGCATTTATAACTTAGTTTTTAAAATTAGTCAAGCAATATGAAGCATCTCCTTTTACTTTTAAGTCCCTTAAATACATTGAGCACAGCTTTCTCACCACTTAAGATTACTTTTTGATACCATCCTTACACAAAGCAGAAACTTTCCGATGACATACGGTACAAGTGGAAAGATTACAGATTTTAATCGTCTTTAATTTTGTTACGTCATACGTTTTAGGAACGTTTCATCTAAACAAACACCACAAAACTATTCTCGATTGTATTTCTGAATGTTATGTTACACCTACAGTAGTTCACTGCTTTAAATACATCGAATTAAGAATGTTAGGTGTAGCACTTTAGATCTTTTTTTCTGAACCAGGGAAAATCTGATCATGTTTCTCTATAACAATAATAAAAAACTTTATTTTACATATCACCTTTAAAAGTGGCATCTCAAAGCAGTACAGTAGATCGAAAAATAGTTAAAAGGGACCAAAGTAAATACCAGACAAATGCAAACGCAAAATATAAAAGTCAATTGATTGTCCATAATATCGCTATTCTATTTTTTCGAAGAAATGTTTGTTAAAAGAAAAGTCCAGCACCAGCTGGATTTGAACACACAACCCGTGAGTTGGTAATCGGGCACGTAGACCAGTAGGCTACAAGGGAAGTCGCATGAAAAGAGAGGCGAAACAGCCCTACACAGCCCTGTCGCAGTACACGAATACAATCATATCGTTATTAAATTCTTTAGATACGCGATTCCATATTATATTAGCAGAAAAGCTTAAAACTACCACTTTTTCACACCCTATTTCACATGCTAGTTAAATACTTCGATGCTTGAAATGTTTAGGGAGAAATGGAATACCGGTGTGTATTTTTCCTTTAAAGTACAGATTCCTGGAATCTGACTGGCTGACACCCTTCTGAAGTGGTTCCATAAAATCTGGTATACGGAAAAGAAAGCATTGATAAAAAAAAGCCTGGATTCTCATGTATCTCATACAAGTATCTTTTAATACAGTCTTTGCTGTGCTCTTGAGGATCCTTGTGATATTTTGAGCTCTAGTTGAATGATAAGTGTCGCATTTTAAATCATTTTCGTAGTTAGACATTATTAAATTAATAATGTTAAAAGCAAGGGAGTTTTTATGCCCGTTGAAGTAAAACAAAATGCCTGACAAAGTATGGCTTGGACAGATTCCAAGTGCTTTTACAAATGTGCTAAAGAAATTATACTTTGAGTATACAGCTTGTCCAAAGTCATTCATTATTAATACTATTAGTAATATCTTCGGTAAAGGCTTTGATGCATAAATATTTCTGATAAAGGTAGGTTGTATACTTTTGTCCAACTGAGCAATCTTGCTTTCATAAAATATACCAACATTTTAATGACTGATGATTAACATGCTGTAATACACAGTTTAAAATTAAAAGCTCAAATGCTGTAAATGAGAGGTTAAGCTCCCCCTGGAGGTTTTACAAGGTGACGCCGGATAGTTTCCGGCATGACGTCAAATGACGCGATTAACCGCGTGATACTGCGTGATACCACGTGATACCGCGTGATACCGCGACACGCCCACCGGGGTATGCCGCGAAATAGCCCACCCATTTTGAATGGCTGCATCTGTATGGAGACGGGGGGTCTGAGTGGGATGACACCTGGTACGAGTGTGATAGAGACGGAACAGGGACTCCCGTCTTAAAGGGAGGGCGCCTGCAGATCTGTACTCTCACCCGAAGTGAGAAAGGACTTGATGTAGCAGGGGCTGGCGCTGCTGATGACAGCGCTACTGTAATTCCATCTCGCACCCCGTCTAGGGGATCCGCACTCGCACCTACCTTCCCTGATTCCCCCATACGATCAAATCCAAAACCGGAAGATATTGACCGGTGGGATAGAGAAGTACCACACCCAAAATTAGGAATGCAGTGAACCTGGAGTGCACGTCAGGAATTAAAAGATACTTATGGTATCACTCCCCTGACTGCCGCTATGATCCTCAGAAGGACAGGGGAAAAGCGTGTCGGAGAACTTAGACAATTGTGTGAGGATAAGGCAGGGGAGGGCGATGGGAATGGGTTTGGCGATGGCTTAAACATAATTACCCACCAAAGACAGATTTGAAAAAGATATCTGCGTGTCAACAGAAAGAAAGCGAGGATGTGGCTGACTTCACTGACCACTTCGTCACAGTCTGGCTGGAATGTTCGGGACTTAGTGACGAAGATGATGTGAATAGCAACACCTCTGCTGTAATTAAACAAATTTATTTGAGCGGCCTAAAGCCTGATATAGCCAAAGCCCTTCAGCTGAAAGAGCCTGAAATAGGGCAAAATACGAGTAAGCAGTTCGAGGACAGTTCGAATGGCACGTCAAATTGAAAGGAATATGTACGCTAAATTACGGGCAATACAAACAGGGTGGATACCCCCCATGCAGAAGGGTGGAGCTAAACACCAGGTTTAGTCCAAAAGGGGAAATTACTGCAGGTCGGTACCATTTTTGTAAAGATTTTGGGCATTTTCAAAAAAATTGCAAAAAGAGATTGGCCATTGAAGGCAGCGGTGGAAAATATCGCGACCCCCCCCCCCCCATTCAATCCCTCGAATTGAGAGGGACAAAGAACTCTTAGAACTTAGCCAGCAGCCATATCACCCTGCAACTCACAACTAGCAACCCACTGAAGCTAAGTAAGTGTGAGCCTGGTCAGTACCTGGATGGGAGACCTCCTGGTAAACACTAAGGTTGCTGCTGGAAGAGGTGTTAGTGGGGCCAGCAGGGGGCACTCACAATGCGGTCCATGTGGGTCCTAATGCCCCAGTATAGTGATGGGGACACTAAACTGTTAATAGGTGCCGTCCTTTGTATGAGACGTAAAACCGAGGTCCTGACTCTCTGTGGTCATTAAAAATCCCAGGGTTCTTCTCGAAAAGAGTAGGGGTGTAACCCTGGTGTCCTGGCCAAATTTCCCATTGGCCCTTACCAATCATGGCCTCCTAATAATCCCCATCTATCAATTGGCTTCATCATTCTGCTCTCCTCCCCACTGATAGCTGGTGTGGTGAGCGTTCTAGCGCACTATGGCTGTCGACGCATCATCCAGGTGGATGCTGCACATTGGTGGTGGTGGAGGGGAGTCCCCATTACCTGTAAAGTGCTTTGAGTGGAGTGTCCAGAAAAGCGCTATATAAGTGTAAGCAATTATTATATTAATTATTATAGCTCTGTTTTCGCAATTACAGGATCTGAGTGAAGCAGACAAACGCGCTATCAGGGATCTTTTAAACTAGGACTCCCCCTAGTGGCCTCCCTACGCCTATCTCAGGAGCTGGGTGAAAAGGAACTCAAATTACAATGTACTTTGTACGCAGTGGCTCCGGCCTGCCTGCTGGATGAGAGCGTCGACCTGGGTGACGGCTAGTCCTGTTTGACGACAGGCTGGGGATCCAGCAGCGCTACCCCAAATATTAAATCGGATGTGCTGCACCAGGCCAGAATACAGCTGGTTAATGAAACATCTTGTAGATAGTGTACAATGTACCACTGGTGTAGGGGGCAATCGAATAACACTCAGAGAAACTAAAAAACTCGAGATTGGACTAGGAGATGGGGAGGTAACATTTAACGCCGTCATGTGGGTAGGACCTACCCCAGATCTTTTGGGGTGGGATGCTCTGCAATACCTACAAGGAATTACATTAACCGTACATGAGGAGAGGGTGGAGGTAAACATCTGGTCCCTCCAAAAAGACGAACTAAAAGGTCATTCAATTTGGACTACGGATAAGGACGAATGCGGGCTTCTGGATATGGAACCCGCCACATTTACTGGGAATTCCCCGCCATACACAAATCCGTATAAAATCAACAGAGAGGCAGAGGAAGGGATTCAACCAGTAAATCAAAAACTATTGGCTCAAGGCATTGTATGAAAAACACAGATGCAGCCATTCAAAGTGCGTGGCACAGACACGTACCACAGGTAATTGGCTACGTCATCGCCCGTTATACCGCAGTACGTGATTGGTTGACCTACAGGGGCACTCGTGGTGCGTTGGTCAGTAGTAGAAAGATTTACTGTAAATGTCTTTACTGTGCCCGTATTAGTATTGAATATTTATATGGAATTTTACCACTGAAGGGAAATCTTAGTAGCTGAGCATAAAAAGAATAGGAGCATAACACATGTGAAGGCCATAAATAATATTTATTTTGGAACATAAACATACAGTATTACAGTATATGGCTGGTCTCGGTACTTTAAAGAAAAAATACACACCAGTATTCCATTTCTCCCTAAACATTTTAAGCATCTAAGTCTTTAACTAACATGTGAAATAACGTGTATAAAAAGTGGTGGTTTTAAGCTTTTCTGCGAATATGATATCTAAAATCGCGTATTTTGCTGCCTGGGTAAACTATCACAAAGCTTTAGAGAACTTAACATTACTATTGTTATCCTCTATGGAGGATTGTCAGCTGTCACTGAGAGCAGACCCC
Organism: Atractosteus spatula; assembly: GCF_055471065.1. Classification (NCBI taxonomy): domain Eukaryota; kingdom Metazoa; phylum Chordata; class Actinopteri; order Semionotiformes; family Lepisosteidae; genus Atractosteus; species Atractosteus spatula. The sequence goes on from NC_142714.1 coordinate 35,312,587, forward strand.
CCCCCTCTTAGGCTGCACAAACGATCTTTTACATTTTTATAGAGAAATGGAGGCTGTACAGTATGCGTTACAATATAAACATTTATATTGATTTAAATCGCATTTTGATTTAAATCACAAACGCGTGTTTAATTAAATGTATTTTTTGATTCACAATCAGACAAATGCAACATAAATTGTTATCTTTGTCATCTAAGTATCTTAATAAACTTTCAGCATAGCTTTCTCCCCGTTCAGATTTATTTTTCTCGGGAGTTTGGGATCAAACGTGGAAAGATTAGATTGCAATCGTTTTTATTTTTTAAATACATTTTAGAAAAGTGTAATCTATACTAAAAAGCTGTATTTATTTAATACCACTCAATACTTATATTAATGGAGTTTAGTTGATACTGTTTAAACTTTTAATTATTTTAAATTGTATTACAGCATTGTACACATGCTTAAAAGATAAGAGAGAAAACGCAAGCCTTCTTCAGGTGTGAGGGTCTTCTGCTCAGAATGAAACGTTAAAATGTAATGTAGGCTCTGAATGGGTTCAATTATGATTTGGGCTTGATTAAGGTCGCTGCCTTTCATCTAAAATCCTGCTTGAATCCTTCTAAACTAAAAATTAGACACAAGAAGAGAAGAGGCTCTGGTGAAATTTCTCTTTTTTTAATTTCTCTTTTTTTCTTGGAAAAACATCTTACCCGCTGCAATCCGGGCACAGAAGGATTAAAATAAGTCATAAAGGCAGGGGGGAGAGTGAGTTCTAAATAAAGAGGTATCCAGGTAACAGTGAAACAGGCGGACAGTCTGGGGAGATTGCCCGTTTTCCATGTAAATAGTTCCCTGGTTCTGCACCCCTTGGTGTTTCTCTCGCTCTCTCTCAGGCTGGCAGGCTTGTCTTGTGTCTCTCTCTCGTCTGGGCACGATCATCAGCTCGAAAGATTTCAGTGCTTTGTGTATATTCTAATGGCAGTGGGGGCAGGGTGTGTGGGAACAGGTTTGGTTGAAATTGCATTGGAGATCTATGTGTAAAGTTCTTCACACCTGAAACATTTTCTCTGAAAGCATTTTCTTCCCAGTTTAGCCGATCTTGTTACAGCATGTTACAGTTTACTATTATTAACCATATTAATTTTAAGTGCTTAATGCCATTTTTTGACCACGCACGAATATTCTTATGTCCATATCTTCGCAAGGGAATCAGTGCGAATTGTAATACTAATTAAATGACCACGGGCACTTTCCACCCCCTCTGACAGCAGGAACATTCCCTCAGCAGCTCAGCAGCTTATTACAATATAGGATGTTCAAACTGTTTTTTTTTACACGGTGACACAGCGTCGCGTTGTGAATCCATTTTTCCGTGTTTACAAAGAAAGTGGAATACAGTGATACTACCTGCTATATAGATACATATGTTTAGATATTTAGACCCTTAAATTAATATCATTATTAATAATAATGATAATTGGCCAGTGAAAGCTCTGTTGTCCTTCACATGAATGCCTGAAACATTTTACCGAACACAGGATTTTACACTATATTCCCTATTATAAAACGGATAATTCCGGTCGTGAAGTCTAAATGCCAGACATACATTTGAAGAAGTCCTATATTTTCTAATATAGGCACATCCCGGAATTTTGACTTCACTGTGTAATGAAGAAATTTTAAAGACTACTTCTTAGCGTAGATAAAAAAGCTTGGATTCCCATGGACAGTATCTTATACACATATCTTTTTCTGTTGTCTTTGTTGATCTCTTGAGGATCCTTGTGATATTTTGAGCTCTCGTTGAATGATAAAAGTGTCACTGTTTGAATCATTTTTGTTATTAGAAATTATGAAACGCTCTGTTAAAAGCAAGGGAGTTTTTATATCTGTTATAGTAAAAGAAAATGCCCGACAAACTAGGGATTGAACAGTTTTTCAGTGCTTGTACAATCGATGGAAATGTTCTAATAAATGTGCTAAAGAAATAAACAAAAACATAAGTTATTCCTTTATCATATTGGCTAGCTAATGTCCCATCCTTGTTAGTTAGATCAACGAAATGCTGTGGTGTTACTTTTTGTCGATGAAAAAATAAAGTCTTTTCATTTAAAATGACGGTTACAAATAATGTGGATCAGCATAATACCTTGAGTTTTACTGGTGGAGCTCATACAGCTGTGTCTGGATATCTTGGTCAAATAATCGGCTAGTGTGTATTGTCTGTTTAGGGTTCTGTAGCATTCCACTGGCTGGACAGGAGGCTCTACTGTACACAGAGAGGGGCGAGAGGGGGGAACAAGCTGTCCAGCCATGTGGTTGAAGCTGATACCCTGGATTTTCTCCAGACACCGCTGTATGAGCTCCACCAGCCAGGACAGGAGTTTCTACTGTACACAGAGAGGGGCGCTGCAACCAGTCCAACCCCAGGATACAGTCCTCACAGACTGGGGCAAGGTAGAAGGGGTGTTTCACCCTCGCAGCCCCAAAGTGCACAGTGAGCGCCCTGGGGGTCCGGCTGCCTCGGTGCCCAGCAGGACACCAGGCCACAGCAGGGTGATGGTTAAACCGGTGTCGACGAGGGCCTGGCAGGGTCTGCCCTCGGTGAGGCAGGGAAGGAATGAGCCCCGGCTGTGGCCAACTCTTCCCACAGCAGGCAGGGTGAAGCGCTCCTTCTGCCTTTCCAGAGCGGGGGTAGCGTCGCTCAAGGGTGGCCTTCCCCCCTTTAGGCCGCCCCGCTCCCATTTCCCGACAGCATCCGGAGTCCCCGGGGCTGGGGGAACCGGTGGTTCTTTGAGTCCGACATCATCGGCCGTTCACTGTCCATCCTCCCCCTTCTGACACCAATGTAATGAATTTGGGCGCGTTGAGAAACTTGTGGAGTTAAAAACTGCGCTTTATTTGTTCTCCGTCACCACCAGCCAGCAGCACTCCCGCGCCCAGAGGAGAGAGAGACACAAGACAAGCCTGCCAAGAGCGCGGGCACAAGAGAGAGAGAGAGACACCAAGGGGTGCGGAACCAGGGAATTATTTATATGGAAAACGGGCGATCTCCCCAGACTGTACGCCCGTTTCACTGTTACTTGGATACCTCTTGGGGGATATCCTCTATATCCTCTTGGGGGGAAGATCCTCTTGGGGGATATTCTAACAACGAGTGATTATAAGACGATCTGTCAAAGTGCAATGAAGCAATGAGTATGCTTCTCAAAGTGCTTTACGGGATAACCATAACCATAACAACAACAATTTTACAAGTCCTGGGAGGAAGAATATCATCAATATCAATAATAATAATAAACGTTATTTTATATAGCGCTTTTAAAGGTGGCTTTTTAAAAAAAAACTTTTTTAAAATGCATTTGCATCTGCACACATATCAGTGTTTATTTGAACATGGAGATGCCATACTGAATAATTCCTGCACACAACCATTGCAGCGGAATTAGCATCGTTTGGCAGGGCTATAATTCATACAAGTGGTGGTGGATTTGGAGACAAAATGTATTTACATTGGGTTGCTGTAAGTGGAGCGCTTATAACCCCAAAGCTCTACTTATTATTTTACAAGAGAATGCACCTGACAAGCTGGACAGTATGCTTCTCAAAGCGCTTTACATGATAACAACAACAATAACAACAACAATTTACAAGTTCTGGGAGGAAAAATATGATCAATATTAATAATAATAATAATAAACTTTATTTTATATAGCGCCTTAAAAGGTGGCTCCTCAAAGCGCTTTACAGGATAACAACCGATGAAACAACAGTGGCTGGGGGTTGAAAATACCTGTGAAACCGGTTTGTTCACAAACAATGTACTGTAGACACAGAGACCCAGTAGCAATAGCTATTAGCAATATCAAAATAGCAATATTATGGACACACAATTGACTTTTTTTTGACAGCTGTTTTTTGTTGACAGCTTGACACAAGTTTATCAGTGAAAAGACCACGGGCATTCTTCCTCCCCCCTACATTCTCAGAATAGACTAGAATTTATTATTAGCACAATTTATTACAGTGCTAAATTTAATATTATTGATTACTGATACTTTATGCTAACACGTAGCTTTCTTAACGCAAGAAGTACTACCGTAAGTACTGTAAGTACTTACTGTACTGTACTTAAGTACTACTACTGTAAGCAAAAAAAAAGGGGTTTTGGAGGGGGGGAGGTGTCTTTCGCTGGAAGACTCTCCCCCTTCTACTTTGAAAATACCTGTGAAACCGGTTTAATTTGTCACAGCCAGCACTCCCGCAGAGAGTGATGAAAACCGCGCAGCGCCAGGCAAATGCACATTAATATGTTGGGCTTTTGGGCTCAGGTGGATTTGCGCCCTACAGTTCAACCTGCGGTACTGCTATGTACTGTTGAAATATAGAAAATGTCAATATGCTGTAGTGTCCATAATATTTGCTATTTTAGTTTTTCAAAGAAGTGTTTCTGTTAAAAGAAAACCCTCACAGCAATTGCTGGATTTGAACACCTGACCTCATCCTTATACAGTACTGTAAATCGGTCACTTAAGCAGTGACGCCACCGAGGCAAGGCATGTGACACATACTGAAACAGCAATACAGATATTACAGTAATATGGTCGGAAGGTCAACCACATGTAAGACTTTGGTGCTTAAAATGTTTAGGGAGAAATTGAGTATTGGTGTGTATTATTTTCTTTAAAATACCAGTAACAGCAACATACAGTTTACATAATATGTTTATGTTCCTAAATTAATATCGTTTATGACCTTAATGACCTTCGTTATGCTCCTCTGCGTTTTATGCTTAGCTACTAAAATTTCCCTTTAGTGGTAAAATTCCACATAAATATTCAATACTAAGCGGATTAAAATGTGCACAGTAAAGAGATTACATGATTAAATCTTTTCACTAATGACCAATACACCACATTATCTTCCGTGTCGCATTAACATTGGAATGTTTTTTGTCAAAAGAAGCGATACACAACCTGTCTCCTCTATAACTCTTCAGTTTACAGAGAAATTCCGCCAGAGCCTCACAACATTGTCCAATAATACTCTTCTTGTGTCTAATTTTTAGTTAAGCAGGATTTGAGCTACAGACCATAACAGACCAAAAAACAGAATCCACCTGCAATTCGGGTGTTAACAAAACGTGTTTACAAAGAAAGTGAAATACAGTAATACTACCAGCTATATAGATACATAGATTTAGATATTTAGATCCTTAAATTAATATCATTATTAATTTATTTAGATACGTGCTTACATATTCTCAATTATAAAACAGATAATTCCGGTCCTGGAATCGGACTGGCTGACATCCTTCTGAAGCGGTACCATACTCTCTGGTATACGGACACCTCAGAAATTTGACTTCTTACTGTGTGATAAATTTTAAAGACTACTTCTTAGCGTAGATAAGAAAGCGTAGGTAAAAAGCTTGGATTCTCATTTATCTGATACAAGTATCTTTTAATACAGTCTTTGTTGTGCTCTTGAGGATCCTTGTGATATTTTGAGCTCTGGTTGAATGATAAGTGTCGCAATTTAAATAATTTCTGTTGTTAGAAATTATGAAAGGCTCTGTTAAAAGCAAGGGAGTTTTTATGCCCGTTATAGTAAAAGAAAATGCAAGTAGGGCTTGGACAGTTTCCAAGTGCTTGTACAGATGTGCTAAAGAAATGAACAAAAAAAGTCATTTATTCCTTTATCATATTGGCTAGCTAATGTCCTGTCCTTGTTAGTTAGATCAACGACATGCTGTGGTGTTAGTCAATGAATAAAATAAAAGTCTTTTCGTTTAAAATGACGGTTAGAAAGAATGTGGACTAGCATAATACTTTGAGTTTACAGCTTGTCCAAAGTCATTCATTATTAATAGTATTAGTAATATCTTTGGGAAAGGCTTTGATGCATAAAATATTTCTGCATAATTAAAATATTTATGATAAAGGTAGGTTGTGTACTTTTGCCCAACTGAGCAATCTTGCTTTCATAAAATATACCAACTTTTTAATGACTGATGATTAACATGCTGTAATACACAGTTTAAATTTAAAAGCTCAAATGCTGTACATGAGAGATTAAGCTTTATTGGCTCCTCCTGGCGTTTTTACAAGGTGATTCCGGATACTTTTCGGTTTGATGTCAAATGACGCGTTACACCGCGTGATACTGCGTGATACTGCGTTTTGATGTGACACGCCCACCGTGGTATACCGCGAAATACCCCATGCGTTTTGAATGGCTGCATCTGTAGTACAAGCAACAGTCCAATATGGCCCGTAAAGAAAGCTAGCGGAGCATGGTGATTCACAGTTGATTACTCAAAAGCTACTCAACACATCAACCGTCTCACCCCCTTGGTAGCAGATCCCTCTGCTATTTTTCAACTGCTGACACCTGAGCACCAGGTGTTTTCAGTAATTGACATGGCTAACGGGTTCTGGTCCGTTCCTCTACATCCAGAGGTACAAGATTGGTTCACTTTTGTTGTAGGTGGAGAACAATATACTTGGACCAGGTTACCACAGGGGTTTCATAACAGCCCCACTGTGTATCACATGGCACTTCGGAGGTGCCCGCGAGCAGGTCCTGGAGGCGTGGGGACCACCACCTGAAGGAGGACATGACCTCATCCCAGGAGATTGGGTGTGGATCAGGAAATTTCCCTCACAGGTTCTCCAGCCCAGGTGGGACGGACCCTACTAGATCCTGTCAACGACCGATTCTGCAGTTCGAGTAGAAGGAAAAGATCGCTGGATCCACGCTTCACACTGTCGACGAGCCTTATCTCCAGTTGCAGACACAGAATGAAATCATTACTGTTAATAATGTTAATGGTTGCTGTAGGACTATGTTTCACAGGGATTAATGAACATCATTCCCACAAAGGAGAACATGGAGTTAATTCCTTTTTAGGCCTCTCATACCTGACAGCCAAGAAAACCAACCAAAGTGCCTGCTGGGTGTGTGCCGCATTACCCAAATATGTACAGGGAGGACTTCCTATGGAGGCCATTCCTTGGCGTCTCGAGGAGGTCATAGGCATGATGATTTGGAAAGATGATATAGGGGATTTTAATATGACAAACTATGGGGGTTGCCATAACACAACTTTAACCTGCACAACATTGCAATATCTACAGGAGCGAGGCTTAGAGCCCACGAGTTTCACAGGCTCTTACGCTCCTAAATATAACAGAAGCCATACACCACCATACCTGACTCTAAATAAGGAACGTGAGAGAAACATATGTTTTTAGCACACTAATGGCCTGCACTTGGTGGGATGGAGTCGTTGCAATCTTACCATCGTTGTAGATATATCAACCTCTACCTTTCAAATTCCAGGATGGGATCGGCACACCCCACAGTTTGGTATAAGCTTCTTATTTTCAGAGGCATGGGGAGTGTCAAATGGAACATACTTCATTTGTGGAAAACGAGCCTACCCATGGTTGCCAGCCCAGTGGTCTGGCTCATGTTATTTAGGATATGTGGTTCCTCATATCCGTGTTCAATCCCACAGCCCCTTCGTACCTAACCACAGACCACAAAGGAAACTGGCTGATTGGGAGTATTATTTAGGTATAATATTTCCACAGGCCGGCATGAAATTTCTAGGTTGAGAATTAATTCAAATGGCTTCAACTTTAGAGGAATTAGCAAATTCTACCTCATCTAGTCTGAAGGCTGTTAATGATGAGATGGTAGCCCTCCGAACAGTGGCCATGCAGAACCGACTAGCCTTAGATTATGTACTGGCTGCCCAAAGAGGAATTTGTGCAGTAATTGGCACTGAATGCTGCACATATATTCCTGATAAGTCTGAGCACATCTCAGATCTGGCCCAACACATTTACAATGAGGGACAGAAATATCAGGACTATTACACTGAAAATTGGGGAATTGGGTCTTGGTTAAAGTCTGTGTTTGGGGCCTGGGGTAGAACTTTATTACAGTATTTATTTGTAGGAATAGTATTGCTCATATGTATGAGTGTAACCATCACGTGCACAAAAACATGTATCACATCTTGCTATAACCGTGGAACGCACAATGTCATGGCAATGCATGCCTGTTCACCTAGAAAGGAAAGATCTGCCCTGATATTGTTTGTGTAAAAAAAATAGTCTGCACTGACGTATGCCATATTTTATAAGGGGGGAATGAAGAAAGATGTGAAAACGGGTTTAAATTAAATCCTTTTCTGTATGAGGTTTAGACTTCTAAACAACAAGCTGGAATTTATGGCAGGAAAGGAGGTTAACTGATAAGGATTCCAGATGCGAGCTAGGAACCCCCTGGGGATGTAATCTTAAACTGACCATTTGGCCAGGGTCTCTTAACTGGCCAAATACCATGACCCCCCCTCTTTACCATAATACCGAGTGACGTCAGAAGTGAAAAGAAAATACTATATAAACTAAAAGTTTGTACCGGCACATTGAACAATACATCGGTTTTGTTGTTTCTTGCGGGAAACAAGACTTCGGCTTTATTGTTCCTTGCATGCAATAAACTCATCTGTTTAACTTCATCTCGGGATCCAGAGCCTTATTCTTTCTGTTACAACATAAATATACAGTATACATTAGAAACAGTATACACAGTACATAGTATTTGTATATATAGTAAGTACAGAATGATATTGCATAGATTTAAAGTCACTACAGTACAGTATATCTAATATATATTTTAATAATAAAAATCTAAACTTAAGGGTGTTACCTTGCACTGTAAGGCGTCGTGTACTTTGCAGTACTTTGCGGTATACACATTAAGATTACATTCTGGGTGGATGCATCTGTACATGTAGTACAGCAACTGTGTTATTACTATGTTTTAAACTGTTAATTTTAAGTAATATCAATTATTGTAAATACAGTAGGTGTAATGTACAAATCGTTCTGTAGTAGCAAAATAGACACTACCAGAAACAAAATACTTCCAATTCAATTTACTACTGCTTTGTGGTAATTTCTAATTAAAAATATGGTTATCTTTGTCATTAAACTTCAGTGCAGCGGGGATTAAGATGATATTCATGATAAAAATATTGTGGCCTAAAGTCTTTGGCAACCAGCCAAGCTGCTTTCCAATTGGTCTTCCAAACTATATGATGCATGGCATTTTAAGTCTATGCTCCAATTAAATGTGATTTGAGCTCAAGCTAAATGACATTTCTGCAGAACAATGTTAGATATCTCAATGACAAGGTGACATTCTTCTTCCCTTAAGTTGGATTATAATGGACAGGTGGGACAAGGTGAAGAAAGACAGCTCAGAGCCAATCAGTGCTTCTATTATAAATCTCCTGCAGGGATGTATGAATAGCCACGAATGATTCATGGGATTTGGACCTTAATTCTTAGCTTAACAGAAACATCTCAATAGTCAGCACAATGTAAAGTGCTCTTTAAGTCCTAGAACATTAATAAAATAATGTAATCAGTTCATCCCAGCCAACAAAGGGCCTGCATTTCCAAGGTTAAAAAGCAGTTTCATCTTAGAAATACACTACTTTGTTTTTTTTTCCTTTCTTGGTCTCTGTCTGTACAAGACAATTCAAATTCTAAGTACCTTCTACAATAATGCCTTTTTCAAGGTTAACTTGTTGCTACAGGCTCACAAAGGGAAGTCAGTGACAGCTGTTTTGAACACAGGAGGATATAATTGATTTTGTCCTGTTTTGTTGTGTATAATGAATTGAGTTAGAGCTGGACTAAAGGTAGTGACCTACAATCTGCACTAAGAAATGAATTAATTCTTCATTGATCTCCATTGCAGTCAGATGGGTCTAAGATTGATCGCAAGCATTGATTTGGTTTTGCTCCGAACAGCAGTACAAGAAAAGCTGAAGGACAGAATCAGTGAAACTACACCTTACCAAGTCCACATGAGAAGCATTTTAAATAAAAATGTTTTGTTTGTGGAGCTTTTATTTATAACAAGTGACTATGTTAACACTAACTAACTAACACTAACAGCTATACACTGACTTAAACATCTTAATGAGCATTATAAACAGCAATACAATTATAAGGTGTTTATCCTTTTTTAAACTTTTCCCTGGAAAGTGGTTAGTTATTAATAATCATATGCAACTGCTCATATATGAATGCTCATATACATTGTAACTGCCACAGTATATAAATATACATTTTAAATTTTACCCACAAACAAATATCAAATTCCTATCTAGTTCATTACAATGAACAATTAGTGTCTAATCACTGACTAAAGATTGTTTTCATTTTTAAAGAAAATATACTTATGCAGCCGGAGAATAGAGTTTCACTATATATCACTGAAATACAAAACTATATTTGCAATTTTAGTTACAAAAACCCACTCAAACTGAAAAAAAAATCAAGCTACACCATTTTTATGATTTTGAATGGTAATTAACATAAATTCCACTTAATGTCAGTGTTATATGGGTTACAATGTACAATGTTAAGGGGCATCACAGAATTATTGAAATACCTCAAGAAATTCAAATTCAATTTTTCTATTTCTGCAAGTTAAACAAGTTCAATTAAAATTTTCCTTTTTTTCATCATGATAAAGAGTGGAGTTCTTTAAAAAATTGGAAACCAAAGGAATAATGCTTTTTTAATAACTAGAAGCATGCACTGAGGATTGATTATTTTCTACAGTATGTACATTAAAGATATATATTTCATTTTCTTTTGCATTTCATAGTTATGCTAATTATAGACTACTGTCAGAGAGAAGCAGCTCATTTATTTTCAAAGTCAAAGCATTGTGGATGGCCTTATTGCTTGATCATACACACTAGCTTTGCATATTATTGTTTTTTCAGGCTCGCAACCTATGCAAGATTCAAATATGCCAATATCATTTATATGTGTTGTGGAAAAAATATAACTGTCAAGAAGTCAAAGCACGTCTCAGATATGCAAACCATGCAAGGTTTTAGCTATAGGAAGACATATCTTTTAGGAAACAACTCAAGTATTTTGAATTGAAACAATTCAAAACCGACTCAAATATTTATAAAATATTTTATCAAGCACATCACAGTCATAGAGAATAACAACAGTCCATAAGAAAATGTTATCCACCTGAGCATAAGATGACAAAGTTAAAACCCCTATGTACAGGGAAAAGGTAACCAAAAGATACCTGCAAAGGGGGGAGATGAAATGAAGGGATGCAAAAAGACAACTGAGTAGGGTGTGTGTTGACAAAACCATCCTGTAGGAAGCTGAAAAGTAGAATACTTATCACAGTAGGAGGCTTTTTCTTGTGAGGTGGGGATGCAGAATAAATACACTGGAGGCAAAATAATGGTGCAAAGACATATTATGTTTCTTTTTTCCAGTAACATCAGCACAAGACACACATGGAATTCCTTTCTTTTATAAGGTTTCTCTGGCCCGTTCCATGTTCAGCTTTTCTCAATAAATGAAACAGAGCAGGCAAGGATACTAGAAATTGTAGCTACAGTATTTTATCTGTATTGACAATTACATCGCTGTTTTAATTAGCACTAACTAAGATGCAAAACTTTCTGTCTTCTCCTCCTGTAAAACAGCTGATCCCAGATGACTACCTCTCAACTTAGAATCCTGAGAAAGCAGGCTCATGTTTTTAGTTTTATATGAGCCACAATATGCTCAGAGAAGGTGGCTCACAATAACTTAATTTTTAAATTTAACAGCAAAATTCAAACAGCAATAGTAAAGCAGTGACATTTATATTTACGTATCAATATCAATACATTATGTGACATTGTCCTTTCAGCTTCCCCTTTGGTTTAGCCAAAAGCAATAGGTGCCACCCCAATTCTATCACTTGGTCATTGGTACATGACCTAAAGAATATTTCTGACATCTTTTGTGTGGATCTGAGGTGCTGTAGCCTAGTGGCAAGTACATGGTACTGTTTCCTCAGGCACCTCGATGTGTTGTAATTACTTTAATTGTCATGAAAGGAAGTGAAAGTGTACATACATTTCAAGGAAAGAGTGCATTGTGTAGTCATGTGTCACTCGCTGTAGATAATAAAGCAGTGATTTGTGAAATAAAAAATAATAATAAATCTGCCAAGGGCAGGCAGATAACATGGGCAAGCAAGCCATCAGGCCAACAGCTGAGTGAGCACACAGCAAGCTGCTTGCAGGCTAAATAATTGAAGGAAAGCACAGGCAAGCATGGTCCAGGCACACACAGTCTAGAACTGAAACAGGGACAAGCAAAGTTCAAAACCAAGAGACACAAAACAAAGCACCAGAGGAGAATCCAAAAAATGAAGTCAGGGCAAAGCAAGGGCCAGAATCCTGTGGAGCAAACACAAAGAGAACTCAGGAACTTGGGGCGAAGCAAGAAGTGTAGCAAACTCTATGACAGAGTTCCCACGTATCTCCAGATCACAGCTTCTGTAGTCCCTGAGGTGGGCATGGTAGCTAATTGCCTACAGGAGGTAAAATTTAACATTTTCTATTAAAAAACTACCAAAGTAAATATTAGCTCACCCCACTGTTCATCCACAGTGACAAGCATGACAGTACCCCTTCCTTTAAGGGTAAACTCCCAGCACCACACAGAAAAACAGGGCCTCCAACATAGACATTACACAGCAGAAGGTCAGTATTGAGAGTATGGGTGATAATCGGAAAAGAAGCTGGAGGACTGAATACCAGAAAATCCCGACCCTGCTGTAACACTTCAATCCTAGCAATGGGAGGGAAAAGCAAGGTGACAAGCAAGGTGTCAGGGGAGACAGAATTGGAAATTACCTCACAGCCTCCTTCACCACTAGGAGAGCAGCTCCAACAGCAAGGATGGGTGGAATGATGGGCTTGCAGAAATCAAAGCACAAGAATCTCCAGGACTCTGCTCATCTTGAGTGCTGTGATGCTACAAGCGGGCAGGCCCCAGAACCAGAGGGTGGAGAGGGACAGGTGGAGTCAGGACCACCATGGGAGTAGGAACAGTATCAGCTCTGCTTAGTGGGAGCCTGCTGTGTATAAGCCATAACATGGGACAAAGTTAAACCAATGATCAAAGACTGATTACATTTCAAAGCTGGGGCTTGGCATGGCAAGATTGCCAGCGGTATTATTCCAGCCCACTGGGTTCATGTTGAAATCTGTCATACTGCCATATGTCGCTGATGTATATAATAATGCAGAGATGGTTTTTTGTGAAATAAACCAAAACACAGGTAGATAACATAGGCAACTGTACAGGCTTGTGCAAAGGAGATGAATACAGGCAAGCATGGTCAAGGCAAACACAGTCTAGAGCCATATACAGGGACAAAGTTCAAAATCAAGAGACACAGTACACAACAGTAGAGATGAATCCAGATAATGTCAAGGCGAAGCAGTGTCCAGAATCCAGGAAACAAAAACACTAAATGCAAACCCATTACCTTTTTATCACTGGGAGGTGAAGTAGCTCTCTGAAGACAGGATTAGGGAATAAGAGGAGGACTGAGACACAGGGTAACACCATCATTAACAGAGGATGCTCTAGATGTTCTTGGAGGTGTCATTTTATTTCCATATATCAGGTCATTTTGCGCAGGACCAGGCAAGGTGTTTATTAGTATATACTGGTTGGTCCCACCATTGGTGGGCTGGAAAAAAATCACCCATAATTAAATAGTTTGTAACTCACAGACAGAAGGAAAAAACACTGATAGGAAACAGTAAGGAAACACAGTGAACTTACCTTTGGTTACAGTAAAACACCACTTAGTAGTGAAACTTTTGCAGCAGAAGTTCTGGTGGTGGTTTAGCAGGTACTTGAATCTTTAAAGTATACTGGCCCCGATACATCAAGCTGCCTCAGGACCGGAGTGGCATTGAGCCAGCAGAGCACAGATTGGACAGATGTGGTTGAATTTAATTCAATATTCACCTTTACTGCTCTCGAGAATTCAATTGTTATCGTATAACACATGGTGGTATTAATTTAATTCATTTAAGTAGAAGTATTTACTTATAAGTACCCAAATGTTGATTATGTTAATGAGATTGATTAGTGAGTTAGTGTAACCAATGTTATACTAGATGTATTATCCTTGTTTTTATTAATCTCTTCTTTAAACCCACTATAGCTTGATAATTCTCATGTAACGAGCTGCTGTCTATATCTAGGCAGAATTTCATGTATATACTTATTTGCTTTTATGTACACATTGTTTTATGTATCAATACATATATTCTGTGTATTGTGAAACCTTGTAAAGACTTCCTTGTTGTTCCCTGATTGATTCCTAATAGCCAAGTTAAACTCACGCAATTTACTGTTACAACTAAAAAGTGTGCCAGTACATTCACACAAACCCTGTACTTCACCTGGAGTGATTATTACCCAATAAACTACCTGCATACTTGAAAGTTTTACAAAAGAGGGGGTATAAAGGAATGTGGCTCACATTTTGATAATCCTCTCTGTTTTAACTTCTGACCCTTTTCCAGTTAGTGTTTTATTGCCAAGAAATATATCTTCCTGCTACTTGTGTATCTTTCTCTGGTTTGTCATGTTTGTACTACATACTATAGTTCAGTTTAACCCTTTATCTCTGGCACCACCTCCCTAATCTGTTTAAGTGGTATTTACCTAGTCTGTCACAAGGTGCAGTGCAACAATTGTGTCATTAACCCTCAGGGGCAGGCAAGACTTGCAAGACATATGTGCTGCTGGCTGTCATTACAGAATATGTGTGAAGGAGAGTTACTTTCATCAAAATGGTCTTGTAACTCTCTCACTACATCTGTTATCCAGTTGTGGCAGGCTGGGATTATGGTTATGTCAGATATTATATCTTTTAAATATCTGATCAGTCTGGTGGTCAACTCCTGCAACCTTTCAGCTTGTATAGTGGCTATTTTGTCCTCGTCCACCACAGTACAGTACTTTGAATGCCACTAGCTTTCTTGCTCTGTATCCATTTCTGAAACGCATGAAACTGGTAAATATTGTAAGCATTCTCTGTAATCCCCCTTCCTGCATTCTTTATAGTATATGTTGTAACACAATTTGCCAAAAAATAGACACAGATGCAGCCACTCAGAATGCTTGAAATGCTCATGTTCTAAATATCAATTTCACAAACAGCACAATAATTTAAAAAATACAAAGATTTTGCGCTTTTGGAAACTAAAATAAACATTTTATATTTTATAGTCTCACCTGGTATTTCCGTCCATAGCTCGTTGAAACCTGCATCCTGTTATTTTTTCTTCGTGGACAAATCTTGCTTACATACAATCCAATACCACATTGTACATAACTGGACTATTTTTACTCTTCAAAAACAAAATAAAATAACTATAATACTGCAGTTCTGCAAGCAAAGTATATTTTTTTAAATCATGTAATGTCACAATAAAATGTGTAATAAAGTTAAACGTCCTCCCCCCTGAAGAACGGTTTAACCCTGTGGGTTGAGGTGTTGCAATTGGTTGAATCATGAATTGCCTAATGGTAATATTGGGAAATTGACTTTGGGCGTGCTTTCGAGAAACTGTGATCTTTTAGATGGCGAAGTTTGCGCTTGTTTCGTGGATTGAAAAGGGAGAGAAAGGGCTAATAAGCACAATAAAGACAAGCTGGATTCGTAACTTTGATGAGGCTGACAAGAAGATGTATTTTGTTGAGTGGCATGAACAGGGGAAAAAGAAACCAGAGGAAGGATGGCCCTTGTATAAAACTACAATTCCGGAAGTGTCAGGAAAGCAATGAGCAGTACTACAGTAATTATATGATTAACTGTTTTATACTTATAAATTTCAAGTTACAGGTGGATTACACTTTAATTTGTTCATTTGTTGTATTAAATCTGTTTTCCAGATTTAACTATAAGGAAAAATAACTTTTGTCTGGTAAGTCTGGTAACAAAGATGAGCAAGAAGGAGCTGGAGCAAGGAGTCCTATGTGAGACCGAAAGGAAAATCAAGCAGTCGAAGTGGTTTGATTCAAGTTTGGAAGACTAAAAATGAGCTCTCTTCCAGAGCTGAAAAAGTAAAATTATGTTTGGAAAAAAGCACTTAAGGTGGAGTGCAGTTGCAATGATGTAACTGTGCTTTATTTAACTCATTTTGTTAACATATTTAACATTATTACAGAAAACCAAAGAGAAACTTAATAGATAAAGAGATAAAAGAATGAAAGCACAGGAAATAGTTTCAATAAAAAGGTCCAAAACCAATCAGTGCATGGGAAAGGTCGTTGTGAAAAATCAGTGAACAGTGGCAGTTTAGTTTCTGAAAAGGCAAACAATAGAACATTAATTAGCCTTAAGCCCTTTATATTATTGAAAGTGATAGTATGGAAGTACTCAGATTAGAATATAGAACTTCTTAAGAAGACCAAGGACAGAAAACCAGTTTTTATTTACACAGGAATATACAATAGTGTATCTGTTGATATCAAAACACCCCCTGTAAACATGGCCACAAATCAAGTTTTAAGGTTTAAGGTAAAATGTTAATATTAAATATAAGTGGTTATAATATTTGCTTTACATTAAAAATATGTTTATTGACCAGAAACAACTGTGTTAGCAGGATTGAGGTGAAGTCTAGTTTTTCAGTTCCAATTCCTCTTTGTTCTTACTTTTATAAGGCGGTTAACTGTAATTATAAGTGAAAATAGTTTTGGAAAAAATGGGATTGACCCAAACATTATACTCAAACTATGGTCTACTGTTAGTTCTTGTGATAGGATTCATGTTTTTTTTTCTTTTTATGGAGACAGGCAAAAAATGATGAGAGAAAAGAGGCAGAAATTGAGTGCCATTGTTGGTAAGAAAATACTTTAAAATAATATCTTTAATTAATATTATATAGTGCTTGCCATCCCAAAGGATTCCATAGCACTTCACAATTTGTGGAATGACTAGCAGTTTACTCTAGTAATTCAGTGTACTCACCACTTTATTTTAACAGATAAAACTAAGAGGAAATGTCCTGTAACTAAAAGAGGAGATATTGGGAAGACTACACATGAAAAAATCAATGAGCATTGTTACCATATGAAGAAGATGAAACAGGAAACCAAACCTGCTTCTGAAGTAAATGATGAAGGAAATTGTGCTGTAATTCAGAGCACCGGATTTTATCCAAACATTTTAGTTATTGTTTTGCTTTGATTTTGCAAAAGTTTTTATATTTATTTTCCATTGGTGGTTTGTTATATGCAATATTCTTTCTGATTTCTTCAGAAAAAAATTGAGATTAAGCAAGGTAGGTGACTTTTTATCAAGGTTTAACCCATTGATTTTTCTCATTTTTGCTAGATGTACGGGTGCAGCTATTCAAAATGAGCGGGGTATACTGTGGTACAACACAGTGGGCGTGTCTTAATGAAATTCATTTGGCGTCATACCGCGCTGTACCGTATGTAAATTAGATTATGTTAATAGTATCCGGAATCACCTTGTAAAACCACCAGGTGGAGCTAATAAAGTTTAACCTCTCATGTACAGCATTTGAGCTGTCACCAGAAAACACCTGGTTCCAAATCACTGCTGAGGGACAATCTTTATTCAATTAAGAATTTAAGTTTTATAATATTTAGACTTTTAAATTTAAACTGTGTATTACAGCATTTTAATCATTATACATTAAAACAGTGGTATATTTTGTGAAAGCAAGATTGCTCGGTTGGACAAAAGTACACAACCTACCACCTTAATCATAAATATTTTAATTAGGCAGAAATATTTTATGCAT
Source organism: Atractosteus spatula (assembly GCF_055471065.1). NCBI lineage: Eukaryota > Metazoa > Chordata > Actinopteri > Semionotiformes > Lepisosteidae > Atractosteus > Atractosteus spatula. Next base: position 35,330,279 of record NC_142714.1, read on the forward strand.
CAAAGTCTTTACCGAAGATATTACTAATAGTATTAATAATGAATGACCTTGGACAAGCTGTAAACTCAAAGTATTACCCTGGTTCACATTCTTTGTAACCGTCTTTGTAAACAAAACTACTTTATTTTTTTATTGACAAAAAGTAACACCACAGCATTTCGTTGATCCGATCACGCATTCGTTTCAAATCATACAAAGTAAATCTTGAGAATCTCCGATTCACCATGCCTTTCACATGCTCATAAAAGATATTAATTTAGGAACATAAGCATATTACTGTATGTAAACTGCACTGTATATGACTGGTCTTGGTAGTTTAAAGAAAAAATACACACCAGTATTCCATTTCTCCCTAAACATTTTAAGCATCAAAGTCTTACATGTGGTTATTTCGAAACGTTTTTACGTGTTCCTTCTGACCATATTACTGTACATTTATATACTTTGTGAAAAGTGATCTTTTTAACCTTTTCTGCGAACATGCTCGTTATCGGAGTAAAGTAATTATATTCATATAACAATTACTTGTTCCTAATTATATTCATGTACTGTTGCACAAACAGTAGTATAAGACTTTCCATTGAGATGTGTACTTCTGTTTCACTGTTTGGTGTATGTCTGTGGCGTGATAGCTTATGTGACTGACTCATACGGCTAGGGTTGGATGTTCAAATCCAGCTTTTGCCATGAATTTTCTTTTAACAGCTAAACATTTCTTTGAAAAACTAAAATAGCAAATATTATGGACACTACTGTATATTGACATTTTATATATTTCTTAATATCACAACATGTTCGAAGCTAAGCCATTTATTAATAACAATGAATAATTTCAAACGGCTACTGATATTATTACTGACTAAATATTATCGACACTATATTGAATTTGTTGGTCTTTCTTAAATATCACAAAACGTTCAAAGTGAGTTAAATGATTACCATTTTCCATGAATACTTGCACTTGTTATTGCAGTAAAAGAAACTCATACTTTTCAGAATCTAACTATTTAACCAATAAGGCACGAGAGGCCGTGCTACTGTATATTGTGGATATAGTCACAGTTAAAACGTGTTGTTTGGCCCGACGCAATGCAGAGGTCCGGCAACCTTTTTAACTGTGACTATATCCACAATATAGCACAGGCCTTGACTGCCTTATTACTTTTATAAAACGGTCCCCAAATATGCGACTGCTGTATAGAATGAATTTTAACTTTAAAAATGTATTTAACGTGAAAATTAAGCTGTTTACATTCCTCCACCTGAGAATATAGTCCCTTGTTGCTACGCAACGCGGAAACATAGCCACAAGTACAGATGCAGCCATTCAAAATGCACGGTACAAACCCGTACCGCTGGCAACTACGCGTGAGTGATTGGCTGGCCAAAATGACCGACAGGGGCACTCGTGGTGCATTGGTCGGTAGTGAAAAGATTTAATCATTTAATCTCTTTACTGTGCACATTTTAATCCGCTTAGTATTGAATATTTATATGGAATTTTACCACTAAAGGGAATTTTTAGTAGCTGAGCATAAAAAGAAGAGGAGCATAACGCATCTGAAGGTCATAAACGATATCAATTTAGGAACATAAACATATTATGTAAACTGTATATTGCTGGTATTGGTATTTTAAAGAAAAAATACCCACTAGTATTCCATTTCTCCCTAAACATTTTAAGCATCAAAGTCTTATATGTGGTTATTTTGAAACGTTTTTACGTGTTCCTTCTGACCATATTACTGTACGTTTATATACTTTGTGAAAAGTGATCATTTTAACCTTTTCTGCTTATACGCTCATTATCGGAATAAACAAAGCATACTTTTAGAATTTGATTAATAGGGAATATAATATGGAATCATGTATCTAAAGAAATTAATAACGATATAACTATATTCATGTACTGTTGCACAATCAGTAGTATAAGACTTTCCATTGATATGTGTATGGCTGTTTCAGTGGCTGTCACATGACTAGGTAAGTGGCGTGATAGTTTAAGTGACTGACTTATAGGTGAGAGGTCGGGTGTTCAAATCCAGCTATTGCCACGAGTTTTCTTTTAACAAACATTTCTTTGAAAAACTATAATAGCAATAGCAAATTAACAATATTATGGACATTCTATTGACTTTTTTATATTTCTAAATATCACAACATGTTTGAATCTAAGGCATTTATTAATAACAACGAATAGTTTCAAACTGCTACTGATATCATTATCATCAATATGTGAAAAAAGTGAATCCTGTTTTTTATGGTCTGTAACTCAAATCCTGCTTAACTAAAAATTAGACACAAGAAGAGTATTATTGGACAATGTTGTGAGGCTAAAGAAATCAATAACGATATTAATTCAAAGATCTAAATATATTTAACGCATATGCCTGACATTAGAGGGTGTGTCTGCTCGCCTGCGCGGTGACGTCACTGTCTTTCCCTCTGAATAGCTACAGTAGCAGGAACCTGTACCATGTGGATCCCTTTAGATCTCCCTTCAGATTTAAAAGGTTATTAATAATATCTTCAGTGTCGAATTAACATTGGAATGTTCTTCCAAGTGTAAAAAGAGGCGATACGCAACGTGTCTCCTTCATACATTTTCAGTTTACAGACCGTACAAGATCATTTTTTATGAATAATGTCTTCCGTATCGCTTAGCTAATGCAGCATACTATGTAATGCAGCATAGTATGCAAGTAATCTCTCTGTTCCAATACCAGCCTCCCCACAGATTGGTCTCAACTCTTATACCCTAGCAGGCAATGTGAAGTAGTAGCTAATGCTTGCTAAAGGGAAACATAAATAATTACAGCTAGACAGAGGCAGTCTGCAAGAATGGCTGTAATTGTCGATGTGTGGATGTATGGATATCTGTCAATATTATTTCATGGAATTAAAATAATGAATTTACTACCATATTCCGCTGTTTTGATTTTACTTTTTGTTGAACCATGTTTGGGTAATTTATTGGTAAATAATGGTAATGTAAATTCATGCTTAAGAACGTGGTCAGGTGAAGTATACTTTATTTTGTTGCACCTGTCCTCTATTTGATAAAATATATGTTTATAATTATAAAAATGTATTATACATGGTTGGTTTAATGATTAGTATTTAAAAAATATACAGAATTACAAACCTCGATTTCGTTTTAAGGGTTGTTGTAAACTCGTACAACTAATTTTTACTCCTGCTATATGCAGTATTCACATTTGCGAACTCATTCATGTTATTCATTTATCAATAATATTTTATTATGAATATTATTTTAATATTCAACATACTGTAATATATACAATAATAATAAAAATGTCAACATGTCATGCATATGTAGCCACTCAGAACGCATGGTATTTCTTCCAAATATGGTAAAAGGTGTGTGTTGGGGTGCGCTGCGGTATGTAATTCACTGGCCAAAGAAGATCAATAGATGGCACTTGTGGTGCATTAGATGTTATCGAACCGATTGCTTCATGTAATCTCTCTACTATGCATGTTTACATTTTACAACTAATGGTAAAATTGTGGTAGCTGAGCAAAATAACAAAACATTTTTCTAACAGTAAAAAAATAACAGTAGCATAAAGTCTCTGAACAGAAAATATTTGACTTTATTAAGTTTGTATATACTTTATAAAAAGCTATAATGTTTTAACCTTTTCTATGAATACTTGCAGTCGTTATTACAGTAAAAACTGTGTACTTTTTAATAATAATAGCTTACACGTATATAGCATTCTTCTAGACACCCCACTCAAAGCACTTTACAAGTAATGGGGACTCCTACTCTTACACCCCTACTCTTTTCAAGAAACACACTAGGATCTTTAATGACCATAGACAGTCAGGACCTCAGTTTTACATTTAATCTGAAGGATGGTGCCTTTTTACAGTATAGTGTCCCCATCATTATACCGGGTTATTAGGACCCACACAGACTGCAGGGTCAGCGCTCCCTGCTGGCCCCACTAACACCTCTTTGTGCAGCAACTTAGTTTTTCCCCAGGAGGCCTCCCATCCAGGTACTGACCAGGCTCACATCTGCTTAGCTTCAGTGGGTTGCCAGATGTGAGCTGGGTGATATGGCTATTATTTAACACATTTTTAGAATTTGCTTAACAGGGAAAATAATATTGAGTTGTGTAACTAAAGAAATCAATAACAATATTAATTGAAGGATCTAAATATACAATATTTATATAGCTGGTAGCTGATAGCTGGCGATATACCAAAAATGTATTGATATTGACGTTAAGAATCTCTCACCGACCTAATTTCAGTATGTTCGGTAAAAGCTTTCCCCACTGTGTGCTTTCATGAGCGGTCCCCTTAAAAAACTACAACACCCAGTTATCATATTGAGTCACATTCTTCTGCCTCATCCAACCTTTGTTCTTCATTCAAAACACAAAGAAGCATGCCAGGCATGAGACAACATGAGCGCTTATGCTGAACCCCAGTTAGGCAGAGATGACTCAAGTACTGTACAAATGAAGTCGAGCTGGTATCTCAAAAAGATGCAGTGTCTATCATTTGATCATATTTTGGCTTCAGCAAACAGGATACTGAGCAAAGAGAAGTTAGATGCACCCAAACATAACACAAGCAACTTGTTTCATCAAAACAATGAGTAAAAGTCATACAAGTGCTGCATGAGTAAGAGTAAATTAAGGGAGGATTTTATTTATTTACATTATTCATTTTGAAAATTCACAATGGATGTGAAACATAATTTTCTATTTTTGTTAGTAATTCAGGCAACTTGTCTTTAACTGTAAAACAATTTAAAACTGTGATCTTTTTTCATAAGATGTATATTTTGATTTCTAGAATATTTTTTATTGAAATTTTATAAGATGTGAGACATTCAGATTTATTTTGCATTTGATAATTGTTCAAAGTTCTATATTTTTCATAAATGTTCATTGTGCAAAATGTTAAAATGTTCAGTAAATGTTCATTAAAAGTTAGTCTGTTTGTGTTTCCATTAATTATGTCCTTAAATTACCTGTAGGACATTAAGATATGATGAGATGTGTGCAGCTTTAATAGTTTCGCATATTTAAAACATGATCTTTCTGCATATCATGTAATCATATAATTTCAAGGGTTTCAAAAATAATTATTGTTAATTTATCGTTATTGAGGTGTAGTGTGCTCTCACGAGGCACCAGTTCTGTAGGGTTTGGGCATTTACGGGGACAATTATTAATTGTAGCCGTAAATCACAAAATTATTCTTTTGATGGCCTTAGAATCCAACCATGCTATATATCTCAAACAACGCACACACACACGGGTACTAATACACGAGGATACATTTATCAATACATAAAATATGCATATAAACCTAACAGATCTTATCGTGAGAGTTATCAGAATACAAAAGGTATATATTCATTCAGTTACAAAGAGTTACACATATCAAGAGGACATATATTCAGTATATCATTTATTTAGACCGTTTCGTAAATGAACTTGGTTATAACTTCTACATTGGATACTCTAAACAAGTACATAACTCTTAGGAATTAAATTGATATCAACTGATTGGGATAACAATTTAATTCTCGAGCTGTAATGCATTGAAGTTGAATACTCATCCAATCTCTGGGGATTCAGATCTCCTGAGGGCTCTCTGGCTCCGTGCCAGGCTGTGCTGTGCGGCTTGCGATGGTGCGCTGCTGATGCTCACTGACCGGCTAGTTAGTGTTGGCTTTAACTAGCAAAGTTTGTGCACAGGAGAAAAGATGACTGTGGGTCCCAGCAAGTCAGGAAGAGGACCGGTTCGTTCCTGATGAAGCGCTAGTTTTGAATAGTGATTCAGCTGTCCACAGTTCCGACCTGTTCACGAGGCTTGCTGCTGGTGCTAACCTCGGGTGGATCCTCTGGTTACTCTCTGGCAACCTCCGCTCTAGACTCTTAGAACAGAGGAAAGTTCTGGCACTCGGACACACTGGCCGTTCCGTGGTTGTCCGGACTGAGTCTCAGGATGTTCAGGAGGCGCGCTGCGAGAATGTCCTGCCCTTGGGAGCCGTTCTGCTCCTGGGCCGTCCTGCCCTGGAATTGTCTCACACCCCTGGAATTCTCCTTAGAATTCTCCTTAGAATTTCTCCTACTCCAGGCTCTCTGTGTTGCCTGTTTTTACCATGAGGAACTTCAGCTCGTTCATTGGCTGAAAGTTTCCTGGTCATCAGAGACCCACGTGGGTTACTCGGCCTTACCAGTCCCTGATTGGTTGATCAAGGTGAGATATGAGTCACTTACCCCTGACACTTAGGAATGCAGTCCAGATGTCCATCTGGCACTCCCTAGACAGATAGGCACCAATGGATGACCATTGATCATGATAGCCAGGCTTAGCTAAGTGCACCCCCATTTGGGAGCTGTCCCTTATCAAAAGAAAACATCTTTAAATCAGCCTGCATGAATAGCTTCTCTGTGGCTGCACCACAGAGATGAAGAGAGAGATGGGGCCTCATTTGGGAAAGCACAGCAACACTTAATTCTGTCTTATTAACAAGCATTGCCGCTACAGAGGTAAATGTGTGAAATTATCATGATATTGATTTGAGGTCATATCGCCCAGCCCCAGCTGGTAGTATAACTGTATTCCACCCTCTTTGTAAATGTCTGCATCAATCTCTTTGACTCCTTCACTTGTGTTTACTTTGGAAACATTTTGACCTGTCTGTTTCAGCTCTGTTTCTGGGTGGAGCATCGGTACAGCGGATTTAGTGTGCAACTATTACCCTGAATGCCCGTGTTCAATTATGTACATTATATTGATATTATGTATAATTATATATATATAAAATTGTGTTCAATGTTAAGTGATATTAATACATTAAAAACATTAATGAGCAAATGTGAATACCGTCAATAGTGGGAGTAAAAACTGTTTTAATTCTATTTAAAATACTTTATTCATCCCAGTGGGGCAATTTAATACAAGCCTTTACAACAAGCCTTAAAATGAAATTGTACATATCATAATTATAATCGAGAATAACAAGTGTTATTAAAAAGACCACTGAAACTAAATTATAATAATGCATTTGATCATTATTAACAATATTAATTTATAATAATAAATCATAATTTCAAATTTCATAATTTTGTCTGCTGTCTTCATGTCTGGCTGCTGCTCCCTATTAGAGCATCTCTTGCAGGTGTAGAATATGGGCTTGCTGCCAGACTATGATCCTTTTCATAGTCATCATTTCAGATTCTGTAGTCAGAGCTTGGGCAGCCAAAAGAGTCTGAAGACAGAACTGGTGAAAGGTCAAATAATTTCTTCAATTGTCACGGCTCACTTTTTGTGCTTGTCCTTTTTTCCCACCCATTTTCCTTTTCCTATACCCTGATCATCCATGAACTCTAATAATTCATATATTTACTATATTTCAGGTGTTTTTCTGATTTTCAGTCAATGATTGGTAATGAACAAAAAATTCAAAAACAGCATATTGACAATGAGAGAAAAAAAAACAAAGAAACTTGTCTTAAAATCATTAATTTAACTAATGCCCCTACTTTCAAAGTAAAGTGAACACTTCAAATTATATCTGACAGAGAAAGGTCATTTATGGCTTGTCTATTTCTAAATCTCATTTTAAAGTACCTTTTGTCTTACCATGTACTACTTGCTATCAGACATGTCTAAAAAGAGACTTACTGCATTACAGAAGAAATTTTGATGATAGAAGAAAAGAACATATTTACTGTATGGAAGTGGTCAGATTCATGTAATGTTCATGTAACATTAGAAGAAAAGTAAGCATATGTTTACAATGCTTGTGATACAGAGCTTTTTAATTAAGGCCAATTACCTTAAATTAAAAATGAACTAATTCTGTTGGCTACCACATAAACATCTTGGATTCCTAAGCCTTTGGTTTAACAAACAGCTGCTCCACTTCACTTTTCTAAGCACTGTGGGTTTTGCTTTTTTTGTGTTTCCTATTTAATTTGCCTTTACCTGATTTATAGTTTTCACAAGACAAAACTTTATAAACAAGTGCACTTCATTCAGTTTTCTCTGCAATGAGGAGAATTAATCTATCCATCCATTTTCTATCTGTTTTATCTATATAGGGTCACTTTGGAGCTGGAGTCCATCCATGCAAGCAACAATGCTAACCATTGCAGTTCCATGCAGTCTGGGGGGGGTGTTAAAAGGGTGAATAAAATGATCTGCAAAATGATCTAAATTCTTTAACGTATTACACTTAAGTGTCATCTGCAATATGCCTTTGAAAAATCATTAAAAATCATCCATTGACACTAAGGATATTCATTGATTTTGTTATAAAATACATGTTATCTGTGCACATCTGTCCTTCCTTTGATTTCTTATTGCAATAAAATTCATCATTGCACTCTGCACTATATTGCATACTGCTGGTGAATCCAATGTTATTGACCTTAAAAGGTAACATAGCCTGATGATTCAAACTTTGTTTCAAATGAAAAATAAGCAAGATACACTGTGAAGGGGTCAGCATACAAGATTTATTATTTAAAGTGAAAGAAATAAGGGATGACAAGTCCTGTAAGTGCAAAAAAATGCAAGTAATCCGAAGACAGGAAAATCAAGAATGGTATTATTGAGGTAAAACAGGCCTCTTCAATAGTTCAATAAGTGAATGCTCGCCCTGCTGAGCTATTTAAACTGCAATATATACCTAAGATTCTTTTAATTGATTGAAATGGGAGATCTTTTTGACTTCAAGGGGCTTTTCCCCTTATATTCTCATGCTTTTGTATTCCAGATTATACAGACTATCCAAATATTAATAACTGTGATAAGCAATCATTTATCATGACATTGTCTATTAAAAATAATAATTTATAAATGTTGCAATGGTCTATACGCAAAACAGTAGCTTATATGGTCTCTATGCCATGAATAATGAAAGCCACAAAATGGATGGCAACAGAAAATGCTAGGGAAGAAAAACAGGGCATGAAAAAATAGAAAATGATAAGAAACAGTGTTGTGATATACACATTACTTTGTTGTCCTCCCCCCCCCACTCCGGCAGGCGGAGCGACAACGGAGCAACACGCTGGTTGGAGTATTCTTGGTCGCATTTTAATGGCAACGTCAGCTCAAAGATTTAGTTCAAACCACCAAATGGAGATGGGCGTGCTGACAAGCGTACCCTGCTGATGAAGGATTAACACTAGGATAAGAGAGAGAGTTTGTGTCTAATTGAAATAAAAATGTTATTGCCTGACATGATGTAAATAGTCAGTAAATTCATGGTTGCAAAGCATTTTTTTCACTGACAGCAATGCTGGAATTCTCTACTACAAAAACATGTTGTTAATAAGGCAAAATGCCCTACTTTAAATTGAAAAAGACCTTTACTCTTTATATGATTAAATGGATAGGCAAAAATGTTTTCAATTTCTGAGAGGAGAGTCCCCTTCAAACCCTTTCCAATCTCTTTTGTTTTTTTTAAACATTTTTATTTTTTATGTCCTCTATGGCAGTAGCCATATCACTTGGCATCTGACAACCCACTGAAACTAAGCAGGTGTGAGTCTAGTCAGTACCTGGATGGGAGACCTAATGGAAAAAAATTAAGTTGGGACCAGTAGGGGGTGCTCACCCTGCAGTCTGTGTGGGTCCTAATGTCCCAGTAAGTGACGGGGTCACAATACTATACACAATAGGCAATGTCCTTTAGAGGACACATAAACTGAGGTCTTGACTCTGTGGTCATTAAAAATCCCAGGGAATTTCTCGAATAGAGTAGGGGTGTTACCCTGGTGTCCTAACCAAAATGTTTACATTGGCTTTTACCAATCATGGCCACATAATAATCTCCATCTATGAACTGGCTTCATTCTCCTCCCCATTGATGTGTGGTCAGCGTACTGTGTGCACTATGGCTGCCGTCACATCATCCAGGTGGGTGTTGCACATTGGTGGTGGAGGGGATTGCCCATTACCCTTAAGGCCCTTTGAGTTAAGTGTCCAGAAAAGTGCTATGTAAGTGTAAGGAATTCATTAATTAATCTTGTCTATTGCCTACCCTTTCTCACAACACATAAAATTAAATATTTCCTCACACACTATAGGAGCCAGGATTCATTAGTGGGCAGCCAATCAAATTACAGAGGACATGGCACCACTGGCACCTACGGTAGACAGGGGTCAAAACAAAGTAATGAAGTATACAGGAGATCTTATGTGACTAATCCAAGATTCTTCAGAATGTATTTTTGAAGTGTGTCTCATCTTGCTTTACATGTTGTTGTTTTTTGTCCAGCCGGAGAATTCACTTTTAAATTTTGTTCCTTCCCTTTATAATATCAAAATATTTAAAAATTGTACAATTATGAAAAGAGTAATTATTCAGGCACACTGGGCTAAACAAATATGTATTATCAATGACAAGGCACTAAAGAACACACAACTACAATTACACTATGTACAAATGATCAAATCAGGTATCCCAGTGGCCTTATGTCCTAACCACCCAGAAAATCCCAGACTGTTACCAAGTGTTCAAACTCTTACACAATACCTATAATGACCAAAATAAGAGATAACCTGCTTTCTAAACCAAACAGATTATGACCTGTAGTAAACCCTCTCATCTCTGTAAACCAAGATACCACAAAATGAATGGGAACCTATCTCCCTTTTCTAAAAATGCACCTTCTAACCAGGAGAGGCTGTTTATAACCAAAGGATTTTTTTACACAGGAAATCAAAGTTCCTATCAACAACAGAATAGCAAGTTCTCTTAACAACAATCAAATTCTTAACTCTAATCTGTTTTTTCTGAATCATCTGGACATGGAGCTCTCACCTTCTATCTTCTCTTGTCTTGTCTTATTAATCTTTTTTCCTACTTTCTCACTCTATCCTATCTCCTTCTGTCCCTGCCTGTTTTATGCTGTCTTCCTGGACTGATACTTAATCATTTACCCATGATTTAGTAAACTAAGTTAAACCTAGCTAAACTTTACAATTGCTTTGATCACTGAATCTAGGACTCTCACCAAAACATCTACATCTCACCAAAAGTTACTTTGTTTTGAAGCCTGAAATGTTGACATAAGACAGCAGTTATTCATTGTATGTAGTTTGACTTAGTAAATATGTTTTGTGACTGTGAGGAGTTTAAACTGTATGTTCCACCCATTTGAACTTCCACCTCTTTGTCCTTGATATGAGTGCATGTGCTGTGCCCCAAATCAGGACATTGCTGTTGGTTTCTTATACCCAGTCCATTCCACACATTGTATTGTAGGTATCTGGTGAATTTTAATAAAAATGGTGTAATATCTGATATAGTACACCCTAAGTAAATCTGGTGATGCACAAGAGTTTCACATTTTAGCAATAATGATACAAACACTACACCACACACAACAAATCATACAACACTAGTTACTCTTTGTATACTCCTGTGGTTCTCAAACTATGGTACTAGGGTCTCAATCATGTGATCAAAGATAATCGTAAAGGAACTGTTAACAAGATTTCCAGTGTTCCAAAACCATGCACATTCTCCTACCTCCTATTTGCTGAAGATGTCTTTTTTAAAAGTACAATTGGTCACTTACGTTCATAGTATGTATTTCTATGCTTTCCTATCCTTACAAGATTGGCATTGTTCCAGAATCACACACATTCTCCTACCTTCTTATTTGCTGCACATAACTTTTTTTTAAATACAATTGGTCACTTACGTTTGTAGCACGCATTCCTATACAATGATATAGAATTTCGTAGTAGCTCATGTGTTCACTCAAGTACTAGCACGTGCTGTATCATAATACATAGGCTGCATATTTGACACATAAACTAATTTTATTAAAATAGAAAATATAAAAAACCCATCCCAATTTTTTCAGTGCACACAACAAATTTCCAAGGTCATCTGCCGTACCACCTGAGGGCGCTCCGCATACCACAGTTTGAGAACCACGGAACTAGGTAAACCTAGGTAAACTTTACGATTGTCTTTGATCACATGATTGGGACCCCCAACACCCCCTTTGATTTGAAGCTGCAAACTTTCACACTGCCAGGTGTCACACCTCATCTAATGAACATTTGATTCTGATTTTCCATAGCTACAGAATACTCTTAAGGCAACAATTCCAACCTTTTTTTCACCCATGGCACAGTGTGTCAAAATTACTAGATCTTGCTGCACACCACTTTCCCTGAAGCCAAAAAGCAAATAATAAGTCATTTTATGATCAAGAAAAGCTGACATTCTAAATATCCCTTTGAGTCACATAGTTTTAATGACAAATTTAGAGATTTTTTTAGTGGTATTTATGAGTTTTACATGTTTAAAATATTTTTTTATTTTTAAAGTTTTTAATGCATGCACATGTGATCATGACTGACAACACACTAGGGTGCAGAAACATGGTGGTTGGGAAATTTAAGTCTTCACTGTACCATCTGGCGGTGTTACAGAGTAGTGCAGTCAAGCATTTCACAATTGGGGAAAAACAAGAACAAGGTAAAAATAACAGATTACCTCTGTAAACTGTTGATGTCTATCCCGGCACACCTACAGATTGATATCTTGCACATTCTAGATGACTGCATCTTTAATACAGACATTTAAATGAATTTAATATCTGTATTGTTGGTCTATCTTGGTGCATTTATTAAAAATACTGAAAAAGTGAACCCAACAGACAGCAAGTTAGCAATAAAGCAAGGACCCACAGGGACTTTTAGGAATTAAAAAGAAGTATGGTATAGACAGGACATAGAAAGCTGAAGTAGTTCCAGTAGGTAGCAGCATTAGCACGAGTAGGCTGCAATGGAACAAGTAAAGGTTTATTCCATTCTGAAAAGAGAAGAAAGGAAACAACATTTCGGGTTTGGAGCCTTCTTCACACTCAAGGAAAGCTCCACAGCCAAAACATTGTGTTTCCTTTCTTCTCGTTTCAGCATGGAATAAACCTTTACATGTTCCTTTGGACATAGAAAGCACTTCTTAACAATGTGGGTTTTAGGTTTCTGAAATAAACTACCTATCCATACAATTGAACTGATTCTCTAGGTTTCTTGAAGAAACAGCTGGCCAATAGCCTCTGGTCAAAAGGCTAAAGATATTAGAAGTAATACGGCCTCAATGACCTCTTCTAGTATATAACCTAACTTTTGTACTTGTGTTCTTATTGACTACATCATTGCCATTTTGAGTTTTAGTGCTGTATTTCTGGGATAAGAATATACAAGAGGTTACAAAGAAGAATAGGCCATTTAGACCATCTACCCCGTTTGATACTTAATTAACTGAAGGATATCATTCAGCCATTTCTTGAAATAAACCAGTTTTCAGTTTCAACAATATGACTGGTTAGCTTGTTCCATACTCCCACAAATTAATTTAAGGTTGTGGAGCACAATTCTAATGTTACTTCCATATATTCTGCATTCTCTTAGTGCAGTATCCTGAAAGCCGTGTCCTAGATAGTCACACCCCTTCATGTTTAAACCAATCATCCATTAAAGAAGAGGAATACTATAATATAAAAATAAGAGGTTGTTCCAAGTAAGTCATTCAGACCTTAACTTAAACCACAATTAGAAGCCCCAAGGGCTCACTGGGACTGAGGCTGTAGATGCCAGGTAAAACTAAATAACTACTGATCCACATTCAGCAGAATATATTGCATTTATATATATATATATTGAAGTGACATTATTCATAGATGGTCCTTTTCTCAAGACCTGTCTCAGTGTACATATCAGTCTTTCAAAGCTCATTAGAAGCATGCTTGATCACATTACCTGAAATATAAGACTTGCTTCACCAAATGTCTGTTATTTCCATCTTCTGGTATAATTATATAAAGCTAAGATGTTTCTTCATTGTTGTTATATAGTAGTATATATACTGTTGTTTTTTTTTCACTTTAAGGATGCCTTAAGAATATATTGTATACATATTTTTCTGAAATATTAAGACAACAAATTCCATTATGTATTTCTTTAAATAAACTTTTAGTATGCTTTACCTGTCGCAAAAAGTTATTCTAGCATATTTTTGTGTTTTCAAAGTTTAAACATAAGTATATGTTATTCATTAACTATGAACTTATCTTAGTTAACCATCCATCTACAATTGATTTATTCATTCAAGGAGGTGATAAAACTGACCTAGTATTCCAAAAAATCTTGCATAGGCTTCATACAAACTTTTAGCAGCTGGGATTCACTGTAGATGAGGAAGATTCCTTATTTTAGGAATTGCTTAGGTTACCAATTCAGCATCTAAAAATCTTATTGGTAGTCTGTTGTATATGCTTTTACCATGAGGTGCAACAAGCACCCTTGCATACCTTGACACTGTTCAGGTGTGGTTATGGTTTGTATAAAACATAACATAACATCACTTTATTAGCCCTATACAATTTCTAGCATTAGGAATTCGTCTTTTCGCATACCCCAGCTTGCTCTCCATGAGACACAGACACACAGACTTTGATTTTTATTTTTCTAGACAACTATATTTCTTGCTTACAACTGATGCTCTTGTTAAATGATGTCTCGTGCCTTGGTCTTTTGCTTCAGTATAAATAGACCTAGTTTGCTGAACACACTACAGCTACAGTATTCATGGCACTACTTAAAGAACCTCCCTATTCCCTTCCCTGACTTCACTGTATTCTGCACTTTATTTTTTAAAGCATACGCCACAGCAGGGTGATGGTCGAACCGGTGTCGACGAGGGCCTGGCAGGGTCTGCCCTCGGTGAGGCAGGGAAGGAATAAGCCCCGGCTGTGGCCAACTTTTCCCACAGCAGGCGGGGTGAAGCTCTCCTTCTGGCTTTCCAGAGTGGGGGTAGCGTCACTTAAGGGCAGCCTTCCCCCCTTTAGACCGCCCCACTCCCGTTTCCCGATGGCCTCTGGAGTCCCCGGGACTGGGGGAACCGGCGCTTCTCTGAGTCCGACGTCATCGGCCATTCACTGTCCATCCTCCCACTTCTGACAACAATGTAATGAATTTGGGTTCATTGAGGACGAACACAGAGACTCAGACTTGTGGAGTTAAAAACTGTGCTTTATTTCTTCTCCGTCACCACCCACCAGCAGCATTCCCGCACCCAGATGAGAGAGAGACACAAGACAAGCCAGCCAAGAGTGCGGGCCCGAGAGAGAGAGACAGAGACAGAGACAGAGACAGAGAGAGAGAGAGACACAAAGGGGTGCGGAACCAGGGAACTATTTACATGGAAAACGGGCGATTTCCCCAGACTGTACGCCCGTTTCACTGTTACCTGGATACCTCTTGGGGGATATCCTCTATATCCTCTTGGGGGGAATATCCTCTTGGGGGATATTCTAACAACAAGTGATTATAAGACGATCTGTCAAAGTGCAACAAAATACAATGTGCTGGACAGTATGCTTCTCAAAGTGCTTTACGGGATAACAACAATAACAACAACAATTTTACAAGTCCTGGGAGGAAGAATATCATCAATATTAATAATAATAATAAACTTTATTTTATATAGTGCCTTTAAAGGTGGCTCCTCAAAGCGCTTTACAGGATAACAACCGGTGAAACAACAGTGGCTGGGGGTTGAAGATACCTGTGAAACCGGTTTGTTCACAATGTACTGTAGACACAGAGACTCAGTAGCAATAGCAATTACTGTAGCAATAGCAAAATAGCAATATTATGGAGACTCAATTGACTTTTGTTTTAAAAAAAAACTTTTTTTTGACAGCTGGTACAGCACCCCCCAGTGCCCGCGCACCAGCATTATATTCTCATGTACGGTTAGAATGTGTTCATTGTCTTCCAATAAAAGACGGGTTCCTTTCGCCTAAGTCGGGAGACATTAGAAGCTTGCCACACCTGACTGTTACACCAATGCATTAGCATGTTAAAGCGATTCCATTGAGGAGCCGGGCGCAATAATTGTTTTGTTCCTTGATTTTCTGATCTGCAAGGCCATTTGGCTGCAGCGAATGTGAATTCTGTCTGGCATTGCCAGATTGTGAAAAAATAAAAGTATTTTAATCAAGATGGGGGGTAAAGGAGTCACCTCTATGACACTTTCCCTTATAAAATTAACATGAAACAAAACAAAAACTAAAAATAAGATACAATCTACAGACATTCACAACATAAACATATCTTAAAACATTTACACATATTGTTAAATTATTACTTTGAATATATACTTTAAGTTACTGAAACAGCCAGTTAATAAAATCGTTGCAATTTTGTTCTTGTTTGGAGGTGGGGATATTCTAACAATTGATTTAAAGGCAATCTGTCAAAGTGCAATGAAATACAATATTACGCTGGGTAAACGTTCCGAGGTCAAATTCTTTCGCGACGGGGGTACCTTTAAAGCGGAGACAACAAACATAAAGTTTATTATTAATTTGCTGGACAGAGAGGTGAACGTTATTATGCAGAAGACAAAGATAACGATTTACATTGCATTGCCAGATTGTGAATCAATAAAAATATTTAAACACGGGTTTGCGATTTAAATGGAAATGGGCGTGACAGGAACTCTTAATATAAATAAAAATAAAATAAATAAAACAGGTTTCAATAGTTAATAACCACTTTTTATGCCAAAACACGGGTGGTTTTTCTTCCTCCTGATCAGATGTTTTTACTTCCTAATTAAACTTTTAAAATATGCATTTCGAATAGAAGCAGCATATGCTGTTGTCTTCCTGCTATGTAGAGCAGATCAGCAAGTTTTTTTTTTCTCCAATCAGAGGGGTGTCAGATGGTGTCAGCCAATCACCATTCTGAAGCCGTACCGTAATCTCTGGTATAGGGACATCCAAGAATTCTGTCACATTTTCATTTTAGGAAATAATTAAATGCTCGGTTAAAAGCAAGGGAGATTGTCTGTTATAGTGGACATAAAAACAAGAGTTTGCTGCGGTGTTATTGGAAACCCAATTTTAACACAAATCGCTGGCATTATATCCTAGAAGATACAGACCGGCGCCAGACCGGGAGAATGCCTGGAGCGTAAAAGAAAATGCGGATGAACTAGGGATTGTACAGTTTCCAAGTGCTTGTACAATCGATGGAAATGTTCAAATAAATATGCAAAAGAAATAAAAAAACAATTTATTCCTTTATCATATTGGCTAGCTAATGTCCTCTCTTTGCTAGTTACCTGTGGCTGTGTTTCTGCATTGCGTAGCAACGAGTGACTATATTCTCAGGTGGAGGAACGTAAACAGCTTCATTTTCGTGTTAAATAATTTTTTTAAATTAAAATTAATTCAGCAATTGCATATTTGGGGACCGTTTCATAAAACTTTGATGCTTAAAATGTTTAGGGAGAAATGGAAGACTGGTGTGTATTTTTTCTTTAAACTACCAAGACCAGCCATATACAGTACAGTTTACATACAGTAATATGTTTATGTTCCTAAATTAATATCGTTTATGACCTTCAGATGCATTATGCTCCTCTTCTTTTTATGCTCAGCTACTAAAGTTTCCCTTTAGTGGTAAAATTCCATATAAATATTCAATACTATGCGTATTAAAACATGCACAGTAAAGAGATTAAATGATTAAATCTTTTCACTACTGAACAATGCACCACGAGTGCCCCTGTCGGTCATTTTGGCCTGCCAATCACTTACTGCGGTAGACTGTGGTGGCTTGTGGGTAGTTGCGTGCGGTACGGGTTTGTACCGTGCATTTTGAATGGCTGCATCTGTGGATGCTACGGTACTATTCCAGCACTTCCTTGTAAAGTCATCCACACAGGTCGTTATATTTTTGGTTTACTTACTAGATGATATATACAACATTCCAATCCCTGAAATGGGAATATGACATACTGTAGAAGGGCTGTGTTTAAGTACAGTAGTTAATAAAGAACTGTCTAAAACCTGCCAGTCACATTAACAGGCAGTACAGAAGATTGGTTGGATCTCCGTAGAGCTTTGTAATTAGAGAAATATTACTAAAATCAGGATACAGAGCTGGCATGATACCAAAAAAAAATCACTAAAATATTATTGACTTTGAATGTTTAAAAGAAAAACAAATAAAGGCTTCTCATGAGAAAAGAAAATAGAGGTATAAAGGGATGTACAGTACCAAGAATACTGATAATCACCAAGCTGAACACGTTGGTCTAATAAAGATCCTAATAAAACATGTTATGTCTCCTTATCCTTTATTTAGTTCCTACATTGAACTATATTGAATCAATGAATCATTTCCTCACTTGGAAGCAGCACAGAGGGAGGTTTTATTTATTTTAGAAAAAAGAAAAAAAGAACAGGCCTCTATGCAACATTTTATAAAGTAAAAAGATCAATAGACAGCTAATTGAACAGGACCTGAGTCTAGAATCTCTCTTTTCAAAAACAGTGTAAACTTTTATAAAGCCATTGAGTAACTGACACCTTTTTTTCTTGTGTATTCTTCGTGTGCAATATTCTTGTGCAATATACAATATTGTGCAATCAAGCATTGGGGAAATTAAGGCTTTCGGATAATCAAAACAAAAACAAATCCACTGATAGCAACTCTGATTAAGCCTGTTTTCTTATGTGGTTGTAAAATCCATACAGGTGCTTTGTCCCAAGTCCAAGCAGTTATAACCAAAGGACTCAGTGGGAAACTGATGTCTATCACTATCAATACATTAGGCTGTGAATGATGTTTCTAAAGGAAAACTTTACAAATGATGGCTTGTGGTGCTGTCTCAGATAATCTCCATCTCAATCATGTGGGCCCTGATTATAAACCAAAAATATACACTTCAGTCCTGTTAGGGGACCATGCACTTGTGTTAACCCAAAGCACCACAGCGACATAATCCTATTGATCCTTGTGGTATCATGATATCCTAACAACAACAAGGCAGGTAAAATACACATTGATGAGTTGACTCCTCCTGATGTGACTTCTCTAGTCACATGTACTGCATGATAGGTGGAAAAGGAATCCTTTTCTTAAAACTACTGCACATTACTTTGTAAGAAAGATACATGATATGTAGGGACTTGATTCTGATGCACTCACAGTCCTGAAAGTCACTTACTACATCAAATTGGGGACTTTTACAAGCTCAGTAAGTATACAACAACTTAGGGAGACAAGTGGAAAGTATACTTAGCAATAATCAGAACAGAAAACATGAAAGGACTGTATCATCTTTACTCAGAAATATCATAGTAAAACATAGGTTTTTATAGCATTAATAATAATCAAAATTAATCAAAAAAGGTAATCAAAAAAGCAACCAGAAATGAGAGAGGAAAAACATTTCCTACCCTCTCCTTCTCATCCCCAACTATAAAGGCAACACACTCCTAAACTGGATCACAGGTATCAAAAGCTAAAATAAAAACTTAACTAAGATAATTGTTGACTTCAGTGATTTGATTATCTGTACCTTAGCACCTTGGATACGGGCTGTGAAAAGTTCTAAAAATAAAATGTCCATTGACAGTAAGGGAAAGCACCACAGGTCAGCCAATGATGTGCTATCATTATTTAGCAGCCATGGTGCATGTAGTGTAAAATAGTTTTAAAGATGAGTCATTTATTCAGTAAAAATTAGTGTGTTGAACAGAGGATATTGTTAAAACTTTAGGTGACTGAGAAGTTGTGTCAGGTGAGAGCCCCTGCTTCATGATTATCCAAATAAATCCTGACCGGAGAAACCCTGCTAGATAGAGCTTGCTATTCTGTATTTTTAAGGAACATGGGTTTCCAGCGTGAAAGATACCTCAGTAGAAACTTTTCTGCTTAGGGTGCAGTTTTAGAATAGGGAGATATGCTTCCATTTATTTTGTGGCATCCAGGGTGCAGAGAGAGAGAGACCCAACTGCAGGTTGCATTGCATTTATTTAGAAAGGCATCTTATCTCTTATTTGGTTTCTGTAGGCATTAAGAGTTTAGTAGAAGTCTGGGGCTTTTTCTGGGTGATTAGGATGTTAGGCCTCTGAAACACCTTGCTTTTACATAGTGTAAACATAGTAACTTGTGTGTTGTATGTTTTGTTTTGTGTAGTGTAGTTTGTGTCTTGTCATTGTAAATAATATTTGTTTAATCAAGTGTGAATGGATTATTACTCTTTTCACCAAAGCTGTGCCAGAGTACAAAGCATTCATGTGCCTCTAATTATACCAACCACTTGAATATATTCTGGAGAAATCACTTACAGGTTGGAGGTTATGAATAATTATTTTACTTATTGACTAAACCGCTCGGTCCATTCCTGATTTTCACAACTTTCATAACCCCCCATTTGTAACAATATCGTTGTCTTAAATTGCAGCTAAAGGAGAACATATTTTCTTCCAAAACATGTGGGCCGATGGTCATTCCCAACTCTGGTGAAAGAAGGTTCCACAATACCCTGGTTACATAATGTACGATTTGGGGAATCAGTAAGATGCATAGAAAATCTTTGAGGTGGGGTTAAATACATCATATTAATAGGTTTGTAGTGGATCATCGATGATCAGGGTTTTTTAAAGCACATATCAGTTTAGATGATGTGTTCTCAGTAAGAGAGAGGTCTCTAACCCAAACAAATTTAATGGAATGTGATTTGCAAGAATGTAGTCACAGAAATGAAAGAAACTATGTTGGATTATTTTTTTCTATATATTATCTTACATAGCAGTTAGGAAATAGGCTTTGTACTCCAGGGAACTGTCACGATCGTTAACCCCTCCTCTTAAGGGCGATCCAGCCCTTCCTTGTTTTCTCCCATTGTCTGCACCTGTTCCCTATTCCCGTTCCCCCTTAAAAGCCAGACGCGGACTTCACTCCTGGTTCCTCTTTGATTTCCGCATCGTGAGAGCCTGGGGTCCTGCTGCGTCTGGCTCCGTTATGGTTTTAACTTTCTGTTCCTGATCCCCTGCCCCGCCGGTCCTGACCCGGCTCATGGTTTTAACTCTTGGATGGATCTCCTGGCCTTGGACTCTACTCTCCCGTTTGGATTCCCCGTTTGGACTTTGGCTTTGTTTGTTCGCCCGGACTGACTTCCCCAGGACACCTGCTCACCTCAGACATGCCCCCCTGTACCCTGACCCTTTCCTGCATGACTTTCTCCCTAGTGTATCTTCACAATTCCGGATCGCGTCGTCTGCATAGGGCCCGGAAAGAACTGCTTCGTGACAGGAACCCCATAAGTATTCATAGCTGCTCTCTGCTGAAGATACAGTAAAAGAAAGATTTTAAATGTTGTACAGTTCCCATAAGTTCTGGAACATGGTGGATCCACCATGTGATACATATGCAATATGTATATTGTGCAGGCCTATGTATAGAAATAAATGGGCACCTATCAATTAAAATATAAGCATTGAAAGAAAGAGTACTGTAAAAACACTTTTGTTTGAGCTCAGTATACTTCTCCACCAATCTTTGCATCTCTACAAAAGGGGAGATAATTGGGTCATAACATGATTTGCTTTGTCATCTAGTTATATCAGAAATAAACCAATCATTTATCTGTAAGGAGCAACTAAGTACAGTGCCCTAAGTAGGAATGTCCAAAAATAAAGTTTACAATTAGGTAAAGCCAGACCACCATTAAGTTTTGTATATGGAGCTGATTTCCAAATTACATTCATAAACACAAATAATGAATGGCAAGAAAATTGAAAGACACCATAAATTATCATTATTATTATAAATGATTAATACATTCCTAGAAAATTGTAATATACATGTTAACATGGAACTGTCTTCCCACCTGACTTGATTAACATTGGTTCATTTTAAATGGCAGAAAATGTGTTAATTTATTCTGAACACTGGTGAGATAGGTGTGGATGTGCACATCATTTTTAATGGCAGTTATTTTAAGTTTTATCAGTGTACACTGCAAAATGCTGAAACTGACAATTGTGTAAATCAGAGTCCACTTTTCTACTTTACATTAACATATCGTGCTTATGGACATACATGTATATTACTTGATATAAATAGGTCTTTTTCCAGTTGATTGATATCCAATATTCCCTCATCTTCGTTGTCCTACTTATGGGAATATTAACATATTTATGTATAGTTTGCCCTTTCTTTTCAAGGAGACAAGCTGTTTTTGCACTCAGATGAAGACGCTTATAATATGATAGCTGGTCCCATGGTTACATTTTATTAGAGCCCCAATGAAGCCTGAAGATGATGTTCCCTGCTAAAATGAGGATTGAGAAGGTAATGTCAAAAATGTTTTTAAGATTAAATATATATGTTTGACTAGAAATATGTGCTGTTTTGTTCTGTAAAACTGTAGTGTGTTGTTTCATTCAAAACTGATTTTATTTATATGTAAACATTTACATTTGCTTTTTGGAAGGAATTTGCTTCTCTCTTCTTTTTTAATGAATAAGAAAATAGAAAATGAAAATCATACAATCACTGTAGTCAAGAAGAGTAATAGATGTAGTACAGAAGATTTTTTTTGTAAAATATTTTGTAAAATTAAATAAAGGACTTGTAACTGAAACCAAAATTGAAACTCTTAGGAAAGAGAAAAAGCAGTTGTTGTATCAGTGATTAGGAGTTTTCGTAGCACAATTTAACAACTTAACAAAATGTGTTGAAAATATCATTCTTAAATTTATATACAGATGTACCACGGGAAAAACATCTACAGCCTACTGTGGTATGTTATTGACTGACCAAAATGACCAACAAGTGGCACTTAGTTGTATGCTTCTCATACAATCTTACTAAACTAAAGGGAAATTTTGGTACCTGAGCATAAAAATAAGAGGAGCATAACTGATAATTTATTTTAAAGCTTACAAATAATAATAATAATATATATATATTTATTTTTATGAGCATTTCATAAATGTGTATTATAAGATGCAATAAGGTGGTAAAAAATTGTATTGTCTATGGAATTTTCTAAGAATTTAATACGTCAGAATGTACTTATAGAGAGGCACTACAAATATTATTTAAATACCTAATACAGATGTAGCCATTCAAAATGCACGGGACAACCCGTTACCGTGCAGAATTACCCACAGTTAGCTGTGACAGAGGCACTCATGGTGCATTGGTTGTTAGTGAAACAATTCAATCATTTAATCTCTTTATTCTGCATGTTTTAATCTGCTTAATATTGAATATTAATATGAAATTTTACAACTAAAGGGAAATTTTAGTAGCTGAGCATAAAAAGAAGAGGAGCATAACACATCTGTAGGTCATAAAACATTAATTTAGGAATACAAATATATTATACAAGCTGTTTATGGCTGATATTGGTAGTTTAAATAAAAAATACAGAATAATATTCCACTTTCTTCAAAACGTTTTATGGATCAAAGTCATTCGGTTACTTACTGAGGTTAATTTTTAAAAGTTTTTTCATGCTCCTTCTGATTATATTAAGTTTATATACTTTATAAAAAGTTATGATGTTTTAACCTTTTCTATGAATGCTTGCACTCGTTATGGCAGAAAAAAAATGCATACTTTTTAGAATCCGATTAATAGGGAATAGAATATGGAATCGCGTATCTAAAGAAATTAATAACGATATTTAAGGATTTAATTATATTTATATAGCTCAAAGTATTATCATACTCCACTTTCTTTGCAAACATCTGCATCAACTTATTCGACTCATTCGCTCGTGGTTATGAAACATTTCAACCTGTTTCAGCATTCTCTTCAAGTGACAGTTTGGTATCGTGGATTAAGCTCTTACCTCTCAATGAGAAGGGCAATGTTCAAATCCCATTCAAGGCACGTGTTTTTTCTTGCAACAAAAACACTAATTAAAATAATAAATAAAGTATTGAATATTATGTACAAGATATTGACATGCTGTTTATATATATCACAACATCTTCAATAAATAAATTGAAAATATGAATGAGCAAATGTGAATACTGTCAACAGTGAAAGTAAAAAAACTGTTCCACCAGTTTAATTCAACTAATTTAAAAAATGCTGCATCCCAATGGGGCAATTCAAGACAAGCCTTTACAACCAGTATATACATAATATAATGAAATATATTACATTTATAATCGAGAATAACAAAGCGATATTAAAAACACCACTGAAACCAAACTATAATAACGTATCTGATCACTATTTACAATATTACATTATTAATAATAACAATTTCAAACTGTTGGATTTTGTTCAGGGTCATTTGTCACTGTTTTCACAACCTTCGCTTTCATATTATTACTCCTACCTTTGAGACAGGATGCTTCAGATGTCAATAACTCAACCAACAAATGACACAGAGCCTTCAAACCACAGACATTTTAAAGATCTCAATTTGTGAAATTTTAACAGCTTTTATTTAAACAATATCTAGTACCTGGTTGCATTTTTACAAACCTTAGTTTGAATAAAGCGGATCCCAGGTGTGAAATTATTTAGCATTATGCTTCATTTTTATTCCTCAGTCGAAGCAGTCTGAAGACTCTCTAAAACATAAAAATGTAACAATATTGTACTGCATGATGGGCAACAGATTCTTGTAATTTTAAAGAAAATCCATAATAAGAAACAATAAGACATTGTGTGACTTTAAAATCCATGAATAAAAAACATTTTTTATGCACCAAAAACAGGTGATTTTTCTTGCTTGTGATCAGCTTAGAATCTTTGTGTGAGCTGTATGTTTTTTTAATTTAATCACTTTGATTTTGTAAATGCAAAATGCATATTGTACAGATAAAATTGCATTCATTCTCCACTCTTCTTGTGGTGTGAAGCAATCAGCAGGTCACTGAGAAAACAGCATACCACCCACAGAGCTCCGTCAGAGAAGAGGTTGCACTGAGAAGCTTAGCAATACATAAAGACCTTTCTGCAGCTTGGGGACCTTATGGCAATGGCGTGTCTTCCTTTAAAATGTAATAATAGAACGTAAATAATTTCTTTTAACTTGAAGTCTTTTAATTATTATTTAACATAGCTTTCTCACCAGTTAGTTTAATATTTGAAACCATTGTTAAACAAAGCATGTGTTTATTGTACTTCCTAATTACACTACACATGGAAAGATTGTACATTTTAATTGTTTTTAATTTTTCATAAAATTCAGAAAAGTTTCATCTATAAAAAATCTATCAAAAATTCCAGAGACTATTCTCGATTGTTCTTCTGAATGTTATGTCACACTTAGTTCAATATTTTATATACATCTAAATAAGAAAGTCAGGTATTAACGTAAATTATTAGTAATCAATAATTTGCACTGTAATAAATTGTTGCACGTCTTCCAGATCTTGTAAAAACATTAACGTCTACAAGACTTTGTTTAAATGTACGTTAAATCAGAAAATAAAATACAAACTTACAAAGTAAAAAAATGAAGGTAAAATATAATTTGAAATTAAGCCAGGATTCACTTTTTTCTGTGTCTCTTCCTACTTTCTCTCAACCCACAAGTCAGGTAGACAGAGGGAAGGGGAAAGGGAAGTTGTCTTCTCACCTACATTAAAAAAAAAACATACTTGCAAGATCATAGTAATACACCGTTCTACAGTCACATTTCTGATAATTGTGCATATCAAATATTAATATTACTGTGAACAACAATGTAATAACAAATCAACTTTCAGACCATCTCCAAAGTGTTCTGAAAGAGCTTGGGAGGGATTGCTCGGTGCCCGCCAGCACATTATCATCTCGCACCAGGGGAAAGTGAAAATGCTGGTAGGGCTAGTGGTCATTTATTTCACTCTGCATCACTCTGCCCAATGCCCCACCACTCCCGATCCCACCCTGGACAGACAAAGGTGATTAAAAACTCATTTAAAAGGTTGAGGGGTGTTAAAACATACTGCTTAACAGAGCCGCTTGTAAGAGCAAGGTGACTTTCTGCTCCATTAAATAAAGCTACAGTACAGATTTTAAGTTCTTTAACCAAAATTAGCTGTTTGTCAAAATCATCAAAATTTGCAAGCAGTACACAACTTCTCAAAAGGTACCTTTTATCTCTCCAACAAACTCAATTCATTAATAGTATTGTAGCAAATACGGTTCTCACAGGAAAATCAAAATACTGCCCCCCGCCGGATTTCACCTCCCACTTCTCCAAAGTCCTATGGTTTAAAAGTATGTGTGAAATATTTTTCTTACTCCAGTTGTTAATCCAATCTATTTTTACTCATCCGGCTATGTAAAAAAAATATAGCCATAAGGATCACTCTAAAGGTTAAATTCCAACAAGACTCAACATGTCTCTCTGTAATTCTTCAATTTACAACTCATCTATGGTCAATTATTATTATTATTATTTCCGTATTGCATTTAAATTGGAACGTTTTTACAAATATAAGAGGCGATACACAATGTGTCTGCTCTATAAATCTTCAGTTTACAGAATAATTCCCACACAACAGAGCCACACAACATCGTCATAACATACTGTAGTAAACAGCATTAGCTGGGTCAAAGTGTAACACGTCTGTCTTCACTGTCATGGTATGGTTTAAACATATTGATAAGCTGTTCTCCAGTTACCAGCAATTGTAAAAATAACTCTTCTTCCCTCCTTTGTTTAACTTAAAGAATTCCTAGAATAAATCCTACTCATGAATTAATCACGAAACCATCACTTATAATAATTCATTGAGATACACACCCCCACGCCAGAGCCAAGAACTAGCTATAATGGGCTATTTTAATGATTTTGGCTATGTAAGAAACAAACCGAAAGTAATTCTCCCATCGGGCTTTGAACCGCCTGGGTGCAACGCGCTATATTAGTCTCCATTACCCAAGACTACTATAAGGACAATAAAAGTCCACTTGTGATATTTTAGCTGCTTAGTTACACGATTCCATATTAATATTACTACCAAGTAAATCAGTACAACTGATTGTACAACTATTTTTTTACAATAACTGTGAGTTGTGTACTTACTACGTATTCTTAGAAAAGGATAAAAAGTTATAACTTTTTATTAAGTACAGCATATAAGATTTATAATATTAGAACAAGCACGTTAAAACCATATCCCACTGTAAGTTACCAAGTTTAAGACTATGATGCATAAAATATTTATGCATAATTAAAATACTTAAGAAGAAGGTGGAAGGTTGTGTACTTTTGTCCAACTGAGCAATCTTGCTTTTATAAAATATACCTACTTTTTAATCAGTTTAATGTGTTACATGCTGTAATACAAAGTTTAAAATTATTAAACAGTATACAACGTAAATTCTGTAATTGGAAAAAAATTGTCCCTCAACATAAACCGGGATTCAAAGCCAGGCGGTTTCTGGCGACAGCCCAAATGTTGCAGACGAGACATTAAGCTTTCCCATCTCCACCTGGCGGTTTTACAAGGTATTTCACGTAATTTTAAAAACATGCGGTAGTATGCGTTACCTTTCGGTGCACAGATTTACCGCAGCATTTTGAATGGCTGGATATGTACAAATTCAAAAAACTAAAAAGGTATAGAGACTAGAAATTTTCATCTAGTTTAAGGTTTGCAATGGAAGAAAATAGACTTTTTCCTTTTAATCTCGGATTACAGGAAATTATACTACAGAAAGGGCTCAAGATTATACAAGGTGAGACTACAGATCAGTTTAGTAACATATATTTATGTTAGTTATGTGGCTGTTTATCTGGGATTCTTGAAACAATTTTCCAGATACTCAATTGAAACCTTCCTTCACAGATATTAGGCCATAGTAACATAATTGTATAAATTTGTAAAAATAATCTGTTCTAAAGTAATAATCTGTAAAAAATATTATTTTGTGAAATTGTGAAGTACCACCCCTGATCAAACAAAAGCATCAAAGTACCACCTATAATTCATGTTCTCAGAGAAACCATATGACCAACATGAGCGCACACGCACACACACTCACACACACATATAACAAAAATAGTACAGAGCACTTACCATTTCATTTTCTCCACATATAATACCTTCACCAATAGTGTGGGGCTTACCTGCTTTAGCAATCCACAAGCTCGCATGGTAAAATGCTTCTTGGGCTTTGGAAACTGGAGTGAGTTCCTTGTGGTGGACTTGTGCTGCTTCAGACTTTTAAGTTTCCTTTGAAAAAAATCAACAGGCTTATCCTTCAAGAGCGCATGTGTTACGTCCCAGTGTGTTGGCTATGTGTTTTTGTTGTTATGTTCCACACTTCTGACTTTGATTGTTCTCCCTCCCCCATTGGCCCACCATTACACTATTGTTTCTGTGTGACATCATTTTCAATTAGCTTCTTAACCAATCACAACTCATCTTATTCAGTATAAATCATGGAGGTTTTCAGAAGGAAGAGGCCTTTCGTTAGATTTCAGTCCTGCTTGGCTTTGGTTTTTGCTTCGCTTTTGGTTTTGCTTCGGCTTTGTTGGTTTGTTGTTTTGCTTTGTGTGTGTGCATTTTCGGATAGCTTCGGCTTTGTTGTTTTGTTGGTTTCTGTTCCTCTCTTTGTACTTTCGTTTGTTTGTGTTTATCCTCGTTTCACTATTACCTTGCCCGAACTTGTTATTGTATCAACCTCTGTGTTCTTTTGTACCCTGTTACTTGTCTGCTCTCATTTGTATTCATAGATCACTTGTGTATTTGTCTGAACTTTTGTGTATAGAGTTAGTTCAGGTTGTTGGGTACATTTTGCACACACGTAGTTGATTCTTGTATTAGTCACACTAGGTTAGTACGGGTGAGTGTCGTTTGTCTTGTATGGTTTTGGGTAGTCAGTGGAGGTTAACTAGGGTGTTGAAGACACCGAAGACTGTTTCGGGTTTTCTTTTGTAGTCAGGTTAGCTTTCCCTCACTTTCTTAGTAAGCTCCATTTTGTTGTTATTTTGGTTTCTTTGACACCACTCTAGTTCCCTTACCCTGTGTGTTATTGTGTCCAATTACAAACCACTCACTTATTCAACTTAATATCATCACTTTTGAACCAACCCTTGTTGTCACGCTTCCCTCACCAGAACCCACCTGCTTCCAAAAATTATCCTAAATATTACACCCCTTTACCCCTAGACACTTGGGGTCGTAACAGCATGTTTTGTGGTAAAGTGCTGCCTCAGATATGCTGGCTTCATGCTCTCATTGCTGAGTATCTCACAGCACATGACACACTGTGGTCTTGGCTCTTCCTCCATCCCGGTGTAAGTAAATCCCAAACTTAGATAATTTGGATCGTACCGCCTTGTAGCCATTTTCTGACAATTGCTAACACTAGCAGTGATGTTTGTGTCAGGTTCAGCAGCAGAGCTAGTGTCAGTGACTGATGTATAATCCTCCTCGTTCTCAACAGGTGTGCGAGATCTATCAGAGCTGGCATCATTACTCTTGGCATCTATTCCTTTCAGCCCTGACATAATACTTGATTTTTGTGAGGTATTCAGTTTTGATCAATTCTTCTGTTGGCAAATGTGGCACTGTTGTAGAAATATTTGCCGGTTTCCCCTTAAAAGGCATTCAGGAGTCCATCTCAGTTAAAACAAGTTTTTATTTCATGCGCATGGGTGCTAAACAGAGATGCTCGGTATTTTTCTCAAACTAACCTGGAACAGTCCTTAAATATTTTTGTTATTTATCACACTTTCCTGTGCTTACAAGATTGGCAGTGTTCTAAAATCACACACATTCTCCTACCTCCCTATTTGCTGAAGATTTGCTTTTTATAAATACAATTGGTCATTTAGGGTTGTAGCACGCATTCTTATACAATATATAGGGATATAGATTATATATCCTGTACAATATATAGGAATATATATGGTATAGAATTACATAGTAGCTCTTGTGTCCACTCAAGTGTGCTGAATCGTCGTAGCTATGTATGTAGGCTGTGTATTTGACATATAAACTCATTTTATTAAACCAGAAAATATGAAAAGCCATCCCAATTTTTCAGCGTACACAACAAATTTCCAGGGTCATTTGGCATGCCACCTGGGGACATACCATAGTTTGAGAACCACGGCTCTAGAAAATTATGATCAACTACTTATTTAATATTCTTAATAGGAAATGAAGGACAAACCATTAAACATTTCTGTCACTGTTATTATTTTTATTCTTACTTTTAAATATTTTTATTCTTACTATCCATACAGAAATATTGGAAATATGAATTGTATTAAAATAAAATTGAATGAAATAAAAACCCTCAGGTATTTTGGACATTAATATCTTTTGTCCAGTACCTGTTTTCCCACTGAAAGAAAAAGGACCAGTGATTAGTTTTAATATGCTGCATTTGGAGACAAACTTGAAAAGCATTAACAATATTTAAAAGATAAAACACAGTAATCTACAATGCCCATCCATCCATTTTCTAACCATTTTATTCAATATGGGGTCACTGGAAGGCAGGAGCCTATACTGGCAATCAATGGGAGCAAGGCAGGATAAACCCTTGAAGCTGTAGAACTTGGAGGAAACCCATGTGAACACAGGAAGAATAACGAACTCTACACAGAATTCAGGAATTGAAAACAGGACCCCCACACTTATGCGCTGCCCTAATGGTCTATAATGTCTATATACAATATATGTCTGTATATATAATGTCAAAATACTTTTCTCGTACACCTTCTTTTTAAGGAAAAAGAACCTTTAAAACTTCTATCACACACTCACATAGGTATGTTTTTCTTCTGTTGTTTCATTGTTTTGATAAATTCATATGAAAACACAAATGCTAGAGTCAATAACTTTATTGTAAACATAGAAGGCAAAGCAGATTGTTTTCTTCGTACCACCTCTGCATGGCATAGAGCATGACAACTGCATGAGGTTATTCAAAGTACACACAGAACCAGTTAGTTGTTGGATTACCCAATAGCAGTCTGAGTAGTCACTACCTTAAAATAAACCCAACCTTTTATCCCCTGAGGAAAATACAAACTACTGACGTCCCAAAGACTAAAATAAAAATACTGTTTTTTGATGAGAGAGCTGGCATTTGATCATTACTAAAATCAGAGAACAACAAATGGAAGGGACATCTCAACCAGAGACAGCTTTTGATAAGATTACTGCAGATCTAAAATAAAGACACTGAGCTCAGGGACTTCAACAGATGCAAATACAAGAAGTTAGGAAAAAAATAGTAAATATCTGAAAAACATCTAAAAGCACATTAACATATCTTACTATTCTTAACCTTAAACCAATTGAATAAAAAAATCTCAAAATGTCTGTTGAGTAACATCCTATACCTTACTATTTTTTGGATGAATTAAAGCACAATTTCCTTGTGTATTAATGAACTAGCAGGTAATGGGCTTCAGTAGTTTACTGTGATGATATACAGTAAATGCTTAGCTTACTAGTACCATAAAAAATCAAACTGCAATACCATTCATTTTCTTGTACATCTATACCTTTTTATGTATGTTTTGACACATTCTTTGTTTAAATTAAACTATTTGAAGGGAAGAAGGTGTTCTGTTATTATCTTTGAAAACTTACATCAATATGTCTAATACTGTATGTCAAGATTTCTGTAACAGTCAAGAGTCATAACTGTGTCCTTAATTAGTAAGACACTTTGGAAACAGAGGTTTTATGATATGCACACACATTGCTTGAGCTCATAAATGAAACATTACAATGTGTTACAAAACTTACAAGTTCTTGTTATGTCTTCCTCCCATAAAATTCAGTCACAGAAATTGGACTAAAGTAGGCAGTATGGACAAAGACCTCATTATGATGAACTTGGAATACCATATTTTTACAACTATAGTTGATTAGGAAGTGTTTCTAAGAGTTTAGATAAAGTGTACAAAACCTGGCAGTGTAAACATTTCCAGCTTAAAAGCATAGGGGATGTTTGCTGAGATGTAGGGGGTCCTGATCCTGTGATCAAAAGCAATCCTAAAGTTTACCTTGTTAATTAGGTTTTGGGTCAATGATTGTCAGTCAGCAGTCCAGAAACACACCATATACGATCACATTAATGTCACAGGGGAGAAAAGGAAAACAAGAGAAAGAAAGGTCAGACCACAAGAGAATGAGGACTGAGGAAGAATTGGAACTTGTGCCAGGCGAGAGCCCCTAATTCATTATCATCCAGACAAAACCAGATTGGAGCTAAATATTTGGACCTTGCTAGAGAGAGCTTGCTATTCTGTGTTTTTAGGGAACTTTGATTTCCTTGATTTCCTTAGTCAATAATATCTCAGTTAATATCTCAGTCTTTCCTGCTTAGGGATTCATTTTTAGGGGGATATGCTCCTATTTATTTTGTGGCATACAGGGTGCAGAGAGTGAGAGATTTAACTGCAGGTTGTATTCCATTTGTTTAGAAGGCCTGCTTATCTCTTCTTTGGCCTCTATAGGCCTATAGGCATTATTTAAGAGTCAAATATGTGGTAGCAGTCTGGGGTTTTCTGGGTGATTCGAATGTTAGGCCTCTGAAATGGCTCATCTGTACATACTATAAATATATTTACTTGTGTGTTGTATGTTTTTGTGGTAGTGTTTGTACTGTCATTGTTAATAAACATTTGTTTATCCAAATGTGTCTGAATTATTATTCTTTTCATCTAGGCTATGCCAAAGAACAAAGAATTCACATGCCTCTAATTATACCAACCCCTCAGGTATATTCTGAAGAAATCACTTACAAGTTGGTTATGATTACAACTTGTTACAATTAGTTATGATTAATTATTTTATTTATTGACTAAACCACACAGTCAATTCCTGATATTCACCATTTTTTTCGTAACTTTTGTGGTAACTATATAATAAGATGGATAAAAATATAAACATCTGAACTAATATATTATTTAAATAACATTATATAAATAATATAATAAATACTCTAAGTAATATAACATATTATATTAAATAATACAACATAATTTGTTAAAAAGTGGATTTATACTTTGCTAAAAGACTATACTCCATATTTGGAACCATACTAGAAGATATGCAGACTTCACAAGTGCATCTTACAAAAATGTACATTGTCATCATCTACATCTTTGTAACAGCAGGTTACAAAAACATCATTTTGGACAGCATAGTCAAGCTCTGGATTGAGAACTATTATTTATATATATATGAGAATAAATATTATAATATAATAATAAAATAATTATACAGCCATCTAAAATGTGCATCTATTTTCACATTAATCGTAAGCAAATAGATTAATAGATGGCACTTTTGCATAGAGCTTTTACGAGGTGCTATTGCCTTATGTTACTGAAATCGCAGCTTAATTTTAATCTGTCTTTTTCTTAGTCTAATAACCATATGTCTTGAAAATAATTTACAACATATTTTACATGTTATCTAAACATATTAAATACATAGCCTAGCTATCATTTCAAAATCATTTCAAAATGAAATGTGGATGCATTTTTCATTGTGCATGCTTTCAGAAGAATAGATTAGCAGCTGCCCAGCACACGGAAGAATTTCAAACTATTACATCACTATTTGTATTGGGGATGTATCAAATATTAAACTGAAAAGATCTTATTGCAACCATTCCTCCTAGTTGTCTCTTGCACAGTAAGCAGTGTAGGAAGTGAGGCAGGAGGGGAGAGCTTGTGGTTTGGATGAAAAAGAAGGAAAAGAAAGGGCCCCCATTTATAGAGGCAAGGAAAGGGGTAATAGGTGTTGTGCAAAAAAGCACTTCAACATCTTTGTGATTATACACATGACTATTAGAACTATACTACATCGACTACTAAGAAGAAAAAAGTACAACTAAATAAAAAAAAACAATAATATCAAAAATATTTTAGATTCAAGTTCTAAAATGTCTTTTATACACAGCTGCTTTAAAAATGAGTATTTAAATCAAATTCAATTCAATGCAAAATATTTTCCCCAAGGATAATAAAACACCTGTGAAAAAACCTCAATTGGGATTTCTGTTTAAGCACATCTTTAAATTCCCTTACTCTCTCTGAACATCCTGGAGATTTTTGGCCTGGTGGTCAGCTAAAACTGGTTTTCTTTATTTTCCTATGGCAGGATGCAAATTTGCTAGTTGTATTAGGAAACACTTGCATTTTCTTAAATAAAAAAAAGATTTGACTAGCTTGTAAAAATGATAAGGCTAATTGATCACAGTGCATCTTGTTTGGTTGTAGCAAGTGACAAGGATATTTTCCCTGAATTTAAGAAATGATTACATACAGATGCAGCCATTCAAAGTGCGCGTTACAGACACGTACCGCAGGTGACGTCGCTCAGTATGACGCAAGATGACGCGGGGCACCGCAGTACGTGATTGGTTGACCGACAGGGGCACTCGTGGTCCGTTGGTCTGTCGTAGAAAGACAGTAAACGTCTTTGCTGTGCCCGTTGTAGGTATTGAATTTTACCACTGAAGGGAAATCTTAGTAGCTGAGCATAAAAAGAATAGGAGCATACTGTAACGCGTGTGAAGGTCATAAACGATATTAATTTTGGAACATAAACATACAGTGTATAGCTGGTCTTGGTACTTTAAAGAAAAAAATACACACCAGTATTCCATTTCTCCCTAAACATTTTAAGCTTCGAAGTCTTTAACTAACGCGATACCGGAGTCAACAAGCATACTTTTAGAATTTGATTAAAAGGGAATATAATATGGAATCGCGTATCTAAAGAATTTAATAATGGTATTCGTGTGCTGCGACAGGGCTGTGTAGGGCTGTTTCGCCTGCCTGTTCATGTGAGCTGTCTTGTAGACGTGACTACCAGCTGACAGGTTGTGTTTTCGAATCCAGCTGGTGCTGGTCTTTTCTTTTAACAAACATTTCTTCGAAAAAATAGAATAGCGATATTATGGACAATCAATTGACTTTTATATTTCAAAATATCGCAACATGATCGATATTTGCGATATTTTGAACATATCTTCCCTTCTGACAGCGGTGCCTGCTTCTATTGTGTGTGTGTGTGCAACAGAGTAAATTTTTAATAGCGTTTTAAGCGAATAGGTAATTAGATTGCTCGTAAACCTAATCGCTTTTTCTACATAAACACAGCATGATTACTCTCTGAAAATGCTTTTCCTTTATTTTTAAAGTAGGCTCAGATTTCAACTATAGATCGTATTATTATAAACTTTCTTGGAAAAATGTATTTTATGTAAACCATGTTTGCTATTAATTCATTTAGGGCTAAAATACGTTCATTGTCTTCCAATCGAGTCGAGTTGACATTGGAAGCCTGCCACACCCGGACTGTTAAACCAACGCATTAGCACGTCAAAGCCCATTGAGGGTATTGAGCCAGTATTGGCTTTAGTATTCCCCCCCTCTCCCCTCAATTCAATTCAATTCAAGGTGTTTTATTTGCATGACAGATGGGTACAAGCAGTGTTGGGTATGTATATTGTAACGCTTACGGCAGACAGGCACTGTGTAACAGCCGGCGCACCAGAGCAGCGCACCGAGGGAGCGTCTGCATTTATAACTTGGTTTTTAAAATTAGTCAAGCAATATGAAGCATCTTCTTTTACTTTTGAGTCCCTTAAATACATTGAACACAGCTTTCTCACCACTTAAGATTGCTCTTGATACCATCCTTACACAAAGCAGAAGGGAGATTTTAGTGCCTGAGCATAAAAAGAATAGGAGCATACTGCAACGCGTGTGAAGTCCATAAACGATATTAATTTTGGAACTTAAACGTTCAGTATATGGCTGGTCTCGGTACTTTAAAGAAAACATACACACCAGTATTCCATTTCTCCCTAAACATTTTAAGCATCGAAGTCTTTAAGTAACGCGATACCGGAGTCAACAAGCATACTTTTAGAATTTGATTAAAAGGGAATATAATATGGAATCGCGTATCTCAAGAAATTAATATGCAATAACTGAGTCAAGGGACTCAGAGGATCCAAGGCTAGACTGAGTATAATAGGCTTCGGGCTTCTATTGTGACATCTACTGTAAATTACAGAAATGTTAAAAGTAAACAAAATAAAGTAACTAAAATGTGGTCTAAAATCACCCCTTTAGACACCCCTTTTACTTCACTGGTGTCAGATATGAAAGGCAATAGTCTCCCGTTCTGTCTGCTGTGTGTTGCAGCAGAGGGACTCCCTGCCGCTGAAAGGGGCAGAGTAACTTGCATGCCCTCTAGTACAGTTTACACATGCACGACTTTAAAAGCTAGCAAGACAGGTTTCGATTCACATTAGCTGGCGAGCCTTGTTAAAAAAACGAATGATAATGTAACATGCCACTGTTCATGAACAAAGTTATACTGAGATTTCCTAAGATACGCGATTAAAAAATAAATAAATAAAAATTTGAATCTCCTGCGGAGCACATTCCATAAGAATCAGTGGTTTTACAGTATATATCGCCTTTAAAGGTGGCTTCTCAAAACGCTTTACGGGATAAAAACAACCAGAACAGCAGCAACAACAATATTGTATTTCGTTGCACTTTGAAAACCAAGTAATAACTTAACTATACAGTACGTGCAAACGTTTCGTATGTTGCTGTCGTGAATGCCTGCGTACCCATAAGTATCTTATTTGCCTTGAGTCTGTCTACAGTATCTCTGTCCCACTACCCCCATCTCTCCCTCAATTCAATTCAAGGTGTTTTATTTGTTTGACAGATGGGTACAATTCTTGTTGGGAATGTATACTTTGATATTTACACCCGGCGCGGCACCGAGGGAGCGTCTGCATTTATAACTTGGTTTTTAAAATTAGTCACGCAATATGAAGCATCTTCTTTTACTTCTGAGTCCCTTAAATACATTGAACACAGCTTTCTCACCATCCTTACACAAAGCAGAAACTGTCCGATGACTCAGAGTACAAGTGGAAAGATTACAGATTTTAATCGTCTTTAATTTTGTCTTTAATTTTGCCTGTGGAGTGTATCTTATTAAGCTCTAAATTGCATTTTGAGCGCGGTTTTTTACTTTTTTTTAATTGCATTTTGGGCGCGGACAGCACATACAAGGGTTAATGAACTGCGCCAAGAAATTTAAAATAGTATTCTTTAGGTGTGAGGGTAGGAGTGGACCGCAGCAGGCATAATCAGCAAACCAGGAAAACAAAGAACAGGACAGGTGAGATGTGTATCCAGAAAGCGAGTGATCAGAAAAAGGAAATGGAAAACGCAGAAAAAGAAAACGCTTTACAGGATAAAAACAATAACAACAGTAGTGGCTGGGCAAACGATTTTTTTTATCGAAATACAAATTGAGATACTGTACTGTATAATGATGTGCATGAACAAAGGTATACTGCAATTTTCCTTAGATACGCGATTAATGCTTCGTAGGAGGAGGCGGTCTTTTCCTCTTGTCTAACAGTTTGTCCACAAACAAAACATTCCTGTTAGACAAAAGGAATTGAAAAAAAACAATTTTGTCAATGAAAACCGGTGTGTGTGTCTCTCCCTGCTGGATGTTCCTCTCACAAACTGCTGAATGAATAAAATAATTTTATTGAAAATGCGTTTGCGATTGTCTGGTATTTAATCTGGTCCCTTTTAACTGTTTTTCGATCTACTGTATTGCTTTGAGATGCCACTTTTAAAGGCGATATGTAAAATAAAGTTTTTTTTATTATTGTTATAGAGAAACATGATCAGATTTTCCCTGGTTCAGAAAAAAGATCTAAAGTGCTACACATAACTTTCTTAATTCGATGTATTTAAAGCAGTGAACTACTGTAGGTGTCACATAACATTCAGAAATACAATCACGTATTTGACAAATAAAAACGATTATAATCTAATCCTTCCACGTTTGATCCCAAAATCCCAAGAAATATAAATCTTGACGGGTAGAAAGCTATGCTGAAAGTTTATTAAGATGCTTAGAAGACAAAGATACTGTATCAATTTATGTTGCATTAGCCTGATTATGATTAAAAAACACATATAATTAAACACGCGTTTGCGATTTAAATCAGAACACGATTTAAATCAATATCGATTCCATATTATATTAGCAGAAAAGCTTAAAACTACCACTTTTTCACACGCTATTTCACATGCTAGTTAAATACTTCGATGCTTAAAATCGTTAGGGAGAAATGGAATACCGGTGTGTATTTTTCCTTTAAAGTGCCGAATCCTGGAATCTGACTGGCTGACACCCCTCTGAAGTGGTTCCATAAAATCTGGTATACGGAAAAGAAAGCGTTGATAAATACAAGTGTCTTTTAATACACTCTTTGCTGTGCTCTTGAGGATCCTTGTGATATTTTAAGCTCTAGTTGAATGATAAGTGTCGCATTTTAAATCATTTTCGTAGTTAGAAATTATGAAACGCCCTGTTAAAAGCAAGGAAGTTTTTATGCCCGTTGAAGTAAAACAAAATGCCTGACAAAGTATGGCTTGGACAGATTCCAAGTGCTTGTACAAATGTGCTAAAGAAATTATACTTTGAGTATACAGCTTGTCTAAAGTCATCCATTATTAATACTATTAGTAATATCTTCAGTAAAGGCTTTGATGCATAAATATTTATGATAAAGGTAGGCTGTGTACTTTTGTCCAACTGAGCAATCTTGCTTTCATAAAATATACCAACATTTTAATGACTGATGATTAACATGCTGTAATACACAGTTCAAAATTAAAGGCTCAAATGCTGTACATGAGAGGTTAAGCTCCCCCTGGCGGTTTTACAAGGCGACGCCGGATAGTTAACCACGTGACACCACGTTAACTGCGTCATACCGCGTGATACTGTGACACGCCCACCGGGGTATGCCGCGAAATACCTCACGCATTTTGAATGGCTGCATCTGTAGTGTGTTCACACAGAAGTGCTAATCTGCCTTTCAATTGTGCTGCCCTGCCCTTCCTCCAGGGTTTATATGCATATGCAACACGCTTAAAAATATATTTTAACTAATAGAAATGATTACAAATCAAATATCATATTAACTAAATCACAATTAAAATAAATTTTGATGAATAGTATTCAATTTTCAAACCAATTACAAATTGATTCAAATTATTATTCAGTTTTATAAAATAATTTAGTTATAATTATATTATTAATATTAATAATAATTGCTTACACTTATATGGCACTTTTCTGGACACTCCACTCAAAGCACTTGAGCTAGGGACTCTCCTCCACCACCACCAATGTGCAGCACCTACTTGGATGATGCAACAGCCATAGTGAGCCAGAACGCCCACCACACATCAGCTATTAGTGGGGAGGAGAGCAGAATGATGAAGCCAATTCATAAATGGGGATTATTAGTGTCACGCCCTCTGCAGCCAGAGGGTGCTCCTTCTCTGTCCTGTCCCTAGTTTCTGGTCTGCTGTCCTTCCTGTCCCTCTCTTTCCCTTGGGCTATATATTTCCGGGTCTTGCACTCTGTCCTCGCTCAGCATTGACGTTCGGATGTCCTGAGACCCGCCTAGCACCAGGGCGCCCCACGTCTGTTCCCTGAGGGCATAGGTTTCTATACGGCATTCCTGAACTCTTTGCACTATGAGCCCGGGCCTTTTTCCCGTCTCGCCGCTACGCATATGGGTCTTTTTCCGCTCTCCTGCTCCCCACGGTTAGTCCCGTTGGACGTCCGTGACAGAATGCTGAGCCACCTACTGACCCCGCGAGCGGCGTTTTTTTTTGTCTTGCCGCAGTTTTTTTTTCTTGTTCTCTGGGCTGTTTTTTTTTTCAGTTCCTCTATTCTAATCGCTGGATATCACTCCGATCTTCCGTGCCTGTGAGCGGGTCCTGCACCTGGCTTTCCTCGGGTAGATCACTCCGATATCAGTGATTGAATGTTGAGCTGGCTTTCCTATTCTTATTACTGGATATCACTCCGAGCTTCTGTGTCTGGAGCGGGTTTTCGTGCCTGGCTCTTCCTGGTTTTGCTCTCTCCGATATCAGTGATAGAATGGTAAGCTTTCTGCCGTTCCTCCATTCTTTTCGCTGGATATCACTCCGGGCATCTGTGTCTGTGAGCGGACTTCGGTCTGGCTTTCCTCAGGTTGTCCACTCCGATATCAGCATTAGAATGTGAACGTGCCCATTGCCCAGTCTGCGGTATTTTTCCCTGG
Organism: Atractosteus spatula; assembly: GCF_055471065.1. Classification (NCBI taxonomy): domain Eukaryota; kingdom Metazoa; phylum Chordata; class Actinopteri; order Semionotiformes; family Lepisosteidae; genus Atractosteus; species Atractosteus spatula. Next base: position 35,370,251 of record NC_142714.1, read on the forward strand.
GGTTTTTTGTTGTTTTTTCTTGTTTTTTGCCTTTTGTTTTGATTTTTTTTTTCTTCCTGGTTTCCCCTCCTTTTTGTTCCCCCCTGCTCCCTGTGTCTCTGAACTTTGGTTCCTACCTGTTTTTGGTTCCTATCTGTTTTGTGTGGTTTGTCTCCCTGGTCTTTCCCAGGTTTTTGTCTGTTGTGTTTGTGCTTGTGTACTTTTTTGTTTTAAGTCTCCGGAGCTCTACTCTACCCCCCCTTCCTCCACCCAATAAAGGTTTATACCCCGGAGGAGGGGGTAGCTCTCAGCCGTGGACTCCCGGAGGTTTCCTTTCAGTTAAATGAGGTTTTTCCTCCCCCCAGTGCTGGGCAGCTCATGTATTTGTATGGGCGTCGGGGGCCGCCCATGAAGGGGGGGGTACTGTCACGCCCTCTGCAGCCAGAGGGCGCTCCTTCTCTGTCCTGTCCCTAGTTTCTGGTCTGCTGTCCTTCCTGTCCCTCTCTTTCCCTTGGGCTATATATTTCCGGGTCTTGCACTCTGTCCTCGCTCAGCATTGACGTTCGGATGTCCTGAGACCCGCCTAGCACCAGGGCGCCCCACGTCCGCTCCCTGAGGGCATAGGTTTCTATACGTCATTCCTGAACTCTTTGCACTATGAGCCCGGGCCTTTTTCCCGTCTCGCCGCTACGCATATGGGTCTTTTTACGGTTAGTCCCTTTGGACGTCCGTGACAATTAGGAGGCCATAATTGGCAAAGGCCATTTGGAAATTAGGCCACGACGCCGGGGTTACCCCCCTATTTTTTTCGAGAAACACCCTGGGATTTTTAATGACCAAAGAGAGTCAGGACCTGGGTTTAATGCCTTATCCTTTACAGTATAGTGTCCCCGGATAGATAGATCCCCCTGCTTGCACCCCCTGCTTGCCCCACTAACACCTCTTCAAGCAGCAACCTTAGATTTCTGAGGAGGTCTCCAATCCAGGTACTGACCAGACTCACATCTGCTTACACTATTAATTTAATGTTAAACTTTTAAAATTATTAACATGTCAATATAATATATATAACTTACAGGTATTATATTTGAATGCTAGTTTTTTTTTACAAATTTTATTTAAATAATTTTATTAGCTGATTGTATTTCTAGTAGCTTTTTGTTTATGTGCACAAACAAGCTAGAATTCATTGTAACATCAGTTTATACTGTGTGAACTGCTGTTCAAAAGGTATGTATGATCATATGAAGCGGAATACCACAAACTCAATTGTCGGTTACAATTGCTGTATGCATCTTTTGTGAATATTGGATTCAACGTTTTTGCTATAAAGAAAAACATATTTTAATCTGGCATCTTTTTAATTTTTTACATACTTATATTTATAAATATGTATTTTTAAACCTTTTTTTAAATTTTTAAAACTCAAAATATAAAATAAAATTACCAGTTTTCTTGTTACACAGTTAAAAATACTGTATACATATTTGGAGTTTGTGTAATCATTGTAATTAATGAAATTGGTTTTCGCTAGTACAATATGCATACATGTATAATCATTTACATTTTTAATATATTAATATTTGCTTATACATCTTCAAAATATATTCACACAAAACAAAAAGATACTGTTAAGTAGAATTAAATATGGAATGTGAATGTAAATGAATAATGAATTTTAAAGACAAGTAAATTAGTAAATTAGATGTAGAACTTGTTGTTGCTGTGGTGGTTTTTTTATCACTTTAAAGATAGTGGTTAGTTTTTGTCTTTCCATGTTCACTATCAAGAGTTCATGTAATCTTTGCTAAACATTGATGTGTGACATTTTTCTTGTCCAAAATTATGTGCCTTCAGGATTGTCAGTCACCTTGTCTAGTTGGGAAAAAGTGAACAATATCCCAGTATCTGGCAGAGCCTTTACTTTCTTTTGTTTCTAATAGGGTAAATGACAATAAAGAATGCAAAATAGTAGTTTGAAGAGAGAGAATGCATGACACAATGTATTTTCTACTAATACACTAAAGAAATTTGTTTTTAATTTACCTATCTAAACAATAATTTTCTGATCCTAACTCTTACTTTTAGATCAATGTTTGCCAATTTGTTTTTTACAGCTCAAAGAGATGTAGGATTTAGTACATCCTAATATGCATTTTTTTGCAATGGTTCTTCATAGAACTATGTTAGGAAAAATCCACCCACTGATTCATTAGCTTTTTCTGTGAGATAATTAGTCATTTGGAAAACACACAATTTAAGGAATACTGCATATTTATCCACTAAATGATTTTACATTTAGAAAAAAGCTTCCAGCAAAATGTTATTTTTTATAAAAGAATTGCACTGTTTCTCAATGAGGATTATATTTCCATTAATGAGCAGAGCTTTAAGGGGTATTTCTGCCTGGACTAACTTCTTGTGTAAATTACAGCAATTGTAGATATGGATGTCACTGGTAAACCCATGATGTCTTATTTTGATCATCCAAAGTTGTCATTTCAACGTGTTATTTTTCGTTACTGACTGCAGAGGCTGCAGAAATATCAGACATAGCCCTTGGCTAATGATCACTCAGTTAGTCAAATCATATACATATCACTTTTTCTCCATTTCATTTTAAATTTCAAAATTACCAGAACATATCTAGCTTGAAAATTGGAAGATAAAATATTAAAAAACTCTCAGCATTAAAAACTGCAGTTGTTTAGTCCAGTATATTTTACGCATTAATTATTATTTATTTCTGCATAATTTTCCTAATAATATTGTTCAATAAACAATGATATAAAAATGAACTGCCGTTCTTTATACCTCTGTTGCAGTAGAATCTGAACTTTAGCTAAAGAATGTTAATTAGTGCTGAGGATCCTACCTTACAAAGGAGATCTTTCCTTATGTACAAGTCCTGCACAGTAAATAAACAGATGAAAAGTGTTTATATGTTCAAAGTAAGACCATACTGAATTATAAGTATTGTATTATTAACAGGCTTTTTTTGTAATTTTTATTATACATTCACATCATGCACTTTACAAAAAAAATTAAGATCAATAAGTAATGCTTGTAAATACCACCAAAAGGATGTACAATATTGTACCGCTGCACCCTTTGTGCTATTGGGGGGTTAATACTTAAAAAAATAAAAGTCACAATGAGTGCAAGATATTTTTAACAGAACAGGTATATTACTATACTTCACATTATAATAATAAAGTCTGACACCTTTCATTTTGATTTGCTTTGCTGTCAAAAGGATACCAGATACCTGTTGTTTTATATTATTGTTCTTATCTGAAAATTCTATAGGGACCAGACAAACAGCACGTGCAATACGGAAATAATTTATATTACATTTTCAAAATATCAAGCACCAGAAGCTACTTGTTGAGCTTACAACATTACTTTACAATTCATTTTATTTTTCACACTGATAAAGATACAAAAGGTTTGTCTTGAAAAAGAAATACCTTTGCATTAACTAACCAGCACATCTAATGGATTCTTTAGAGAAATGTGCTTATTCAGCCTGAAACTAGCTGAAGAGAAACTAATGATGTATCATAAAGAGATAATTATTTTGGGCATGCTTAGACAGGGATGTTGTGAAGCGAAAATACTCAAATAGAGTAATATATTTATGTGTCAAATAAAACAAATGCACAATTTAAGTGGGATGAATAATAATTCCCTAGAAGTTAATGTATGTCATAAAGAATTATACACCTGTATGTATCATAACAAAATCATATACCCATATAAAATAATACTTTTCATGTGAATTTCTTGCCCATTACCTATGTATACATACATGTATATGTATGTATAAATGTAATAGAAATGGAATGTAATATGTTCCAAAAATATATAAATAAGGTTTGATAAAATCAGCTTATTTCTTTTTAAAATAAATTCCATAAGTTTTGTTTTTGTTCCACACCTTAATGTATTGATATTTTTTATGTGTTAACCATTTCATAAGTTTCAGATAATTCTTAGAATTGTCCCTTGACAAAACTTTCAGCCACAAAAGACATGTTTTGTAATAAAATACAGATAATCTTAAAAACACTGATAGGACCTATTCCCTGAAAGCCTAAGTAACTGACATTTGCTGAAAGATTGTTCTGCAGATGGATTATTTTAAAGAACTCCCTGCTGGTACTGATTGAGGTATAATTCAGCCCCAATTTCAAGATGCCTCACATAACAATCTGTTGTGATGGGGAGAATTAGAAAACACACTTTGTCTCCAGACAGTCAACAGTCCAATTACAAACACAATGTGAGCTGAATGAACTACTCAGCTGTTAATGTTCTTGGCATCCATCCTCTGCTCTAAAACTACATGCCATTAAATATAAGCAGGCCTGCAATAATACAACCCATACAACCCCCATTACAAAAAGCAAGCACTCTCAACTATTTGTGCCCCATTTCCTGCAGAATATACAGAAATGCATTGACATAATATAGGAACCACAGCCCCAACCAGAAGACAAACCACATTTTTCTACCCAGAGAAAATCTGCCATTACACAAAGAGTTAAAGTTTAATTTGGCCTGTCAGAACATACCATTAATTGAGTAATCTACATAGAATCACGTCATACTACCCTTGTTTTATTTTTAGTATTTGTAACATGTCTAAACACTAAACTCTAATGCTGTATGTAAATTGCATTTAAGTCTTTATTTTTTTCTTCACAGGATATTAATGATATCAGATACATTGAAACATTAATTTGTCAAGTCTTTGTTACAGCTAATTTTATAATTGTTTATAATCCTCTTGATTCTTCATCAATATACAAATGTCCTAATAATGAAAAAATATTCAATGTGTTAAGCATATCACATGAAGTATGCACAACTGACATCACAAAGAGTTAACAGCCTATATTCCATTTCCATAACAGAATTCATTGAGATTTCTATAATTATTTTTAAGTGCATAAATAATTAATAATTGGATTAGATTTCAAGGACCCCAGAAGGTAGTAAAATAAGAGACTGGTTAACATACAGTATAAGGCTCCTAATATTTCCATTAAAACTGTAGATATACTGTATTCTGTTTATTCAAATAGATTTCACTTACACCACAGAGATATTAAATAGCACATCTCAGGAAAGCAAAACATATGACCAAGATGCTCATGTTTCTTAATTCATATTAAAATAAAATGTGGTTAAATCCCAGTTAGAGCTCCCCTTATTTCAGCTATGAACACTCTTTTATTTGAAAGCATTTTAGTTCAAAATTACTACCATCACCTTATGCACATTGCAGCAGAGAAAATTAAACTTTAATTTGAGAGCTCTCATTAAAAGAAATTCACCAGGGATTACAGAAAGATTCAACAGCTGCTGAACACATGAAAAGTTCCATGTTAAATTTGGATACACTTGAGAACTATCTAGCAGTTACAGGACAGATTTATCAATGAAGCAATAAAAAATTAAGAGGTACAGGGAATGCGAAGATTTTACTAAATCATGAACCAAAGTACTGTTACTGTCACACACTTCAAAATCCTTTTTGTGAAATGTATGTTCCAAATATAACATATAACAAAGCAAGCAGCTGAATAAAACGTTATGGAGTACTTAATAAGAAACATAAGGTCTAAAACAAGAAGCACAACAAATAATAAACATTTCTATAATCAGAAATCAGCACTGTTATAAAAGCTGTTACATATCTGTTGGAATGCTTCTCAATTGCGGTTTCAAACTGATTCATCAGGTACAGTAGCTTGACCACATGAATTACATGAACTATTTGAAGACCATCAAAATACCCACATAGATTCCCATATCTGTTTACACCCACACACCCACACAGGGAGACTGGAAATAAACAGAAATAAGCTGTAACAAGAACTTTGACATTGTCACAGGGAGCCATGTGACATTACCAAGAAAGCACCTGGCCTGCTACTCAACTCTGGAATTGAAACAAAAACACATACAGTATAAGAAAAATGTATTGGCTAGAATTTGTTCCTTGAGACCACTGACCTTATCATTTGAAAATGTATATCCAAATAAACGTTTAGATGCACATGCAAAAATAGAATAGGAAATCAATTCTTATTAATACTTTAAAAAGCAAACAAAAGAACTGTGCTATGAGTTTTGGTATAAATCAAGCTGCCATTCGGGTGGAACTGCCTTCAGCGCTTTCACCATGTAAGTCCCATTAAATTTAATAATAAATATTAAGTGTCATAAAAAAATTCCTAATATTGAAAACATATAGACACAGTGTTACATATTAGGAAATTCTAAAAACATGAAACAGAAAAACAAACCAAAATATTATAATACCAAAAAGAATGATGTAATTACAGTAAATAGAACTGTGTACTAATGGCATTGTTCTTTTTTAAAAGGTATAAAAATGAATCTATTCCCGAGCATGTGTCACAGTATGTTATTCAATTATTCAATTAAATTATATTAAATCCTCCTATTTACTTATCCCTGTAATGGTAGTTCCAATGTACAGTGTACAGTGGAAGAATGCTTGAATGGCCTATCTGACATTTGGTCAGGACCTAGATAGGTTTTGACCCAACTAGAGCATACCAATTTAAAAAGAGCCTAGATATTGATGTTAATCTACTCTTTGTGTTGTTCTCTCTCTTGTTTCCTTTGTACTAGCATGCATCTACTACAAAGTAGTTCAGGTGGGTAGCTGCGGCAGCATGCTTAGGCTGCAAAGGAACAAGTAATAGGTTTATTCCATGCTGAAAAAAAGAAGAAAAAAAACAACGTTTCAGCCGTGGAGCCTTCTTCAGGTGTGAGAAAGACAAGGCAGTAAGGTAATGTAGCGGGAGAACAAAGGCTGGGATAGAGGAGGAGCAAGAGGCAGGAGCAGGGGACAGAAAAAGAGGCCAATCAAGAGGTGTGAAGTCAGAATAGGTTTAGAGAGGTGTGAAATGAAACCTCCAATGAATAGAGAAAATTTAGAAGAAAAGTAGTCTGTCGTTAAGAGAAGGGGGAAGGTGTGATCCTAGCTGCAGGATAATTTTGGTTTCTGTAGTCTTTCTGATGTATGAGTTCGGAAAACCGTCTTTGAGAACACAGACAGAGAGATTAGAGTGGTCATGGCCGTCAGAGGTGAAATGAGAAACAATGGGCTTGGAGAGATCTTTAATATTCACAGCCCTAACATGTTCTCTGAAGCGGTCTCCGAGTCTCCTTCCTGTTTCTCCAATGTAGATGGCTGGGCATTTACTGCAAGAGATACAATAAATAAGGTTGCTGGAGGTACAAGATGCTATCTGGGTGATCCGGAATTGTCCTGAGGGGCCTTGAATGAGTGTAGTGTTAGATGTGTACTTGCAGGTGATACAGCGAGCTCTGTTGCAAGGGAAAGTGCCTGGTGTGGATTGTTGCTGAGGACGGTCAAGGGAGCTGTGAACAAAAAGGTTGCGCAGATTAGGTGGTTGGCGATATGAGATGATGGGGCGGTCAGAAAAGAGGGCCCCAATGGAGGGATCATCCTGTAGGATGGAAAAGTTGCTGTTAATAGTCCTGCGGATAGGAAGTATGTTGGGGTGGTAGGGAAGCAAAGGAATGCAGTTGTTATGGCGGGAGTTCCTGATTGAGTTGATGGTCCAGGGGGTGTTTTTGGCTCGGGCAAGGGCCCTGTAAATAACACTGCTGGGGTATCCTCTGTTGATGAAGAAAGAGTACACTTTGAGGGCTTGGTTCTGGAAGTTGATGTTGTCACTGCATAATTGTCGTAGCCGAAGGAACTGTGAAAAAGGGAGAGTTTTTAGTGTGTTTTGGGTGAAATGAGCTATACAGGAGATAGCTGTGTGAATCCATGAGTTTGTAATAAACAGAAGTGGAGAGTCGGGGGTAGTTGATGGAGAAGTTGATGTCTAGAAACGGAAGAGTAGTGGAAGATATGTTCACCATATATTTGAAGGACGGGTGGAAGTTGGTGAAATGATGCAGAAAGCACTCAAGCTGGTCGTTGAAGCATGTGGCGGCACCGACGCAGTCATCAATGTATTGCTTGTAGAGGTCAGGGACATAGCCTGTGTAGGAAGCGATGAAGCGTTCTTCTACCTAGCCGACAAAAATATTGGCATAGTTGGGTCCCATTCTGGTGCCCATGGCAACTACACTCACCTGTTGGTAAAAAAGGTTATTGAATGAGAATGCATTCAGTGTGAGAACCAATTCTGCAAGCCGTACCAGGGTGTGGGTGGGTGGATCAAGCACTGTGTGTTTGTCCAGCGTGTGCTTGAGGCCTGTAAGACCATCATTATGGGGAATGACGGTGTAAAGAGATGTGATGTCCATGGTAAAAATGTAGCTTTCGGGGCCCTGAAATAGGAAATGATTAAAAAGTTGGAGTGCCTGGTTGGTGTCCTTGATGTATGAGGGAAGACCTTCAACCAGCGGTCTCATGAGGCTGTCGAGAAATGCCGAGATGTAAGTAGTCGGACAGTTGTATGCTGATACGATGGGGCATCCAGGGGTGTCCAGTTTGTGGATTTTGGGGAGGAGTTAAAATTGAGATACCTGCAGATGTTAAATGATGAGCCAGTTCGCCTCCTGGGGGAGCTCCTTACTGATAAGAAGGGAGATGGTGGATACCACTTCCTTTTGGTAGTCAGTGGTAGGGTCCTGTTGGAGAGGGAGGTAGGCAGAAGTGTCAGTTATTTGTCTAGTTGTCTAAAGATATATAGGTCCTTACACCACACCACAACAGCGCCTCCTTTGTCTGCTGGTTTGATGACGATATCATCTCTGTTGTGGAAAGACTGGAGCACCTGAATTTCTCCTTGGATGAGGTTGGACCTGTGTTTACTGAGTATAGAGAGTGTCTTGGGAGCTTGATTGGTGCATTGGTTAATTAAATAATTGACTGGTGGATAACGGCCAGAGGGGGGAATCCAACAGCTCCGTTTGGGATTAATGTTGTTAATGACATCAATAACTGGATTGTTGTCAGCTGCCTGTGAAGAGGAATCGTCAGCAAAATGTGCTCTGAGATGCATCCTGCGGTAAAAGTGGTTAAGGTCGACATTGGGGGATGTCCAGCTTCCTGGGAACTGGTACAAAACTGAGGCCTTTGCTGAGGAGGGATCACTCATCGCTCATGGCCCTGCAACTCACAACTGGCAACCCACTGAAGCTAAGCAGGTGTGAGCCTGGTCAGTACCTGGATGGGAGACCTCCTGGGAAAAACTAAGGTTGCTGCTGGAAGAGGTGTTAGTGGGTCCAGCAGGGGGTGCTCACCCTGCAGTCTGTGTGGGTCCTAATGCCCCAATATAGTGACGGGGACACTATACTGTAAACAGGCACCGTCCTTCGGATGAGACGTAAAACCGAGGTCCTGACTCTCTGTGGTCATTAAAAATCGCAGGGAGTTTCTCGAAAAGAGTAGGGGTGTAACAAATTTCCCATTCACCCTATCCCCATCTATGAATTGGTTTCATTACTCTGCTCTCCTCCCCACTAACAGCTGATGTGTGGTGAGTGTTCTGGCGCACAATGGCTGCCGTCGCATCATCCAGGTGGATGCTGCACATTGGTGGTGGTGGAGGGGAGTCCCTATTACCTGTAAAGTGTTTTGAGTGGAGTGTCCAGAAAAGCGCTATATAAGTGTAAGTATTTATTAATTATTATTATTATCCTCATATAGTGTCCATAAAACATTAGACTGTCCACTAAGCAGCAAATTAGAACAGTTCTTTCTCCTTACATGAAAAATGTAATATTTGTGTTTACAATCTAAAAATACTTTTAAAATAGTCTAAAAGTTTAAAACAAGCAGAACAGGATGTAAAAATCTGCTATTTGCAGAATCGCTGATGGAACGCAGATACTGCCAGTGCGGACTAATGCACTAATGCACTTTCTAATGAAACATCCATGTTGACAATGTAGAGATCCAGCCATTCAAAACGCAGTAGGCATGGCACATCGCAACGCATCGTACCACATGTTTATAATAGTATTGGGAATCACCTTGTAAAACCGCCAGGTGGAGCTAATAAAGCTTAATGTCTCATGTACAGCATTTGAGCTGTCACCAGAAAACACCTGGTTTCGAATCCTGGTCACTGCTGAGGGACAATCTTTTTCCAATTAAGAATTTAAGTTGCATATTTTTAGACTTTTAATAATTTTAAACTGTGTATTAAAGCATGTTAATCATTAAACATTAAAAAGTCGGTATATTTGATAAAAGCAAGATTGCTCACTTGGACAAAAGTACACAGCCTTCCACCTTCATATAAATATTTTATGTAGAAATATTTTATACATCAAAGTCTTTAAGGAAGATATTACTAATAGTATTAATAATGAATGACCTTGGACAAGCTGTAAGCTCAAAGTATTACCGTGGTCCACTTTCTTTGTAACCATCTGCATAAGTTTAACTGTTGTGACACGAAAATACTTGTTTTCATTGACAAAAAGTAACACCACACTCTCTTGTTTAAACAGATTGTTTTTTTGCTGCAAAGACTGTTAAACCAGAGGAAAAGAGTGCCTCTTTCTTCAAAGCATTTTGTTGATCCGATCACGTATTCGTTTCCAATCATACATAGTAAGATTTGAGAATCGATTCACCATGCCTATAATGGTTTCCCTGAAATAGCTCATAAACAATATTAATTTAGGAACATAAATATATTATGTAAACTGTATATGGCTGGTATTGGTCATTTAAATAAAAAATACACACCACTATTCCACTTTCTTCCTAAACATTTTAAGCATCAAAGTCTTTCATTTGGTAACATACAATGGTTATTTTGGAAAAGTTTTTACGTGCTCCTACTGACTATATAAAGTTTATATACTTCGTAAAAAGTTATAATGTTTTAACCATTTCTCTGAATACTTACGCTCGTTATCGCAGTAAAAAAACGCATACGTTTTAGAATTTGATTAATAGGGAGTATAATATGGAATCACATATCTAAAGAAAGTAATGATATAATTATATTCATATAGCTCAAATTATCACAGTAGTACACTTTCTTTGTAAATGTCTATATCAGTTTAACTCATTCATACTGTATGTGATTACATTTGTCGTGTGATGGCTTAGGCGTGTGCCTTGCATGCTGGAGGTCGGGGGTTTGATCCCAGCTGTTGCCAAGGGTTTATTTTTACAAATTTCTTTTAACAAATAAACATTTAGTTGAAAAACTATAATAACAAATATTATGGACACTATATTGACATTTTTTATATTTCTAAATATCACAACATTTTCGAAGCTAAGTGATTTATTAATAACAACGAATAATTTGAAACTGCTGTTGTACTACCACTACAGTATAGCTTGTGATAAATACATTTATTTGTCTTGCATCAAAGTTTAACTCATTCAGAGCGCCCTACATTACAAACTCCAAGCGTTTCATTTTGTCTGAGGTGACTATATTCACAGTAAAGAGATTGAATGATTAAATCGTTTCACTAACAACCATTGCACCACGAGTGCCCCTGTTGGTCATTGTGGCCAGCCAATCACGTACTGCGGTACAACGCTGCGAACTGTGGGTAATTACACTGGGTACAGGGTTGTACTGTCAATTTTGAATGGCTGCATCTGTTAACACCCAGTTTGGCATGGACCCAGCTAAAAGGATTAGAATGTATATGATAATGGTCAGTCTTAGCAAATATTTACCGTATCTAGAGTTTTCTCTTCTCTTTTACAGAGTAAGTAAAGCTCAGAAACCTGTTTTTGGTTTTGAACACAAAATTAATTGTCAAAAAATGAATGGGATTGAAATGGGTTAGATTTTGTATTTCAGTGTTGCATGCTCAAACAATCAACAGCACCTTTCCTTAGGAATGAGGATAATAATATTTGACAAGATATACAGTGCACTTCTAATTTTTTTTTAGATAAGGGTACTATTTGTTAACAAAAATGACGGAACATGTATTTTTTAGTAAATATAGTTACCCATGGGCTATATAAGTAATGTGTATCTCTGCTCTGCCCCTGCCAAAATTTGATTATGGTTACTCACAGTTTCAGGGTCACACAGAGCTACTTACTATGAAGACAGAGTCTTCTACCTGTCTATGCTTCAATTGAAATTGGTTTTGTAACATGTTTGCTGCACTGAGTCCTGTCTCATATACCTCATTAAGAAATATAGTCAAAGTTTAATACCAAATGAAATAAGCCCATGAATATAAAACAACTCCATATTTCAAATTTTGATGTTAAGTAGCCTGGCTGAGGAAGTGGTAGTGTTGGCCAGCACAGTCACTTCCTCAGTTGGACTACTTTCGCATTTTCAAGGAATGAACCAAGAAGGGTGATGCAAAAGTAAAAGTGGGGTGGAGGGAGGGTGCTAAAAAAGATGCACGTAGAGTTGTGGACACCGCAAAAAGATTTATGTGTAGGAGAGTGGAAATGAGATATAAGAACTTGACATCTTCCCAAATTTCTGTTAAATTTAAGCACGTTGGTAAAATTATAATAACAACAAAACAAGCCAAAGAATGTAAATTCCTAGTCAATATTTTTGTGTTAACTCACCTGGCGGAGGAAATGACAGTGCTGGCTGATTCCCAAAACACCGATGCAGAACACGGAGCTAAAAGCAAGTTGGTTTGGCTGCAAAGATTCACAGGAACTGAGGAGGCCATGCATGGAATGAATGAGAAGCTTTGTTTAATTAAGTCAATTCTGATAAGCAATATTTTGGTGAAACAATGATGGAGAATAAAGAGAATAAGAAACACTATGTGGACAGAATGCAAGTCATTGACCAGGTGACAGTATAGCAACCTAATTCTGAGTTCCAGAAGAGTAGCTTGAGGTGAAATCTACACAAAGTGGGAAGTGTACGATGACCAGGGGAAGGGTCATTCATAACCGGTATTTTCGGAACGACCTGCTTAATATACTCGACATAGACCTGAGTAAAATGGCCACCAAGAAGACCTGCATATGGAAATGGTCTATTCAGAGAAACAACGATCATAGTGGAGCCTCATCAGGAACCAAAATATAAATGCCCCGGAAACAGTGAACTAGCACGGAAGCCGATAAGGTGAATGCATTTTGGAGGAAAAGGAGGATTAGGATTGTGTTTAAAAGGTTTAAGGAATAACAGACTAATGAAAGGACTACGTATTACGGTTTACGGATTGTGACTTGGATATGGCGCGGATTTGTCTGGACATATAGATTTTGGAATTTGGATTGCTTAAGGATACAGAAAATGGATTACGGATTGGGATCAGAAAACAAACAGACAAAAGCAACGGAGTGTGGTGTGAGTAACATCTCTTTTACACCAGCTTTTCCCCCAGTGACACCACAATTGATGGAGGATGTGGGCAACACTGCTCGGGACTGAGAATTGTGGAAATTAAGCATTGTTTGGGGGGGTTCGTTTTGCGTGTGTGATCTCTCTTAAACAAAAACAAAACAATGGAACAGTTAAGCAACAATTGTCCCAAGCCACCCTCACCCAGTTTCAGGCTTTAAAAGGACAGCAAGAAGCTATCCAAGCGCAACAGGAGGCAAATAAGATTCAAATGGAAACGAATCAATGAATTATAGAGGAAAAGAAATTGGTGAGGGAAGAAATACAAAGATTAGGGGAGGAAATCAGCCAGACTTCAGTAACAGGGAGAGACACCTACACTGCCGAATCAATTGGGCTCCAAAAGATGACGGAACTTGATGATGTTGAAGCTTATTTAATCACATTTGAAAGAACTGCAACTAGAAATGCATGGCCCAGAGAGCAATGGGCAGAGAGAGTAGCACCTTATTTAATTGGAGAAGCCCAAAAGGCCTATTATGATTTAAAAGAAGAGGATGCTGAGAACTATGAGACTCTAAAAAGGGAGATCTTGGCGAGATTAGGGGTAACCATAGCGATATGAGCAGTCCAGTTCCATAACTGGAAATATCAAATGGACAAGCCCACTAGATCTCAAATGTTTAACCTGGTACATCCGGCAAAAAAATGGCTCCAGCCTGAAGAACTAAATTCAGGTCAAGTGATAGAAAGCATGGTGTTGGATCACTTTGTGAGGAGTCTGCCTGTACATCTGAAAAGAAAAGTGAGTGGTGGGGATCCCCAGACACTGGACCAGGCAATTGACTTAGTGGACAGACCGCATGCCACGGAGGCCTTTATGAGGGAAGAAAATGGGGAGTTTCGAAAAGAGGAGAGGAGAAACCCCAAGAGTTTTGAAACTGAAATGAACTATTGGTCATTAAAGTACAGTGATTATCAAGGTCCTCCACAGTTTAAGAAATCACTTCAAGAAAGGTTGGATCAGAGGCCCCCATCATGGTAAGCAGCCTGTCGATGCTTTAATTGTCATGAAGAGGAACATGTAGCCAGCCATTGTCCCAGCTGGTCTGAACCCAGGCAAGTGGACACCAGGGATGAAGCAAGGTGTAACTACCTCATGGCAAGCATCCCGACCTGTGAGGATCCCCACGTTACTAAAATTAAGATAGGGGGAGAACCTGTCGAGGCCTTGTTGGATTCGGGATGTATGGTGACCCTGGTGACCCCTACAGTACTACCCAAAGAAACGGAGATCAGGGGAATGGAGGAATCCCTATTACTTGTATTCACGGGGACACAAAGGTATATCCGTTTCTACATTTCTACAGAAAGGGGAACATATAAATCAACTGTAGGAGTGGTCGAGCAAGTGCTTTACCCTGTGGTGTTGGGACGAGACTGTCCCTACTTTCTCCAAATTTGGAGTAATGTTCAGTCAGCTAGGCAAAGTCCACTCCTGTGTCCTGGAGACATGTCGACAATGCTGTAGATTCCCCTGAAGAAGCAGACCCAGAGGAAGAAAGCCCCGGACTGGGAGATGAATTCCTGAATATGGATATACCGGACTGGGAGCCACCAGAACATTGAGGTAGGTTCGGGACAACCCAGTTGGAGGACGGAAATTTGAGACATGAGTGGGGACATGAGAAAAATCGAGGGGAATTTGTGTAATAATGGTGCCCTTAGTTACCCTTATTTCATGGTGAAAAACAACCTTCTATATCAGGTGCAGAGGAGGGATCAAGAATAAGTGGAACAACTCCTGATTCCCCAGGCCTACCAGATGAAGCTCCTCAACTTGCCCCATAGCCACCTCCTGGGAGGACACCTGGGAGTGAAGAAGACAGCCGTGAGACTGCTCGCCCTTTCTTTTGGCCAGAAGTATATAAGACTATTGAGAAATATTGTCAGGAGTGTCAGGAGTGTCAGAGAACTGCCCCGCAACCTTATTCTAAGAATCCTTTAATTCCCCTCCCAATTAGTGAAACCTCTTTTGAATGTATTGGGATGGATATTTCAATTTCAATTCAACTTTATTTGTCATTGTACTGTAGCGGCAAGGCTTATTAAAGTACAGGAATTAAGTTTGCTGCTCCCTTGCCAGTCCCTCTATCCTTCATCTCAGTGGTGCTTGATACAGAGAGGTCATTCCATTTGGTTCACAATTAAGGTGTTTTTCTAGCTGATAGAGTATCCTGATAAGGAACAACTCCCAATGCTGATATTCTCCAGCAATCCCAATAAATGGTCATCTCAGTTGCCTTAAAGTCTGGGAAATTCCAAGGGAGTCTTATCCCAAGTTGTTTACAACTCTAAGGTCAGAGTGCATTGTTACTCATCATCAGCCAATCAGGAACTGGTAGGGCAGGTTAACCCCACGTGGGTCTCTGATGCCCATGAAACTTTCAACCAATGAACAACCGTAGTTCCTTCAGATAAAACAGGCAGCACAGTGTCCCTCCATGCGCCTCTTGGACATTCTCAGACTCAGGGTTCCTACTGGGAATTCTCAGACTCAGCTCGGACAATCACGGAACGGCCAGTGTGTCCGAGTGCAGGACTTCCCTTTGTTCTAAGAGTCGAGAACAGAGGTTACCAGCACGTAACCAAAGGATCCACCCACGGTTAGCCCAGCAGCAAACCTCGTGAAACCACTGTGAAAGCTCACCTGATCAACAAGTGAACTACGGTCGGAACTGTGGACAGCTGAATCAGTATTCAGGACTAGTGCTACATCAGGAACGAACCAGTCTTCTTCCATCTAAAGAGTGTGACCTGCTTGGACCTGCAGTCACTTTTTCTCCTGTGCAGAAACTCTACTAGTAAGCCAGAACTAACTAGCCGGTCTTCAGAGAGCATCAGCAGCGCATCACAGCAGAAATCTCTCCCTCCTTCTCCCACCACATCGCAAGCCGCACCGAGCACTGCCTGGCACCGCGCCAGAGAATGCCGATTGGACGCAACAAGCCTCCTGCTGTTTGTGTCCACAGGAGATCTGAATCCACACAGATTGGATGAGTATTCAGCATTCTGCATTACAGCTCGAGAATTCAATTGTTACCTCAACCTGAGTTGATATCAATTTAATTCCTATGAGTGATGTACTTGCTTTTGAGTATCTAGTGTAGAAGTTGTAACCAAGTTCATTTACGAAACAGTCTAAATGAATGGTATACTGAATGTATGTCCCTCTTGGTATTTGTAACTCTTCATGATTGAATATATACTTTTTGTATTCTGCTAACCCTCACTATAAGATCTGTTATGTTTATATGCACATTTTATGCATTAATATATGTATTCTCGTGTAATAGTATCCATGTGTGTGCGTTGTTTGAGTTATCCCGCAAGATTGATTCTAATAGCCATTAAAGAATCATTTTGTGACTTACTGCTACAATTAATAATTGTCCCAGTTAAGCACAAAACCCCTACATTTACTGGTGCCTCGTGAGAGGATGCCTACAATACTTACATGGGTGCATAGTATAGTGAAAAGTGTTTCTCATTTTTCACTCAGGTGCAGTATATAAATAGAACAGAAGGCAAGACAATACACAGTAACACAATAACAGTGTAATAACGTAACAGTGTAATCAAAACTCTGCAAATACGCAAACAGGGAAAATAATACAACAGGACAAAAACAGTGCAAAAGTAATTTGGGGGAGAGTGCAAAAATAATACTGTGATTAATAAATATTACAACTAGTACAGTTTTAAGTACAATTTCAGCTTACATTCAGTTGTCAAGTATATAGTGGAGTTGGAGTACAGTCACTGTGTACACAGGAAGAAGTTAGGAGAGATCATAGTATGATGGGAGGGAGTGGGAGTGTCACCAGCTTGACAGCTCTGGGGAAAAAGCTATTTTGGAGTCTAGTTGTGTGCGACTGGAGCGTCCAGAACTTTCTGCCAGATGGTAGGGGGACAAACAAGTTATGACTGGGGTGAGTGGGGTCAGACATAATTTTGGTGGCTTTTTTCATAATTCTGGTTTTGTAGATTTCCTGGATGGATTGGTAAGGCAGTGCCGATGATGTGTTGGGCAGTTTTGACCACCCACTTTCCACCGTACATTGTACAAAGTTGGTGAGGATCTGTGGATGCAGGTGTATTTTCTTCAGCCTTCTCAGGAAGTACAGCCGCTATTATGCCTTCTTGATGAGACTGGAGGTGTTGAGTGCCCATCTGAGGTCCTCAGAGATGTGAACACCTAGGAATTTGAAGTTATTCACCATCTCCAATACAGACCCTTCGATGTACCAATGCAGCCATTCAAAACAAGAGGGGTATGCTGCGGTACAACGCGGTGGGCATGTCGCAGTATACCGCAATTTACCATATGCAAATTAGATTATGTTAATAGTATCCGGAATCACCTTATAAAACCGGCAGGTGGAGCTAATAAAGCTAAGCCTCTCCTGTATAGCATTTGAGCTGTCACCAGAAAGCATCCGGTTTTGAATCCCGATCACTGCTGAGGGATAATCTTTATTCAATTAAGAATTTAAGTTGTATACTCTTTAGACTTTTAAATGTAAACAAATGTTTATTTGTTAAAAGAAAATTCATAGCGATTGCTGGATTTCAACACCTGACCTCACGCTTATAAGTCAGTTACTTAAGCTATTACGCCACAGACACAGTTATGTAGCATGGTGGTGAAACAGCCATACACATATCAATAGGAAGTCCAATACTATTGTTTGTGCTACAGTACCTGAATATAATTATATCGTTATTAATTTCTTTAGATACGCGATTCCATATTATATTCCCTATTAACCAAATTCTAAAAGTATGCTTTTGTTTACTCCGATATCGAGTGTATTCGCAGAAAAGCTTAAAACTATCACTTTTCTCAAAAAGTACTTTATATATACGTACAGTAACATGGTCAGAAGGAGCACGTAAAAACGTTTCCGAAATAACCACATGTAAGACTTTGATGCTTAAAATGTTTAGGGAGAAATGGAATACTGGTGTGTATTTTTTCTTTAAAATATCAATACCAGCAATTTACATTTTACATAATATGTTTATGTTTCTAAATTAATATTGTTTATGACCTTCAGATGTGTTATGCTCCTATTCTTTTTATGCTTAGCTACTAAAATTTCCCTTTAGTGGTAAACTTCCGTATAAATATTCAATACTAAGCGGATTAAAATGTGCACAGTAAAGAGATTAAATAATTAAATCTTTTCACTACCGACCAATGTACCACGAGTGCCCTTCTCGGTCATTTTGGCCAGTCAATCACGTACTGCGGTACGCTGCAGTGGTTTATAGGTAGATGCGTATGGTACGGGTTTGTACCGCGAACTTTGAATGGCTGCATCTGTAGATGGGGGAGTGGACTTTTCCTTGGCTCCTGAAGTCAATGATCAGCTCTTTGGCTTTGCTGATGTTGAGACATAGATTGTT
The DNA here is from genome assembly GCF_055471065.1 of Atractosteus spatula. Taxonomy (NCBI): domain Eukaryota; kingdom Metazoa; phylum Chordata; class Actinopteri; order Semionotiformes; family Lepisosteidae; genus Atractosteus; species Atractosteus spatula. The sequence goes on from NC_142714.1 coordinate 35,388,985, forward strand.
GGTTCGGCACCAGTCTGCAAGTTGTTTTATCTCCTCCCTGTAGGCAGACTCATCGTTGTCAATGATCAGGCCCACAACTGTGGCATTGTCAGCATACTTGATGATGGTGTTTGTGCAGAACTTGGCAGTACAGTCGTGGGTGAACAGGTAGTAAAGTGGGCTCAGTGGGCTGAGCACACAGCCTTGAGGGGCACCGGTGTTAGGAGTGATCGTGTTGGAGGTAAAGTTGCCAATCCTGACAGTCTGGGGTCTGCTGGTGAGGAAATCTAGGTTCCAGCTACAGAGGGTGGTATCTAAACCTAGAGCCCTGAGTTTGGTAGAATGTTTTATGGGTATGATGGTGTTAAATGCTGAGCTAGAGTCAATGAATAACATTCTTGTATAGGTGTTCCTTCTATCCAGGTGGGTTAGTGTGTAAAGCTATAGAGATTGCATCCTCCGTGGAGCGGTTTGTGTGATAGGCAAACTGGAGAGGATCAAGTGTTTTTGGAATGCTGGCTTTAATGTGTGGAATAAGTAGTTTTTCAAAGTACTTTATATGATGGGGGTGAGTGCAATAGGGCGGTAGTTGTTCAGGCATGTGGGTGCTGATTTTTTTGGTACTGGTACGATGGTGGTTGTCTTGAAGCAGCTAGGTACAGTGGCCTGGGTCAAGGACAGGTTGAAGATGTCAGTCCAGATATCAGCTATCTGCCAGGTACATGTTCTGAGTACCAGGCCAGGGATACCATCAGGTCCAGCAGCTTTTTGTGTGTTCACTCTACTTAATGATTTCCAGACATCTAGCTTGTATAGTGTGAGGGGTGGGGTGGCAGGGGAGTCAGTGGTCCAGGTGGTTGGTTCAGGGTTATGAGCTTCGAAGCGTGCGTAGAAGATGTTAAGCTTGTTTGGAAAGGAGGGGTCAGTAGCGCTAATAGGGCTTGTTTTGTTCTTGTAGCTTGTAATTGTATTTATGTCTTGCCACATGCATTGTGGGTTAGCGTTGGTGTTGTAGTGATGTTCTATCTGGGATTTGTACTGTTTCTTGGCAGATTTTATGCCAGCTCTTAATTTTTTCCTTGCTACTCTCAATTCTTCCTCATTACCAGATTTGAAGGCTGCATCACGGACTTTGAGCAGGGAGCAGATTCCATTGTTCATCCAGGGTTTTTGATTTGGGAGTTTGCGTATCTTTTTAACGCTTGTCACATCGTCAGCACATTTTCTGATGTATCTGCTGACTGATGATGCATACATGTTGATATCAGTGTGGGATCCGTGGGTGGCTGCATACTTGAACACATTCCAGTCTGTACACTCAAAACAGTCCTGAAGCATTGATTCTGCCTCTTTGGTCCATGTTTTTACAGTTATAACTGAAGCCTTGGTGTGTTTGAGAAGTCATCTGTAGGCTAGGAGTACGAACAGGGAGATGTGGTCAGATTGTCCAAGAGGAGGGTGAGGTACTGCTTTGTAAGCGCCGAATACATTAGTATAAACATGGTCTAGTGTGTTGTTTCCTCTGGTGGGGCAGTCAACGTGTTGGTGGTAGCTAGGCAGGACTGATTTCAGATTTCCCTGATTAAAATCACCTGCAATAATAAAAACACCATCAGGGTGTGCTGATTCTTGTTTACTAATAGCTTTGGATAGCGTTTTGACTGCTTTCTTAGCATTAGCATTAGGAGGTACAGATGCAGCCATTCAAAACGGGTGGGGTATTTCGCGGTACACTGCGGTGGGCGTGTCGCATCCAAACACAGTATCACGCGGTGTATCGCGTCATTTGACGTCATGCCGGAAAGTATCCGGAATCACCTTGTAAAACCGCCAGGAGGAACCAATAAAGCTTAACCTCTCATGTACAGCATTTGGGCTTTTAAATTTAAACTGTGTATTACAGCATGTTAATCATCAGTCATTAAAAAGTTGGTATATTTTATGAAAGCAAGATTGCTCAGTTGGACAAAAGTACACAACCTACCTTTATCATAAATATTTTAATTATGTAGAAATATTTTATGCATCAAAGCCTTTACCGAAGATATTATTAATAGTATTAATAATGAATGACTTTGGACAAGCTGTAAACTCAAAGTATTACGCTGGTCCACATTCTTTCTAACCGTCATTTTAAACGAAAAATTCGATCATGTTGTGATATTTAGAAATATAAAAAGTCAATTAATTGTCCATAATATTGCTATTTTATTTTTATTATTTATATTTTATCTATTTTTTCAAAGAAATGTTTGTTAAAAGAAAAGTCGCGTCGCCAGCTGGATTTGAACACACAACTTGTGGGTTACTAGTCCGGCACGTAGACCAGCAGGCTACCGGGGAAGTCACATGAGCAGAGGTGAAACAGCCCTACACAGCCCTGTTGCAGTACACAAATATAATTATATCGTTATTAATTTCTTTAGATACGCGATTCCATATTATATTAGCAGAAAAACTTAAAACTACCACTTTTTATACACGCTATTTCACGTTAGTTAAAGACTTCGATGCTTAAAATGTTTAGGGAGAAATGGAATACTGGTGTGTTTTTTTTTTCTTTAAAGTACCGGGACCAGCCATATACTGTAGTTTATGTTCCAAAATTAATATAGTTCACGGCCTTCACACGCCTTATAGTATGCTCCTATTCTTTTTATGCTCAGCTACTAAGATTTCCCTTCAGTGGTAAAATTCCATATAAATATTCAATACTAAAACGGGCACAGTAAAGACATTTAAATCTTTCTACGACCGACCAACGCACCACGAGTGCCCGTCGGTCAACCAATCACGTACCGCGGTATTTTACGTCATCGTGCGTCACGATGCGCGAGGACGTAGCCAATTACGCGCAGTACGTGTCTGTGCTGCGCACTTTGAATGGCTGCATCTGTATGTACACAGCGGTAATAATGACAGACGGGAATTCCCTTGGTAAATAGAAGGGTCGGCGTTTTACCATAAAATATTCTAAATCGGGTGAGCAGTGGATCGCGATTTCTGTAGCATCTCTGCACCATGCTTGGTTGACATAAATACACAGACCTTCTCTTTTATTTTTACCAGAGGCAGCTGTTCTGTCCAATCGTAGAGTTAAAAAATCATCCAGCTGAATGGCAGAGTCCAGTATGTTGTTGTGAAGCCATGTTTCCATAAACACAAGAGTGCAGCAGTCTTTTATTTGCTGGTGAGTAGTGAGCCTGAGTTTTATTTCGTCCAGTTTGTTGTCTAGGGACCGTACATTAGCGAGGAACAGGCTGGGTATAGGTGGTCTGTTCCGCTGTTCTTTCAGTCTTATTTGCAGCCCGGCTCTCTTACTGTGTTTCTGTTTGCACTCGCACCGCTTGCGTCGTCTCCTCTCCCAGCATTCACGGTCAGGCGGCTCAGCGGATTCTGGGTCTTTTCCAGGCCTCGACAGGGTTTTCTCCCTTTGAGTTATTATACGCTCAGAGACCATGGGGCTTATTAGATCTGGTTAAAGAATCTTGGGAGCATCAACCTTCCCCTTTACAGACTGTCATCGAACATGTCAAACAAATGAGAGAAAGAATCAACATTGTTGTTCCCATTGTGAAAGAAAATCTGGAAAAAGCCCAGGCCCAACAAAAGCAGATTTACAATACGGGAGCTATTGCACATCATTTCATCCTGGGGACAAAGTATTGGTATTGGCTCCAACCCCGGAATGTAAATTCCTGGCCTCCTGGCAGGGGCCTTATGAGGTGGTTGAAAAGGTGGGTCCAGTCAACTATAAAGTCAAGCAACATGACAAACGGCATCAGCATCAGATCTACCATGTCAATTTATTAAAGAAATGGCATGGCGCAGAAGTTTTGCTCACCCACTTCTCCCCTGACCCTTTGGAAGAAGACACTGGTGCTGTAGCCGTGGGGGACCTGGCTTTCTCTTAGAAGCAGGAATTACAAGAGTTCCTATTGAAGAACTAAGATGTTTTTTCCCGGACACCGGGTCGAACCCACCTCATCCAACATAAAATTATCACAGAACCAGGAAAAAGGGTAAGACTGCCCCCCTATCGAATACCGAAAGCCAAAAGAGAAGAAGAGGTAGAAAAAATGTTAGGAATTGAAATAATAGAGGAATCCCATAGCGAATGGGCTAGTCCAATAGTATTGATACCCAAGCCGGACAGAACTTAGGTTCTGTAACAGTTTCAAAAGATTAAATGAGATCTCTCTGTTTTATGCATGCCCTATGCCTCGTATCGATGAGTTAATCAAGCGATTAGGTAACGCCCGATATATCAGTCCGCTGGATCTTACAAAGGGATATTGGCAAGTTCCACTGGCCGAAGAAGCCAAAGCCAAGACCACTTTTGCCACCCCTGGGGGGCTATACCAGTATCGGGTCCATCCGTTTGGTTTACACGGAGCTCCAGCTACTTTTCAATGATTCATTGACCGAATACCTAGACCATGTCGTGATTTTGCGGCTGCCTACTTAGATGACGTCATGATCCATAGTACTACATGGGAACAACACTTGCAACACCTGGAAGAAGTAACGGAAGCTTTGCAAGAAGCAGGATTAACGGCTAATTCCAATAAATGTCTGGGGGCCCAGAAAGCCAATTATCTCAGCTATACGATTGGGAGAGGAATAATCATGCCCCAAGACCGAAAAGTGCAGTTAATTAAAAACTGGCCTAAACTGTCTAAGAAAAAGCAGATATGAACGTTTTTGGGACGACTTATTATCGCTGTTTCATTCCAGGATTTGCCTCCATTGCCGCTCCTCTGCATGACTTGACAAAAACAAGCTGTCCTGAAAAACTAAAATGGACAGAAATGGAAGAGAGGGCATTTCAGGATTTAAAACAACTTTATCTTCTCAACTGGTCTTACAGGTGCCTGACTTTAACAAGACATTTATGGTACAAATGGATGCTTCAGACACTAGGGTTGGAGCCATACTGTCACAAGAAATTGATGGACTTGGGCACCCTATTTTATATATTAGCCGTAAGTTAAACCCCGCGGAGAAACATTATTCTACAATAGAAAAAGAATGTCTCACAATAAAATGGGCCCTTAACTATTTAAGATATTATTTATTGGGAAGACAGTTTGTATTGTATACGGATCATGCACCATTATCCTGGATGTTGAAAAATACGGACAAAAACGATCTCATCACCCGATGGGGCCTTAGTCTTCAAAGGTTTCAGTTCCGAACAGTGTATAGACCCGGAAAGAAACAAGGTAATGTAGATGACCTCTCCCGAATGCATTGTTTATTTTTTTCTAGACAGCCCGAGGATAGGGCTGATCTCAAGGGGAGGGAATGTAAGGTGACCAGGGGAAGGGTCATTCATAACCGATATTTTCGGAATGACCTGCTTAATATACTTGACATAGACCTGAGTAAAATGGCCACCACGAAGACACGCATATGGAAAAGATCTATATAGAGAAACAACGAGACACAGTGGAGCCTCATCAGAAACCAAAATATAAATGTCCCGGAAACAGTGCACCAGCACAGAAGACGATAAAGTGAATGCGTTTTGGAGGAAAAGGAGGATTAGGATTGTGTTTAAAGGGTTTAAGGAATATCGGACTAAAGAAAGGACTACGTATTACAGTTTACGGATTGTGACTTGGATACGCACGGATTTGTGTGGACATACAGATTTTGGAATTTGGATTGCTTAAGGATACAGAAAACAGATTACGGATTGGGATCAGAAAACAAAAGGACAAAAGCAACGGAGAAGAACAGTGTGGTGTGAGAAACATCATTTTTACACCAGCTTTCCCCAGGTGACACCACAAAAAGAATAGGTAAAAAAAATCACTCTAGCAAAGTCTGCTAGAACTGAATTGATGAGGATGAATTCCAAACAGAACCACAACAAAAATTAAGAGCTAGCACGTATACTCATACATGGAAGGAGAAAAAGGGCTCCAACACAGAGTACCAAAAGGAGAACTGGAGGAAAGGAGAGAGTTGAAACAAGAAATACACTCTTTGGTTTGTAGGTACCTGCCATGAGATGGACATTCAACCACAAACAGAAAATGGGGGAAGGGAGAAAGCAGAACAAGTGAGATTAGGATAAGAGATAAGGAGATGGGAAAAGGAAATTATGTGGGTGCATTGAAGGAAGGTTGATAAGCTGCCTGTTCAAGAAGAGGCAAAAAAGCTATTCTGGTCCTGGCTTGTAGGAGGCAAATGCAATAAAGATGAGGTCTTAGAAATGCCAAAAAAGACATTGAATTCTGATAAGACCAAAATGCCAAGTTCTAGAAGGGATGCATGCATAGTTGTGGGCAGCCAGTAAATACATATAGTAAAGTGATTGTGCAAGATTAGAATTTTATCTCCTCCTGAGCTAGTGTAAGATCATACAGTCAAAGTTTAAAACTCTACATCAAAGTGGATCTATTTAAAAAAATATATTTGCCCTTTTAACATATGATTATAGTATAGAAATTACTAATTAAAATGATTACTTGTTACCATATTAGCATGTTATAGACATCTTCTCAAAATGCATTAAAAGTATGTTATGCTGATGTTATACAAATGTCATGGCTAGGTCCTCTAGTATTTCCAATGCTCTTGTTCACACTGAGCTTCAACGCCTTGATAAATAAATTAGATAGATTATTAGATAGAAATAGATTTTATTTTTGTATCTTTTAGATAATTGTGATGACTTGACATCTTAGCATTTACAATCTTCTTACATTCAGTATGTCATGTGTGACAAGAAAACATTTAGAAACCAGAGAATAAAACCTGAAGGGGAGGTTATATAGAGTAGCTAATCAAATCTAAATATGTATCTTTGTTGGTAGAAACTGGACTAACAAAGAATACCTAAACTGCACACAGAAGGCATTCTGGAATCAAACGCAAAACTCAAAAGTAGTCAGATGTCTGTTCTAATGAATACTATGGTTACTGGGCCACCCATTTATTTTAATCAAAATGCACAATGAAAAGTAACATTCATTAATAACACGTTGAAGTAAAACAAAATCATTAATTCTGCTGTTGGATTTATCTACATTCTTATATTATTAATACAGTACAATCAAGTTTGAGTAGAGACTGTTCATTCTTATGTCAATAAGCATTTTATTAATATGCTGTATTAATTAAATCTTTATAAAATACATTATAATTCTGAAATGTTAGCAGTAAAATCCTACTTGCATATTAAATATGAGAAATTGATAGTTAAATTAAGAGTAAGTGGAAAAAGTACATCTTTTGAGATAAACCAGATCTAAATCCTTTATGTTTTGAATTTTCGTTTATGTACCTATACATAAATTAGATAAGTTAATTAAAATAAAAGCAATTATTTATTTTCTTTGCAACAGAATCTCTTTGCTTGAGGAGATTTATGTATATTCCCATCTGTTTGGCATCTGCAATGTACAGAAAAATTGCTTAATGTTGAGAAAAATACATTATTCACTCTGATGTTAAGTCCAATATTACAGATAAAAAGCAGATAGGATTACAAAGCAAAAATACAAAAAATTAAGAACATTTTCATATTTATATATCAAGATAAATAAATATGCACAGAATTATACCCTTTTCATTTTTTAACATTATCAGGCAACAGCTGTTGTCACCATTTTGTATGTCACTGAACACATTATTTTTATGTATCCTGGCAGAAGCAATAATGGCCTTTAAGCACTGTTTTTGTCCAATCTGTGAACCTGATACACAGATGGGAGAGAAAAAATCCCTTTATTTGAAGTGGACAATGTATTTTCGTCAAACAAAATAACAAATATTCCCAAATGAATGTGCATAACTCCATCATAGCTCACATACTACATACAGTACTACACAGTGGTTAAGTGTAAAGTATGATTTTTTCTTATTTATCTGCATCATTATAACACATCTCTCTCCTTCAAACACACAATTTTATCTTATTTATAAGCTTTCAGAAGCTCTTTATTATTTAGATGTTATCAGGCAATCTTCTCTTAACTTTTTCATTGGAATGGAATCTAGGCCTTATTCAGAATCCAGACATGTCCCAACTTGGTAATTGCTTGGATGGAAGATCTCTAAGGAACATCAGTTTTACTCTGGAAACTGTTCCATGAATGCTGTTTGAGGATCTGCTATAAGCTCTTTTTTCTTGTTCCTCAGCCCTTACTTTGGCAAGGAACTGCCTTTGCCTCATGGGAGTTCATTTATCGGTAGAAGAGATACTTAATCAACGGGGAAGATGCAAAAGGAATAATAGTGTTTTCACTCAGCACTAAATCTGACAAGAAATATAATTTATGCCTTTTTTCCTCCTTAAATGTTTGAGAATTATGTCAATATAGAAAGAGAAAAAATATTTCAAATTCAAAATATATTGAAACACACACAACTAGTTGCAATGTAGCTAGCTCTATTTATTCCACCAAATGCAAAGTTGCATATTCTCTTTAGAGAATCAAACTTTTAACAGAAGCACTGCATGTGCTTTTTGCCCTATATTGAGTTATTACATCTACTGATTTCTAATTAAATATATAAAAATGACATTTTCTTTTCACCATGCATTACTTTTGTCTTCATAGAATGTTTTGACACATCATGGTCAGATGTCAAACTTCATTAAAAATGAATAATATTTTACCTTTGTAATTGTGGTAACAGCAATATTGTTATAATATCTGAGCATCTAGCCATTTTTTACCTTGATGAATATACAAACTGTACTCAAGACTAAAAAAGCTTATGTTTATAACTAATCATAATTATTACTGTTAATGACAAAGACAAGTATTGTAATTACCCATTTCGTTTTCTATATTCTGAATTAAAAATTAAAATAATACATTTTCTAAATAATTAATTGCAGCATCTAGAAGAAGTCATTTGGTACTGTTGTACTGTTTACGAGAAATAGGAAATATATGTTTTTTTTACATGACTACATGATCTTCATGTTGAAAAAATGTGTTGCATACTATGATTGCAAAAGTATTTTACATTAGTTCTGAATTTTACATATTTGTGTTTTAAAGCGTGTGAACGTGTATTTTCATGTACATATATATATAATATAATGATAATGATGATGATAATACGTGGAATTTAACCATGTTTTTAAGAACTGTAAACTTTACAGTAGTATTTAACTTGGATGAGGTACAGCATAACCAGTTTATAGCAAATTAGGCGACATGTACAATATACTCAATTAAATTTCAATGGTTTCAAATATCTGATGTTTTTTTATCTTAGAGTTTATAAGTAAGTGAATGAAAGTACAATGCCTATTGAAAGAAGGGTGCTATAGTGTTTCTTCGTTTTATTTTTTGTTTCATTTTCTTCTTTCAAAAATACTCAACAGCAGAAGTGTTGTTTCTTCTTTCTACTTTTAAGCATGGAATTAATCTCTTCCTGTTCATTAGATGTTACAAAATGGATAGAAAACATAAAAATGATTAATTTAGTATAAATACAAAAATCTGATTATATATGATTATAGTTATGAATTCTTCAAATAATATTTCAGTATTGTGGCATAGCAGTAGGAGGGGATAAGATAGTAGTTTTTTTTCTCACTACATCCCTAAGAAGCCTTTGGTAGGTGAGTTATTAAACTGACCAGTCCAGTGTAGTGATTCATAGCCGTTCAGGGACGCCAAATATGTAGTCATAGTGGCTCTCTGAAGGCACCAGTTCTGTAGGGTTTGGGCATTTACTGAGACAATTATTAATTGTAGCAGTAAATCACAAAGTTGATTCTTTTGATGGCTTTAGAATCCAACCATGCGACATAACTCAAACAACGCGCACACACAGGTACTAATACACGAGGATACATTTATTAATACATAGAATATGCATGTAAAACTAACAGATCTTATCGAGAGGGTTATCAGAATACAAAAGGTATATATTCAATCAGTTACGAAGAGTTACATATATCAAGAGGACATACGTTCAGTATATCATTCATTAAGACCGTTTCGTAAATGAACTTGGTTATAACTTCTACATTAGATACTCAAAACAAGTACATAACTCTGAGGAATTAAATTGATATCAACTGGTTGGGATAACAATTGAATTCTCGAGCTGTAATGCATTGAAGTTGAATACTCATCCAATTTCTGGGGATTCAGATCTCCTGCGGGCACAAAGAAACAGTTGCAGGCTGTTGCTGTCCAATCCGCGCTCTCTGGCTGTGTGCCAGGCTGTGTTGTGCGGCTTGCGACGGTGCGCTGCTGATGCTCACTGACCGGCTAGTTAGTGTTGGCTTTAACTAGCAAAGTTTGTGCACAGGAGAAAAGATGACTGTGGGTCCCAGAAAGTCAGGAAGAGGACCGGTTCGTTCCTGATGAAGAGCTAGTTCTGAATAGTGATTCAGTTGTCCACAGTTCTGACCTGTTCACGAGGCCTGCTGCTGGTGCTAACCTCGGGTGGATCCTCTGGTTATTCTCTGGCAACCTCCGCTCTAGACTCTTAGAACAAAGGAAAGTTCTGGCACTCGGACACACTGGCCGTTCCGTGGTTGTCCGGGCTGAGTCTCAGGATGGTCAGGAGGCGCGCTGCGAGAATGTCCTGCCCTTGGGAGCCTTCTGCTCCTGGGCCGTCCTGCCCTGGAATTCTCCTTTGAATTCCCTTTAGAACAGTCCACAGAAGTCCACTCCTGAATCTTACTGAATCTCTGTGTTGCCTGTTTTTACCTAGAGGAACTTCAGCTCGTTGATTGGCTGAAAGTTCCATGGGCATCAGAGTCCCACGTGGGTTACTCGGCCCTACCAGTCCCTGATTGGTTGATCAAGGTGAGATATGAGTCACTTAGTCCTGACACTTAGTAATGCAGTCCAGATGTCCATCCGGCACTCCCTAGACTGATAGGCGCCAGTGGATGACCATTGATCATGATAGCCAGACTTAGCTAAGTGCATCCCCCTTTGGGAGCTGTCCTAGGAAACCTTAAATCACCCTGCACTAATGGTCTCTCTGTGGCTGCACCACAGAGATGAACAGAGAAATGGGGCCTCATTTGGGAAGCTCAGAAACACTTAATTCTGCCTTATTATTAAGCCTCGCCGCTACACCAGTGACAGCACTTGGTCTTGATGACCAGGTTTAAATAGAATCCAATATTTCAACAAGAGAGTTGAGCATCCAAGCTACCTGACAAAGAAAACAGATTATCAATGGTGCACAACATGGAAGTATGGAAGAAAGAGCTAGAGAAAGGGTTACTGACTGAATATGAATACTCAAAATTTGGCTAGAGGTAAAAGATTTGCAGTTTGGACTGATGTATTGTAAACAGCTTGGTTTGACTGATAGAGTAGGCAGAAATGATAAGAAGTACACTAAGACAGAGCTAGGTCAATATAAAAACATTTCTTAATATAAACATATTGCTATATTTACCATATTGCTACCTTTGTGTGTCATTTACCTATGTCTATCCAAAGTGCTCAAAACATATCACCACTCTGCACAGTGTAATTATACAGTACATATTTTGTTATTTTATTTTATCCAATAATAATAGTATCTGGAAGCACCTTGTAAAACCGTCAGGTGCAGCTAATAAAGATTAACGTACAGCATTTGAGCTGTCACCAGAAAACACTGGGTTTCGAATCCTGGTCACTGCTGACGGATAATCTTTTTCAAATTAAGAATTTAAGTTTTATACTGTTTAGCCATATACAGTTTACATAATATGTTTATATTTCTAAATTAATATTGTTTATGACCTTCAGACATGTTACTGTATGCTCCTCTTCTTTTTATGCTCAGCTACTAAAATTTCCCTTTAGTTGTAAAATGCTATATTAATATTCAATATCAAGCGGATTGAAACATGCATAGTAAAGAGATTAAATGAAGCAATCATTTCACTAACAACCAATGCACCACGAGTGCCGCCTGTTGGTCATTTTGGCCAGCCAATCACGCACTGAAGTGTAACGTGCTAAACTGCAGATAATTTCGCGCTGTACGGGGTTCTACCATGCAATTTGAATGGCTGCATCTGTATATAGAAATGTTCAGGAGACAAGACAATACCCAATTCATGCCTCTGTCCTAAATTCTCAATTCAACTAAAATCTCTGAAAATATAATTGAATGGCCATTAATCATGTCAGTGTGTAAAAATAATAATGAATAAAATGTTCAAATGTCAGAAAGTAATGTGCTCTATTACAACATCTTTTTACCCTATTCCTGGGTTCTTAAAACAAAGGAGATGTTATTATGTTCCCCAATACACCCATTTCCCTCTTGGTATTCATTAAAAAACATTTTCACTGTCAGAGAATCTTAAATTAATGTCCCTAGGATAATACAATGATTTAAGCTGTCAATAAGTAAAGATACTACACTAATCACCATGAGTAAAAAAAATGGAAATAATGAACACTTTTAGAATAGGATAGACATGACTTATCTAAGCAGAAATAAGGTTTTAACAGTTACAGATAAGATATTTTTATATGATTTGCTGAAAATGATGAGTAAAAGACCTCACAATATGTTTTCAGTTCACAATTGTCAAACGTTGTGCCCTACAATATGATATTATGTAAAATGTTTTGAGTATGAATTACATTTCATAAACAATATAAAATATAGAAAGACAAAGGCATTTTTGAAGTGTGAAGGAAATATTGTTTGATTGCACAGACATCCCTGTGGCACCATGTAGTACAGTGGATACCAATGAAAACCATAGACACTTTATTATGGCACAGAAAATAAATGTAATATAGTTAAAACTTAAACACTTCAAAATATAAATGGCATTATAATTTTATAATTAATTTATAATTAATTTATAATTTCAGTTTTTTCTAAAAGACATCAATTTAATCATACTATTCCTTTTTCTAGGGAATTTTCTCTCTGTGTGTGTTGGAGGTGTGGGGAGCTGAAATACAATACAATTTAGATGTTATTTTTATCAGATAAGCTTCTCCAACTGGCAAACATAGCATAACTGGAACAAATGTTTTTAGACATCTCAGCAATTTCCAGTTCGATAGCAACCTTCAAGTTAATTGAAAAATCTGCATCTACTTGTTGTTGATAGAAAAATCAATCTGGACAATTTACATGTTGAGCAAGCTACTAGTGTTTTCTAAGGGCGGTCTAAGACTTTCAAAGCATTACCAAAACTTATTCTAATGTTCTGGTTCCGTTTCTTGATATGGATATTACATTTCTAGACCTTTGCTGACTTTTAGGTATAGAAGAGAGTGATTCACCACCCTCTAATTGTTAAGAGAACTAATGCTTAGTGCACATTTTTTCATTTGTAATTGCCTTTTTATTTTGACATGTTTTTGGTAACATGCTTTATGATAACAATATTTCAAAAAAGAAGCTTTTTCTAAGATTAAACACAACAGTAGAATGGACTGAAAGGGAGGTTAATTTTGTGAATAACAAGGCTGTCATATTGAATTTTGTTTTTTTCTTTTTACAGAATGGTCTTGCTTGGAATTTAAGTTTCAGCAAGAAAATATTTAAATATATCTATATTAAGCTTATCTGTATGAAAAGGAGATCTCATGCATGTTCATAATGATTGGGTTAATTGCAAACGTAGAATGTTTGAATAGAGTAAGATTTTTGATATATTGCTATTCATTTTAAATGTATGCAATGTCATGATAAATATAAGGGATAGTGTACTAAATATTTTAGTGTTTGGCATTAACTCACTTGACTGAGGAAAGACAATCCTGGCCATAAGATCAAGGCAACCACCTCCCCCCTCTACTTATGAAGACTGGACAAGGGAGGCCACTTAAAGGGCAAAGATGGGGAGGAAGGAGTAGTGAGGAGTGCTCCTCTCCAAATTCTGTTTAATAAGTCCATTAAGTTGTTTTACTGTGCTCAGTGTAGATCAGATTCCCTTTATATTTTAAAGAATAATTTCTCCCCGATTTTTAAAATATTATGATTATTATTGCTAATAATTTGTATTAACAAAGAGGAAAGTCTTTTTTATTTAAAACAGTTCAATTACTTTATTCATGGAAAGCTTGAGATTATTTGGGACTAAATTACATGTACCTTCTGTAACAATGCAGCAGGGTACTGGAAACATTAGTGGAGCTGTACAGGCTGAACATGAAGATCGGGGGCTGTGATGCAGCTGTGAACTGCAGGCGACAGCAGCGGGTTTTTAGTCAGAACCCATGTGTGTGCACTCATGAGTCTTTAATTGTTTCCGATAATAAAATGGGAGGCTTACCGGAAGCAACAGAAGGTTCAGGAGAGTAGGGAGAAGGTGAGAAGGCTGAAACCTAAAAGAAAGGTGAATTGGCTTTTGAAGACTATGAAACAAAAAGCCCCTGAGTGTCTGACTGTGCTCTGAGGTGCTGAAGCTAAGTCTTTGTCGGGACCTGGAAGGGGATACAGGTTCTCGAGTGCAGATAGTCAGGATCACAGGCTGTGATCTGATGGACACACAGCAAGCAGATCCTTAAACAGGGCTCAATGTCAGAGCGCTACCAGGGTGGCTTCTTGAACATTTATAGGGACCTGGCCTGGAAAGAGATGATTGGGTAACTGCTTGAAAAGAGGAAGGTTGGATTGAGAAGCATTCTGGACAATGTCCTCAGCTCTATGGGGGTCCCGCCTTCCCTTGTGCATCTACCGACAAAAGTGAGCCACCACCTATCAACGCAAAACACCCTCTGTATGAAATGAATAATTGAAAAAAGATCCTGAGTAGTTGGCAGGTAAATTACAAGCTTAGGCTGATTATAAATGCAAGAGATTTAAAAAAATGTTTTAAGTGCAGAGGAAAAAAAAAGAGGCCTTTCATTCCTTTAAAAAATATAGAAAACTATACACTTCATTCTTGAAAAACTTTTTGTAAATTCAAATAATATTTGCCAGTTGTTGTAACCTAATCTATATGTGACAAAAATACAGATTTAAATTTAGCCTTTTGTGGTAAACGCAAGAGAGTAATGTGAATAAACAACATCTGTGTCTAAAAAGCCTTTGCAATTTTCTACGATAGCCAATTAAAGGGTTTCTCAAGAAATATACAATGAGCTTGATTCTCAAGTGAAATGATAATAACTGTAGCACTTCCGAACAGTCTGCTAGACAGTATTTCTCATTATATTTTTCATATAAACTTAAAATCTACTTTAAATGTTTAAATTGATTTGAGTAAGAAGAATGCAGATGTATGTTGTTTAATTGGAATTAATTACATGAGGTCTGTATTATAATTATTTCTTTTTCCATAACTGGGTCAAGAATATGGAAGCCTGTTTCCGCCAGGGAGTAAAAAAAAAACGCGCTATGGTATCTCGCAATTGCGACTTAGTATCTCAGAATTCCAACTTTATATCTTGCCATCGCGACTACGTATCTCAGAATTCCGACTTTATATCTCGCAATTGCGACTTTATATCTCAGAATTGCGACTTAAAAACTCAGAATTCTGACTTTATATCTCGCAATTGCAACTTTTTATTTCACATTTGAGACTTCGAAATAGCACACATTTCATTGTCTGTCCTTTTGTTATTGTAACGGATTCGGGTTCTAGGGCTTGTGCCCTCGCCGCTCCCACTCTAATTCGTGCCTCACTGCATTGGCTCGAACCCAGGTCTTGCCAGTTGAGCTAAAGGACACTTTCTTTAGCCCTGGCGGCCACCATCCCTGTTATATGCAGGGGAGGGCGGTGCCGTCACCACACTGCAACCAGATCGTACAACCTGTATGTTGGCCGTTCCGTTACACTATACTCACAAATCATACAGGATCATAGGATTTATAGGCCTGAAGACTTGTCTTGTACAGTGCCCTGATAAAATCAAATTAATTACACTAGTTTTTATGGAATCCTATTTCCGCCAGTGAGGCTTCCATAGTACACGGATGGAATAGTGGACGGTGGGCTTTTTAAAAAAGTTTTTATTTAAACACCAGAAATACAAAAACAGAGACAGAATATGAAAAAGATACAGAAATAGACACTTCACATCCAGAGGAATTCACAATTATAAAAGCTGAAACTTATACTTTTTACATATTTCCATTGTGTGTCCTTTTTTACTTAAAAAAGAAGGTCTTCTTTAGCTCAGCTGGCAAGACCTGGGTTCGACCCAATGCAGTGAGGCACAAACTAGGGTGGGAGAGCGAGGGGCACAAGCCCTAGAACCCGAATCTGTTACAATATCAAAAAGGCAGACAATGAAATGTGGGCTATTTCGAAGTCGCAAATGTGAGATAAAAAGTCGCAATTGCGAGATATAAAGTCGGGATTTGGAGTTTTAAGTCAGAATTCTGAGATATGAAGTCGCAATTCTTAAGTTGCAATTCTGAGACACTAAGTCGCAATTGCGAGATACCATAGCATGTTTTTTTTTTAAGTCCCTGGCGAAAACAGGCTTCCATACAAGAAGGATCATATTTCTCCATATAATTTCTTCATTTCTCTATGCTCTTTAAATAAGCATGTAACATTATGTGTAATGGTTTACATTTGTAGATGGGATCTATACATAGCATACATTTTAATTATTAATGTATGTGTCAAATCAGTTTGTATAAATAGGAAGCATTTATATGTTGTACACCATTTAACTGACCAATATATATTTTTCATTTTCTACAGCAATTAAAAAAATTGACAAGATAAAAAGGAATTCCTCCTTTGAGTAGAAAATAAAAAGTAAGCAAAAATAAAAAACACCCATTTACATTCTTGTATTATTTTTAATACATACAGTACACACATCTAAAACCACTTGATGAACCGCCTAACTCATACTATAGGCTAATTACAATCACCATTTAGAAATCTAGAAGATAGTTAAATCATATACAGATGCAGCCATTCAAAACGCGTGGGGTACTTCCTGGTACAACGCGGTGGGCGTGTTGCATCAAAATACAGAATCACGCAGTATCACGCGGTGTAAAGCGTCATTTGACGTCATACCAGAAAGTATCCGGAATCACCTTGTAAAACCGCCAGGAGGAGCCAATAAAGCTTAACCTCTCATGTACAGCATTTGAGCTTTTAAATTTAAACTGTGTATTACAGCATGTTAATCATCAGTCATTAAAAAGTTGGTATATTTTATGAAAGCAAGATTGCTCAGCTGGGCAAAAGTACACAACCTACCTTTATCATAAATATTTTAATTACGCAGAAATATTTTATGCATCAAAGCCTTTACTGAAGATATTACTAATAGTAATAAAAATGAATGACTTTGGACAAGCTGTAAACTCAAAGTATTACGCTGGTCCACATTCTTTCTAACCATCATTTTAAACAAAAACACTTTATTTTTTTCCTTGACAAACACCACAGCATTTAGTTGATCTAACTAATGAGGACAGGACATTAGCTAGCCAATATGATAAAGGAATAAATGACTTTTTTTGTTAATTTCTTTAGCACATTTGTACAAGCACTGAAAAACTGTCCAATCCCTAGTTCGTCAGGCATTTGCTTTTACTATAACAGACATAAAAACTCCCTTGCTTTTAACAGAGCGTTTCATAATTTCTAACAACGAAAATTATTTAAACTGTGACACTTATCATTCAATGAGAGCTCAAAATATCACAAGGATCCTCAAGAGCACAACAAAGACAACAGAAGAAGATATGTGTATCAGATACATGAGAATCCAAGCTTTTTATCTACGCTTTCTTATCTATGCTAAGAAGTAGTCTTTAAAATGTCTTTATCACACAGTAAAAAGCCAAAATTCTGGGGTGTGCCTATACCAGAGATTATGGCACCGCTTCAGAAGGGTGTCAGCCAATCAGATTCCAGGACCGGAATTATCTGTTTTATAATTGGGAATATAATATGGAATCACGTATCTAAAGAAATTAATAATGATATTAATTTAAGGATCTAAATATCTAAATCTATGTATCTGTATAGCTGGTAGTACTACTGTATTTCGCTTTCATTGTAAACACGTTTTGTTAACACCCGAATCGCAGGTGGATTCTGTTTTTTGTTATGGTCTGTAGCTCAAATCCTGCTTAACTAAAAATTAGACACAAGAAGAGTATTATTGGACAATGTTGTGAGGCTCTGGAGGAATTTCTCTGTAAACTGAGTTATAGAGGAGACAGGTTGTGTATCGCTTCTTTTGACACTTGTAAAAAAAACATTCCAATGTTAATGCAACACGGAAGACAATGTGGTGTATTGGTCATTAGTGAAAAGATTTAATCATGTAATCTCTTTACTGTGCACATTTTAATCCGCTCAGTGTTTGAATATTTATGTGGAATTTTACCACTAAAGGGAAATTTTAGTAGCTAAGCATAAAACGCAGAAGAGCATAACGAAGGTCATAAAGGTCATAAACAATATTAATTTAGGAACATGAACATATTATGTAAACTGTATGTTGCTGTTATTGGTATTTTAAAGAAAAAATACACACCAATACTTCATTTCTTCCTAATCATTTTAAGCACTAAAGTCTTACATGTGGTTGACCTTCCGACCATATTACTGTAATATCTGTATTGCTGTCACGGCTTAAGCGACTGATTTACAGTATAAGCTTGAGGCCGGGTGTTTAAATCCAGCAATCGCTGGATGAGAAAAATTAGTTTTCTTTTAACAGAAACACTTCTTTGAAAAACTAAAATAGCAAATATTATGGATACTACAGTATATTGACATGTTTTATATTTCAAAATAACACGTTCGTACTGTATGTACAGTACACAGCGGTACCGCAGGTTGAACTGTAGAGCGCAAATCCACCTGAGCCCAAAAGCCAACATTATGTGCATTCGCCTGGCGCAATTTTTTTTAAAAAGTCAATTGTGTGTCCATAATATTGCTATATTGCTAATGCTAAAGTAATTGCTATTGCTACCGAGTCTCTGTGTCTACAGTACATTGTTTGTGAACAAACTGGTTTCACAGGTATTTTCAACCCCCAGCCACTGTTGTTTCATCAGTTGTTATCCCCTAAAACGCTTTGAGAAACCACCTTTAAATGCGCTATATAAAATAAAGTTTATTATTATTATTAATACTGATCATATTTTTCCTTCCAGAGCTTGTAAATTCTTGTTGTTATTGTTGTTGTTATCCTGTAAAGCAATTTGAGAAGCATACTGTCCAGCTTGTCAGATGCATTCTCTTGTAAAATAATAAGTAGAGCTTTGGGGTTATTAGTGCTCCACTTACAGCAACCCAATGTAAATACATTTTGTCTCCAAATCCACCACCACTTATATGAATCATAGCCCTGCCAAACGATGCAAATTCCGCTGCAATGGTTGTGTGCAGGAATTATTCGGTATGGCATCTCCATGTTCAAGTAAACACTGCTCTGTGTGCAAGTGCAAATGCATTTAAAAAAAGTTAAAAAAAGCCACCTTTAAAGGCGCTATATAAAATAAAGTTTATTATTATTATTATTAATATTGATGATATTCTTCCTCCCAGGACATGTAAAATTGTTGTTGTTATTGCTGTTGTTATCCTGTAAAGCACTTTGAGAAGCATACTGTCCAGCATATTGTATTTCATTGCACTTTGACAGATCGTCTTATAATCACTTGTTGTTAGAATATCCCCCAAGAGGATCTTCCCCCCAAGAGGATATAGAGGATATCCCCCAAGAGGTATCCAGGTAACAGTGAAACGGGCGTACAGTCCTGGGAGATCCTCCATTTTCCATGTAAATAGGTCTCTGGTTCCGCACCCCTTGGTGCCTCTCTTTCTCTCTGTCTCTCTCTCTCTCGGGCATGTGCTCTTGGCGGGCTTGTCTTGTGTCTCTCTCTCGTCTGGGTGCAGGAGTGCTGCTGGCGGGTGGTGACGGAGAAGAAATAAAGCGCAGTTTTTAACTCCACAAGTCTGAGTCTCTGTGTTTGTCCTCAACGAACCCAAATTCATTACATTGGTGTCAGAGTGGGAGGATGGACAGTGAACGGCCGATGATGTCGGACTCAGAGAACCGCCGGTTCCCCCATCCTCGGGGACTCCAGAGGCTGTCGGGAAACAGGAGCGGGGCGGCCTAAAGGGGGGAAGGCTGCCCTTGAGCGACGCTACCCCCACTCTGGAAAGCCAGAAGGAGCGCTTCACCCCGCCTGCTATGGGAAAAATTGGCCACAGCCAGGGCTTATTCCTTCCCTGCCTCACCTTCTGGCTTTCCGGAGCAGGGGTAGCGTCGCTCAAGGGCTGCCTTCTCCCCATTAGACTGCCCCGCTCCTGTTTCCCGACGGCCTCCGGAGTCCCTGGGGCTCCAGCGCCTGGCACTCCCAGGCGATGTACCCCCTCTGCCCACAGCGGTGGCAGATGACCAGTCGTCGTTACTCTCCCGGCGCTGCTGTGCTGGCCATCTCCTCTTCCCCATCTGATTCCCCATGCGCCCCTCTGTTGGTGCCCACCGGTCTCCTCGAATACGGCATCACCCTGCTCAGCCAGAGCCAGGGCCTGCTCCAAGGGGACCGGCGCGGCCAGCATCACGTGGCACTGCACCTCAGTCGGCGCCAGGGCCCAGAGGAACGCCTGGAGCTCTATCTCCCAGTGGGCCTCCTCTGGAAGAGTAGGGTAACCCTGGCGGGCTAAGTAGGCCACGTCTGCGGCGACCGGACCCAGTGGCTCTCCCACTAGGCAGTAGCATTGGGCCAACCTTGCCCGTAGCAGTCCCGGCGCCTCCCCTCTCCCGCCGAAACGCCTCCGGAGGGCCAACGCCAACGCTGCGTGGTTGTACTGCTGTTCCCCATGTACATCCAGCAACGCCTGGTAGGTCTTCCCCTCCAGGACCGCAGCGAGGTGGCCCACCATCTCCACCTGAGACCAGCCGTTTGCCCAGGCCACCATCTGGAACTGGGCCTCAAACATTTTCCATGGGACCTCCCCATTATAACAGCTCAGTCTCACCGGTGCAGGCTGGAGCAGGGGTGGCGGGCTGGACCCCGCTGGTCTGGCGTCTTCTTCCTGCCACACAGCCTGAGGCGACCCGGGAAAGGGCCCCCCTTTAGCTGAGTAGGTCACCGTTGGTTAGACCTGAAAGGGCTGTGGCCACTGGCGGTGCTGAGGGGTTGTCCCGGTCCCTGGCGGTTGCTGCTCGCCCCCAAAAGGCGCTTTAGGGGGTCATTTGGCTGCTGGGGGAACCGGCGCTTTTCTGAGTCCAACATCATCGGCCGTTCACTGTCCATCCTCCCGCATCTGACAAAAATGTAATGAATTTGGGTTCGTTGTGGACGAACACAAAGACTCAAACCTGTGGAGTTAAAAACTGCACTTTAATTCTTCTCCGTCACCACCCGCCAGCAGCACTCCCGCACCCACATGAGAGAGAGACACAAGACAAGCCTGCCAAGAGCGCGGGCCTGAGAGGGAGAGAGAGAGACAGAGAGAGAGAGACACAGAGAGAGAGAAACACCAAGGGGTGCGGAACCAGGGAACTATTAACATGGAAAACTGGCGATCTCCCCAGACTGTACGCCCGTTTCACTGTTACCTGGATACCTCTTGGGGGGAATATCCTCTTGGGGGATATTCTAACAACAAGTGATTATAAGACGATCTGTCAAAGTGCAATGAAATACAATATGCTGGACAGTATGCTTCTCAAAGCACTTTACAGGATAACAACAATAACAGCAACAATTTTACAAGTCATGGGAGGAAGAATATCATCATTATTATTAATAATAATAAACTTTATTTTTTACACCGCCTTTAAAGATGGCTTTTTAAAAAAAAACTTTTTTTAAATGCATTTGCATTTGCACACAGAGCAGTGTTTACTTGAACATGGAGATGCCATACTGAATAATTCCTCTACACAACCATTACAGCGGATTTTGCATCGTTTGGCAGGGTTATGATTCATACAAGTTGTGGTGGATTTGGAGACAAAATGTATTTACATTGGGTTGCTGTATGTGGAGCACTAATAAGCCCAAAGCTCTACTTATTATTTTACAAGAGAATGCATCTGACAAGCTGGACAGTATGCTTCTCAAATTGCTTTACAGGATAACAACAACAATAACAACAAAAATTTACAAGTTCTGGGAAGAAAAATAAGATTAATATTAATAATGATAATAAAAAACTTTATTATATATAGTGCATTTAAAAGTGGTTTCTCAAACCGCTTTACGGGATAACAACTCATGAAACAACAGTGGCTGGGGGTTGAAAATACCTGTGAAACCAGTTTGTTCACTAACAATGTACTGTAGACACAGAGACTCAGTAGCAATAGCAATTAGCAATACAGTAGCAAAATAGTAATATTATGGACACTCAATTGACTTTTTTAAAAAAAAACTTTTTTTGACAGCTGGTACAGCACCCCACTGCACCAGTGTACCAGCATTATATTCTCATGTATGGGTAGAATATGTTCATTGTCTTCCAATGAAAGACGTGTTCCTTTCGCTGAAGTCGGGAGACATTAGAAGCTTGCCACACCCAGAGTTAAAGTTAAGTTAAAGCTATTCCATTGAGGAGCCGGGCATGATAATTGTGTTGTTCCTTGATTTTCTGATCTGCAAGGCCATTTGACTGCAGCGAATGTGAATTCTGTCTGGCATTGCCAGATTGTAAAAAAATAAAAGTATTTTAATCAAGATGGGGGGTAAGGGAGTCGTCTCTATGACTCTCTCCCTTATAAAATTAACGTGAAACAAAACAAAAACTAAAAATAAGATACAATCTACAGACATTCACAACATAAACATATCTTAAAACATTTACATATATTGTTAAATTATTACTTTAAATATATACTTTAAGTTACTGAAAGTTAATAAAGTTAATAAAATCGTTGCAATTTTGTTCTTGTTTGGGGGTGGGGATATTCTGACAACAACTGATTTGAAGACAATCTGTCAAAGTGCAATGAAATACAATATTACGCTGGGTAAACGTTTCGAGGTCAAATTCTTCTGTGACGGGGGTACCTTTAAAGCGCAGACGACGGCACCGAAAAATTTTGGCGCGCCCTCTCGTCAAAGCCCTGGCCACTTACGAAGACAGTACATACAGTTATAATTCAAACTGAATTAAAAACTACACATCCCATTTACCATGGTGGTGCTTGTGATCATTGCGTTTAACCAATGAAACAGGGCGAAAAATCATTCATTTTGGGGCTGAGTTTAGAAAGAGTAACCTATCAGCAACAAAGCGAAATGTACACGATACGCTACCTCAAACTGTCAGTTACACGACTGTGTATGTCGCTTAAGCCACTCCTATTTGGCATTTTAGTTATGGAGGCGGAAAGACGCCCCCCCCGCTCTCTGGGTGCCTGACTTGTCGCCTTTTTGTGGTAAGAGGGAGCAAAACATCAGTATTTACTGCTCATAATTAGTGTATGATTTATAGTTGAAATCTGAGCCTAAATATAAAGTTAAAATCTCGACAGACAAAGCAATGTAGGAAATGCACACACAGAAATACACAGAAAATAAATCTGTTCTGACATCTCAAATCAGTTTTGATCAAGGTCTCCAAAACAAACAAAAAAAAGAGCATTTTCAGAGAGCTATTACGCTGTGTTTATGTAGAATAAGTGATAAGATTTATGAGCAATCTAATTACTTATTCATTTAAAACGCTATATAAAATAAAGTTTATTATTAATTTGCTGGACAGATTGGTGAACATTATTATGCAGAAGACAAAGATAATGATTTATGTTAAAAGACATTTAATTAAACACGGGATTGCGATTTAAATGGAAATAGGGGTGATGGGAACTCTTAATCTAAATAAAAATAAAATAAATAAAACAGGTTTCAATAGTTAATAACCACTTTTTATGCGCGAAACAGGGGTGATTTTTCTTCCTCCTATTCAGTTTAGAAATCTGTGTACTCTGTAAGGTTTTTACTTCTTAATTAAACTTTTAAAATACACGTTTCGAATATAAACAACATATGTTGTTGTCTTCCTGGTGTGAAGAACAGATCAGCAGGTCTTTTTTCCCCAATCAGAGGGGTGTCAGATGGTGTCAGCCAATCACCATTCTGAAGCCTACCGTAATCTCTGGTATAGGGACACCCCAGAATTCTGTCGCATTTTCATTTTAGGAAATTATGAAACGCTCGGTTAAAAGCAAGGGAGATTGGCCGTTATAGTGGACATAAAAACAAGAGTTTGCTGCGGCGTTATTGGAAACCCAATTTAAACACAAATCGCTGGCATTATATCCTAGAAGACACAGACCGGTGCCAGACCGGGAGAATACCCGGAGCATTAAAGGGATTGGACAGTTTCCAAGTGCTTGTACAATCGATGGAAATGTTCAAATAAATGTGCAAAAGAAATAAAAAAATCATTTATTCCTTTATCATATTGGCTAGCTAATGTCCTCTCTTTGCTAGTTACCTGTGGCTGTGTTTCTGCGTTGCGTAGCAACAAGTGACTATATTCTCAGGCGGAGGATGTGAACAGCTTAATTTTCGTGTTAAATCTATTTTTTTAAATTAAAATTCATTCTATACAGCAATCGCAAATTTGGGGACCGTTTCAAAAAACTTTGATGCTTAAAATGTTTAGGGAGAAATGGAAGACTAGTGTGTATTTTTTCTTTAAACTGCCAAGACCAGCCATACACAGTACAGTTTACATACAGTAATATGTTTATGTTCCTAAATTAATATCATTTATGACCTTCAGATGCGTTATGCTCCTCTTCTTTTTATGCTCAGCTACTAAAATTTCCGTTTAGTGATAAATTTCATATAAATATTCAATACTAAGTTTAAATGTGCACAGTAAAGAGATTAAATGATTAACTCTTTTCACTACCGAACAATGCACCGCGAGTGCCCCTGTCGGTCATTTTGGCCAGCCAATCACTTACCGCGGTAGACTGCGGTGGCTTGTGGGTAGTTGCGTGCGGTACGGGTTTGTACCGTGCATTTTGAATGGCTGCATCTGTAGATACTACAAAAAGGAAGTTTTGTTAGGACATGAATTCTTAATAACAGAAGACAGATGTCCAGTCCAGAATACAGTCCAGTATTCTTGGAGTGCACTTAAAATATTGTTACTGGCTGTCGTAGGTGACAATTGAGGTCTCTAAGAATCTAGATCAATTGTATAACACCTGGTAGTATAATTTTTTCCAGAAGAGGTGTTTGCTGAGATGTAGGGGGTCCAGAGTCTGTGATCAAAGCAATCATTATCTCTCTCATATTATCTCTTATTTGGCCTCTGTAGGGTTTTTTTAGGAATCACATACTTGGTAGCAGCCTGGGGTTTTCAGGGTGGTTTAGATGAAGGTCTATGAAATGCCTTGTCTGTAAACTTGTAAATACAGGAACTTGTGTGTTGTATGTTTTTGTTGTGTGGGGTGTAGTGTGTGTCACTGTCATTGTTAATAAATATTTGTTTGACTAAGTGTGCCTGAATTATTGCTCTTTTTACCAAAGCTGTGCCAGAGAGCAAATATCTCACATGCCCCTAACTATACCATACCTTCAGGTATTTCTTAACAGAAATCTTTACAAGTTGGGGGTGATGATCAATTATTTAAATTATTGGTTTATTCATTTTGTCAGTTCCTGATTTTCTCCATTTCTAAGAATATTTTTGCCCCAACAGAAACAAAAGACAATGAAAGACTTTAATTATCTAGAAATCTGCTTTTATTTCATTGAAGAAAAATCTTTAGTCATGTTTTTGTATCCTTCTATTACATTTCGAATAAGGTAAGATGCTCATTTAAACAAATTCATACTGCGTGGTGCTAACATTTATGTTTCAGTTTTATAAAAAGATTACATATGAAAAGTTTACAAAGTGTGCACATTCTAGATAACACAGCTACTGTTTAATAATGTTTCTTAAAAAACACTTCTCTCTAAAGTGTGCTCTAACTCCTATTATTGTGGAGAACTTTGTATCAGCTCATATTACAAGCATTCATTGAAAATTTGGAAAGTCATGAGCCAGTGACACAAAATGAGTGAAATAGGACTTGTTTTGTTAGTAATTCTGTAGAAAAGTAAAGTAAACTGTGTTTACTTGAGCAACACAGTTCTGGACATACTGTAGTTGCTGAAGTAATTGTTGGGATGATCAATATAACACACATTGCAGTAGTCTATCCTTTAGGAGATAATCAGAATCAGAATCACTTTATTTGCCAAGCACATTACATATACTGTACAAGGAATTTGATCTGATGTCTTGGTGCAAAAACATGGATAGAAACAATTCAATAATACTTGTACAATTCACACAAAGAGCATTCACTGGTTCACAATTATTTGCACAGTATATCCCATATTAATGTTCTCTGGTTAAAAAGTGTGATGGCCGTGGAGAAGGAGCTTTACAGTTGCTGGGTGGTTTTTGTTTTGATCGCCTGGTGGCTGTCACGGATGTCAGAAAGGACAAACCATGGAATGGCAGGAGAGCGAAAATAGCGTAGCTGCAAGATGGGGGTTAGCCCGGGCTCAGCTGTTCAGGAAATGCCGTATTGAAACCTTTGCCCTCAGGCCATGGACAGGAGTGACCTGGTGCTAGGCGGGTCTCAGGACATCGAAACTCAATGCTGAGCGAGGAGCAGAGCAGAAGCAGGAAGTAAATAGGCTACACAACAAGACACACCAGAAAGACATGAATAATCACAGGGAACTAGGAACAGGAGAGAAGTAGAGCGCCCTCTAGGTGTACTGGGCGTGACAGTAGTGTCTCCCCCAGACAATATTTGAGTTTTTTACAGAAATTCAATAGATGGCAAATTACAGCCAATGACTCCCTCTGCACAGCAGACAATGCTTTGCAATATAAAGTGGAAAATATGTCAAAAACATTAAAAGCAGTAAAAGCATTAATTCATTTCTTGGCATCAGTAAAGAACTGGTCTTAAATGGCATATTCATTTAAAAAAATGAATTTAATATTATATTCTGAATAGTTATCTCTAACAAGTTACTTTGCCTATAAACAATACATACTACCAAATGGGCCAAATAAGACAAATGGCCTCTGCTTGTTTGTAACTTGTATGTTTGTATGTTCTTGCTTCTGCATCAATTGTCCAAAATTAAATTGGTATTAATAAAAAAAAACAAAATTGGCGATAATGAACACACAAACCTTCCTCACATATTATGGGATAAAACATGTCTAAAATAATAAATACTATTTTAAAATAATAAAAAAAAAACACTAAGAAAATATTCTTATATGCAGTGTGAGATTCTGTTTGCTCTAAAGACTAAGACTACAAATGCTGTGCATTATTTTTCTTTAATCTCTTGCTGGTTTGTTACTGTCACTTTCTTAACACCTTTTTTGACCCCAGAGTCTCACTTGCTGTGGCATTTTAACAAACATGGTTGTAAATTCTCACACATCAGAGACAATACTAAAAAGGAAAACACCATTAGCAGTTTCTTTCTTAACTCTGATCTTTTTTTTTTAAAAAAAGAAAGCTGTTCTAATCCTCAGGGCTTTCAAATGAAAGTACATTACAAGGGCAGTAAGGAGGTTCAAGAAGGGACAGGATGTGGTGCCAGGTCCCTGAATAGCAATAGAAATGGAACTGTTTCCCTAGCCTCAGTGAGGATTTGCTGATCGGACTCTCAAGGTGTGGATATAATTCAGTCCTAAATACACACTGGGGAGACAGAAGTGGCAATCACAGCAGAGAGTGTGATAAAGATCTACTCAGTGTTTTGCTATTTCTATAGGGAATAGCATGCTTGACCTTGGCCTCATAAAGGAAGGCGTTGAATTGTTAACTGAAGCCCCTGGGGTCCTTTAATTAAGCATAAGGTAATGCTTCTGTTTTTCTAATACCAAGGAAGACCTTCTGACTGTTAGATGAGTCTACAGAGAAAGTAGAATTCAAAGAGAAAAAGACAGTGGCATACTGCATGTGTTGCCATTGAACATCTGTAGAGAATTATATTTTTTATCACTTTAGGAAAACTTTTGTACCCTTTAGACTGTTTTTTCCACTTTTGTTTTTCTGGTGTCTGTGTTTTCCATATTTTTCTTGATAATTTCTAGATTATTAAATATATCTATAAGATAATAAGAAGACACAAATTCCTTGAAAGAAACAGAACACAAAAGAGAGATATTGATAGCTATCATAATTAAGCAAGTTATAATTATCACTGATTACTTATTTAAATAAGTTTAACACACAAGCCACCTCTGCATACAAATCCTCCAGGATGTTTAGATCTTATCAGTAAGGCACTACATAGAGAGTAAAATAGTAAACAAGCTTAATTACAGTTGTACTATTGTTGCAGTTATTGGAAATGGGAGACAATAATTAACGTCTGGGTTGCGTGAACGTTTGAAGTTCTTGGGAGCTTCAGAACAAGAAAGGGACTAAGATGTTTACTTAAGGAATCATCTGGTTTACCTTCCTTAGGTTCTGGGTAAAATATTAATAATAGTCAACAATAATAAAGGAAGACAGAATAAAACAGGACACAGAGAGAGTGAGAAAGCGTAGGGAGAGAGAGCAAGAACAGAGGGAAGCACAGGAAAGAGGTGTAGAGACAGTAGCTCCAGGAGATCCTTGTTCCTATCAGCATTTAAAACCAGATTTGAGTTACAGATGTAGCCATTCAAAATGCACGGTACAAATCCATACCGCATCCAACTATGCAACTATTATTTTATTTAGATACGCGATTCCATATTATATTCCCTATTAATTCAATTCTAAAAGTATGCTTTTGTTTAATCCAATAACGAGCGTATTCACAGAAAAGGTTAAAACGATCAATTTTCACAAAGTATATAAAAGTACAGTAATATGGTCAGAAGGAGCACGTAAAAGCATTTCGAAATAACCACATGTAAGACTTTGATGCTTAAAATGTTTAGGGAGAAATGGAATACTGGTGTGTATTTTTTCTTTAAAATACCAATACCAGCAATATACAGCAATATACAGTTTACAGGGACTTAGAATGCAAAGATAACGATTCACATTGCATTGTCAGATTGTGAGTCAATAAAGGCATTTAATTAAACACGTGTTTGCGATTTTAATCAAAATGGGGAAAATGGGGTTAGACCACTAGACATGCAATACACTTCCTCTTGATCATCTTAGAATCGTTGAGTAAGCTGCAAGTTTTTTTTTATACATACCATTCAGAAATACAATCGAGAATAGTTTTGTGGTGTATGTATAGATGAAACTTTTCTAAAATGTATAACAAAATTAAAGATGATTAAAATCTGTAATCTTTCCACCTGTAATGTCATTAGAAAGTACAATAAGCTCCTGCTTTGTCTAACAATGGTATGAAAAAGTAGTCTAAGTGGTGAGAAACCTGTGCTTAATGATAATCAAGGGACTTAGAAGTCAGAGAAAATGATTTACGTTGTTTAATTTTAAACACTAAGTTATGAATGCAGACGCAACTGGTGCTTTACGGCCATTGTGTAAGACTGAGCTCCGCGCTTCATTCCTCTCTCGGTGCTGCCTCCCTGTCTGACGCAGTGCAGTGGGCGGCATGCTGTTTTCAGTGCCTCCGATTGGGGAAACAATGACCTGCTGATCTGCTCTACATACCAGGAAGATAACAGAATATGACTTTTTCTATTCAAAATGTGTTTTTATTAAATTCATGTATTTTAAATGTTTAATTAAAAAGTAAAAACCTTACAGCGTACACAGAGATTCTAAGCTGATCACGCGGAAGAAAAATCATCCGTTTTTCACGCATTAAAAGTGGTGTAAGAGGACCAGAGGAAGGGTCATTTATAACCGGTATTTCCGTAATGAAACACTGGATATACTAGATATAGACCTAGGCAAGATGGCCGCCAAGGATAACCAGCTGACCCCTTATTGGAAAATATCTATGCGGCGAAACAATGAGACACAGGTGAGCTGCGGCAGGAAACAGAATATAAATGCCCCAGAAGTAGTGAGCCGGCGCAGAAGCCGATAAGGTGAAAGCGTTTTGGTGGAAGGAGAGGTTTAGGATTGTGCTGGAAGGAACTAAAGAATAACGGACTATTGGATACGGTATATGACAAAGATTTACGGATTTCGACTTGGATACGGTGCGGATTAGTGTGGACATACGGGCCCGGAAATTTGGATCATTTAAGGATACTGGCAACAGATTATGGTACGGATTTGGGAAACATACGGACGAAGGACAAAAGAAGATCAGTGTGGTGTGAGTTACATCTCTTTTACACTTGTTTTCCCCCGGCGACACCACAGTGGTTATTAACTTTCAAAACCTGTTTTTATAGCTTTTAAAGTCATACAATGTCTAAGCAGGAACACATCATTTTATCTCGTTTTTTATTTAATTTTTAAGAATTAAAAAAAAAAATGTCCAGCCTAATTTTAAAGACCTCTACTTATGAAACTTTTCGCAGCCTGTACATAAAACTATATACAGATGCAGCCATTCAAAATGGGTGGGGTATACCCCGGTGGGCGTGTCGCAGTATCACGCAGTATCACAGGATAAATCGCGTCATTTGACGTCATGCCAGAAAGTATCCGGCATCACCTTGAAAAAACGCCAGGAGGAGCCAATAAAGCTTAACCTCTCATGTACAGCATTTGAGCTTTTAAATTTAAACTGTGTATTACAGCATGTTAATCATCAGTCATTAAAAAGTTGGTATATTTTATGAAAGCAAGATTGCTCAGTTGGACAAAAGTACACAACCTACCTTTATCAGAAATATTTATGCATCAAAGCCTTTACCGAAGATATTACTAATAGTATTAATAATGAATGACTTTGGACAAGCTGTAAACTCAAAGTATAATTTCTTTAGCACATTTGTACAAGCACTTGGAATCTGTCCAAGCCCTACTTTGTCAGGCATTTTCTTTTACTGCAACGGACATAAAAACTCCCTTGCTTTTAACAGAGCGTTTCATAATTTCTAACTACAAAAATGATTTAAACTATGACACTTATCATTCAACCAGAGATCAAAATATCACAAGGATCCTCAAGAGCACAGCAAAGACTGTATTAAAAGATACTTGTATCAGATACATGAGAATCCAGGCTTTTTTATCAACGCTTTCTTTTTCGTATACCAGATATTATGGAACCACTTTAGAAGGGTGTCAGCCAGTCAGATTCCAGGAATCGGTACTTTAAAGAAAAAATACACACCGGTATTCCATTTATCCCTAAACATTTTAAGCATCGAAGTATTTAACTAACATGTGAAATAGCGTGTAAAAAAGTGGTAGTTTTAAGCTTTTCTGCAAATATAATATGGAATCCCGTATCTAAAGAAATTAATAACGATATGATTATATTCGTGTACTGCGACAGGGCTGTGTAGGGCTTTTTCGCCTCTCTCTTCATACGACTTCCCTAGTAGCCCACTGGTCTACGTGCCTGATTACTAACCTACAGATTGTGTGTTCAAATCCAGCTGGCACTCTGACTTTTCTTTTAACAAACATTTCTTCGAAAAAATAGAATAGCAATATTATGGACAATCAATTGACTTTTATATTTCTAAATATCACAACATGATCGAATCTAAGTCATTTTTGATAACAATGAATAGTCACCTTCTTCCCTTCTGACAACGGTCCCTGCTTCTGCTTCCTGCTTCTATTGTGTGTGTGTGTGGGGGGGGATCCCTTCAGATCTCCCTTCAGATTTAAAAGGTTATTAATCATATCTTCTGTGTCACATCTTACCAGTGCAGCTGATCTTTTGCTGCCTGGGTGGGTCAACTATCACAAAGCTTTAGAGAACCTAACATTTCTATTATCAACAAATTGTAAATTTGTAATAGAGTAAATTTTTATAGAGAAATGGAGGCTGTACAGTATGCGTTACAATATAAACATTCATATTGATTTAAATCGCGTTTTGATTTAAATCGCAAACGTGTGTTTAATTATATGTGTTTTTTTAATCATAATCAGATAAATGCAACACAAATTGATACAGTATCTTTGTCTTCCAAGTATCTTAAGAAACTTTCAGCATAGCTTTCTCCCCGTTTAGATTTATTTTTCTTGGGATTTTGGGATCAAACGTGGAAGGATTAGATTGTAATCGTTTTTATTTTTCAAATACGTTTTAGAAAAGTGTAATATATACTAAAAAGCTGTTCACCACCTGCTATACAGATACATATTGTAATACTTTAGGCAACACACCGCCCGCGCGCCCGAGAGAGAGAGTAAGACCGAGGGGTGTAGAAGCAGGGAACTATTTACAAGGAAAACGGATACCTGCCCAGACTGTAACACCTGAAGAAGGCTCCACGGCCGAAACGTTGTGTTCTCTTTCTTCTTTTTTTCAGCATGTAATAAACCTATTACTTGTTCCTTTGCAGACTGTAAGCCCGCTTCACTGTGGGACAGCTGCACTAGTCGGCGGCCTTCCTAAACCCCGCCCTGACCACTTTCACTCCTGTTCTGCTCTTCCCCGCGCACCCCAGCCTGGCGCTTTTCGGCCTCTGCCCGGGGCTAATGTATATTTAGATATTAACACCCGGCGCGGCACCGAGAGAGCGTCTGCATTTATAACTTTGTTTTTAAAATTAGTCAAGCAATATGAAGCATCTCCTTTTACTTTTAAGTCCCTTAATTACATTGAGCACAGCTTTCTCACCACTTAGATTACTTTTAGATACCATTTTTCCACAAAGCAGAAACTTCTTGTGTTTTCCGATGACATACAGTACAAGTGGAAAGATTACAGATTTTAATCGTCTTTAATTTTGTTACGTTATACGTTTTAGGAACGTTTCATCTATACAAACACCACAAAACTATTCTCGATTGTATTTCTGAATGTAACAGTATGTTACACCTACAGTAGTTTACTGCTTTAAATACATCGAATTAAGAAAGTTAGGTGTAGCACTTTAGCTCTTTTTTTCTGAACCAGGGAAAATCTGATCATGTTTCTCTATAACAATAATAAAAAACTGTATTTTACATATCACCTTTAAAAGTGGTATCTCAAAGCAATACAGTAGATGTAAACCACAGATTACAAAGTAAATACCCAGACAAACACAAATGCGTTTTTAATAAACTGCTTTTATTCATTCAGCAGAGAGAGAGAGAGAGAGACATCCAGCAGAGAGAGACACACACACAGGTTTTAATTGACAAAAAGTAATCGTTTTTTTTACATTCCTCTTGTCTAACAGGACTGTCTTTCTCAGACTCACATTCCCGAATGTCCCCCGCCCCGGTCAACAATCCTAGGAAGAACACGAAACAGCCTGTTAATAAAATTGTTACAATTTTGTTTGGTCAGTT
Organism: Atractosteus spatula; assembly: GCF_055471065.1. Lineage (NCBI taxonomy): Eukaryota > Metazoa > Chordata > Actinopteri > Semionotiformes > Lepisosteidae > Atractosteus > Atractosteus spatula. Next base: position 35,422,215 of record NC_142714.1, read on the forward strand.
CTTCCTCCCAGAATTTATAGATCGCATCGATCAGTTCCTGCTTTGTGACGGGCTTAGCTGTTTTCCGAACGTAGTCTTTCAACAAATGCCAAACCATCTCTATCGGATTTAGATCTGGGGATTCGGCTGGAGTTTTCACCCAGTTCACTCCTTCTGCTACAAGCCTCGCCCTTGCTGCTGTGTGTTTCGGATCGTTGTCTTGAAAGAGACGGTGCCTTGATCCAAAGTGCTCCCTGATATATGGGGCGGCATGCTGTGTGACCACGACTTCCTCGAAGAATTCACAGTCCATAATTCCTTCGAAAATAAGAAGTGGTCCTGGGCCTCTTCTAGATATACCCCCCTAGACGTGAACCTTCAGTGGATGTTTGGGCTTTGGCTTGTCCACATATCTCCCCTTTTTGCAAAATGACATTGTTGAAAACTGTTCCAGAGCCACTGTTGTTTTGTCGGTGAAAAGTACATCCTGAAATGCCTCCCCCTGTTCAATCCATTGGAGCGCTTGTTTGAGTCTTTCCTCTTTGTTTTTTAGCCTTATCATGGGGCATGTGTTGGTTTTTCTGTATCTCCATCCAAGCCTCCTGCGCACTCTTCTTATCGATGTCGGACTAACGGTCGCACCGAGGTCAGCCCATAGCCGTCTTTGGACTTGCATCGCCGGTAGCTCATCATTTTCATCAGTCAGTTTGTCGATAGCTCGCACAATAGGACTTGAAAAAAAAGAGATCGACAGTTAGTTTTAAAAATAATGTGCGTAGTTGTATTTACATGCAAGAAACGTATTTTTAGAATGTTATTTACCTTTGAATCGTCCTCGGTTTAGATTCTCTTTGCCTCCTCTCCCCTTTATAATGTCGCCTCACTGTGCTTTCAGAAACGAAGATGTCCATCGAAGCCAAATGCTGTACAATGTCCCGTGTTGACTTCCCGTTTCTTTTCATCTTCATTATTTGGTGTGAGAGAGTCTTCGTGATTTTGGCCATTGTCCGTCTCCTTACCAAAGCGATACAGTGGTGCAGCTTGAATTCTGTACCTATATACTGTATGGTATGGTACAGATAAAACTTACACCATACCGATGAGCTAATACCAGGGAAAGACACTCCTATTTTATTTAAAACACAATACGCCAGGAAATGTGTCTGATGCATTAGCAAGTTAAAACAATTGCGTCGAAAACCTGGGCGTAACAGCTGTTCCTTTTTCTGATCACTCGCTCTCTGGATACACGTCTCACCTGTCCTGTTCTTTGTTTTCCTAATTTGCTGATTATGCCTGCTGCGATCCACTCCTGCCCTCACACCTAAAGAAGAATATTTTAAATTTCTTGGCGCGGTTCATTGTGCAATTAACCCTTGTATGTGCTGTCCTTAAGGTGATATCACATAAAGGTGATATGTAAAATAATGTTTTTTATTATTGTTATAGAGAAACATGATCAGATTTTCCCCGGTTCAGAGAAAAAGATCTAAAGTATACTAGTTTGTCACTAGTATACTTTTAATACAGTCTTTGCTGTGCTCTTGGGGATCCTTGTGATATTTCGAGCTCTGGTTGGATGATAAGTGTCGCAGTTTAAATAATTTTTGTAGTTGGAAATTATGAAACGCTCTGTTAAAAGCAAGGGAGTTTTTGTGTCCGTTACAGTAAAAGAAAATGCCTGACAGAGTAGGGCTTGGATAGATTCCAAGTGCATTTTTGCAATTTATGTTGCATTGTGCATTGTGCTGCTGTAATACAGTTTAAAATAATTAAAACTCTAAACAGTATCAGCTTTATTTATGGGTTGCAATTTAAAAAAAGTCAAAAACCGCGCTCAACATGCAATTTAGAGCTTTCTGGCAAGAGGAGACACCCAAATTAATAATGTAACATGCCACTGTTTGTGCATGAACAAGGTTATACTGCTATTTCCTTAGTTACGCGATTAAAAAAAATAACAAATGTTTTGAATCCCCGGCGGAACCGGGCATCCATATATATCAAGTAATAGGTTTATTCCATGCTGAAAAAAAGAAGAAAGAAAACACATTCCATAAGAATCAGTGCTTTTATATATCGCCTTTAAAGGTGGCTTCTCAAAACGCTTTACAGGATAAAAACAACAATAACAACAACAACAACAACAACAATATTGTATTTCATTGCACTTTGACAGATCGTCCTTAAATCAATTGTTGACTTTTCTCTCTTTACTTCTGTACTTGTTAGGATTGACTGAGCTCCGCTCTGTACCACACAATGATCCCCCCAGAGTCTCTGCCCCGGGTGATTTGGGTTTTTTTGACAGAGGGTAAAAAACTCTCTCTCTCGCTTGCCCTCCCCTCCCCTGTGTATTGTCTGTTTTTTTTGTGCTGTCCTTTGACAAAACAAGGCTCGCCAGATAATGTGAATCGAAACCTGTTTTTCTAGCTTTTAAAGTTGTGCGATGTATAAGCGGGAACACATCATTATATCTTACATATGAAAAATACATAATATAGCTCCCAAACAAACGCAAACGTGTTTTTAATAAGATGCTTTTATTCACTCATAATCTGACAATTTCAGGAAGACTAAGGAAGGACTAAGGGAATTGTCATCTATTGTTGGAGCTCTGTGAGCTCGGTGACTTTGAGACCACTTGTTATCCCAGGTTGTTTGAATCGCCATAATCCAAATAGAGAAAAAAGAGCTGACTGACAAGATTTAAGATGTGGCTGTCAATGTTGGATTAAAAAAAAACACATTGCCCGACGTTTGTTGCATTGCTTGAAAAATAACTTTATTTCGAGAGACTGGATAAGTAATTCAAGTGTTTTTTTTAACTTCCTGAAAAACAACTAATAATTTAACTATATGTGCAAACGTTTTATGATATGTCGCTGTTGTGAATGTCTGTGGACATGTGCTGGCTGGACAGGAGGCTCTACTGTACACAGAGAGGGGCGGGAGGGGGGGACAAGCCGATACATACTCTTAGAGTTTGATTAATAGGGAATATAATATAAAAATATAGTACTAAAAATAAGATACACTCTACAGACATTCACAACAGCGACTGTCAGAAGATAGGACACAGCGGCTCAGACACCCGCTGAATGGAAAGGGGCACTTTAATGTTCTGTATGGCTAATACTAAAGCCAATACTTTAATATTCTTTTCTGTATGTTTCACAATAGTGAGTACTGGCCTAATTCGGCCCTGCTACCGTTGTTAGGTGTTAATGTGTTGTTAAGTGTGAATTTGTACCTGTTTCCCTGAAGTCTGGCTTTTTTTCTGGAAAACCATTACTCTGGTCTTGTCCAGATTGACTGTCAGCGCCCAGGTCTGACAATGCTGCTCCAGCAGTGCCAGGTTCTGGCGCAGCCTCTGTTCTGTGGGCGACAGCAGGACCAGGTCGTCTGCAAAGAGCAGGAACTCGATTTCTGTAATTAATGCAGATCAGTAAATCAAGGGACAAAACAATTATTGCGCCCGGCTCCTCAATGGGCTTTGACGTGCTAATGCGTTGGTTTAACAGTCCGGGTGTGGCAAGCCTCTAATGTCTCCCGACTTCGGCAAAAGGAACCTGCCTTTCATTGGAAGACAACGAACACATTCTAGCCGTACATGTGAATATAGCATAAATAAACCAAGGGATTGGGTGAGCTCCCATCACAAAAAAAAAACTGCGAGCCTGCACTACAGCGACCACAGTACAGTATGGAGACCAAGACCTTTTACGGGAAGAGACGGGGTGCTTCTGCCGCCCCAGCTTCCAAAGAGCGAAGGGTAAGCAAATACAGCAGACTTCATCTGAAATACGGGGTTATAGCGAATATTACAAGGTATTATTGCCGTTTTGAATTTTAAATTCAATTATAAATATTTCTTCGTAGCCTGTTCTTCAAGAAAACACTGCACGGGCAAAACGATCTTCGAAATCTACCACCAGGACAGTAAAAAAGAAAGCGGTAAGACGGATAAAAAGAAAAGTTTATTTTGACGTCTGTTCCACGACTGATGAATACAACTGTATGACTTTATTTCTTACATGAATTATGTTATTTTGCCACAGGCTGTGGGTCTCTGCTCTCGGCCACTGGCCAGGGTGCCAACCTTTAGAAGCAGCGCCTGTGTGGAGACTTTTCGGCAGCAACGGGAGCAGTACGACGCATTACTGGGGAGGATTGGGAGGCTAGAGGCTAGCCCCCCGCAGAGCACACACTGCCTCAGGACACTCCATCCCGGCCTCTCCGCTCACCACCGCGCAGGAATTGGTTGATGCTGTCCCCGCCGTCTATCTCCCCTCAGGAAGCACCGTTTACAGAGCGGAATTCACAGATGCCAGTGGGACGAATAATTCTCCCAGATATCCAACTGTTACCCATCAATCAAGAGAAGGAGGGGGGGTTGTACTTGCAGTGCATCGGCATAGACGGGAAAGCAAGAGCCGACCGCTACACCGCCCTCGTGTTTCGAAATCTTGTGACTTTTGAAATTTACTGGGGGTGGACCACGTCTGTAAATTTCGATGGGTCCAGAGGCAAAAGTGCCTTGCCTTGCAATCTCCGGGAAACCATTAGTTGCATGGTGAATCGGAGATTCTCAACCCTTACTTCGTGCGACTGGAAAAGAATTTGTGATAGGATCAACGAAATGCTTTGTAGAAGGAGGCGCTCTTTTCCTCTAGTCTAACAGTCTGTCCACAAACAAAACATTCCTGTTAGACAAGAGGAATGTAAAAAAACAATTACTTTTTGTCAATGAAAACCGGTGTGTGTGTCTCTCTCTGCTGGATGTCCCTCTCATTCTCCGCTGAATGAATAAAAGCATTTTTATTAAAAACGCGTTTGCGTTTGTCTGGGTATTTACTTTGTAATCTGTGGTTTACATCTACTGTATTGCTTTGAGATGCCACTTTTAAAGGTGATATGTAAAATAACGTTTTTTATTATTGTTGTAGAGAAACATGATCAGATTTTCCCTGGTTCAGAAAAAAGACGATTAAAATTTGTAATCTTCCCACTTGTATGTCATCGGAAAATACAAGAAGTTTCTGCTTTGTGTAAGGATGGTATCAAAAGTGGTGAGAAAGCTGTGCTCCTCAAAGCACTTTACAGGATAAAAACAATAACAACAATAGTGTTAGGCTGGACAAACAATTTTTTTATAGAAATACAAAATGAGATATAATGATGTGTTCCGGCTAAGACATTAACGAGTATAACCCCCCTCTCTGCGGGAGTGCTGGCTGTGACGAATTAAACCAGTTTCACAGGTATTTTCAAAGTAGAAGGGGGTGAGATTTCCAGCGAAAGACACCCCCCCCTCCAAAACCAAGGGAGTACAGTACTTACTAGTTAAGAAATCTAGGCTCCTCAATGAAATCGCTTTAACATGCTAATGTGTTGGTGTAACAGTCCGGGCGTGGCAAGCTTCTAATGTCAACTCGACTCGATTGGAACACAATGAACATATTCTAGCCCTAAATGAATTAATAGCAAACATGGTTTACATAAAAGACATTTTTCCAAGAAAGTTTATAATAATACGATCTATAGTTGAAATCTGAGCCTAAATAAAAAGAAAAAGCATTTTCAAAGAGCAATTACGCTGTGTTTCTGTAGAATAAGTGATTAGGTTTATGAGCAATCTAATTACTTATTTGTTTAAAACACTATATAAAATAAAGTTTATTATTAATTTGCTGGACAGAGCGGTGAACATTATTATGCATAAGACAAAGATAACGATCCTGATCAGTTTAGAAATCTGTGTACGCTGTAAGGTTTTTACTTCTTAAACTTTAAAATACACGTTTCGAATAGAAAGAAATCCTCTTCCTGGTACAGTATGTACGTATAGCAAACCAGCACGTCTTTTTTCTCCAATCAGAGGGGTGTCAGATGGTGTCAGCCAATCACCATTCTGAAGCCCTACCATAATCTCTGGTATGGGGAGACCCCAGAATTCTGTCCCATAGTTTAGACAGATGATAGATACTTTTATTGATCCCATGAGGGAAATAAAGTAAATCATTTTCATTTTAGGAAATTATTAAACGCTCGGTTAAAAGCAAAGGAGATTGTCTGTTATAGTGGACATAAAAACAAGAGTTTGCTGCGGCGTTATTGGAAACCCAAATTTAACAAAAAATCGCTGGCATTATATGCTAGAAGACACAGACCGGCGCCAGACCGGATGAATGCCCGCAGCGTAAAAGAAAATGCCTGATGAACTAGGGATTGCACAGTTTCCAAGTGCTTGTACAATCGATGGAAATGTTCAAATAAATGTGCAAAAGAAATAAACAAAATAATCATTTATTTCCTTATCATATTGGCTAGCTAATGTCCTCTCTTTGCTAGTTAGTGGCTGTGTTTCTGCGTTGACTGTTCTCAGGCGGAAGATGTAAACAGCTTAATTTTCGTGTTAAATAATTTTTTAAAATTAAAATTCATTCTATACAGCAATCGCATATTTGGGGACCGTTTCATAAAACTTTCATGCTTAAAATGTTTAGGGAGAAATGGAAGACTGGTGTGTATTTTTTCTTTAAACTACAAAGACCAGCCATACACAGTACAGTTTACATACAGTAATGTTTATGTTCCTAAATTAATATCGTTTATGACCTTCAGATGCGTTATGCTCCTCTTCTTTTTATGCTCAGCTACTAAAATTTCCCTTTAGTGCTAAAATTCCATATAAATATTTAATACTAAGCGGATTAAAATGTGCACAGTAAAGAGATTAAATGATTAAATCTTTTCACTACCAACCAATTCACCATGAGTGCCCCTGTCGGTCATTCTGGCCAGCCAATCACTTTCCGCGGTGCCCTGCGGTGGCTTATGGGTTGTTTACCGTACTGCGGGTTTGTACCGTGCATTTTGAATGGCTGCATCTGTAGAGAGAAGTCACAGGGGTACGAAAACTGCGCAGCACGGGGTGAATGCACCACATTAATGTAGGGCTTTCGGGCTTACGCAGGTTTGTGCCCTACACCCTGCGGTACCGCTGTGTACATACAGTATGAACATGTTGTGATATTTAGAAATATAAAAAATGTCAATATAATGCCAGTAATATTTGTTATTTTAGTTTTTCAAAGAAATGTTTATTTGTTAAAAGAAAACTCATGGCAACAGCTGGATCTGAACACCCACCCTCAGCTTTATAAGTCAGTCACTTAAGCCATCACACCACAGAAACACATATCAAGCACTGAAACAGCAATATAATTACACTGTTATTCATTTACTTAGATGCGCGATTCCATATTATATTCCCTATTAATCAAATTCTAAAAGTATCCTATTGTTTACTCTGATAACGAGCGTATTCGCAGAAAAGGTTAAAACAATAAATTTTCACAAAGTATATAAACGTACAGTAATATGGTCAGAAGGAGCATGTAAAAACGTTTCCGAAATAACCACATGTAAGACTTTGATGCTTAAAATGTTTAGGGAGAAATGGAATACTGGTGTGTGTTTTTTCTTTAAACTACCAAGAGCAGCCATATACAGTTTACATAATATGTTTATGTTCCTAAATTAATATCGTTTATGAGCATGTGAGAGGCATGGTGAATCGAAGATTCTCAAGACTTATTTTGTATGATTAGAAACAAATATGTGATGTGATCATCGAAATGCTGTGGTATTACTTTTTGTCAATTAAAAAATATAATCTTTTCGTTTACAAAGACGATTACAAAGAATCTGGACCAGGTTAATACTTTGAGTTTACAGCTTGTCCATGGTCATTTATTATTAATACTGTTAGTAATATCTTCGGTAAAGACTTTGATGCATAAAATATTTCTACATAATTAAAATATTTATGTTAAAGGTACGATGCAGCCATTCAAAATGCGCGGGCGATATTTTGCAGTCTACCGCAAGCTACCGGTAAATACCGCGAGTTACCGTAAATTCTCCTATAATACGACAAGCAAAATAATAGTATCCGGAATTTCCGCAAGGTGGAGCTAATAAAGCTCAACCTCTCATGTTTGAGCTGTGGCCATCAAAGTCTTTAACGAAGATATTACTAATAGTATTAATAGTATTAATAATGAATGACCTTGGACAAGCTGTAAGTGTAAACTCAAAGTATTGCCCTGGTCAACATTCTTTTTTTCATTGACCGTCTTTGTAAAAGTAACACCACAGCATTTCGCAATCACGCATTTGTTTCCAATCATGCAAAGTACAGTGATTCACCATGCCTTTCACATGCTCATAAAAGAGATTGATTTAGGAACATAAACATATTACCGTATGCAAACTGTACTGTATACAGTATGTATATGTATATTTAATGTCTTAACTGTGCCCGTTTAAGTATTGAATATTCATATCTAATTTTACCACTGAAGGGAAATCTTAGTAGCTGAGCATAAAAAGAATAGGAGCATACTGCAACGCGTGTGAAGGCCATAAACGATATTAATTTTGGAACATAAACATACAGTATATGGCTGGTCTCGGTACTTTAAAGAAAACATACACGAAACATGGTTTCATTATGACCAGAATCGGTCTTGAGATATTTTTAACTTGATTTACAGTATTTGAGAGGTATGTCTTAACACCGATACTACAGTGCTTAAGTACTGCTCACGTATATGTTTCTAGGTTTATATTATGCATTTCATACGGTCAAATTACTTTTGAGCAACTAATAAGCGCGAAACGGTATGCGTTTTACTTTTGTTTTGTGCTGGGACCCGTGGATTGATTAGAGATATCAAGTACATACAAGTCATTTTTTAAATGTTGTAGTTCGTCTTGAAAAAATGTTACGAGTACATCATCTATCAACAATTACACAGGTTCTGTTTCCATATTGCGGATTTTGGTTACGTAATATTATTTTCTAGATTTCACGTTGTGAATATATGATTTGGGCAAACAGAGCCGCAAAGAAGTACATTATGGGTTGTTGTTTTTTTTTTGCAGTTTTATCTAGAACAAGCGATGCTTAAACCTTTGTCTGATTCTTGTGAAACTATCCACACGACAGTTACAGTACCTAGGAGTTGACTTCAGTGATGTCACTGATGGGATGTTTCTAAAAATCCATCCTCTGTAAAACGTCTTCTCTAGTTGTCCTGCATATGTATTCGCTAATGAAGCTGTGTGTTCTGAGCCTGGATCTCTACATTTCTGTATGAACCAGCTTAGAGGGCTAAAGACAGCTTGTGTTTAAATTGAGTGTAAGGCAATTTATGCTTCTAAAGTCATGGTCAGCATTTATTATTGTACTGTGCTGTAAACTTGTTCTGTGCCAAGTCACATTATTTTATAGCGTTTTTATAGCGTTATCAAATCTGGTGGCGCTGTGTGTTAGTTTCCTGACTCCCATGTCACATGGTCTGTGATTGAAACCTGTAATACCGGTTTAATTCGTCACAGCCAGCACTCCGGTTGTAAAGTAGAAGCAGGCGAGATTTCCAGCGAAAAACACCTCCCCCTTCTTCAGGTGTGAGGGTCTTCTGCTCAGAATGAAACGCTAAAATGTAATGTAGGCTCTGAATGGGTTCAATTATGATTTGGGCTTGATTAAGGTCGCTGCCTTTCATCTAAAACCCTACTTGAATCCTTCTAAACTAAAAATCAGTGTTAGTGAGTTCTAAATAAAGAGGTATCCAGGTAACAGTGAAACGGGCGGACAGTCTGGGGAGATCGCCCGTTTTCCATGTAAATAGTTCCCTGGTTCCGCACCCCTTGGTGTTTCTCTCGCTCTCTCTCGGGTCACCTGATCATTAGCTCGAAAGATTTGAGTGCTTTGTGTATATTCTAATGGTAGTGGGGGCAGGGTGTGTGGGAACAGGTTTGGTTGAAATTGCATTGGAGATCTATGTTCTTCACACCTGAAACATTTTCTCTGAAAGCATTTTCTTCGCAGTTTAACCGATCTTGTTACAGCATGTTACAGTTTACTATTATTAACCATATTAATTTTAAGTGCTTAATGTAAAATCTTGTAAAAATATATTTTCATTGTTCAAATATACATTAAGTCTGACTATCATATAATAAGTTAAATACAAAACTAAAGAAAAAATAGGGTTAAATATAATTCAAAATATTTTGCTAACAATGTTAACTGTTTATGAATAATAAAATGTATTAACTAAGGAGTAGGATGGCACAGTTGTTAGTATGTTTTTTGTTTTGTTTCTTTTTCATAAATACAACAGTAGTACCTGATGTCTCAGTGGCTTTCAAAATTAAATTATGCATGCAAACCTGTGAACTAGAAAGATAACTAAGATATCCATCCATTATATTCCATAATATCCATGAAATATATGGCGCTAAAATATGTGTGACGCAGTGGTGGCCTGACACGGTGAGGTGCCCTGGCAGCTGTATGATGCAGTGGTGGCCTGGCACGGTGAGGTGCGCTTGCAGCTATGTGACGCAGTGGTGGCCTGGCACGGTGAGGTGCGCTGGCAGCTGTGTGATGCAGTGGTGGTCGGGTATGTAGAGGTGCACTGGCAGCTGTGTGTTGTTACGCAGTGGTGGCCTGGCACGGTGAGGTGCGCTGGCAGCTGTGTGGTGTGACACAGTGGTGGCCTGGCACGGTGAGGTGCGCTGGCAGGTGGGTGATGCAGTGGTGGCCTGGCACCGTGAGGTGCGCTGGCAGCTGTGTGGTGTGACGCAGTGGTGGCCTGGCACGGTGAAGTGCGCTGGCAGCTGTGTGGTGTGACGCAGTGGTGGCCTGGCACGGTGAAGTGCGCTGGCAGCTGTGTGGTGTGACGCAGTGGTGGCCTGGCACGGTGAGGTGCGCTGGCAGCTGTGTGGTGCAGTGGTGGCCTGGCACGGTGAGGTGCGCTGGCAGCTGGGTGATGCAGTGGTGGCCTGGCACGGTGAGGTGCGCTGGCAGCTGTGTGGTGTGACGCAGTGGTGGAAATGTTCACCATGTTTCACCATGCTGAAAATGTTTGTACCAGACTTTTTTGAGGCCTGTTTAATTGTGTCTGAAGTCTGATGTTGTAAATTTTATTGTTAAAAAGATCCATGAAAATGTCACTAATAAAGTTAGCTGGTACTGTTGGTATTGTAAGTGGCAAGTAGAGCTTATATTTTAGATTTTGTGTAGTTGCTAGCGTTGAACTGTGTGTTGGATGCACATGAATATATTCATTATATGCCAGTGCACCTCACCGTGCCAGGCCACCACTGCGTCACACCACACAGCTGCCAGCGCACCTCACCGTGCCAGGCCACCACTGCGTCACACCACACAGCTGCCAGCGCACCTCACCGTACCAGGCCACCACTGCGTCACACCACACAGCTGCCAGCGCACTTCACCGTGCCAGGCCACAACTGCGCCACACCACACAGCTGTCAGCGCACCTCACCATGCCAGGCCACCACTGCATCACACAGCTGCCAGCGCACCTCACCGTGCCAGGCCACAACTGCGCCACACCACACAGCTGTCAGCGCACCTCACCATGCCAGGCCACCACTGCATCACACAGCTGCCAGCGCACCTCACCGTGCCAGGCCACCACTGCGTCACAACACACAGCTGCCAGTGCACCTCTACATACCCGACCACCACTGCATCACCCACCTGCCAGCGCACATCACCGTGCCCGGCCACCACTGCATCACACAGCTGCCAGCGCACTTCACCGTGCCAGGCCACAACTGCGCCACACCACACAGCTGTCAGCGCACCTCACCATGCCAGGCCACCACTGCATCACACAGCTGCCAGCGCACCTCACCGTGCCAGGCCACCACTGCGTCACAACACACAGCTGCCAGTGCACCTCTACATACCCGACCACCACTGCATCACCCACCTGCCAGCGCACATCACCGTGCCCGGCCACCACTGCATCACACAGCTGCCAGCGCACTTCACCGTGCCAGGCCACAACTGCGCCACACCACACAGCTGTCAGCGCACCTCACCATGCCAGGCCACCACTGCATCACACAGCTGCCAGCGCACCTCACCGTGCCAGGCCACCACTGCGTCACAACACACAGCTGCCAGTGCACCTCTACATACCCGACCACCACTGCATCACCCACCTGCCAGCGCACATCACCGTGCCCGGCCACCACTGCATCACACAGCTGCCAGCGCACTTCACCGTGCCAGGCCACAACTGCGCCACACCACACAGCTGTCAGCGCACCTCACCATGCCAGGCCACCACTGCATCACACAGCTGCCAGTGCACCTCTACATACCCGACCACCACTGCATCACCCACCTGCCAGCGCACATCACCGTGCCAGGCCACCACTGCATCACACAGCTGCCAGCGCACCTCACCGTGCCAGGCCACCACTGCATCATACAGCTGCCAGGGCACCTCACCGTGTCAGGCCACCACTGCGTAACACCACATAGCTGCCAGCGCACCTCACCATGCCAGGCCATCACTGAGTCAGAGATTAAATAAAACCTCACTCGCACCAAACAAATTTATATTTCTAAATATCACAACATGATCGAATTTAAGTCATTTTAATAACAATGAATAGTCACCTAGGCGTTACAATATAAACATTTATATTGATTTAAATAACGTTTTGATTTAAATCGCAAACGCGGGTTTAAATATATGTGTTTTTTGATTCACAATCAGACAAATGCAACATAAATTGATATCTTTGTCTTCTAAGTATCTTAATAAACTTTCAGCATAGCTTTCTTCCCGTTTAGATTTATTTTGGGATCAAACGTGGAAAGATTAGATTGTAATCGTTTTTATTTTTTAAATACATTTTAGAAAAGTGTAATCTATACTAAAAAGCTGTACACCACCTGCTATAAAGATACATATTGTAATACTTTCGGGTTCGGATAGGACAGACACAAGAACTCAGACTTGCGGAGTTAAAGCAAGTTAAAGCCTTTATTTTATATATCACCTTTAAAAGTGGCATCTCAAAGCAAAGTAAATACCCAACACTGATTGTACCCATCTGTCATGCTAATAAAGCAGCTTGAATTGAATTGAGAGGGGGGGGGGGTATATTTGCTTTGTGTATAAAGTACATTGTGAATGTTTTCACAGCCTTCACTTTGTCGTTTTTATGCCATTTTTTGACCACGCATGAATATTCCTATGTCCGTATCTTCGCAAGGGAATCAGTGCGAATTTTAATACTAATTAAATGACCGCGAGCACTTTCCACCCCCTCTACATTCTCAGAGTAGAACAGACTAACCTTCTAATGAAAGACGGTCCACCCCCCACGGACAGGAAAAGTGCCCACAGGCACTTAAACTTAATATGGTCAGTAACAGTAAACAGTAACATGGTCAGAAGGAGCACGTACAAACGTTTCCGAAATAACCACATGTAAGACTCTGATGCTTAAAATGTTTAGGGAGAAAGTGGAATACTGGTGTGTATTTTTTCTTTAAACTACCAATACCAGCCATATACAGTCTGTAACGTAGGGATTTCTATATGTCTTTATTTAGTGGTTACATTAGTGACAAAGGCTAAACTTTTAGCTTCAGTAACGTGTACATATCTCCCCTTTTTATAAAACGACATGGTTAAAAACTGTTCCAGAGCCACTGTTGTTTCATCAGTGAAAAGTACATCATGAAATGCCTCTCCCTGTTCAATCCACTGGAAAAAAGAAAAGGAGCATAAAGCTTCTGATGGTCATAAACGATATTCATTTAGGAGCAGCATCAGAGGTATGTTTTTAACTTCACTGCATTGGAGAGAATACCATAGTGTGTTTTTTTTTTTACTCCCTGGCGGAAACTGGCTTCCAGAAGAATCAGTATGGCTCAGAGATTAAATAAAACTTCACTCGCACCAAACAAATGTATATTTCTAAATATCACAACATGATCAAATTTAAGTCATTTTAATAACAATGAATAGTCACCTATGCGTTACAATATAAACATTTATATTGATTTAAATCGCATTTAAATCACCTTTATTTAAAACCCATAAATAAAGCTGATACTGTTTAGACTTTTAATTATTTAAAACTGTATTAAAGCAGCACGATACACAATGCAACGTAAATTGCTATCTTTGTCTTCTGTGTAATAATGTTCACCTCTCTGTCCAGCAAATTTACAATAGTAATAATAATGAACTTTATTGTATATGGCGCCTTTAAAGGTGGCTCCTCAAAGCGCTTTACAGGTTAAAAACAATACTGTTAGGCTGGGAAAACGATTTTTTTTTAAGAAATACAAAATGAGATATAATGATATGTTCCGGCTTAGACATTAACGAAGAGCATAACGCGTGTACTGTATACACTCCAAGTACAACCCCCCTCTCTGCAGGAGTGCTGGCTGTGACGAATTGAACCGGTTTCACGGGTATTTTCAAAGTAGGAGGCGAGATTTCCAGCGAAAGACACCTCCCCCCCCCCTCAAAAACCCAGTAAGTACAGTACTTACTAGTTAAAGGCTAGGCTCCTCAATGAAATCGCTTTAACATGCTAATGCGTTGGTGTAACAGTCCGGGCGTGGCAAGCTTCTAATTTCAACCCGACTACGGCGAAAGGAACCCTTCTTTCATTAGAAGACAATGAACATATTTTAGCCCTGAATGAATTAATAGCAAACATGGTTTACATAAAAGACATTTTTCCAAGAAAGTTTAGCCTTTGTCACTAACAAAACCACTAAATGAAGACATAAATATAAAAATCTTAAGATTTTTAAAATACATGACTTTGCTAAAATTTATTTGAAAATAAAAACAATTACAACCGCCAGGGGAGGGAGAGAACAGGGGAGGGATGTTGGTTTTGCATAAGGGGCGGGGCTATGGAAATTAGGTCTGTTTGGGAATGTGTAGTTACATGTTCTGGCTGTTTGTGAATTATCGTTGTTGAGTATGGAGTGTTGAGGTATTGATTTTGTGTAATGCTTTATGTTGAAAATTGAGGTGGATTTTGTTTATGATAAATAGGATAAACTGGGATGTGAGGAAGGTTTGGTTTTGCATAAGGGGCGGGATTATGATAATTGGAGGACTTTGCGAGAGTAAAATGGTTTGATATATTTGATTTTGTATTGTGGTTGTTATCTATGTTTTTGGTTGGTATTATGTTTATATGGTTGTTTTTGTTGGTTGGTTGTTATTATGGTTATTAATAATACGATCTATAGTTGAAATCTGAGCCTAAATAAAAAGAAAAAGCAAGTGATTAGGTTTATGAGCAATCTAATTACTTATTCGTTTAAAACGCTATATAAAATAAAGTTTATTATTAATTTGCTGGACAGAGCGGTGAACATTATTATGCATAAGACAAAGATAACGATCCTGATCAGTTAAGAAATCTGTGTACGCTGTAAGGTTTTTACTTCTTAAACTTGAATAGAAAGAAATCCTCTTCCTGGTACAGTATGTATAGCAAACCAGCACGTCTTTTTTCTCCAATCAGAGGGGTGTCAGATGGTGTCAGCCAATCACCATTCTGAAGCCCTACCATAATCTCTGGTATGGGGAGACCCCAGAATTCTGTCCCATAGTTTAGACAGATGATAGATACTTTTATTGATCCCGTGAGGGAAATAAAGTAAATCATTTTCATTTTAGGAAATTATTAAACGCTCGGTTAAAAGCAAAGGAGATTGTCTGTTATAGTGGACATAAAAACAAGAGTTTGCTGCGGCGTTATTGGAAACCCAAATTTAACAAAAAATCACTGGCATTATATCCTAGAAGACACAGACCGGGAGAATGCCCGCAGCCCGCAGCGTAAAAGCAAAGGAGATTGTCTGTTATAGTGGACTTAAAAACAAGAGTTCACTGGCATTATATCCTGGAAGACACAGACCGGCGCCAGACCGGTAAAATGCCTGATGAACTAGGGATTGGACAGTTTCCAAGTGCTTGTACAATCGATGGAAATGTTCAAATAAATGTGCAAAAGAAATAAACAAAATAATCATTTATTTCTTTATCATATTGGGTAGCTAATGTCCTCTCTTTGCTAGTTAGTGGCTGTGTTTCTGCATTGGGTAGCAACGGGTGACTGTTCTCAGGCGGAAGATGTAAACAGCTTAATGTTCGTGTTAAATAATTTTTTTAAATTAAAATTCATTCTATACAGCAATCGCATATTTGGGTACCGTTTCATAAAACTTTCACGCTTAAAATGTTTATGGAGAAATGGAAGACTGGTGTGTATTTTTTCTTTAAACTACCAAGACCAGCCATACACAGTACAGTTTACATACATACAGTAATGTTTATGTTCCTAAATTAATATCGTTTATGACCTTCAGATGCGTTATGCTCCTCTTCTTTTTATGCTCAGCTACTAAAATTTCCCTTTAGTGGTAAAATCCATATAAATATTCAAAACTAAGCGGATTAAAATGTGCACAGTAAAGACATTAAATGATTAAATCTTTGCACTACCAACCAATGCACCACGAGTGCCCCTGTCGGTCATTTTGGCCAGCCAATCATTTACCGCGGTGCCCTCCGGTGCCCTGCGGTGGCTTGTGGGTAGGTTACTGTACCGCTGGTTTTTACCGCGCATTTTGAATGGCTGCATCTGTAGGTTGTGTACTTTTGTCCAACTTTCATAAAATATACCAACAATGTATAATGATTAACATACTCTAATACACAGTTTAAATTTAAAAGTTTAAAGAGTATACAACTTAATTTCTTAATTGAATAAAGATTGTCCCTCAGCAGTGTAGCGGCAATGCTTGTTAATATGACAGAATTAAGTGTTGCTGTGCTTTCCTAAATGAGGCCCCATCTCTCTCTTCATCTCTATGGTGCAGCCACAGAGAAGCTATTCATGCAGGCTGATTTAATGTTTCTTTTGATAAGCGACAGCTCCCAAATGGGGATGCACTTAGCTAAGCCTGGCTATCATGATCAATGGTCATCCATTGGTGCCTATCTGTCTAGGGAGTGCCAGATGGACATCTGGACTGCATTCCTAAGTGTCAGGGGTAAGTGACTCATATCTCACCTTGATCAACCAATCAGGGACTGGTAAGGCTGAGTAACCCACGTGGGTCTCTGATGCCCAGGAAACTTTCAGCCAATGAACGAGCTGAAGTTCAACCAAGGAAAAACAGGCAACACAGACTATTCTAAAGAAGAATTTCAGAGAGGAGAATTCCAGGGGTGCGAGACAATTCCAGGGCAAGACGGCCCAGGAGCAGAACGGCTCCCAAGGGCAGGACATTCTCGCAGCGCGCCTCCTGACCATCCTGAGACTCAGCCCGGACAACCACGGAATGGCCACTGTGTCCGAGTGCCAGAACTTTGCTATGTTCTAAGAGTCTAGAGCGGAGGTCGCCACGAGTAACCAAAGGATCCACCCGAGGTTAGCATCAGCAGCAAGCCTCGTGAACAGGTCAGAACTGTGGACAGCTGAATCACTATTCAGAACAAGCGCTTCATCAGGAACGAACCGGTCTTCTTCCTGACCTGCTGGGACCAACAGTCACTATTCTCCTGTGCACAGACTTCGCTAGTTATAGCCAACACTAACTAGCCGGTCTTCAGAGAGCATCAGCAGCACACCATCGCAAGCCGCACAGCACAGCCTGGCACCGAGCCAGAGAGCGCGGATTGGACAGCAACAAGCCTGCAACTGCTTCTTTGTGCCCGCAGGAGATCTGAATCCCCAGAGATTGGATGAGTATTCAACTTCACTGCATTACAGCTCGAGAATTCAATTGTTATCCCAACCAGTTGATATCAATTTAATTCCTAAGAGTTATGTACTTGTTTTGAGTATCTAATGTAGAAGTTGTAACCAAGTTCAATTATGAAACGGTCTAAATGAATGATATACTGAACGTATGTCCTCTTGATATATGTAACTCTTCGTAACTGATTGAATATATACCTTTTATATTCTGATAACCCTCACGATAAGATCTGTTAGGTTTATATGCACATTCTATGTATTAATAAATGTATCCTCGTGTATTAGTACCTGTGTGTGTGCGTTGTTTGAGTTATATCGCATGGTTGGATTCTAAGGCCATTAAAAGAATCAATTTCGTGATTTACTGCTACAATTAATAATTGTCCCAGTAAATGCCCAAACCCCTACAGAACTGGTGCCTCGTGAGAGCACACTACAGCAGTGATCGGGATTCGGAACTGGGTGTTTTCTGGTGACAGCTCAAATGCTGTGCATGAGAGATTAAGCTTTATTAGCTCCACCTGGCGGTTTTACAAGGTGATTCCGGATACAATTAACATAATCTAATTTGCATACGGTAAAGCGCAGTTTGACACGAAATGACGCGTTATGACAGCATTGTGCATTGTACTGCAGCGTACCCCCCTCGTTTTGAATGGCTGCATCTGTATTTTAACATTGTTTAATGTTTTTTTTCATTCTGTTATTTTAAAGAAACCTTGATTTTCTGTACATTTTCTGTACAGAGAATCCCTAGATCAAAAATGGTTATTCCTGGTTAGTGGATGTATTTGTAAATTCTGAGTTTATATATGGAGAGATTTAGCTCTAGATTGCATTCTGTAGAAGGTATGTTTATTTGCTACTGTAAAAAAACATGGCCCTGGTGTGAGTGTTGCAGTATGCTTCCTGTGAAGGACAGGCATCCTGTCCAAGCTATATCCTCCCTTTGCTTGCCAAGATAGACTCTGGCTCCCCCATTACCCTTCATTGGATAAAGTGGTTAGAAAATGGTTGGGTGGATATCTTTATGAACATAGTTACAGAAATTAAAGTCTATACTTTTTCATAAAATTTGAACTCTACATTTGTTTAAGGTGTATGTGTTATGTTTTGTGTTTTCCTTGTTTTCAGCCCAGGTGAGGAGTTACAGTAGGTTTATAAGTTGCATGGAGATGGAGCACTCTTTATTACAAATGTGAACTAGAGAGAGATCACTTTATTAGCCATATACAATTTCTTGCATTAGGAATTCATCTTTTCACATACCCCAGCTTGATCTCCATGAGACACAAAGACAGGAAGAGAAGCTTGGGGTCAGAGCGCAGTGTCAGCCATTGTACAGCACCCCTGGAGCAGTTGGGGTTAAGGGCCTTGCTCAGGAGCCCAAGAGAGTAGGATTCCTCTGCTGGCCGTGTGATTTGAACCGGCAACCTTCCACCCACAGGTGCAGATCCTTAGCCACAGAGCCACAGAGCCACTGCTCTGCCCTTCAAGGTCATGTTGCCCATTCATGGCTTTTTATTGGAAGTTTAGTCTTGAAAATGGGGTGCAGTTGTGATGTGCAAAATGTAGATGAGAAATATGAAAGAGCAATTATATAATTTGTGAGGCTAAAAGGCCTGGAAACTGTTATATTAAGTAATAAGCTTCTGTAAATTCCTTGAAGGTCATCAGGAGACTGAAATATACTGTATATACTTGTGGCAGGCTGGTTCAGGATTAGACTGTTATTTAATTGGACACATAAAGCATCATCCTGCATTTAAATATAGACTCACTTGAGGTAAATTATTTAATTACAAGGATAAATATTTGCCAACAGGTGTAAATAAGTATATTTGCTATAAAAAGGGTGAAAGTGGTGTTGGTTTTGTAAATAACAAGTCTCTTTGTGTATACTGGAAAAGAGCTAGCTGAATAAAAACTCAGTCTTCTAGATTAGACTAGGCTCTTCAATCTATCATACATTTTAAATTTACTCAGGCCTCATCAGGCTTGTTTAGAAGGAGGTGTGTCACAATACTATACATTCTGTAATATCAGATCACCACCTCTGGGCTCTTTCTGGCTTGTTCTTTAGCATGTAGGATGAATTTGTGTTATGAAGGTCCCAAATGTTTCTTTTTCACCAAGAAAAAAAATCCAATAATGTTCCACAGCAACAGTACTTCTGAAAAGCAGATCTGAGCATTAACATTAACAAAAAGAGCATAACAAAAAGTGTATCCTTTCTTTTAGAGGATTTAGAGGATTTCAGAACAAAATAACAGTACTTTGTCTTTACTCTTTATAAAAATAATTGTCAAAAACAAAATCCCCAGCTGTCAGCAGAACCACTAAGTCTCAAACAACAACCTCACTCCTGTTTGCCATATACACCGACCACAGGACTTCAATTAACACCTATGCTCTATTAACTCCGGAAGAATCAACCTCTTGTCTTTAATTATCGCTGGACCTATTGGGAAATGTAGTTACATGTAGTCCCTTCTGATTAACTTTTTCAGCTACAAACACAAAATGAGGAAAGTTACAGAGGGCAGAGACTATGTCATATCCGAGGCAAATAATAGTCTCCCCCTACAAATTCGCCCCATATTCTATCACAATACATAATACATATACTTACATAAATTTATATATAAATGTATATTTAAATAGAATGGAATCATGGGAGACATTATGGGAGACAATGGTACAGTGGGCAGGATTTCCAAACAGAAGAAGAGAAGATAGGAGAAGGGGGAGGATAAGGTACCAGAGGGACTGTAGAGGGATTGAGAGTGACTAAAAAAAGGGGGAAAAGAAATAAAGCCTGGTAGTCAGAGGATTGCAGTTGGATCATGCATCATCATCAGGACAGGCCAAGTGAGAAGAAAGGGCATCATGGCACCTCCAGTTAGGAGGTTATGTTTATAGAGAATAGAATGCGGAAAACGTTATTTGGGACTGGGGGAAGGAAAAGCCACTCTTTGTTCTTTGAGCTTCCTTTGCTGACTGAAAAAAATTGTTAAGCTCGGGCTTGCATCCCACCTTTGCCATTGACAACAAGTAAATTCACATAGGGACTCAATCCCAGTCCAAAACTGTGCAAGTGCAGTTAGATGTTTCCTGAAAGCCATCTATTTTTCAATCAGGTGGCCGATAATTGACTCCTGGAATATTTAAGGCTTTCTTTCTGCTCATCTCATTGCTCTGACATTGAGTGATCTAGTGTCAGCTACACTGTCTAGTGAATTGCAGCTAAGCCCTTTATCCTGGAGCCCTGAAAGAGCAGTGAGATTTTGTCCTGCTGCTTTTATTTTCTCTGCTTGAAGGAAGTTTTTTTCCTCCATTTTTTGTCCTACTCGCAGTTGCCTTATCGGCAACGGCTTGCCAGCGCTTTTACTTGCATCGGAGAGATAGTTACTTTTGCCAGGATTCTTAGCCTCAAGGAGGACAGCTTATTGTTTTTTCCCCAATGATTCCCCACTGCTTACCTATTCATAATGTCTTCACACTTACCTCATTATTCTTTCTATTACTACATAGCATAACAAAAATAAAATATGGGTCATTTTTATGGTGGTGGGGAGCCAGGTTGTTCACAATTGGAATAATGGGAGTGTTCATCTTTCTTTTCTACAATTTACTGGTTATATGAGAGAACATAAGGCAATTACTGCCACCAGTGTTATTTTTTATAAATACATGGAAGTTATCTATTTTTTCATTGAGAGAATGTTAAATATTTCATTGTAAAACAGTTAGATTAGACAAGTCAAGCAGTCAAGCCAGTGAAAAATAAGATTTAGTCTTTAAGTTATATACAATCATATCTCCTTATACCGAAATACTTGTTACCAAAAATGCTGCATAGCACATGACGTTGCTTTCCCATTGGTTTTTGTCTATTTTTATTGAAGGTTTCTCCTGCCCA